>NW_027120714.1:0-1200000 GCF_030686945.1 Centruroides vittatus | reverse complement strand
CATATTAATGATAAAAGGATTTTGCTTTGATTCAAATTTACATGTCTGCATCAACATATGCAGATGGCCAAGCAAAGGAATTGTATGAGTGATTAGAAGAAAATATAATGAGAGTACGTAATCACGAAAATCTGATTATTATGGGCTATTCCTATGCTGTCATGGGAGAGAGACAAAGATAGAAAATGGTAACATTGTAGATAAATTTAGATTCGGAACGAGAAATGATAGAGAAACTAAATTACCCCATGTATTGTACCCCATGAATGTACTGTACATGGTACCCCATGAGTTTTACCCCATGTATGTACATGGACACAGATCACAATTTAGTACTCACTATTTTAGTAGAATCCTCCCTCGAATCCGGCGTTGAAACGTGTAAAATTCAAACACAATAGAAATAAAAAAAATCAGCTTTCAGGAAATCACTAATGCTAAATTCAAATACGAAGAGTTATATGCACTTGCACGAGTAATTTGCCGACCCGTTCGACATGTATTTGAATTTTTTGCAAAACGTGCTTGTTGAATCCAGCTCATTTCGGCAATTGAGTAGCGTAAAAGTTTGGAGGAAATTCTAAGTTAAAGAAGATTGTTCGGTTATCGTGGTTGCTTGTATCGTAACGGAATGTCGATCTGGTCTACAGTATATTCTTCAAGAATCGCCTGGTATCCGCGGCTCGTTAGTTCAGTCGGTTAGAGCGTCGTGCTAATAATGCGAAGGTCGTGGGTTCGACCCCACACGAGCCAGTCGTTTTATTTTGCAGATTCCGAACGTCGTAGACAGAGTTCACTACAGACTTTGTTTTTATTTTGGTTTGCTTTTCGACGTAACGATAAATCCCCTCATCAGTTGAAGGGGAGGCTATTCATTTAAACACGCACCAACGCAGTGCAGTCTTCAGAACAGGTGTTTCGGTCAATGCGTACGACTTTCGCAGTAAACCAGAGTTTTGTTTCGTCGTAGCCGTTCACACGTCAACGAGTCCTTTATTCATAACGGAAGCGGACAACGACGCAGCTCGGAGAGTTTCGTTGCAAACTCGAAACGGAGGTTACGAATATTTTTCGACGGACAGCAGCAGATCGACTAGCGCAAAGCGAAGAGATAAATGAAAGAGAGCAGGAGTTAGATTGGAACGAGCCGAGACCGATTCCTACTTGATGGATAACGTATAATTACAGCGAAGTTGGTGGAGGTGGTAAGTACGACTTCCCACGTGGTCTAGCGGCTAGGATACCTGGCTCTCACCCAGGAGGTCCGGGTTCGATTCCCGGCGTGGGAACTTTTTTCGCTCCTGCGTTTTTAAGTCGTCGGGCGTTGTTCTTTCTTTTTCGAAGCAATCCTACAAACTTACGTTCGAGACCTGAAGTCTCGTGGAAATTTTCGCAGACGGTTTTGCATGTTTGAGTGGGAGTAAAAAATAACAATAGGCACCGCCAAGATGCGGAAAAACGAACAAAAGCAAGTTCCCATACCGGGAATCGAACCCGGGCCACCTGGGTGAGAGCCGGGTATCCTCACCACTAGACTACATAGGAGCACACGTTTATCAGAACTACAATCTCTTTCCGCTTCGCGTAGAATTCAGCGGATGGGGGAACTACGTGTATTCGAAAAAGCTCGAGGATTTGCCATTGCGCACTCTTTTACTATTTGTTTTAACCAGATTTGTAAAATATTAATGCGTTAAAATAAGTTTTAAGTTAATCTCAGAAATTACCAACTAAATTTATGTCAGCCGAATAACAGAAAAATCATTCTCGCCTGCGGGCACTAAGAAAATCATTTTTAGCAAGCTCATTATGAGTCTTGTCAGGCCACGCTGTCCGGGACTGATCACTGTGATCGTCACGCGAGTATACAATAGTTTACGAGAGGCAGTACACAAAAATAATGGTATCATAAATGTCTCTAAGATGGCCGATGGTATCATAAATGTCTCTAAGATGTCTTGATATGTCTGTGCATTGACACGTTCCCGAAAAATGCACAGTTGTCCTACGCCGTTAGTACTCATGATTTCCCAGATCATGACAGACAATGCAAACTTCACGGATCTCTTCATACAGTCCTTTTCGAAGACCTCTTTGGTTGTTTTCCATACACGTTGGTCTTGGTCACCACAGGAGAGACAAAACAAGTATTCGTCACTGAAGAGAACGTTATTCCAGTCGTCTTGTTCCCACACGAGCCTCTCTGCACCATTTGACATGCGCTTGTCGTTTTTCCGTTAGAGATGGCTTCGTCTTGGGAACACGACAGTTGGAACGCAAGTCGTGCAACCTTCGTCGTGTGGTGCGGCTACTAACGTTCACTCCAATTGCTCTCCATTGTGCATGCAAGTCTTTAACGCTTTTAAAGCGGTTTCGCACGGCAATTCTTCTCAAGTTTCTCTCATCCCTCGTAGTCGTTGCTCGTTTACGTCCACATTTCTGGCTTTCGTTAGTTAAAACTTGAACACGGTTTTGTTATTTCAATATACTCTAGGAGGGCGTTATATCGAAATTTGGCTGTACGTAGAATATTATTTTAAGTATTCACTCTAAGGCCTATCACTCTGGAGGATCCGGGATCGAATCCGTCAGGTAACACCGCAGGAATTTTTTACGAGTGGCCTGTCCGGGATATGTCAACCTCATCTCTCACCATTCTTTCGCCCCGTTGTGGGCCTGGCCGAATACACGCTGGGCTTGATAAAAAGACTTTCGCAGTGCCCACAAAAGAGTTTAAAAAATGATACTACAAAATGCGAAAACGAGTTTCCGAGTGAGTTTCAAGATTCACGCGTCATACACCAAGCAATCTAGGATGACAGCTTCAAAAAAGTTAAAAACTAATAATTTTATTAACTAACGTATGCCATTTCTATAAATAATACAAATATAAAAATCTTTCTAATTCATTCGTGTTTATCTTCTTTAACCGATATAAAAAAATTAAAGAGCGAACCTAGCGGTATTTCAAAAAACTAGAGTGAACCGAATTTAATTTCTATTTGCCGGCCTGAATGAATGACGTAGGCCGTAGTTACCGCGACGCTAATTTGTAGCGTGTTTTTCATTTCAAAATGACCAATAAATTTTAAATTTCGTATTAGTGTTGCCAGACTGCACAATTTTCATCTCGTTTTGGGATTTATCAAAAAATGGATACCAAACGACTTAACGCTTTCAATTACTTTGTTTTTATATGCGTAAATTTAACACGAAATTATTTAAATTGCAGTTTATATTATTTTGTTACCTTACATTTGAAAAACAAGCGAAGTTTTTCGGTAAGATTTAAAAAATTTCATTTAAAAAAAAGGTATCGAATTCGTAAATAAAATTATCTGAATAATAATACTATAAACGGGATAAGAAATAAAGAATAAGAAATAATTTTATTAATATATTTTAAAATTTAATTTTTAAAAAAATATATACAGTATATATACGTATTTATTAAACTTTACGCCATCTACAGGTGAAAACTCGATTACATTTTATTTTTATTTTATTTTCTTTTATTTTTTTTTTAAAAAAGTTGAAATGCGATGAATTTAATTTTAATTATTTCCCGTTATTATAGTAAATACGAAATTGTAAATTAAAAGGTAAGAAAGTTTATAATTAGAATTTATTTTTAAGTTTTTTTCTCTTAATTATTTTATTTGTTTATCTCTTCAGATGTTTATGGTGCAATTCTTTACTTTTAAATCAATTACATTTTATAAATATTTTAGGTTATATATAATTATAATTTCTTGCTTAATTTAGTCATTAATTGGATCTAAGTAATAAATAAATCGATAATTTTGTATGTTTAAAACTTATTATTTATTTAATTAGTGATGAGTTTTAAACTGTGAAAGAATTTCTGCATTTTTCTTTCTTTTGGTGTTTGAATTAATTAAGCATTAAATTAAATGTTGATGTCATGATATAGACTTGTCCCTCAGTAATTACAATGTTCTAGACATGAGTTATGCTCTACAATGAATTTAATTTGGTTAGCACCTTCGCTTTCCTGTGCAAATGTAGCAGAAGAGCAGTGTAAAGGTGTTCACTGTTAACTTAATGTTAACATCTTTACATTGCTCCTCTGTTATATTTGCATGGAGAAATGAGAAGTGTCGGAGTCTCGTGTCTGTCTGCCTCGTTGGTGCATTATTGCAGTTTGCCGAAATCGTAACCTTGAATTCCATTTTACTTAAATCCAGTCGGGTCTAAGTGAAATTCGCAAATGCACCGAAAACCAAGAAATCCGGCAGTAAAAGAATACTTTAATGCATAAACTGAGGACGTTTGATGTGTAAAATTCGTGTTTTAAAGGTACTTAAAACCCGGAGGATGACCGATCGACGCGGACAAAAATGTCTGTTTACGTATTAAAGTATTACTTTACTACCGGAATTTTTGGTGTGTTTGTTTGTTTATTGCGTGCAGTTATACCGAATTTGCTTCGATCTCTGATTCAAAGACGAATTTATTGTATTGGCGCAATGAGATTTTGAGTCAAACGTGTGTCTGCTATTAAAAGGAAATGGTACCATGATAACTTTGCTTTTTTTTAAAAAATAAACTGAAGTATTTAGTGCAGAAATTGCCATCTTGACACTTTTAAAACATCTGATAGAATTGTTGTTTGTCGTATGTTAGGTAGAGTCCAGACGTCCCCGATTTCTGGGGACCGTTCCCTGTTTTGCTCATTTCTAATATTTGACTGTAGAATTAGTCTTTGAATAGAGAAATTTTATTAACACATTAATATAATATCTCCAATTTATAGATCAATAAATAAATTTTAAAAAATTACCAAAAATCAACCAGTTTTGGATCCTATTTTCACTGATTCTGAATGTGTTCCCACTTGGACTGTAAATTATATGAATTTTATGATTTCAAATTTGCTTATACTTGAATTATAGATAATTTTACAACATTCTTCTTAATAGTTCATTGAAGTTTTTAGATAAACATATTTTTGGAATTTTTTTCTGAAGAAAAACTAAAAACAATTGTTTTAATAAGTTTTTCCAAACTGTATATATTGAATGTTATTAAATTAGTTTTGAAGATTGTATTTTGTCAAGTATGCATGACTAGGGTCATTTCAACCCATTTTGTAATGTATTTATTTCTTAAAACATCAATCTGCATTTAGTTTTAGTTATGTAATTTCGTTTTTGTTTATAAAATCTTAATGAAGTTTTAGTTAAGTGTTTCTTATTTAAATTTCTTGATGTTTTCTGATATGAAATGAGAGTACAGTAAAGCATCGAAATAATTGGTATGGAATAATTTTGATATAACTGATCACGTTTGATAAGGATAAAATAGAAAGATAAATATCTTATGTACTGTACAATAAAAATATTAATTGTTACTCTAGTACAATAGCAAAAACAGATCAAGGTATAGAAATTTAATACATGTGAATGATAAGAAATAACAAAAAAAATTGTCTAATTTATTAAAAACAAGCACTAGTCTTTCATTACAATTTACAATGTACTGATGAAAACTTAAATTCAAATAGTAAAATTAGGTAAGGTATACTACTTGTGTAAAATTATTTTTACAATTCGTTTTTTTTTTTTTGGAAGAAATCACTGTTTGCTTTGTTTTACATAGTTTTTTTTTTTCTTTATAACTAAATCTCTGGCTTGCTTGATTATTATAAGAGTTGAAATAGATTGCATTTCTAACTATTTCAACACTTACTAATGCATCAAATGCTTCACTATGCCTACGTACAGTGAAGCATTTGCTGCATTAGAAGTCTATAAATCATACTTTTCTATTTGTATTGTAGTAAGACATAACACTATTGCTGACAGGGTAGCTTGATTGTGGCCTACAGAGAACATTGCAGACAATCGTTATTAGTTAAAAACTTTGCAATTTCTGGAATTGGGACACACCAAACCTGACTTCAATCAATTAGTTTTTCAGATAATTGATTTTTGCACAATCGATGCATTAGTTTAATTATTTATAAAAAGTCCTTATGATCTTATGCTTACAACCAAATAATTACTTAGACAAATCTATTAATGCATAAAATAATTCACTATTCATTGCTAATTGTAAGTCTTGCATAGAGAAACGTCTAATTTTTCTGATGCAGTTTAATTTAAAACAGGTAGAAAGATTAGGCAATAAGTTAAAATTAATTTTGGTTTAAATTCAAATCTTTCCCTTTATACATAGACAACATTTAGATTCTTTTAAATGTCACGAGTTTAAATCCCTCCCTCCTTTTCATTTATGGACAGACCCTAAATGGCATTAATAGAGATATTTTCCTGCTGTTATTGTTAGTTATAAAATTTCCTTTATGATAAAATAATATTCATGAATGTATTTAAAATATAGTTAATCAAATAAATGTTTTTGCAGTTTCTAAATGCAGTGAAGTATTGAAAATCTAGAGTAACTGGGGCTAGACTTCATCTAGATTTCCAAATAAATACTGTAAATTACAAATACACTATAATTCAAGTTTCAGTGTTCTATGTTCAAGTCAGTACTTCACAAGAAATGTAGGAATATTTACAGATTCAAAATATAATTTATAGAATCACTACATTTACACAAAAAAATACAGTAATCGTAATTTCAAAATTAAAAAAAATTACATATTCTGATTGAATGTTACAACATCAATAATTCAAAGCCATATGAACATCAATCAGTGGCATAGCGTGGGTGTCAGCCGCCCGGGGCGGAGGAAAATTTCGCCGCCTCCTTATTTAAGTATTTTTACAAGATATTATTATTTATTGTGAAATTTTGCCACCCCCTAAAAGTGCCGCCCAGGGCGGGCCGCCCCTGCCGCCCCCACTACGCTACGCCACTGACATCAATGAAGTTATTGTTGGACATCCATTTTATGACTACCAAATCTAGATATTGATGTCCAGATTATTGATGCTTCACTTAATTATTATTTTAATGGTATTTCTAATATAAAGAAATGATTTAGGAATATTCTAATATTTCTAGATCATTAATTCTGTAAGTTTATAGGAAATACAACATAGAATGTAAAAAAAAAAGGAAGTGTCGTAGCCAAAGTCTACATTTATTTTTTTATTTAGAAAATGATAACACTATTTTAATTCTAGAATATGAAGATAAGTATAGAAAACTTTTTGTTAATTTAATAATAGAACATATTTTTAATTAAAATGCACAATTGTGTTGTTGGTTATAGTGTAATTGAAAGGACATATCTGATATTTTAAACTACTGTTAGAAACGGCAAGACACCACCGAAAACAGAAAAAAACTGATATTTTAAGTCATGATTCAGTTTTTTATTGTTCTTTTGATTTTCTCTCGATTTCAGTTGTTCAATCAATTGTTTTGCACAGGTATATTTGCACTATAATGTTGATATACTTGCAATGGAACAATTGAGATGACAAAATGGATCTTCATTTGTTTTCGGTTTGTAATTTATAAAATTTTGGTAACATTAGAATTACTAAGTATTTTGTAGGAAAATGAAACTGAACAACATGGGATAGAAAACTAAAACTGGACCAAAAACAATGGTTTAAAACTGATCTGAATCTAAAATAAAAATTTGTTATAGAAATCAATGTAAGTTAGAAATTGACACATAGCATTTAACTAGCTTACAACTGACAATGAAACTTTGCGGCAAACTTTGACTTTGAATATTTCTGTGCATAGATTTAATGTAAAAATTCTAGCTTCATTGCAATGTTGTTCTTGCTGAGTTGTACACAACTGCAAAAATCATGTTTAGTGGTCATGTAGTTGCTTTAAAGTTTGATCACAGACAAAACACTTTCTGACTTATGCAGAGCTTTGTTCAGTTATTCTAATTTAATTTAGAAGAATGCCAAATAACACTATGATTAAAATACTGCTTCCCAAATATAAATTCCTGTTGAAATCTGACAAATACATACACTATGGGAGGCAGAACATCTTTAAGACAAACATATTAATAAGGATGAACTAGCTCCTGTGGTTACTTGGCCAAATTAATCAATGAACCTTTAACAATGTGAGTGATACTCTCAATGCTAACATTTTCAACCCATTAACCAGGTTAAAAATGTTAGTGTTCTTTAAATTCACTCACTGTTAAAAGTGCATTGATTAATTAGGTTAAGACTTGTATTTATTTTGACATTATCAGATTTTTCCCATAAACTAGCCTGTCTAAGGCAAAATCTGTGAAAGACACAGATAATGTTGTATATGTTATTTGTGCAAATAACTACACAACTATAGAACGTGTCGAAGATGGAAATTTAAACGGTTATTGAGTTAAAAAGCCTTGACAAAAGTATCAGGAATGAAATTAACTATTTTGATATTTATTTTGCTTATATCATAACAGATTTTAGGGATTAGTTTAGTTAAATATCATAATTGACATTAACAAGTTTGTAAATAGCTTTTTAAACATAATATATGCGATTAAGACCTAATAATGTGCTTGTGTACAGTTATTGTGATTAACAAGAGCTTAATATTGAACAATGAAATGAAATATATTAATAACTAGTAATCCTTCAATAAGTAATCTTGAATAAATGCATTAAGTCATATGAAATACGATATTTATATATTTGAACATTAATAAAGGAATTCAGATGACAAAAGTGATCATAAAAGGAAAAATATCTTTACTGGTTATCTCTAAACAAATACAAAACATGTGTATCTGTTTTTGATACGTTCATAACAAGTTTTTGATACGTCCTCTACTCCAATTAGAGGTTTTGATCTCGGGATCCCGACCACTTTTTAGTCCTGAAATTTTCGGGATTAAGTTTTCCTAATCCCGAGATTTTCGGGATTGACATCCTTTAAAAAAGTTGCAAAATAGACTGATGAAGCGAAACATTCAGTGCCAGTGCTCTTAAAATGATAGGCAAGCAATTCTATTAATATAAAATTTCTTGTATTTTGAACTAAAATGATAGGCAAGCAGTTCTCACTGGGTTACCTGGTAATATAGGCCTACTTCGTTTTTGTATTTTTGAATTTTCGCGGGCGCCAATCGATTTTCTGGCGCAGTCGAAAGCACTTTTGGTTTGCTGTAGAGTTCTGACATGACCATTCAAAAATTCTAATAAGTCATTCAATAGAGAAATATCATCACCCTTAGTGAGTGCTCCCACCAGCCTCTGGTTGTTGCAGCATATATGTGCAACAAATTGAGAAGCAGACTTGGTGATGAGACACTGGATGCATTGTTATTTCTCATATCATATTTTCACAATTCAAATTAGAATATTCCTGTTAGATTAATTTTCTTTATATTTAAGAAAAATGTAACTGATTAATATTATTTTGAAATACTTTTTGCTAAGAAACTTTACTACCTACTTACTAGGTTGTTACATGAACGTCATCTATTTAGTCGATGTTAAGAGAGATTTTTGTGAATTTTCAACGTTTATTAGCATAGTTTGTTACATAAAGGTTTTTTTCAATTTATGTAAGTTTAAAGAGATCTCACTGATGCTTGAAAAAGAATAACTTTAACATAAAGACTGAGTGATTTTAAGCCTGCTTAGTCTGACTCTTAAGTCTGATTAGTTAGAGTGATTTGATTAGCTAGGTGTATACCGTAAAATCATTGGCGTGGCATAGTGGGGGCGGCAGGGGCGGCATTTTTAGGGGGTGGCAAAATTTCACAATAAATAATATCATCTTGTAAAAATTTGAACCATTTCATTTCATATTTTTGTCGCTCCTACGATTCGGACTGATTGAAATGAGCACGGAATTTTTCATTACTTATACCTAAATAAGGGGACGGCAAAATTTTTCTCTGCCTTGGGTGGCTGACACCCACGCTACGCCACTGTGTAAAATACATTGATTTTTGTCTAAATTTTGATTTGTTGATTAAAGAGCTGATTTCTGTAAGATTTTCTTATTTTTATTAACCCTCAATACCGAAATGATCCCACGATTGACTAAATATAATTCCGGGATTAGAAATAAGGGCCGGGATCGAATTCCCTAACTCCAATGCAATAGTATGCTTGACAGATACATTGACACTCTGCTGTGAGTAATGTTTCTGGTATCAATTCTGTGAAAGCATGGACTACTTTGCCAAAGACTGTCCAGGCCATTACTTTTGTAGACTAAACCATTTGTTTCACTGTCCCCAGATATAAAATTCAACAGGAATATGGTCAGGAAACAAGGTGACCATCCTTTTTAACCTCTTCACAGAGCAATAATATGGCTCTTTAAAAAAAGGCTGTAACCAGTCTTGAATGGTTCAAAGGTAATGTGGAGTGGACTGTTATTTTGAAAGTATGCTTGATGACACTGTGCCAGGGGAATGTTGTTGATAAAGCCACCAATTTTCTCCTGAAGAAAATATAAATACAAATTACTATACACGTGATTTTTATAGAGAATGAGATCAATTACTTGATCTATGAAGATCCTTGCCCAGACATTGCCACTGGATTGCAATGTTCCTTGACAGCATGTGGATTTCAATGCAACCAGACATGTTTTTAAAAATATCATCTCTAGTCAATTTAAACTCGTCGGTCCACACAATAAATGTTGTAAATTCTGCATCATCTTCTACCTTAAAGCTTTTTTTTAGTATTCTATGGATCTTGGATTTAGAAAACCTCATGCAATGCTACTGCACATACACTGGAAGTTGGATTAATATTGAAATAATCCAAATTGCCCTGTTCTGTAATGGCATCTTCCCAATGCTGTTGACTTCTGCCATTTTGTTCACAGTAAAGATCAAGCTGTCCCATTTATTTAGCTTGTGCTATGAGCTGTAGAATAAACATTCACAAAGGTACTGGGCAATTCAAATGCCTTTATCAGATCACCTCCACAGCTCCTCTGCTATTTGTTTACATTTTCTGTAAATAATTAAAAGGTTACAAAGCTCTGCATTTACAAATCACATGCTTGATACGTTGTTTAATTCAATAGCATGCAATTTGCAAAGCAGTAATCCTGGGTAACATGGAAGGAACTTCTAATTTTTGCATAACTTTCTGTACTTAACAGATTTGTTCAATGATACTATCAGTTAAGTGTTGATATTGGATTGGGTAACTAATTGTAATACAATATTAATTTACATTGTTACATGAATAGTCGATACTTTCACAGAATTGATGCCAGAAGTGTTATCTGTAGAACACAACTTATAATGCTGTTGTAATGTTTTGTGTTTATTCAGAGATATCAAGTAAAGGTATTTTTCCTTTTATGATTATCAGTTGAATTCCTTCATTGCATTACTGTATTAGCTTCTTTATATTTTATTCCAGTCTTACTACATTGTAGCCTACTTTACCATATCATCCTGTCCATCTATGAATAGTACATCCCATATACAATATTCTTTCATAATAAATTAGAAAGATGAAATACTCTCATATACAGCTCTTTTAGATACTAGAAATAAAGAATTCTATTAAATTTAAGACATGAAATTGTGTGCCAACCCTTTGATCATGTTACAAGCAATTTCACATTTCAAGTTGTGTTGTTATATTATGAATAATCCACTCTAGCACTCTAGTATATATATACACTAGAGCAGGGGTGGCCAACAAATCGATCGCCAAGCCAATTTTGGTCGATCGCTAGCGATGTCTTCACTTAATGTATTATATTTGTAACCGAACGCAACTGTATGCATACAGTTATGACTTGACTCATAAGCAGTGAGTGCACTTCGTACTGAAACAGTGTATAAACATAGTATGTATTTCGCATTTCCCCCTACCCACTTAGACTATGCCTATGACAACAAGTCGATCGCGACACATTTTTACGATAAAAAGTAGATCTTATGTGCACAAAAGTTGGCCACCCCTGCACTAGAGGATATATCTGTGGGATATATATCCCACAGAAAATTTCTAGAATGGAAATAAAACTTTTGCATAACCTGAACCATCATATATGTATATGCACCAGAGTGGTTGTTGAAAGCATGACACTAGTATGCAATTTAGAAGGTATTATTTCAAACATTTAAATATGTTTTCTGTTTTATTTACCTGTTCGGACCTATACAACTCTAGTAGTCAAATAAATATCAAGAATACTAACAGGCAAGGGATTCTTTGAAGCTTTTAATATTTAATCAAGATTAAACATTTTTTGAGACATTTTATCTCATCTTTAGATCTCAAGATGAGTAATGACTCAAAATATTTGATCATGATTAAAACTTTCAAAGAACTCCTTAACTGTTAGTAATCTTTATTTATTCGTTTCACTTAAATTAACAATTCATTGCAGATATATATAAACAAGTATGCATCGTCATTTACACATTAAGAATCTGAAAGAAAGCTGTTTTTTATTTCTAATCTTTTAGTATGTATAGATAATATTTTAGACAATTTCAATTGACATTTATACTGGGAAGTTCCTTACATTTTAAAACTTATTACATATGAGATTGTCAGAATTGAACTGAACTTTTGATAGATTTATTATACATCTTGAAGTAGAACTTGTACCACAGTCTTCAAAGTAAGTTTTATTCTACAGCTATTCATTTCTGCCAGCATTCATATCACTTGTTAAAACAATTCTGGAAGACTTTTTGTTGCTGCAGTATTTCCTAAACATAAATATTTTTGTCAGGAAAGCTATGCTGGATCTTTTACTTTACGAAACAGATAAAAGTTCGCAGAGAGTAAGTGAGGTGAATAAAACAGGTCGAGGATGTATAGTTAAGTCCTCCTTGGTCAGATATTCATTGACTAAGAGTAATTGATGGAAGTTGAGGTGGTAGTCACAATGATAAAAACTTCTAAAGACTACAAAAATGTGCTTTTATGATTATGTTGACAAGTGATGCAAATGCTGGCAGAAGTGTGTAGCTGCAGAAAAAACTTATTTTGAAGCTTGGTATAGTGTAAGAGTTTGTGTTGAGTAATGAAACCTGTGCCAAAATTTCTATTTTTGACTCTGTCTTATGCATACCTAAATTATATAAAAATTATTTTTGCTGTGTATAATCCTAAATACTTTTTCAATTATAGTATTGATTGGTTGAAAAAATTATTTGTTTCGGTTATAATTGTCTCTGCTAAAAATAATTTCCTGCACTTTAAAGAGAATGAATATTTACTCTGTTCCATTGAGGATTAGTGGGAAGATGAATATTTTATGTTGTATATATCTCTCTCTCTCAATTACTTCTGCTAGTAACATATCGCAAAAGTAGCTGAGGAGTTATGAAGTAATAATGTTCGGAAGTTTTTATACTGTCAACAATAGATCAAAATTTTGGAAAGATTTTTACTTTTTACAGTACATATAAAGTAGATGTTTTGGTGAAATACATATTAATTAATTGCTTAAACATTAGGTTAGACTAAACTGAAGCAGAAAGCAGGATTTTTTTTTTTTAGACTGAAAATAAATTTGTACAAATATAAACACCAAATCCAATAGTTATATATTAGCAAGGTTGAGACCAAAGTTTTAAATGCGAAAACATGTACGTCGGACGTTCGGCACCACTTTCCCGTAAGCCTAGAAGTTTGACAATGGCGTTTGGAATGTCGAGCACGATTCTACTGACTTTCCAAACGCCATTGTCAAACTTCTAGGCTTACAGAAAAGCAAAATAAATAAACAAAGCTTACTGGAATTATTTATCCGATAAATGACAACCTTTTTTTACGTTCCAGTAATATTCTATTTCGTAAAAACGTTTTCAACTGCCTTCAGCAGCCATCTTCAGTTAACCAGTACAAAAGAACTTAGAATTCTAAAAATACAGAAAAGCGGCATCGAACGTCTGACGTACAAGTTTTTGCATTTAAAACTTCGGTTGGTTGGTTGGTTAAGGTTTATTGGCACAAGGGCCACGCGGGCCAAGCTGCGCCACGACTTATGGTATATATAAGTACATAAATAACAATAAAAATGAACAAAACAAAAAACAAAAAACTAATAACAAAAATATACAACAGTTAAACTGTGTATAACAACAAGATGTATATAGATATAAATAAATAAATAAATAATCAAATCTCTTTATAAATATTTGTAACTTTTAGAAAGTTCAATAATTTATCAACATTTGGCCTCTGGCCCAAAATCTCTTTAAAACTTGCATTTCCAAAATGCTGCCTACGAATCCGTTCAGAGGCGATGCAATTGCTCAGTATGTGCTTAACACTTACATTACAGTTGCAATACTGACATACAGGCTGGTCATCACCCTTTAAAAGGTATTGATGAGTCAGTCGAGTATGTCCAATTCTCAAACGAGTAAGAATGACTTCAGATCTCCTATCATACCGTTTGTTGTGTGTCCAATTTTCTAGTATCGGTTTGATCTCGTAAAGTTTATTGTAAACTTGTTCGTTCCACACATTTTGCCATCTCTCCTCTAGTCGTTTTTTAACAACTAGCTTCAAGTCACCTCTTTCAATAAACATTGTATGCTGAGAAGGACTTGCTGACTTTGCAGCTGCGTCGGCGTCTTCATTTCCTCTTACACCTACATGGCCTGGGACCCAACAAAATTTTATAAAGAAATACCTCGCAAAAAGATGGCAAATCAGCTTACGGATTTTAATCACTATGGAGTGAGAACTAGGTTCATACGAGATCAAAGCCTGAAGTGCACTAACTGAGTCAGTGTAAATCACGCAGCAACGATGACCTTTCCTATTTATATACTTTAGGGCTAAACTTTGGCCTCAACCTCATTATTAAAGCAAAATAATTGCCGAATTATATCTGGCTGTATTACTACTACTGTTATTATTAATTAAATACTAAATTGATTATTAAAATATTAATTTAATTATGATTATTAAATTTAGCAAGAGATGGTGCCTAATGCCTGCCTCTAGTGCCAAATTACTAAGTATTTAATTAATAATAGTAGTAGTAATAATATAGCTCAATGTAGTTCAGAAATTGTTTGGCTTTAGGGTAAGTTTGTTTATGAAAAGTGAGGAACTGAGGGACCAGTTCATCCTCAAAAAATATTTGTAGTGCAGCTATGCATTCACTTAATTCTGCATTACTATGTCACTGTATTTATATTATCACAAGATATTTAACTCCAGTGAAATTTTCTACATTTATTTTATATATTTTAAATTTATATGTCGAGTTCCAAGCCTAATACTCTCTGATTTATTGGGATATAATTCCTTGATGTTTTTACAAATTTATTTATAAAATATGCTCAGAACTATAGTCTAACGAATCCAGTGATATTAAATGTTGAATAAATCTGGCAATATTTTGTTTATATTTAGACACCGGTGTAAATATAAATCAAATATTGCCAGATTTATTGAATCACGATTGAGTCTAATGTTGCTAGAATATTAAGTTTTACATAGGCAAAATTCTTATTTTTACTTCTAATTCTAGACTATTCTAATTTTTTTTTTACTTTAAATGACATAGAGGAAATTCATCCAATAAATTTACCAATTAAAAGAACTTTTAAAAATATAAATTAGTAGGTGTGAATGTCATTAATCATTACATTTTGTGTAATGATTTAATAATCACTGTCATTTAAACTAAATTAATTCATCAGTTACTGTTCTTCTGTATTATTAGTATTGTCTATGATGTTGGAAATAAGAAAGTGCATGAAATGAAAATAATGATTGTGTTTATTGAATGAAAACAACAGAATTGAATTAGGAGTTTATTCATTTACACTTGAATATTTTATTTTGTGGTTAGTAAGTCTTTCTGAATCTCTCATTTATCTTTACTTTCCTGGCTGTTATACTGAGAAAGTAACCTGTTTATACAGGTTACTTTCTCAGGTATTATAACATAATATTGTAATTGCTACAATATTACTCATTAGTGGAGTGAAATATTCTTACCTACAGCGATAAGTTATTCTATTTAAAATAATAATCAAATGAAAACATACTGTTACTCATCAGAACAAATTATGTTAAATTTGACAGTAGAATATAAGTGTTGTCTTTATCTACTAAAATTCTACTTCAAACAGATGCAAATCAGGTTTTAAAGGATAATTATTTGGGGAAAAATGCTTGTAGCGTGAAAATATGTAGAATTGCATTTAATTAAACTAATTTCAGTAATACGTAAAAGTAGAACAGTTGTTTTACATTGAGATAGTGATAGAAATATTTAAATATCTGAAATTTTTTTATTCTGAGTCATTTGTTCATAAGTGTTGTATTACAAGATTCTCTTTATCAAAAAAAATTGCTAGGGTATTGTCTTAGAACCATTTCATTGAATTTTTATTGAAATATCTCATATTTTGAATGCTTTTTTTATAATCATTGACCCATTTTTGCAGTGTAATGATTTTGAATTTGTGGAGTGAATATGGTAGAAATATAACAAAAATAACTGGTTATATTCATCCTGTACAACTTTTTTTGATACAAGTGGTTTAAAATTTAAGACCTAACTCTTAGATGGCTAAATAGATCTATTCGTACGTTTCCTTGTTGGTATTAATTTATTTCAGTGAGGACACTTCTTTTAAACTTGATGACTTCTCTATAGTGGTGTATAGAAAGAAAAAGGACTTCAGCAGACTGTCGGTTGCCACAGTCTGCCAAATTAAAGATAGTGGATATGTGGTTCTCTTTTACAGAACACCACAGATGATGAGATTTTTGGAAATGTGTGAGGAATCTTATTTTATGTATGGAGATGGTGAGAATTCTCGGCCCCATTTCTAGCTCTTCTCTGCCCCATCACACAGTGGTGCTTTGTACTTTGATTTTAATTTGTTTCAAGAGGCCATTTGAAGTCTGAATCAATTTTCTCTATTATAAATAATGAGAACTGAGTTAATCTGTTTCCAGATTCTAAACAATACCAATTTCAATAAACAGCAAATACAAATAATTTAAGGTAAAAAAATAACAGTCGAATTGGAGGGTTGAATGTCACTCCAGTCTTTTGTTTAAGCGAGAAAGGAAGAAATTATCACAAAGAAGTTAATTAATGCTTTTGTGATAATTCTTTCTTTCTTGCATAACACAATTAAATGCCCTAAATAATAATTAAAAATGAAAATTGTATTTATTATATTTTAGTGAGGAGTGGTGACGTACCATTTCTTCAGGTCACTATGCAGCTCACTTGGTTATCTGAAATAATCCTCTTGGAAATGATATTCTCAGCCAAATGCTTTGTATTTATCCACACTAGGAGGATTTTTTTTAATCTTCTTAATAACATGCACTCTCCTGGAGTCAATGTTATCATACCTGTAGCCACATTTGCTGCTTTTATTGCTTTCTTTTTCTTAAGAATATTGCACATCAGCATCTTAAACATGGCCACCAGATATGCCATGTGTCTACTGCTTTCATGCTTCCCAATAACTTCCTTTTGCACCTTAATCATCGATACTACAACCTTCCTTTTAGGCTTTGTTGCTTCAGACTCTTCTTGTATGTTATAGTTAATAGGTAGGGGTTATATACGTAAACAAACACACTAAAAATAAAGTGAGAAAAGCACTGAAAATCACCCAAGCATAATGTTAGAGATGTTCACATAGGGATGTTTATAGGCACAGAACAGATGATGTTTATACAGCAATAATATTAGGCAGAGAAAAAGCATTTCCTTCACTCTTCTAGTTGTAAATACAAACAAACATGATGTTCGAACCAACAAAAGACATTTTTTAAAATTTTTTTTTAACTAGAAACTACCGAGAGGGGTGCTCTGTTTCTTTGCATGCTTTTTTACAAAAATGGTTGTAGTGAACATGCTTTTCTTTTCTATGTGCCTGATGTCTTGTCGGTCCTGCATTAATTTAGGGCTGAACCTTAAATCTATGTATCATTTTGTTGTACTTTCTGTGAATCCACGAATAAATTCACCAACTATTTGCTAGAGATGTTTGTTGCATTAATTTATGGTCCATTTTGTAAGTAGCCACACAAACACATGACAAGTTACTATTTTTTTCACCCCATTCTTGGCATGAAAAGAAACATCAAATAAAAAGAAGAAAAAAAATGAGGAATTTTATTACTTTTTATATGACTTAGTGAAGTTATTGAGGAAAGTAAGATTGAGTTTTTAAGATAACTTATGAGGTATGAGGTCATGTTGTTAACATTATTGGAATTATACAATCGTTTAGACAGAGGTGTTTCTATTCCCCCAAATTTGGGGGAATAGAAACACCTCTGTCTAAACAATTTGTGTTAACTGATTTTTGAATAATCCTAATCTTGTCTCAAGAGCTTTAGCATTATATTGTATTTTATTAATGAGTCAGTGTTTTACGGACAAGTTTGTTGCATTATCAAGAGTAAGGCAGTTTTGTGATGTAAAGACGAAAATTGTTGACTATCCTCCTCATGGCAAATTAACTGCCAGTTGTAATAGCAAACATTATAAGCAAGAAAAGCTTCAATAAGCAGTTATTTTTATTTTACTTAAATTTAAGTAGTCAGTCATGTATTGTAAAAATAGCCCAAAAATTTTCCAGTAAATTTTTTAATTAAGTGGATCAGCATGTTGACAGTAGGTCTGTCCTGCAGAAGCCTTTACAATGTATTGAAAATTTTATTCACAGTTTCTAGATGCCCATTATATTAAGCTCGGCAGGCTTTACCACTAGCTTATAATAACTTTTGGTATTTTCTAGTTATTTTTCTTTGCATTTATATGTGTAAAATTTTTTTATAAGAACAAATTTCAGCAGGTTGGATAAAATCATCTTATAGACTAAATAAAATCTTTCCGCAAGTCGTAGTGTGGTTATACAAGTACACGTGCCAGTTGGTCGAATCTGGCGGCAAAATAGGGATGACGGCTGCAAAGCCGAAGCGAAGATTATGGATTACTATGCCTAGAAATAAGGACGGTCGACAACTTTAATAACTATAACACTCTCATTTAACACTGATTACTATAAACTACTAATTAATAGTAAAAAGTTTTATTAGAGCAGTAATTTTGATGAATAGGCTAAAAATCACACTAAAACTATACGAAAGTTTAATCTTAAGGAAGGGGTTTAAACCACAAAATTCCTTAAAAATAGCATTGGAATTACCACATTTTAAAAGAAAAATGTATTTAAAGCATATGCTTTTTCTTAAGCATTACGAGCATTAGCAGACGAAATTGTCTGCTTTTCCTTTCGCATTTAGATAGGCACATCTTTCAAACTTTATAAGATACATAAATTTTACTATGGAATTTTTAAAATTGGTTAAATTACTACTATTAAAACCAAATGATTGCTGGATTAAATCGTGCTACATTACTGCTACTAATTATTAAATACCGAGTAATTTGGCACTAGAGATGGGCATTAGGCACCATCGCCTATTAAATTTAATAATGATACTTAATAGCACTACGGATGGCATTTAACACCTACCTCTAGTGCCAAAGTACTCTGTATTTAATTATTAATAGAAATAGTAATATAGCTCGATTTAATCAGGCAATCTTTGATTTTAATGTAGTTGTGAGACTATGAGATGTTTATATTTGTATTACTGCTATTATTCTGTAAATTAACTCTGCGCTTGCTTGCAAAAATGAATTGCTACTGACGGCAAAAAATAAGCTTGGCTGTATTTTTTTGAAATTTATTTAATAAAAATTACATCATCTATTGTCAGAAGAATCATACTAATTAGTTTTTTCGTTATCACACATTCTTGATAACCTGTCTGATACCTTGATATTTTTGCCTTTTCTGTTGTTTTCTGATTTTCAGATTTTTCACATATATCAATTCCAATTACTGATTGATCTAAATTTAGTGTTGAATTTTTCCCAAGAACATGTACAGTTTGGTCTAATGATGTGTTCACTTGTTTATAATCGATCAGCGCAAATCGCAACCGTCAATCTCGTAACGGTCAAATCGTAACGGTCAACTCTTTGATAACAGGTGCGTGTCTGGGAATTGTAACGGAATTGTAACGGCTGCGCTGATCGATTATAAACAAGTGAACACATCATTAGACCAAACTGTACCGTATTTTACGGACAATAAGACGCTACGGACTATAAGACGCACCTGAATTTTGGAGGCAATTTTTTGAAGAAAAAAGTGCGTCTTATAGTCCGTAAAATACGGTATTTGTTTTCTATTATTCCACAGATTTCAAAACTACTTAAAATAGATTGTTTATTAATATTTACTAGGACAGTAGAAGGAAACTTCAAAATGTTTTTCCAGTTTGATTATTATTATTTGCAACTCTGAAACTGTGGTGCTAAAAGTAATTCTGTTTCTTCAAGAATGAGTCCGTAGACTTATTTACAGAAATATCTGGTAATTCTGTTTGAAGATCATTTTACTTTCCTGGCCGTTATAATATAACATGGGAAATTATTGTAGTTGTGTCAAATTTATCCTTCATATTGTTTGCAAATCCGACGTTTTGAAACCCCCGAAGCCAAAAATGTAAAAAAAAAGGGAAATTCTGTTTGTGTGTTTGTGTGTTTGTGTGTGTGTGTGTGTTTTGGTGTCTGTTTTGGTGTCTGTTTCATTTAATATCTCAGGATGGAGTAAAGATTAAAAAATTAAATTTGACATGGTAACTCGTACACAAGGGACATCAATGCCATTAAATTTTGGTAGTTTAAGGTCGAAGGAGTGAGGAGTTAGAGAGGGACCGTGTGTTGTATCTCAAGTGGAGTTGGACTTAATTTAATAATAAATTTATTCATTATTGACAAATACAATATTTCAATATCTTGTGATTAAATGGTATTTTTTGTGTGTATTTACGAATTCTAATCATTGCTTGTTGTCTTGTTCCAATAAAGTTATCAGCAATAGCTTTAAATTTTTGAATGACAAAAAATATAGAGGGGTTTCTTATTAGTATCATTTTTTTTTACGTACAAAATAATAATACAGCATGCTTCAATTTTTTAATACTATATGTATTTTTAAAGCTTACAATTGTATCTATTTATTACAGTCACAACACAACAAAAACGAACCTGTTACCGGTGTGTATCTTGCAAAAATCGTTTCACTCTAAGAAGAACTTCATAGAGTTCGAAAACATTCATGAAACGATTTTTGCAAGATACACACCGGTAACAGGTTCGTTTTTGTTGTGTTGTGATTGTAATAAATTTTCCGGTGTTGGTAAAGAGTTGAATAGTATTGTATTTATTTAATTATTTTATGGTGGTAATTACATGGATTGTATAAATTAAAAGAAAATGCTTTTTTTTTATATTTAACTTCATTTAACTCTAAATTGTTGAGAAGTTTTGAAGTTAAATTATTCAGCCAACTGGATTGCAATAACTGCTTTAAAAGAACCGTTAGCCAAATTGTTAATGAACTTTCACGACAACACAAGATCAACAAGTAGGATGGTCCAATTTAACTCAACTTTTTAATTTCGAAAATTTGTTTTGGTCTTATAAAAGATTGAAAGTTGTTCAAGATAAATCAGACATGTCAACAGTTGAAGAATATTTAACTCTGTTGCACTTGTCTTATTAATACAATAGAACTTGGATTTAATGGGCGCTAGTATTTGCCTGATTACGTCAGCTATATACTTGCAATATCTGGTGGTTTTTAAATAATTGTTATATTATTTCCTTTTCTTTGTTGAAAAAAAGTGTGAAAAGAACAGAAATAGCTGAATAATCACCAAAATTAAAATGTCTGACTATTTTTATACAATCATTAATTAACATAATTTGGTAATAGAAGTGTTACATGCTGTTTTATACCAAATTTAATAATTAGAAATGAATTAATTTAGAGAAATTTAAATAAAGATTTGGCTTGGATCCATGCTTAAAACCAAAATTCCTAATTGCTATGCAGACATTACTAACTAGGTGTCTACAATAGGTTTTTTTGCCAATTTTTCCAACAGATCTTGCTGGATTCATTCTATTTCTGTTATTCTTTTCATCTTCAAAATTTTCTGAGTTTCTTAGTTTCACCATTCCATTATGCAAGAGAGAAATACCATATCACTCTACAAATATTAATATTTGATGCATGGAGTGGTAGAAACTATGATAATGTCAATTCACAAGTTTAAGGACACACAAGAATTCTATAATATGATTACGCTGAAGATAAATATAGTGTTTTAAATTATATCTGTAAATGGAAGCTTGCAATCCATTGTATTATCTATTTTTAAGGACATTTTGGTGATTAGAAAAGGTAGAAAATTTTTATTTGTTGTCCACTTAAGGTAAAAATATGTAAATGTTTCCTTATTGTGCCAGAACCAGACATTTTGTCTGATGAATATAGATAGTCACTAAACTACAAGGAAAGCAGAGGAGAAAATACTGACCAAGAAGGGACTAATTTGAAAATATAAAGCTGGTTTGTACTTTAATAGAATGAAAATAAGAAGAGAAAATGACACTAAACAGGTTTAGCGCACAACAGTTTGCACATTAAAATGACATATTTCCATTCTCTTTTGGTTAGTGAGAAAAGTTGACAGAAGTTCTACTTTTCTCTTTTGGTAGTTCTTAATCTTTTGCATTCCTTGACGTGGGGATTGATAAAATTGAAATTAGAATTAGAACAGAATTAACTTCACTGAATTGTAATTTATCATTTATATATTAAGTTAATCAAATCTGAGTAGATATTATCATTATGTCTGTATATACAGGGTGATTCAGAACTCATGGGACAAACTTTAAGGGGTGATAGAGCACACAATAAAAAGCATTTTTTGTGTAGGAAAGTATGGACACAAGTGATTCATTGAGGCACAAACACAAGAAATAACACATGAAAGGTGACTCGATGGCAGATGTTATTGTATTTTTCTGGATCAGGTTTTACCAGAATTGCTTCAAGATGTTCCGATTGACATTTGCAATAGACTGTGGTTTCGGCATGACGCGACACCAGCCCATTTTGGCATTGATGTGTGCAGTTACCCGGATGCCACTTTTGGATTGGCCATGATGGACCAGTCTGTTGGCCACCCCATCACCTGATTCATTGAGTCTCAATTACTTCTTATGGGGACATCTAAAGGCCCTCATTTCCAAAAATCCAGATGACTCTGTTGAGGACTTTGTCATCCGAATATCTGTTGTGGCTGCACGTGTGTGAGAAATACCCAGCATTTTTGAAACTGTACACCAAGCATATAATACATGATTGGTGGATGCAATTTTGAGCAATTATTGTAAACATTGCTGTAAAGACACACTTGTCAACAATGCTGTAAGGAAACAATTTGTTTCTTTTCATGTGTTATTCTTGTGTTTGTACCCCAATGCATCACTTGAACCCATACTTTCCTATACAAAAAAATGTTTTTTGTCATGTGCTCTACCACCCCTTGTTTGTCCCTTGAGTGTTGAATCACCCTGTATTTTAAACTTATCTAAAATATTGCAAATATACTTTGGGATCACCGTCCTTAATTTTATAAGGTGGTAATATTTTGATTGTTTTCTTCTAAAATTAATTTATTATAATTATTAAAATTATCTTGAGATGACAGCCTAACCTCCTATCTCTAGTCAAATTATTTACATGTAATTATTAAGTTAGCCTTATTATTGACTAATGAATATGACAGATTGTTTAGCATTACGTAAAAATTGGGTTTATGGATTGTTAATGTAAATTAATTAACCACATGTACTCTCATTTTTTTTTTTTTTTTTAACAACTTTTACAACTCGGGTATTCTTTCAAAGCTGTTTTAAACTCAGGTATTGAAAATGCATGCATGTTTCTCTTTCATTGTTTTGAAGTATAATTGCTTAAGGAAAGGCAATAATAGAAAAGACACACATTCTCTTCTCTTTTCCATTCTCCCAAAGTATGGACTAACCTCGAGACCTGGTGGGACTTGTGGTAAATGCTACGCTAGATAGAGAGGATGGAAAAGATGCATCTTCTGTTTAATGTGATTTTGTCTTAACATCGTAAATATAACAGTTTACACAGAATGTTACGGTGATGTATTGTAGTTTACTATATATGTTTTGGTCAGTACTCTTTGTGAATTGAAATCCAGAATAATTTGTTTTGTTTTACAGCAAAATCAATTATCATCTTACAATATATTTAACTGCTTTGGGCAATATTTGAACTTTTAATAAGAGTCTTAATTTGAAGCTTGACCGAACTGTAATTGTAATTTAGACATAAGAATTTCAATATACAAATAAGTTTATATATAACAACAGATGTAACATAAATTTTTATGTAAATTTTATTTTATTTTCAATTTAACAGGATTATTCTTTTATTCTAGAACAATACTGATGCTGACCAAATTTAAAAATATGAAATTATTTAAACTGAAGGATTAACAAAGGTTTTATATTTAACCGAAAATTTCAATCATGGCAATGCGAGATTTGATCGAAGGAGAGTGTGGCAGTGCTAATCCTCTATTTAAGATAACTGACCATCTTACGAGAGACAGAGGTTTGCAACAGGTAATTACAATATTTTATATTGATTTCAAGAAGTCTGTAATTTATATTTAATTCCCAATTAACAGTTAAGTAAGCACTACTTTGATTTAGACACAGTGGCGTGCCGTGACATTTGATGATAGGGAAGCTGTGTTTCTGTAAGAAGCCGACTTACAGGGGCAATCAATTACTTGCGCATCAGGGCTTGTTCGTATTCGTTTGTTTGATAAGCCAGTAAAAACCGTATACTTCTTTAAATGTATTTTTAATAGATTATCTGACGTACTTAATAAATAACAGAGGTAATTACATTAAACTTTCTTATTAGATTCAATAAATTCCCTATGCCCTCTAAATGCCAATTCTTGCTTTGAGAAAAAACATAACATCTGTTAATTTAGATGTATCTATTAATCGTAATTATCTTGTTATAATTTTCACTATTTATTTTATATTGTCTACCAATGTTAAAGTCTATTCTATTTTGATTTCCAAATTGCTTTAATTTTACAAAAGAATCATCATTCGTCATAAATTTTATCGTCAAAATGTGGAAATTTTTTGTTGACGTATTTATGTTTAATTTAGGCATTGGTCTTTCTCTTTTAATAATGTTCTCTTTTTCATTATACGGTCTTGAGCCTAAACTTTTTTAAAATAAATTTTTTAATCACTAGCCACGATATAAGAGCTAAAATTAAAATTATAAAAAAATAAACTTACTTGGTAAAACAAAATGTGTGATGAATATACATGCCTAGTACAAAAAATTCTTCAATTGTATGAATATACAGTCAAACCTGTTTTTATGCGGGGGATAGGGACCGCATAAAAGAAAATGCATTAAAAAAATCGTGCGAAACTTCACGAGTGGCTATAAAAAATAGTTTTCGCAACACAATTAAAAAAATATTTTTTTTTATGCGGTGAATAGGGACCGCATAAAAAAAGTCTCACGTAGAAAATAACTCGAAACCGTACGAAATAACTAGGAATTGCTTTTTTAACTCCTCCAGCCTTTTTCTGCAACACCTAATGGGGAAAAAAATCCTCTAAGAATTTTAATTTTTATATTAATTAATTATTTCCACTTAAATACGAATCTAACATTAAAAAGTTAAAAATAATCGTTAAATAATGATTTTATTTGATAAATATAGCTGCAGGAAGTGTTATTTCATTTAACTTTAGACTGCAGGCGTGAAATTTCACACCTGCAGTCTAAAGCTGGAGGGAAGCTAACTTACTGCATATGTTCAAATATAACATAATATTTATGGTTTTTATGCTATTAAAATAAGAGGGGACCGAAATAAACGTATGAGAAAAAAATTTTACTGAATAAAAAATGAAAAAACCTGCTGATGTCATAGAAAACAACCAATAGAGTTTTTAAAAATTTTACAGGAGTCAATTATGTTCCAATTTGATTGAAATTTCCATATACCGCACAAAAAAAAATCGCACAGAAAAAGACCGCACAAAAACAGGTTTGACTGTACTTTTAAAGAAACTTATAATTAAATATAACTTTGTGAAGAAACGTACATAAAAATAACAAAATATTTTTTACTTTTTAAATCTTAAAACAATCCACTTAGTGAAATAGCTCCCTACGAGTGGCTAATGAATGGAATCAGAGACGTCCTGGTCAGTGGCGTAGCGAACATAACTGGCGCCCGGGGCACAACACTTTATTGGCGCCCACTCCCCCTTTTAGAAACACGTATAGTTTGTATTGGAGACCATTTGGGCGCCCCTCTGCAAGTGGCGCTCGGAGCATGATACACCGCCTTGCACCCCCCTCGCTACGCTACTGGTCCTGGTAAGTGTGAGGCGCGTGCATGCACGCAGGTTGCTAAATCCCGAGGGTGCCGATACCGGTCAATTTCAAATGACTCTTTTGTCGCATCACTAGTATATCTCAAAGGACGTGACAGGGCTGTTGTAAATTTTAAACGTTTCTCACCATAGCTGTAAAAATCTAAATATGTTAAAGTTAATAGTCATTTGTTTTCTAACTACTGTAATTCGTTTTAGTACCAGGTGTACACGGAAATCAGTTCCCCACTGTACTGAGCTAGTGATTGGTTCGGTTAAGCTTTTGTTTAAGTGAAATTCTGAATCTTTCAGCAGGGTTTTATTTATGTCCCCATTCCCTAATCTCTTAATTATTTAACTACTTCTTAGTAGAAATAAGTCGAAACCAGTTACTTTGTACCTGAATATCTGTAGTCTTGGGAAAACATTGGAAAGACAAATTTTTATGACAACAGATATATAAATCGTAAATTTAAGGAAAATAAATTCTAGAACTTTTTTTTTTTGTACCATTGTATGTCTCATTCATTAAATTTGATTGTAAATGATGCTGCCAAAGTAACAGTTAATTTTTTAACACTGTACTAGAATTGTACACGTTTTTCCTCCATCCCCTTACAGATGGGACATACTATAATCGTAATATCACCGGTTTAACATTGAAATCCGTAAGTAATATAAGATGGGAGAGCAGAATAAACACAGAATAAATATATCAAATATTTTAATGGATTTTTTTTTTAGACTTCTGTCAACTATACAGAACTATCATAAAAACATGCCAGTAAACTCTTATCAGTTTGGTTAAGTTATAAATCTAGTCTAGGGTGGGCAACCTTTTTTATAACATGGGCCAGAATAAATTTTACGTTTTTTCCGCGGGCTGTAGTAGTTAATTGACGCCTTCTTGTGACTTGTAATTTTGTTAGTCTGCAAATATGAAATAAATAAATAAAAAGTTAATTACTACATTTATTTCTCTTATCGTTTTCGAAAATTACAAAGAATTGGAAAAATAACCATTAATTATTTATTTTTTTCCAATTTAATAATCTATTAAAGATCTCGTGGGCCGGATAGAAACTTTTTGCGAGCCATAGCTGGCCCGCGGGCCGAGAGTTGCTCGCCGTTAATCTAGTCTGCACACGATTCACATAATCGAGCGAGGGTGGCCGAATATCTAGCAGGCGGCTAACAGCCCAGAACCGCTCCGGGATATTAAATTGGATGCTTTATGTGTGTGTTGCTTCTACCAGCTAAACCAGGTGAGGTTGGTGCTCTGTAAACCGTATGCACCAATGCCTATATAATCTGGCTGATTGAAAACTGACCCGGTTTCGACATTCCTTCCACCACTGAATTATTCGAATATACAATAGCAATGTTATTGGTTTTTTTTACATGTAGTATAGAAATTTGTAAAAGATACATAATGCAGTTATAATAAAATATTAATTTTAATTAATTAAAAGTACGTTAAAATATGAAAATTTATATTTTATAAAATACAAGGGAAGGTCATTGGAAGGTGGAAGCAGCGCTTCCATCGCTTCCAATGACGGCACGCCACTGTTTAGACAGCCTTGTCATCTGTTTATTTTCTAACTGATTTTATTAGGCTGCAATTTGAAAAAATTGTAGACCTATAAATTACCACTGTCATTTGTCTGTCTGTCCTTTCTTAATCTCAAGAATGGAGTTATATAGATGAAAGTTGAGACCAGATATGGAAAGCTTAGCTACAGGAGGCCCTGATTATCTATATACAAACTTTCAGTACATCTATATGTACAAGGGAACAACGATGATGCAGGCACATAAGAGGATGAAGTCATTATAAAAATATATTGGATACATCGATTTTTAATGTTTATTTTTATACATTTTATTGTACTTTTCCTGTGGTTATGTGGACACTGCACTATTTTTTTGTATTTTATGTATTTGAAAGTTTTGTTTTTTTGAAATTCGTTAACATTCTTAAATGCATTCCATTTTACATTGACCAAAGGAAGATCTCGCCTAGATCAAAAATGTTTGGCTTTAAACATTGTTTTATTAAACAGTACTGGATAAAAAGGTTCTAAGTGGATTGAAGTTTTTTGTACTAATATTGATATTTGACTGATTTAATCTGGGTTTTGCATTACATCAAATTTCATTCCATGACATCATCTTCGTGCCAATTGGCAAGAAGTGGCAATTTACTTTTGTCTTCGACTGTAGAATACTACACGTTCTAGTATTTTTAACCATTTTGAATAATTGAGTTTCTACTATAATTCCTTTTTCATTAGTGGTGTGATCGTGCCACATGCATGCTAGTATACCAAACAAACCAATAGGAATTGCAGCATTTATTACCAATCAGTGGCAATGGACAAGAAAATAAAAAAAAACATTGAAAGCCTTTCTCTCCTATGTGTACAGATTGCACCTCCGACTACTAAAATCAATAGTAGTGACCCAACTTGATCAAGTATAATTTATGTAAATTTTTTCAATATTTTCATACAACTTTAAATCAAAAATAAATAATAAAATAAATTTTTACATATTTATTTGGCAGATACTAAACAAAACTATTATTATAAAAGGTAAAAAACAAAAATAAAAAAAAATTATGAGATATTTTTTAAAAAAACCACCAACAACAAGTAGTTATTAAAAGAACAGGTAGATGATTATACAATTCTAATTAATTGTTCATTGTTAATTGGCTAACTCGACAATCATCCCATCCTTAATAACAATTTGTAAGATTTTCTGCTAGTATCTTGTATTACTTATAGAGGAATTTAATAACGTGTAAAAATAACCGTCTCAACCAAAACTACACATATTTTTACTCGAATTATTTTTGATTACATATAAAAATAACCGAATATCTATTTTATTGAGCGGTATTTTTTCATATCCATAAATGGTGTGGCGAATATCAGACGAGAGCTATACAGATAAATGCACATAAAGGTCTTTGTAATAAGTGCATTGCTATTTTATATTTACAATGTTCAATTGTGCAAAACCTTGTTGATAGCAAATCGCTACTTTTGGTAGAAAAATTGCATTTTAACATAAAATTGGAATATGTTTCTATTAAAATTATTTATATAAAGAATGCAATTATTTCAAAAATTTAATTGTTTTTATAATTTGAATATTCGGCATATTTATTTTCAAAACTTTTATCTTTTTAGGAAGGATTAAGGAAGACAAATTCAAATGTTTCAACCTTCGTAAGTATTCTTAATAGATATTTTAGTTTGTAAAATTCATTATCAGAATGAATTTGTATGCATGTGTACATGTGTGAATTAATATTTTGTATATTTGTATACTTGTAAACATGTGTACATGTGTGAATTAATATTTATATAGGATATGGTATAAAAAGAATATTTTATGTTGGTAAAGAAGTTTTTAAATTTAAAAAAAAAAATGAATTAAGAACTTTGGTAATATCTGATTAGAAGACGTATTGTCAAAACAATTGTTTTCTAATTAAAGGAATAAATAGAAGAATTAAAACTAGGTGTTTTGGAAACAAATAAAAATATAATTTGGAGTCTATATTTAGCATTACAGAAATTCTGTGGCACAATAAAGGATGTACTGTACATCCTTTATTATGCCACAAGAATTTTGTAATGCTAAATACACGAATTTTTATATCCTCTCAATGTAGAAAAAAATTTTTTAAAAAGCAACTGTGCAGAATTTTAGCTAGAAGGAGTCTATAAAGAGAGATTGGCCGTGTTTGCCTTTGCATCCCTGTAGCGTAAGAAGGATGCTGTAAGAAAACTCCAAATTACTTTTGTATTTGTTTTCAAATTATGCATGCCTTAATTGAATGTTTATTGCATACTTTCACTCTTAAAGTAAGTAGCAATTTAATTATATAATGTAGTCAAATAAAATTTTGTAACTCTATTTTTTTAAGTTAATTACTAAAACAATTATTATTTTTTCTTGCCAGAAATCGATAACAGAGGCATCAGAAAATGAAGTAAGTGTTTTGTGAAATGTTATTTTTGTAATGTAACAAGCACTATAAGTTTTACATTATATAACTCAAACTAATATTCGAATATCTGATCGGTTGTACTCATTAAAGTTTATTTGTCTATTTAATTTTAAATTTTTTATAAGATGTATGAAGAATGATTTGAACACTTCGATTTGTCTTTTATAACACTTACACTTGGTGTTGTGAGCTCACATTACATTTTGTTAAATAACCACAGCTAGACATGGATACCAATAAACCAGCAAAAAATAAAATAAATAAAACGAAAACAAACGTTTTCGTTTGTTTTCGTTTTATTAATTTTATTTTTTGCTGGTTTTCAAACATTTTCTTCCGTTTTAAATGGTCATCCTTGGGTTCAAAGAATGCAGATATAAACAAATGCATTTTTTAAAAACAGCATGAATTTAAAAAGCTGTAAACACTGTGAAATATGTGCATGTCTGTTGCAGCGTTTAACGTCATTATCAGAATTGAAGCATGATGATAGATGCTGCAATAGACGTGTGTATATTTCATGACATTTCCGGCTTTTAAATTTGTTCTATTTTTTAAAAAATGCATTCATTTATATCTGCATTCTTTGAACCTGAGGATGACCGTTTAAAACAGAAGAAAATGTGTGCTTTTGTTTTATTACTTTTATTTTTGCTGGTTTATTGGTATTCATGTCTAGCTGTGGTTATCTTAATTATACCAGTAGTTTTGTAGAGATTCTACATTTTGTTGATGTTATGTCTGATTTGAATGTTTAGAATATCAGATTAAATTTGTAAAGATATTTTGCAGTTTTGATTTTTTTTTAATTTAAATTACTTAATTTTGAATAGAATTAATTTAGCCAAACTAGTTTTAAAATATTATGATTTGGCTCATGGTTAAAGAGGATTAAATACCATTTTAAATTTGTTACGAGGTATTTAGGTTTGCCTACTGGATGGCACTTTCAAATGAAACTGTTATGCCACTATTATTTTGAATATTTAACTACATTTTTAAAATCAAATTGTTATTAAAAGCATTTTAAAACTTTCATCCGTTTATATTAATGGCTCCCGATTTTTTCCTAATTTGTGTATTCCTTTCACGAAAATGAAAAAATCTCGTGTGAACCTAAATGTTCATAAATTAAAAATACTAAAAAGAATGTTGGGAAATGATTTTCAATGATTGTTTCTTAATTATCGAATTTTTAATTATTAATTTGTATTTTAAGTAACATGGCAGTTATCCTAAGATAACTGCCATGTTACTTTAAATTAATAATAAAGACACAAAGTTAGTTTATAGAAAAGCAAGATTAAAGTAAAGGTAGATGCACACATACAGTGGGGTCAGAAGAAAATGTCGGGTAACCACTCATTGAGAATATTTATCGATATTGGTTTATCAAAATAAAATTAGACAGAGAATTTTTAACAACTGCTGTAACAAATCAAATGTTGTAATTTAAAATGAGGCAAAAATATAAAAACAGCTCATTAATTCTAATCTATCAATTCCTGTTTAATTAAAGATATATGGTATTTAAGCAAAAATAAAAATTTCTTCTAGCTCGTGCAAGAATTTATTTTTGAAACACAAGATCGTGCATGTCAAAGAAATGTTCCTCGAATGTTTCATATGGAAAGTCTGCTTCAAGAAATGAGAGAAATTGAGAAACCTTGTCATCCTCCGTTGCAAGGTAAAGTATTTCTTGAATTCTGTGAAGTTTTGTTAATTGTATCTCAATTTGTTTTTTAATAATACTATGCTGTATCACTTTTAAGTCTCTTTTTATATTATAGTGTATTTAATCATGTATAAAAAACAACACTTTTTACATTATTTATTATAAAGATAATAAGTACAATAATTTTAAGAATGAAAATACGTATTATTGTAGTTGTGTTCTGATATGAATGGTTCTTCTCACATTGAAATTAAGTGATAAAGGAAATAGAAACAAATCATTTTGTAATACATGTTACTGTTTTATACTTTCTATTATGAATTAAATTATAAGAAAAGTAATGTATTCACTTACGGGTTCACCACAAATAATACGGAATCTTGGTTATTTGGGGATTGCACTGTTTGTATTGCTTGTTTGTGTATTTTTAGCATATATTTTAGTGTCTAGTATATTGGCACTTGTGAAGTATGTCAGTACTTGGCAGGTTTAAAGCCCAATACTGTGAGAAAAAAAAAAAATGCATTCCAGAAGACTACAAAGTTACACATGTCCTCATTCAGAAAAGGTCTTTCACCACTGTTTTAGAGCTTCAGTCTCAAGTCAAAAGATGAATTACATTTTGTTTTACTTCAATAACAACTAGCAGGAACCTTTCAAAATCAACAGTTTTATTTACTTAAAATACAATCAATGAGCACATTTAAAATTTGTCATTCTACACAAAATCATCAGTACAGCAAAGGTATTTCTGGGTCTGTTTATAGGTCATTTGCATCTGCCTGCTCCCGGTGCCACGAGGCTTCTTTCAATTTTGCATGTGTTCCAGAGTGGAAATTTAGCATTCTTAAGACTGACTAACTTCAACTGTCTGGGATTTGGATTAATGATGACATAGTGGCAGCCTGCCTTGTGCCAATCGTTTCACAAATAAAACTCTTAGACCTATCAACAGTCAGACATTCAAGTTTATTTCATAATTTAAATAATTTAGAAGAAACCTCAATTCTGTCATCTCCAATCACCAGGAACAAAACAGTCATCCTTCACAGAGTTGACCTTTATTATGTAAATTTAAAATATGTAAAGTGCAAAATTATGTAAATTTTGCAGAGGTGTAGCCTCTAATAAAAGGTCATTTCTGTGATGGAAGACTGTTTTATTCCTGTTGATTGGACATGACGGAATTGAAGACAACTTGGTTTTTTCTATATTTTTTTAAACTGTAAAAATACTGTCTGCTGTTTTAATTGAAATTTATTTGGAACTCCTTAAAATATGATATTCTGAGTCCATCTTTCTGAGGCAGGCAAATCATTGAGGTCTGGGTGTGAAATTTTTACTGCTACAGATTTTTATGATCTGGATCAGGAGAGGGCCACATAAAGTATACCACAACTGAAAACCAGCTCTGGTCATTGGAAACTATGCTGTATAAGCTCAAATACATTTTCTCTTCTCCAACAACAATTACAGGGTAGGAACAATTTTATCATTTATGTCTGTACAGTGCAAATTCTTTGGACACACCTCATTTCATAAAGTATTAATGAGTTGTTGTCTGAGCTAAACATTTCTTCTAGAGATTGCCTTGACACAGTATTTCTTGTTCTTGCTGCTCAATCTCTGCTATCATTCTGTAACAGCATGCAAATAGATTTATCTCAGAATCATGTCATACAGCATCATTAGTTCTGGATTGTGAGTCACGTTTTTAGACATTCCGATTGCCGATGTCTGTTGCTTTTGCAGTGTCTATAATGTAAAGTTGAGTATATACTCACCCTTCAGGTCTGTCAGGATGTTAAGGACTATGTAATGAAGCTGCCCATTGATCTTAAACAGATATAGTCTGCAGCCTGCTGAAACTGTGGTCTCATTGGCAAAGAAGGAAGCACCTTTGGTTGTTGTTTAGTTATTCTAGAGTAGTTGAGTTTTTCCATACAGATTGATGTGGATTCCACAGATGTGGATTGGCTATAGAACAAAGATCTTATTATAACCTATACTTATAATCAGTCAGTTTTCGTTCTGAACTTTGAAATAGCATGGGAAAAACATGCTTACTAGTTAAGCCGAAAACTATTTATATATATAACTATTTACTATTTGTATACAACGTTTATACTGTTTTCAATACTGAATGTATTAATCATGTAATTTATGTACATTGATAAAATTCTATTATTTCTTTTTCGACATGTGACATGTTCATGTAGTCATCCATCTTGCCCGTTCTCTCTTGCTAGCATGACTGCTCTTGCTGTTGAATTCTGTAAACAGCGAGCGTACCACGTATTGCTGCACTAGCAAAGGAAAAACTGCATGGGCAAAAAGAAAGGGGTGGAGCCTTTGACGTCATCGGTTGTGCTAGTGCATGTTTGCTAGCATTTTGCTCTCGCAAAGCACTAGTTTGCAGCAGCTCTTATTTTGGGCTACAAACAATGAAAATTTGTTACTTTCTAAATTTGTTGGTATGAGTTTCGGACAAGCCCAGCCATTCTTGGTTCATCTCCTTAATTTTATTGCATTATTTACTTTTTTATTGATTTTAATGTGTTATTATTTTCATTGTTTTATGCATTAATTAGGGTATTTACTTGCATCATTTTAGCTTAAATTATGATTTTTTGTTTTTAGAATTTAAACTGGGTATTTTTGGTATTTGGGAGCAGATTAATTTACTTCACATTATTCTTTATGAGGAAATTGCTTTTGAACTCAAATACCCTGTAGGAACAAATTAAATTCTACTTTCAAGGTACTACTGTATAGAGTAACTCATTAAAACTTTTAACAAACAAAAATACATACAAACCTAATTCAAAACATAGGATGTTTCTTCAGCAAAAGTTGTGTTAGACTATATTTTAAAAAAATTTAACAGTTTTGAAGATAGTCTTTACTAGATTATGGCTGCATCTTATAAGGCAGGGAAATGGCAAATCAAGTATTAAATGTTTTTTTATAATGTTATAAAAAACAATAGTAATAATTTCATTGTGGTAATTTTAATATCAAAGTTACAGTAATCCAATTATTATTATAATATATTTTTAATTTACAATTTAATTTAATTATTTAATTAATTTTTTATCGTACTTACAGGTCCTTGTGTTGCAGATTTAGCCACATCCAGAAATTGGGCAGAGGAATATTTAGCAAATGAGTGCAATCTGCAGGAGTCGTCGGTTACGGACTGGAACGAACAGTTCTTTTCGGAGAATCCTCTATTAGCTAACCCCGACATTATTACCGATACAAAATGGGCAGAAGAATATTTACCACCAACCGATACTTATCAAGAGTAAAAATAATTTTTATTACTTTTTGAAAAATTACTTTATCTTGAGGAATTAAATAAGTTAAACAAAAATTTTATAATCTGGCATTTTTCCATAAAGAATAACTTATCTTAAAAGGTTATTCTTTATGAGGCACGTTATTTTGTTTGTTAACTTGATGATAAGTTGTCTCACTGAAAGTATTCACTAATAAATAATTGCCACCAAATTGTAAAGTTTTAATTTATTACTTTTAACACTTTAAGACTACCGTTTATTCTTTTTTCATTATTTACTTTGCGGTATTAATCGTGTGAGAAAGTATTTTATTCAATTTATAGTCCAACTGTTTGTTTTAAAAAAATCTTCAAAATAATATTTTAAAATATTTAATTAATTTAAATAAAAATTTTATGAAATTAATTTTTTGTTGTGTTTGACTAGCACCCAAGAAGATTGGACAACTTCTCGGGTGCTAGTCTCTTCTGAGAATTTGACTGGAAGCGTAAGCATCCTCGCTTGCAGTGATTTTTCTTTTCCAGTCATGCAGAATCTTTCTTAAGTCTGGGGAAGAAATCTTAAGAAAGATTTTGCAAGATTGGAAATAAGCTTTTGAAAATTTGTAGTTTACAAAGACATGGTTAAACTGAGGCAATGCTGACTAAATTGAAAACTAGAGGAAGAATCCATTCGTAATAACGTAATATAGCATTATTATGTTCTCCATAAATGTATTATCATTTCAAATTCACTTTTTGATTTTTTCTTGTGTATTTTCAGTTTTTAATAGTAATTTCTTGGAGTATTATTAGCATTTTTGATTACAATAATTATAGCGTTTCATCTGAAAAATAGAAATAAATAAGTAAATATACACATATCAGGAAAATCAGAAAGTTGTTGCTGAAAATTAGGTACAGAAAAATAACACAAAAACATAATCACAATAGTATTATTCCCCATTGTTAGCTATGACCCAGGGCTGGAATTCAACAGACTTGAATGTCCAGCTTAGAGAAAGACGTCTGTTTGAAAGAAAAGAAGTTGTTTGACTCCTTTTTTTTGCAGCTTCCAATCCAGGCAGTATCTGATCTTTATGATTTTGCAGACACGAAAATGGGTGGAATTGGGTGAATATGATGGTGTTCCCAGCCCAGCTGCTGCTGATGGTCGATCTTATTGGTATGTGGTTCAGCATTATCTTAATGGAACAAATCTCCCTTCTGGTTGGCAAATGACAGATGAGTTTTGCAATCCTTGGAGCCAAGTTATCAAGCATGTCTTAGTAGCTGTCACCATTAATTGTTTTATCTGACAGCATGTAGTGATAGTAAATGATATCATGACAATTTCAGAATGCACAGCAGCAGCATCTTGTTGCTCAAAGCTCACTTTGACTCGGTAGGTGATTGTTGCTGGGTGTTACATAGGTACTGTACCTTGGGTAGTTGGATTGTTATAGTAAATCCATTTCTCATCACATATTGCAAGGTGATTGAAGATTCCTGATATTGATTCAGTAGCAATGTGCACCTGGAAATGCAGTCGCTCTTGTTCTGTTTAGTCAGGACGTGCGGCACCCATTTTCTGTTTGCATACTTGAGGCCTAACTTCTTAGGTTTTAGGTGGTTCACAGACTATTGACCGAGCAAAGCCCGGTTCAAAGTTCTGCGTGATTTGGGCATCCTCGGCAACCAGTTGCCTCACCAGATCGTTGATCTCTAATGGTTGTGCATAGTGCAGCTTGTCTTCAGTGTGTAGTTGTCAGACTTGAACCAAGCAAACCAATTTCTGACAGCGCATCCAGATTGTTTATTTACACTGAAAACTTTTGCCATATTTTTAATTATCTGTTTCGGAGGATTAGAGTCGAAACTTGGAGAGTCTTGATCTTTTTTTCATTGTTTTTCCTGATTTTTTGCAAACATTTTTACACAGACTTAGATGTCAGAACAAAATTTTGTTACACCTCTTTTGAAAGTTGTTTTTGAACTACCAGTTAAAAAATGTTTTTTTAATTCTTACCCTAATACCACTTACAGGCATTTTTTGTACATTTTTTTTAATGTGTTTTTCTTCCTGTGTAACGACAACTTTCTGATTGACCTTTTATATATGTGTAAAAGAAGGAAACAAAATGAAAAACGTTTTTTTTTGACAGAGAGAACAAACTTGCTGTTTCCAAGGACAATGTAACCAAATGGAACGAAGACTATACATCGGAAGATAGAGATCTGGCAAAGGCCGCAAACGAACTGTTGGGCACTATAGATGATCCAAAGTTTTCAGATTCGGAAGTATGAATTTTGTTACTATTACAAGTTTTTAATGTATAATAATAAAAAGTTTATATAGAAATGAAATTTTTCCTCCAGTCAAATACTTTTTGAATTTTTGGGTTATCAGCTAATAGAAAGCCAACATTTGATATTATTCCCATACAAAATGTTTGTTTTTGTTAAATTTAAGAGTTATTCTTTGTTATTTTAATTACTTTGTGTGATTTTGGTTAGAGTTTTGTTTGTGTAAAGCATCTTCATCAAAACAAATACATGTAGGGGAGAATATTTACTTCGACAGAATTTATTTCTTCCTTGTCTTTGATGCTTGTTTCTTGCCTTGGCAATGTCATTGTATTCGGATAAATGTCTGCAGATATAGGTCATTGTCAATGTTGACAAAGTTTTCAAATGATACTTTTGTACCACTTATTACCACTGACTATTTATATTGTCAGTAGATTGTGATGGAAATGTTGATTTATTCAAAGCTTCAGCATATTGTTGACCGAAACCTATTTTTATAAAGCAATTTTGCAGTGTTTCTCTGTGGGACTTTGTTAATCCGTGGAGTGCAAGCTCTGTTCTGTTTTGAAGTTTAATTTGAGATTGTTCTGTGTTCTGTTCTGAAAACAGAAAATGAATTTTCTGTTTTCAGAACAGAAAACAGAAAATGAACCGAGAACAGAATCAAACAGTTTGATTCTGCTGTTCATTGAATGTTTCCAAAATTTTTTCCTTATTTTTCAAAGATAACACTTAATGGATTGTCAAATCTTTCACAATTTCTGATTATTACTTTTTGCTTTTTTCTGATCTTTTGGAGAATATCTTTTCTGCTGTCAACAAAATCTTCAGTTTTCTCTTGTTTGCCATGAAAACGGCAATACGCTGATTAACTGATTACTATGAAAATTTTAGCAAGCAATTCAAACTTTACTTATTGAAATTTTGAGTTTTATGTCATGTTGGAAGCATAATTATAGACATTATTCAACTTTTTGATAATATTGTCTATCCTTTTGAAAATGCAAAAGAAAGCATGCAAAATTAGATGTGAAATAGTCTTCGGATCTTAAATTTGAGTTGGTAAACTGTACTAAGACAGGAACTGGAGGAAGAAGTAAAAATAAATGAATTCAATTAAAAATTACATCATCAGGTATTTTTAAGAAACAATAATGTTTTTGATCCAGTCGATGGAGATTATTTGTTATTAAAAATAACTGCTGGAGTAATTTTTAAGGTGTGAATTTATGTTGTAATGGAATAATATATTGCTTTTAGCCCTTAATATTATTTAACAGAGTGTGCAGCATTAATGCAGTGTTTCAGTGTTGTCGTAAGATGTTCCAGTCAGTCCAACCAATTGTTCCAAGGCTAAGAAGTGATGATTGTGAAACTATTACATTCGTGATACATCAGCTGTGATGATTGTGACGTTGTCACGTTTACAACAGCCTTTTAAATGTATTTATAATTTAAATTTGATTTTTTTGTAGGAGCATCAACTGAAGAGGGACAGTTTATTATGTCCAAAATGGATTTTGAGTGTTCTATATTATGTACATGTTAAAGAAGCCACAGTTTATTGTAAATTTTTATTATTAAGGTGGTAATAATCATTAAAGAATTTGTTAATTAATCTCATTAACTGGTTTGATAAGTCCGTATGTATATGTATGTGTGTCTTGTTGATTTAGACTAATTGTTAAATTATGTTGTAATCTCAAAATTATGTTGACTTATAGAAGTTGAATACATTGAGTGTATGGAAGTTGAATTGGGATAAAAACTACAATTTGATTTAAAGTTTGAAATCAAGAGTTTACTACATAATATAACTTAAAAACAATTCAAGTGTTACTAATACATTTCTTAACTAATTTTTACGAAATTTTATTCTCACAACAGTTTCCTTATATTACAGTTTTTAAAGTTTATAAGAAAACTGGGAGAAGGAAGTGCGACTTCGTCCGAAAATGCCGACATATCGGCAGCAGCAAAGAAAGCGGACATCTGGTCAGGAGAATTCAACCAGAAAAATGTAAACTGATTTATATTTATATATATATAAATGCATAGTTGTGCCATAAGTTCTGTCCTTTATAATAAACAACTTACACAAAATAAATTTCTAAAGCTAATTTAAATATTGTTGATGTTTATAATGAGATGTTACTCGTCGTAATCTTATCAATGTCTTCCTTATGAAAATATTTGTCAATATTTTCATACATCAGGCATTGTTTTTGTTAAACTGGAAATGACATCACGATTTTTTAATGGCTTATAACTCTCAAATTAAAAAATGGCTCTAGAGTTTTCGATTCAAATTTAACCTTTCTACAATCCCTTCATTTTTTTACACGTATTTCTGAAAACACTGCAAATATTTATTAGTTATTCAATATTTTTTTTAAAATATTACACCGTAAATATTAAATATACGATTAGTCTTTTTAAATTACTTAAATTATTATTATTTTTTCATTGTAGTTTATGGTTTGATCAGTTTAATTATAATAATATGGTTCTAAAAAAAATTTGTGGAGATCAGCAAAACATTGGTATAATTAATTCAGAATTAATTGTTGAATCTATTTAAAAAATTTTTTTTATTTATCCAGTTTTTACATGTTATAACAATTTTATGTCTGGTTTACTAGACTGTTAGTCAGTAGGACTTTGCTAGAAAAATTTGGAAGAGGATTCTATTGGTTTTTGTAATTCATTTTTGTAGTTGTTGAAGGTAGTCTGTATTGTTGCTTGTAGTCTGGATTACTTGAAATATATTCATGTAATCCAGACTACAAGCAACTTTTGATAGACATAAATTTAATTTTTAATTCTAAATTAACCTATCCTGTTTAATGCCTTATCTCCAGGTACACGGATTGTCTGCTAGTTTTATTATTACAATAAAAGGCACTTTTCGGTAAGGAGATATTCTCACTCTGTATTTCACAATTTGCGAAAGCACAATAATTTTACAGTAATTTTATGAAATATATTTTTAAATTTTGAATCTGAATAGTTTATTTGCCATAATTCATTATTTTAAGCTATTTTCTTTCAAGTAATTGGTTGCAGTCTCTCTGCGATTGATGAATTATGTTGTTGTGTAAAATCACTTTTCTAGTATACTTAACTATATTTTATCATTACTAACTTACATATATATATATATTAATTAATTTATAATGTGAGAATCTGGGGTTGATGATTTAAATTGTTAAATTGAATAACAAATTTTTGATAAAATTTTATCTGTTTGTAAAAATTATATGAAGTTGAAAACGGAACTTCCTGTTCAGATGGAGGAAAATGACACAGTTCCTCCAAAAGCAATAGTTTAGTGTGGGATTTCTCGCACACTATCCGCAAACCATCCGACTTCCGTCACGTGTCGGAAGTGTGGAGGGCTTATTTTAAATAATCTGACTGGAGGAGATTTTTTATAAAAGGTGATAGGTCACCTCTAAACATCAGTTGAACTAAGCTAAGCTAGTCAAGCTAAGCCACTGTGTTCAGTGTAGTTTAATCAATTTAAGCCTAAGTCGGCTCATTTGACCTTTTTGAAGGCAAGTTTTGACTTTAAGAATGTTCCATGTGCTCTCCTCAAGACATCAGTTCACCTCTCTCCAATAGATGAATGCATGTAGGTAATATATATATTATGTAAACTCTCTCTCTCTCTCTCTCTCTACAAAATGAATTAGTTAATGGCTTGTCATTCAAATTTACTCCTTTTTAAGCATCATTTATAATTAGAAGTTTGTTCCCTTGATATGTTTATTTTATATTATTTCTGAATTTAATCCTTTTTTGTATATAAATATAGTCAATCTTTCCAAATAAATATATCTTTTAATTATTATCTTGTTTGATTCCTTTGTGCCTAACTCCATAGTCTTATTCATATTAAATTAGACCTGCCTATGAATTCCAGAAGCATATTTTATACTTTTATTTGCATCTTAGTCCACAGAACTGAATAAGTGGTGTCAGGTTCCTGACTCTGAAAGACCTCACAGATTTTTCAAATTAATAATGATCATCACCCACATGAGATGGCTATAGTGGAGACCCCGCATCTCACAAAAGTATTATTATAAACTTTTCATCATAAATTGTCATATATTACTCCACCATTTTTAAATTCTTGCAAAGATCAATTGATACCTTTAAAATAAATTATGAATATTATAATTATATTATTATAAAAATTGAAAATTGTTTTGTTTAATTTTAATATAGATTTTTATTGTCTCATCAGGTTCACGGTACAGATTCACAGATTTCAAATTTAGCCGGCACCTGGGGTCAGGAATTTGTGGAAAATGATTCGACCAGTGCTTCGAAAAGAAAAGAAGACGAAGAAGAAGAAGAAAACTTCTGGGAAAAATTGCAGAAAGAGTGGGAACAAATGGCAAAGTAAGTTTATGTGATTTCAATAAAATGTTTTATAGATAAATTATAGTTTTTTAATACAATATGCAAATAAACACAATATTTTTGTTACTTTAAGTTTGATAATGTAAATGTCTGTTTGTTTATTGTTTTTCACTGTGTTCAATAGGCTGAATAGAATTGTGCAACACTCTTATATATTGGATGTTAATATTTGAGATTAATTTTTTTATCTTATAAAAAAGTTTCCATATTTTGTCGTCAACAGTATTAGTTTGTGTTGTTTGTAGTTTAATGTAGTAATTATGTGGAAGATGTAAATACATCAGATATATTTTAACTGTTACGTTAGCTGATTTAGTAGTAGAGGAAGAATTAAACAATTTTAATAATAAATGGCTAATGCCACATCTAATAAGACCGTGAGTGACTAATTAAGTAAGAATGTAAAGCAAGTAAAACCGAAGTAAATTAATTTGAGAAAAATAAAAATTAAATTAAAGTAAGTGTTCTCTAGTTTTGAAATATTAGGCAACACATCTAGTAAATTGTTAGACTTAGCAGAATATAATTTCCAAAATTTATTATTTGCATCTCTCCGTAAGTTGTGGTAGGCTTGACTGATACTTAAGAGATAACTATAGCAGGGCTTAAAGTGACTTGCTTTTTTAGCTATTTTCATAGCTCCTCTCTTTTTTAGCTTTCTCTGAGGCAAACTTGCTTTTTTTACTTCTCACGTGACAGCTTTTCTTCGTAAATGCAGTCAGTAGCAAAATATCAACCAGCACGCCCCCATTTGCCTTATCATGTGACCATGCACGATATAAGGCACTGTCGTCTACACACGTACATGTATATAGGCTAACATAATGAAGAGCTTCCCAAGGCTTGCTACTCTGCCCATGCTGTAGGGATTTGCACATGAGTTCTCCTTACTTATATCCTTGTGAAATACAGATCTCTGCGGCGCTTTAATACAATCGCACGGCACTAAGGCATAAGTACACCTATAGTTCGGTGTTAAGAGTGATTTTTGTACAGCATTATTTTTAGTATTTGTATTTATGTGCGCAGTGGACAAAAGAAAGAAATAGATTTTATTTAATACTAACAGTAGAAACTCATGTTTTAGCAACGGAAAATCGTATAGAATCCAATAGTTTCTGAAGTAAGTTGCTAAGCAAATTTTCCCTTCCCAACAGTCTTTCTACGATTCTTCTTTAGCTTAAACGATGATATCATTCATTCTTGGCTACCTTAGAAAAACCAAAAATAATAATTGTTGAGTGATAATAGATTCAATTTCTACTGCTATTATTAAATAAAAAGTTGTAGGACCTCATTTAAAATCTTGTATTTTTCTCGCACTCTGTAAAATTAAAGATTGAGCGAACCTCGTGCCAGAAAGTACAAGATTTTAAACTAGTGTCCTAAATATTAATAATTTCTGTAGAGACAATCTTTAGACAAAAGACAAAAGTTGATTTTAAGTGGTTACTTATATATTTGGCAAGCACCATGGTTTTCTGCTTTCTAACAGTGTTCTTCATTTTTCATTTCAACAGAAACTATAACCTAAAGTAAACCATGAGCAAGGCAAAGTGCATGCTTAGGAGGGCTGGCTTCTTAAAACTGACTCAAATGGTTTTGTGGTGTCATCTTGGGGACGTAGATTGTCTGACTTGGAGCTTGTCTGTACATTGTGTGCTCCAACATCAGTGTATCTAGTAAAGGTTTCCATGCAATCTTCCAACATTCAAGTTACAAGAAACATAAATAAATGCAATGAAGTGTTTGGTCCCAACCAGTTAATACCCATCACGCACATACTCATTCGATTATAAATTGCACACTCGTGGTCAATCCGGCACCAAATTAAAAAATTAATTTGTAAATATTTATTATCGAAAAACCGCTATTTTCACTTTAATCTAGCTTTTTGATAAGTTTCTAGTCAAACTCAGTCAAAAAAAAATTTAATTTAATTATAATTTATTCAAGATTTTAATTTTTTTTTATATTAGAAGGTAATTAGCATAAATTACAAGGTGTCATGTTTCATCTTTGCTCTCGTTCAAGTTTATTGTCCTAGACACGGGCCGTTGTTTGTTTTTACTTCTACTTGAGTTTAGGCTTTTATTTCAACTCGACCACTTTGTTACAGAAATTGGGGAGATGGGCGTCAGGTGATTGCGTACCTGACTTTTTACGACACAAATTGAAAGTTTCATTTATTTTTTTCTCAATTTTAATTATGATTAATTAACTTTTTAAATGGATTCTTAAATCTTTGTATTATCTGAAGTTGCAGATATAAATGCATGAAACGCAATTTAAAAAATATGTTTTTCTTAGATTTTAAAATTCAAAAATAAATTAAATATTATCGGAAATGCTAAACTATAAGTACAGTGTATTTTTACAATAGTGTGTTGGTGCGAACTGTGACATGGTCATTTAATTATAGCTTTCTCCATTGAAGGCAACTTTCCTTGCCAAATAAATACCGTAAGATGATAATCCTGTACATTGTTGATTGCAAAATGACAAAAGTTTTGCTGTTTTAGTTCTTTAACTATGCTCTCAGAAGAATAGTCTTTGGATAGATCAATTGCTCTCTAACTAAACATCCAATTTTGTCCTTAGCCTGTCGTATACTTGAAAAACGACAGCATACACATTCACATTCTAGAATAATTTTACAATCGTGGATTGTAGATGCATGACTTCCTCAACAATCGCTTGAGTAGATGCATGACTTCCCTCAACATGCAATTTTTAAATGTGTCAAATCAAGTCAGGTCCACCCTCTACAGTATTCTAGTTATTCTTCTGGTAAAATTACTTATATTATGATTTTTTATCAGTTGTAAATTTTAATATTTATTGTATCAGATTCCAATATTTGAATGAGCATATGCCAAATAGTTTTTTAAATAGTGGATTCTCTGTTTTGATATGTTAGATACGTTTGTTTGTTTGTTTGTGTGCATATTTAAATGATTTAAATTTCAGTTTTCTTCAATTTGGGTTTTGTTTTTATAATTTTTAATATAACCTAATAGAATACAATGATTCACACTCACAAGTGGACGAACATAAGGAAAAAAGATGTTACGAGGTTGCAAGCTTAAGAAATGGTCCACTTTATGGTATCTAGCATTTTGACAAGTGAGGCCAACACTATATTAACAGTAATAATTGATTGATTTATTGATTTAAATTAATTCTTACAATGGAGGAACAAATTAGTTACATAATGTTATTAAATATACATAAAAAAGTAAATTATTACAAAAATTGTAAAGATTTAGAGAAGGAGGAGAAAATCTTAAATAAAGTAAATTTTGACATGTTGTCATTTTTCAAATGATTGTACTTGAAATCTTCTCCTAGTACAAAACACTTTAGTTGATATATCACTTGACAAGATCCAAACAAATGTATTAAAAGGTTCTCTTCCTCTTTACTACCGCAATAACTACAAGACTTCTCTCTTGATTTATTTATCCGATAACCCTTTAACATAATCCGAAATGTATTAAGTCTAAGTTGCATAATAAGGCTTTTCGTGGAAAAATTAGTTTCACAGTTTAAGTAGTTTTTTGTACACCAACCCTGGCGCATTTTGAACAAGTTAACTCGTATAGCTGAAATAGACGATATATCTTGATTCCACAGTTGGTCTGACTTAGTTTGAATTATATCATTTAAGTGAGTTCTCAACAATGAAGCTGATCGTGTTGAAAACAAAAAGGAGTAGCCCAAGCTATCAAAAATATTCTTAACTGAAGCAGGCCAACTTTTCTTATCAGGTTTAACTGTTGTTAGCAAAACATTATAAGTAATTTGGCGCAAGTCATATGAGGGTAACTCCATAACTTTTGACCAAAACAGAAGAATAGTCTTGACAAATTTCAATTCCAATGGAGGTCTTCCCAATTCAAGACAAACTGCAGAGCTTGAAGCTGAACGCTCTATTTTAAAAAGTCTCTTAAAATAATTCATCTGTCCTTTTTCTAGTTTAGACAAACTCCAGTCCCCAGACCGGGAATAAATAAGTCATCTTAGAACCAATAAAGGCGTCAAAAAGTTTAAAGATACTATTTATAGAACTTAGCTTCATTCGTTTTTGTAGAGTAAGCATATAGCCTGTCTTATTCTGTATGTCTTTGGCTATTAAATCGAAATGATGATTATACGCACCTGACGAAGAAAAATGTATTCCTAAATACTTAAAATATGGCACAAAACTAATTTCAGTATTATTCACAAACATCTTATCAGATTTAAGTAGTCTGCCTCCGTTGCGAAAAACCATTCCCTTCGTTTTTTGTAAGTTAACTGTAAGATCATTTCTTTTAGCATAATTAACTAGCAGAGAAAGTTTTTGTTGCAAACCCGTTTTTGAATCTGCTAGCAGAACTACATCATCAGCGTACATTAAGCAATGCAGATCAACAGATTCTCCAAGAGCAAATTCTGAAGTTTCAAAGGTAGAAAACAGCTGTGGTAAATCGTTAATAAATAATATAAACAACAGGGGGCTTAATGGTTCCCCCTGAGGCAACCCACTACCGGAAATGATACCTTTAGTATTTGCCAGATTGCCTCTCACATGATATCTTGTGTTACAAAGTAAATTTTTTAGTAGCTTAATGAACGGAGTTGAAACTCTTAACAAATGTAACTTTTTCCATAAAATATTTAAATTGATTCTATCGAAAGCCTTTTCCAAATCCACAAATATTGAATAGATTTTATGTCTTTTTCTTGACAAGACATACTGTATTAAACCATTAAGTATAAAGACGTTGTACATAGTCCCTCTTCCTCTAATGAATGCTCCTTGAAACTGGGAAATAACATTAAATTCTATTATCCATTGATTCAACCGATCTGCCAAAATTCCAGTAAACAACTTTCTAAAGGTATTTAACAACGCTATTGGACGATAGTTTTGAGGATTTAGTTTGTCTCCTTTCTTGTAAATCATCTGCAACAACACATTTTTGCAATGCTCGGGAAATTTTGATGTTTCCTTAATCTTGTTAAAAAGTTTAAGTAATTCTAAACATATTTCATCAGGTAGGTGCATAATAAATTCATTTTTTATACCATCCATACCAGGGGCTGATTTTCTTTTTAGTTTACGAATTGAAATTTTTAACTCGGAGAGTGAAATTGGATCATCTAAAATAGGAGAGAAATTATCATGGTCAAAATCAAGAATTGAATTAGAACTTGGGTGGCAAAAGTTATATTCTAAAAAATGTTCCCAGTCGTGAAGAGGAATTTGATTATTGGATTTCTTTCTCCTGTTAAATCTATTAACAATAGACCAAAACTGTACAGAAGATCGCGCAGACTGCAACCGTCTACTAATATTTGACCAAAAGTTCTTCTTTTTAGTCTTACATAAAGAACGAAAGATTGCTCTAGAATCACAGTATTTTATTAGATCTTCATTACTACGGGACATTCGAAACCTCCTCAGCGTCTTGTTCTTCATTTTCTTCGCTGTTCTACAGTCTGTCAAACCAAACTGAAGACTGTAATTTTGTCATTCCCAGGTATGTTATCATTCTACATTGTTCAGCTGATGACTTGATCAAATCCAGAATAGCAGAATGACTATCTTCTATTCCACCACCTAAGACAATACCTACATATCTGGTCGAAACTGTTTCAGAATATAAACTGGCTTTGTCTTCTTTCCAGATTAATCCTTTTTTCTTGTCAATCAAGTTAGATTTTCCATCCTCGTCAGTGTCTATCAAGATTTCAGAAATGACCAAATGATGGTCAGACATATAATCTTCAGAGATAAAAAATTTATTCAATTTCTCTACCAGACTCTCGCTCAGGATCACTAAATCAATTACTGAAGCACCCAGTTTGGAAATGTAAGTAAAGTCTGCTGGTGATTCAGAAGGATATCGACCATTTATTATGTATAAATTATAAGTTTTCACTAGTTCAATAAGTAAGTTTCCCCTTTTATTACAAATTTTATCGTTTGATAGTTGGATGTTTGAAATCGCATCCCCATGATAAATAGTGTCCATACTCAAGCCAATTCGTGCATTAAAATCACCCATCAGCAGAAGATCATAATCTGGAGTATAATCAGAAATCAAATCCTCCAATTTTGCAATTAAAGTTTCAAAGATAGGAATATGAAGATATACCAATATAACCATCATTTCTCGTAGCCCTTTATTTTTCTTCCGGTTAAATTTCACTCTAACAACCATTATATGTTGCCATGACAGCAGCAAATTTACTTCCCCCAAATCTTCATTTATACCTAGAAGCAACCCGCCGGAAGGTCTACCTCTTCCTAAACTTTTAGTAGCCATTACCTCAAAAACTTTTAATCTACAGTTAAGGCTTTTAAATCTCGAACACAGTGGGGCTGTAGACCAAGTCTCGGTTAATCCCAAAATATCAGTTTCAGAAATATGTTTAACAAAACCACTATTACTTAGATTAGTCAGGAGGGTACCCTGAGAATTCCATGTTGAAACTTTCAATCCAACTGTACACTTGCTCGGATCGGAGAATGAAGATTTTGAGAATTTGCCAATCGATTTTCCACTAAAAAATCAAGTTTCAATAATTCTCCTTTATCTAGGTCGTAAGTATATCTCTCATCGCCAACCTGCAAAACATCAGCCAACAGTCGAACTCTCCTGCCTTGCAGCTTATAATCGTGTAGAAAAGGCAGAAGCTTCTTCCGTCTCAGTCTTGAACGCCAACATAAATCATCAAATATTTGTATATTCTTCAATGCATCATGTGCCTTTATCTTTCTAACGTTACCGAAAATTAATTTCTTGTCTGTAAATGATTGCAATTCCACCAATACAGTATCTGATCGGTTAAATTTCACTATCTTAACTGTTGAAATTGACCTTGATTCACCTATCAGTTTAGAAAACAGGTTTTGCACTTTCCTATTCAAATCGGAATTGTCGTCTGTTAAACCCTTTATCAAAATATTTTTCTTTCTCATTTCATTCGACACCTTGTCTATAGAATGCAAAATCAAACTGTTTTTTCGCTGCATATCATCTTTAATTTTGAAAATTTCTTCTAATTTAACCTCCAACTGAGTTAATCGTTGGTCGTGTTCATTATGCAAATTAACCAACCAGTCAATCCTCGTAACAACTTCATTTAGAGTCGAAAAAAGCTTTTCAAACCGGTCGTCCAAATATGAAATAATCTCCCTAGGAATGGACTTACTTGAATCTGACTTTGAAGAGAAAAAATCCTCCAGTTTCGCCGACTTCAAGGAAGGTTCACTCGGAGAACGACGTCGCTTCACAGTAGATATCGGTGATTGGATCTGTGAATGTGGCGGAGTACGATCAACCGGACCAGGATTTAATTCAATACCACTTATTATTAACAGCAACTCAAACACCATTATCCAAAATTCGATATTTTCCATAATTTTAAAATTCCAAGTAAGCTCACAAAAAAGTTCACCACCACTCTTTGCAGCAAGCAGCACTCGCTCATATTAACAGTAATAATAATAATACTTGAAAGATATTTCACTGGCACTAGACAATTGAACAGCTGAAAGTTATCCAGACCATATGGATCGAAATTATCAATCCATATGCTCTGAGCCTATGCTCGATTGATTTCGATCTGATAAATGCATTCATTCCTGAAGGTCTGAGCTCCAATGCATGGGTACAAGAATGGGTACAATAATGATATTATTATGCTTGCAAAATTATGTAAAAATCTGTCAGAAATAAATTGATTGTAAATTTATTTCTTGCCATTTACTTTTTAAAAAAAAAAAATGGGTATATTATTAACAATTTTCTTAATTTTAAACAGTAAACTACAAGTTTGCGTAAACTTTCTAGTGCTTATTATTATTTCAGCACTTTTATTGTGCACCTATCGAATCAGTTTAAATGAATAAAATTCTAATTAGAATTACTTTAACTATAATGAGTAAACTTATTGTGACATCGTCAAAAATTGAAAAAGTTTTACTTTTTTCCAATTTTTTGCAATAGCTTCTTGACCCCGTACATCATACTTTTCCTTTAACAATAGAGTCGTGCCAATCATCTATCTAACCCCTTTTGGGGGAAAAATTTGAATTGAAATAACATGACTTTTTGTTTGTATAGGACATTTTTATATAGTTAATTGGGGCCCCCTGCCCCAAGGTTTCCATATCTGGTCTATCTAACTCCTTTCTCGAGATTAAGGAAGACAGCAGGACAGCAGTGGGAATTTATAGGTCTACAATTTTTAAAAATTGCATCCCAAAAGATATTCACTATAATTTAATAATTTACTGCAAAGGATATTAATTTTTATTGTTCAAATCATGATTTGTTGTTTCTTTTCAACAGTTAATCATTTTTATATTACAGATAAAATTATAACAGTTCAGTAAATTGAACTTATTATTAGACATGCTATATTGTATTAATATATCGTTTAAATACTTTAAAAACACTTTAGTGAAATGGGGAAAAACACACATTATATTCCTAGTAAAAATTACATGAAACAATAAAATTATTTTAAATATCACACTATCAAAGAGTAACTTCATAATTTTATTTTTAAGGGAAGAGCCCGAAGAACATTCCTGGCTGAATGATTTTGAAAATTTTTCTGAGCCATACAAGGTAAGAATATTTTTAATATTACAGACAGTTGAGTTTTAATACTGACGAGTGTGTCAATGTATTTCGTAGTTTAAAGCATAATTGATCCTTTTGAGAAAAGAATTAATGAACCTTTTTCCATGTTTTAATTGTTAGAATTGTATATGAATCATTTTGAATTTAAATCTCATAATTTCTCTGAATGTGAAATCAAAAAATATTTTATGTAAACATCAGTGGCGTGCCATCCGTGGAAGCACCGCTTTTCTTGTATTTTCTAAAATATAAATACATATTGTGCAATTATTTTCATATTTTATCATACTTTGAATTACTTAAAATTAATGTTTTTATTATAACTGCATTATGTATGTTATTACAAATTTCTATACTACACATGAGAAACAATGGTAAGATTTGAACATAAATTCATGTATGCATATTCCCAATGGAAGTGCAATATTGTCGAATACGGGACAGCTTTCGTGGCGAAAATATTTGAATGGCATAAAGCAGGCAGATTACAGGCATTCGTGCATGCACTTTACAGAGCACCAACCTCACATGGTTTAGCTGGTGGATGCTACACACCAAAATATCATATAACGCTTCCAATGATTCTATCCAGGGCCAGCACAGTTTCCCTATCGTCAAATGTCTCCGCACGCTACTGGTAAACATTAGAAAAAGAAAAATATGAAACTTTGCACGATTTAAAAGTTCAGATTACTACTTTTGGGAAACCAAAATTTCTTTTTATTAAATAATAATCTTGATTATTTTATGACTGTTCTTGGCTTGCAATGAATAAAAACGAACGGTCGAGAATAAGAATTTATTTGATGTGATCCGAGGTTGGCCATAAAATGACTAAAAACATTGTCAAATAAAGAATAATTTTGGTTTTCTAAACTTAACAGTTTGGTCATTTAAATAAAAAATAATAATTATTATTAACTATAGAAATTATTAAACTAGAGTTGTCTGAGTAGTGTGACATTCAATTATCATGCATCATAACAGTTTTTGTCTTAGTAGATGCTGATTTCTCACATATTTACTTAAATATTTGAGCAAATATAAAATAAGCAATTGTTATTTAAAGTTAAACTGATTTAATTTATAATTATCTCTAAAAATGTGGATTGATTAATAATTATATTTTGCAAATAAAACTGTAAACACGTTGTAGCAATTCGTTAATCACTATTCCACTAATTAATATTGCATGACTGACTCTGTACTTGCAATTCAAACCTAAACCTTTTTCACTTGTTTCAGATAAAAGGAATTGTTTTTTAATTTATTTTAAAATAAACTAATTCGGTCTTTTATAATAGCATTAAATATGAAATGTTTCAAAAAGTGTATGTTTTAGATATTTGATAACCTTACTGTTAAATATTTCTCTAGATATAACTTGATAGAATAGTAATTGGCAATATTCAACTGTCTATATCATAAATAATTTATCATTCATTCATTCATTCATCAGTCAGAGAATATTTTTTGTCTGTTACATTTACTCATCTTAAAAAAAAAAAAATGTATTTTAGGAATATCAGTTTGCAGAAGATAATCCGATGAAAACTCACTCTGAACCGTTTGAAGAAGGACTAGAGAAACTAAAAGAAGGTGATATTCCGAGTGCCGTATTGTTGTTTGAAGCTGCAGTGCAGAGTAATCCGGAACACGAAATGGTAAATACATTTACTAATCTTCCACAGTCTTGTGAGACTGCAAAAATAATCTTTTTTTCAAAACACGTAATCATGTACAGTGGGTGATCAGTTAATGAACATAATCCATTCCAAAACCATGTTCACTATCCGAATTGTTTGTTAATCGATTATCGATTTACCATAGATTTTTGTGGAAATTTGATTAATTTGTTCTGGAAACCCCAAAAAATAAATAAAAATTATATACTTTCTTACTATGTTTATTTACATATAATAACAAACTAAAAGCAATCTCCATTTTTTCATGGATGGTAAATCTTTGTTTCTCAGACGCGATTTTCATTACTCCTTTATCTGCTTGAGTCTTTTTGATTATATCTTTCTTAGCTAAGATTGTATCTACTGTAGACCTGTTGAAGCCATCTGCCTACAATATCAGACATCTTCTGCCCACTCTCTACCTTGGCTATTATCTCTTACTTAGTTTCTATAGTGAACACAGTTCTTGACAATAATAATATAGATTTTAGGCCTCCATAATATTATCAGTTTCTTAAATAAAAAGTTCAGAAAAGCACTTACAAAAATTTAGAAAACAGAAATTAACTAATGCAAAAAAGGTTATGTATACAATTGTGAAAACCTCATTCCATAAACCATGTGTAGAAGCGATTAAAATATAGTTTTACAAATCTTAAATGCAGCATCGCTTCTTCTTGTGTTTGTTGTCCAAACATAGAAATCTTTTGTGAAAGTGTTCGTTGTCCAATTTGTTCGCAGTCCAAACTGTTTGTTAAACGATCACCCACTTTATTTTGTTAAAATTGATTTTGTGAAATTGAAAATGTTTTTTCAATTTGAAAGATTACAGATTTAAATTTGCCCGACAATGATCTAAAATGTATTCATAGAATATAATAGAATGGAATGCGAATTTTAAAAATGCCTTTCATTTTATTTGAGTAAATACAACATATATAATACCATATTGGTCTGAATGTTATTTGATGTTTTTTCCAGTTTTATAAAGGTGAAAAATCACTCTTGATCTAAATTTGAATCCAATTAAAGTTTTTTTGTTTTAGATATGTATTGTACATAGATAAACTGAAGCTAAAAGTCAGCCGACTTGTGATCTGTCCTACAACCCGAAAACAATGCATGGAAATTTTGTTTACACGATTGTAAATAATTCATTAGTCAATTGTTTTTGTAATATTGACCGAACTAACGATAACCAAACAATAATTGATTAGCTGATTGTTTTTATTGTATTCAACAGAATTAGTCAGTTTTGGTAATATCTACAGAAATTTTATTTTGGTAGTTTTTTTTTTTTTTTTTTTTTTTTTTTTTTTTGTAAAGACTTCTAAGAGTGAAATAATCAAGTAATCACCAAAAATTGGGGAAGGTTGCTGAAAATTTCCTGCAAAAGTTATTCTGTTATAAAGTACAAATTTCCATTATAATCATATCAAATATATAAATTTATAATTACATGTTTTAGACTTTATAAAAGTGACGATTATAGAAAAAATAATATCAGGAAAAACAGGACAAAAAGTTTTGGTTTCATTTTTAATAGTCATAAAATTGGAAGTACACTTTTTAGAATATCCACAAAATATGCAAGGAAGCCTACTTCCATGGCAAATATATGAGCCGTTTTCTTGAAAGTGGTGCCATTTTATATTACAGGTACTCCTCACTTTACGACTGAGTTCCGTTCCAACGACTACGTGGTTAAGCGAATTGGTCGATAAGCGAGGAGCTTGTGCCGGGAATATAGGATCATTGTAAAATTATCCAAATTATGCAACAAACTTCAAATTTATTCATAAAAAGACTATTATAGTATGCTATTAGCCTATTACAGTACTATAAGACAATTATAGTACACGCAAGCCTGTTATAGTACGCTTAGTGCACGTGTCACCATTCGCCACTGATCGACACTCGAGCTGAGAAAGGGGATTCCCCGAATTGCAGGTGAAAACTCGATTATCGACCAATTCGCTTAACGACGTAGTCGTTGGAACGGAACTCAGTCGTAAAGTGAGGAGTACCTGTAATATAAAATGGCACCACTTTCAAGAAAACGGCTCATATATTTGCCATGGAAGTAGGCTTTCTTGCATATTTTGTGGATATTCTGGAAAGTGTACTTCCAATTTTATGACTATTAAAAATGAAACCAAAACTTTTTGTCCTGTTTTTCCTGATATTATTTTTTCTATAATCGTCACTTTTATAAAGTCTAAAACATGTAATTATAAATTTATATATTTGATATGATTATAATGGAAATTTGTACTTTATAACAGAATAAATTTTGCAGGAAATTTTCAGCAACCTTCCCCAATTTTTGGTGATTACTTGATTATTTCACTCTTAGAAGTCTTTACAAAAAAAAAAAAAAAAAAAAACTACCAAAATAAAATTTCTGTAGATATTACCAAAACTGACTAATTCTGTTGAATATGGAGATATTTAAGGGTTTGTATTTGAATGGTTTGAAAAATATTGGTATATGTTAATATACTCATTTTATGTTTTTTAAATATTAAATTGATTTAAGTTTATAATGTGATTGTTTTTAAAGTATTAGTTAAAAGAAATTTATACTTTTGATGACTTCAAATGGACTTACACCACTTTTAAAGTCAACAAAATGTGAAAATCATACATTTATGAAATATTAAATATGGGATTTCAATTGAATCAAACCAATTTTTTAATGAAATTTTTATTAAATATGTCAAAAAAACAAAATAAAAAGGCTTTATTTCAATATTTCTTCAGGTAATGCCATTTAAATTACTTTAATTACAACTTTATATTAATATGTGCCATTTTTAATTTTTATCATTATGAGGAAGTTTTTGAAAATAGTCATGATGTATTGGAGGAATATAAGGTAATAGATCCATCGTAACATTGAATTTTTCGGATGTGATTGGCCTGGTGCGATGATATAAAGATGCTAGTATTATATTTTAAAATTTTCGTGGTCTTCCTTGTCTGGGAGATAAATCTAGTGTTTTAAACTCCGCACTTTCATCAAATGAAGTTTTATACAGCATTGTACAGTAGAGCATCGTTTATCCGAAAGCCGATCAACCAAAACGTCGGTTAACCGAAAGCGTTCCAGTCGGACTGTGGAACTGTGTCGTGCTGAATCGAATGTTTTTGATACTAGATTAACTTCCAAAACATAATTTTTTTGTTTTTATATTTTTTAATATATTTATTTTGTTTGTATAAAATAAAGAAATAATTTTTAATGATACAATAGCCACGATTATTATTTTAAAAAATTTATGTTAGGTTTAACATCAATGAAAATTCGATGCTTATTGACACGCAATGGAGAAAAATTTCAACATGGGATAGATTAATATATTTTTTCATACATAATCGGTTATCCGAAAAATAAGTTATCCGAACAACCCCAGTCCCCAATTGATTTGGATAAACGACACTCTACTGTATATGGTTTGTTTTTTAAAACTCTTATCCAACATATCTTCAGCCAATTTACCTCTTCACCAATAGTATTTTTTCGTCTTCTTAGAATTGCATTTTCTAGTGGTTTCGTCGAAACAAAATCATCTCGTTTCATTTCATATAAAATAAACTTTCCATGTTTTCGGCATTGTTGTATGATGGTATAATAATCTGTAGGAATATACAGTAAATTTTTGCGAAAAGTGGACTTACACCACTTTCAAAATAATTACATTTCATTGTAATTTCATTAACTACGTAAATTTATATTGACAAAATGACGAAAATTTTGAAGGATTTTTTTTTAAAAACTGTTTATAGATAAAAAGCTCATAGCAGATTGCATTCACTGTTATTGTTAACTAGCTTTTTTGTCAAAAATGGACTTACACCACTTTCAAAGAAAACGGCTCATATATGCCAAACAGCCTACCACCAGGTGCATAATACATTTCAATTTTGCTTTATAACTTTCATTATTTTCATTTTTATTCATTGATCAATTGATATTGACACACCCAAAAAGAAACCAACAAGTTACAATTTGTCACTTATGTGCCTCGGATACTGACGTGACAAATTATATATATTTCTTTCTATAAAACGTAAACCCTTTGAGTACAATTTTCTGCAAATTTCTAATCCGTTAGGTATGATTGAGCTGCAATTTGAAACAAGAAGTTATTTATTATGACATTGTCACAATGCTGGGCTGCAATTTTTAATTTAAAATATATGATTTTCACCTCAAATTTGTAGTGGCTCAACCCCGTACATCATACTTTTCCTTTAGTAATGGAGTCGTGCCAATCATCTATCTAACACCTTTTGGGGGAAATTTTGTAATTGAAATCACATGACTTCTTATTTGTATCAGACATTTTGTATATATTTAATTGGGACCTCATGCCCCTAAGGTTTCCATATCTGGTCTTGAATTTCATCTTTCTCGTGTTTAAGGAAAGACAGATGGATGATAGTGAGAATTTATAGGTCTACGATTTTTCAAATTGCAGCTAAAAAATTTGGATTTTAATTGTTTTTCTTCAAAAAATGAGAATTTCAAAATTGGAAGTTGACTTACGTTTGGGAGAATGTTAATTTGTGTGAAATATTTTTTAAAAAAGCAAGGTTTTAGATAAAATATAAATTAATTTTTTTACAGGTTTAACATTTAGTTTAAAGATCATAATACTAATAATGATGATGATACTTTTTAGGCATGGCAATATTTAGGAACTACTCAAGCAGAAAATGAACAAGATCCTCAAGCAATCTCTGCTCTTAAACAGTAAGAAATAAACTTTATATTGTTTCTGAAAGTAGGCTTAATTTAAAAACATTAAAAGAATTTTATGCACAATAAACAGTTATTTTATTTTAGATGTTTGAAATTAAATCCGAGGAATCTGGTAGCATTAATGTCGCTTGCCGCAAGTTACACGAATGAATCTCTACAGCAACATGCCTGTGTCACGTTACAGGATTGGCTCAAATATAATCCTAAATATTCGCACTTGGTGCCCGAAAGTTCCGACTCGGGTTTGTCGCTTAAAATGTTTGCCATGCCTTCAATGTTATCCAAGTAAGTAAAACACTAAATAACACTGCTTTGGTGGATATTAAATGTTAGAAAACCTTGTACAGCAGCATTAAAAAAACCTTTAATAAACTAGCATTTTCAATTCTATTCAATAACCTTTCTCAGATTTATAAACCCTAAATCAAACAATTTTTGTGTGTTTGTGTGTGTTCCTAAATTGTTCACTTTAGGGTTTGTAAACCTGAGATAGATCATTGAATGCAATCAAAAACATTAGTTTATTAAAGTTTTTCTATGCTGGCATACGAGGTTTTCTGACGTCAAATAAGTGAAATTTTATAATTACACAAAAATTTTACTAAAGGAAAACTATTAATCTTTTCTTACAAACAAGTTTTGAATAAAGAAAGTATTTTTTTTGCAATAAAATTTTAAGATTTTATTCAAGTTTATTTTATAATATTGATTTAAAGCATTATTTGATGTGTACAATTTGGCTCATAATGGCTTGTGCATTGAAATATGGCAGTTATGTGATTGACAAAATATTGATATAAATTTATCAGTAAGTTTACAAGAAAATCTGAAATTTCATATGTCCAAATAATTTTGTAAGAAAAATGTATGCAACCTGCTGAACGCCTGCGAAGTTCCCTTGCAACCGGCAGCCCAAAAATGTCATCACCTGTATAAATGATCAGTATGCTTCAATTATATTCATTTTTTATATATTGTAAAGAAAATAAAGTTAAGTTTAAAGCATGTCAAATATTCAAGAAAATTGATCTCTGTTTTTAAGACACTGCTCATCAGATATACATAAGACTTTTTCAAATGTGCATGCTCACAAGCTTTTGTGGTTGCTTTTGGATAGCAAACAGAGAAGTTGGAATCCTTTCAATGTCACTTACTATAAACAATTAAGCTGCTGACAACATGGGTTTGAGTACAGCTAATGTTGGCTGCTTATATTTTGTGTAAATCAGGTTTAAGGCATGTTTTGTCTAGCTTGCTCTCTGTACAAACTGGATTTTTTAGCTTTTAGCAAGAATTGTGTACATTTCCTGGTTGGTATTGTGAATAGTTTTGGTCATTTTTGCAAACATTTACACCAACTGAAATGGCTGAGGAAACAGACTCCTCTTCATCTCATTTGTGAGTGTGGAGACTTGTTAATCTTGGCTCAACCTTTTTGATCCCAGGTGATGTGTGTCAGCTTTCCTTTACAGGTTTGCTATTAGTTTACTTTTTTTAAAGCGAACATACTTATGAGAAACAGATAAATTCTGATTTATATTATAATTTCAAAAGTTAAATAAAAATTTTATACAGTAATTTTTAAATAAATTTGTATTATTTCAGTGAAAAACATTCAGAAATATGCGAACTGTACATCAGAGCGGCCCGGATGTGTCCGAACGATCCAGATCCCGATGTGCAGTGTGGACTGGGCATTCTCTTCAATTTGACTGGCGAATACGATAAAGCCGTAGATTGCTTCAAAGCTGCTCTGCAAATAAGACCCGAAGTAAGCTGAACTTTTTAAATTTTTTTTTTTTTGTTATAATTTTTGACATTGTTAATATTTTATTTTATACTGTGTGGGGGGGGAAAGTTTTAACATTCTCTTTCAAAAATTCTAATAATAAAAGCTATATTTTTCAACCAGATATTACATGGTAAAATATCAGTCTGATCTACAAGTCTGATCTAATCCAGACCTTCATAATTACCATGAATAGTTTGGATTAGGTAATCTTTATCCCTCAGCCTTCTTACCAATCTTACCTGCTTCCTGAAAGTAGGTGAAATTAATCTTGGCTGAACTTAACATAATATGGTTGGTTGCACATGCCAGCTGACAACAGTAATACTGTGTTTGCACACAATCCATGACTCACTTTAATCTTGACTTACCCACAATCTCAATTGCAACTGTTGCCAGTTGAACGTCGAGCTGTTCACACAGGCAGTTCACTTGAGAAGAACCCAGCTATTGCACACGATGATAAAATTGACATAACTACCGATAAGTCATGAACACCAACAAACACAATGGAAGTTTTGGTTAGAAATAAATACTTTCTCTTGCTATATATTTAATAATAGCCAGATCTTGTCGTCTCTCCAAATATATTTTTTATTTCTCTGTTGATAGTCCGACGTGTGTCCGCAGCCATCTTGTTTCATCTCGCACATGTGGGATTGTGGGAACTCTCTTATGACTGGATCTAGTTTCAAAAACACTCTTGTGTCGATCGCAATTGAACCTCATTTCAGTCGAGATTGAAACAGTCAAGAGAGAGGTTGCACCACACCACAGTCACTGATCTTATCATAATCTAGATTGAAATGCTCAGTGTGAATGGATATAACAATGCAATTTAAACTATAATCAAAAAGAATGTTTTTTCAGGAAATTTAAATATCTTCATATTTGTTATTAGTCAAGTAGTATACTGCATATGTATTTTTAATAAAAAGAATTTTTAAAGTTTTGTTTATAATATTTATCTGTTATATCTGATACATTGATATGAAATTGTCAGAAGTCTATTGTACAGACATCCATTAAAAATACTTGTGTGCTTGTATCTGTGTGAAACTATCTCTATTTGAGAGAAACTGTTACTTGAGATTAATGCAAATGAATAAAAAAGAAAATTTAATGGTTTTTTTTTTTCTTTTATTTGTTTCTTCTCACTAATCTCATTCATATATATCACTGATGCCATTGTGAGATAAGCAGAGGGTCGGGGAAAACCTCGCTGACCACTTACGCTGCACGGGTTGGTAAAACCCGACCTCGTTGTCGTTGGATGGCTAGGAGGGCAAAAGTGAGTGGTGAGGTGCGTCAGTAAGTCGACAGGCGTCCTTACTTAGACAGGAGACAGGATTTACAAATAACACTAAAGGTTTATTAAACAACAAAAGCGAACATACAATAAAGATACACATAAAATAAAGATATACAGAGAACTATGGCTAAAATGCAGATAAAATATGCCTAGTGCTAACCGCGAGCTAACCAATAACTTCTAGTGGGAGAGAGTTTACAAAGTCAATATACCTTAATATGTGGCCTGATGACCGTATGCGATGACCTCCTGGACTATGGAAGCTGGCATCAGTCTTATGTCCGGGACTGGAGACACTGGATTCAGACCTTCCTGGATGATCGCCCCCTTTCCAGAGTTGATCGGGTTTTTATACCATCGTTGTTGGCACTGAGCCAGTCAATGTTTGATGACTAATTCGCTGACTCGTGATGACTGGGACTTTTGTTTTCTCTTTCTGATTGGATCGGATGTGTAATCAACATCCGATCGATTTCCTATCGAACTTGCGAGTCATGAACCCACTTTTAACTCTCGAATTCACGCCCTTAAAACATTACTCTCAGTTTTCTTTAAAATTATACGTCTTTTTGGACAGTATAATTTTAACATTTGGCTTTACACTCTCTCCAGACCGACAGGGGTATTCTATTCTTACGACTAGAATACAAAAGAATTCCCAATGACATTAGTAAAATCTGAATTGACAACATTTTGTGTGCCGATCTCAACAACTCAATGCGTAACATCGAAATCCGTAATTTTGCCGATAGCACGTCTCAGAGTGGCCTGGAAACGTTCATTGATCTACTGTCACAGTTCTTAGTGATGGAGGTGTCTGTTGTGGGTTGATGGTTGTTATGTCAATCCCTCGGATGTCCTACGTCAATCCCTTGGACGTTGACCTTGTCCTAACGTCAGTGGTAACTCGCTATGGCTGGTTTCTGCCGAATTGCCCAAGGTTGGATACTGGACTTGCAGTGTTGACTTGCCTTGTGTAGATTCACTTCCACAGAGTTTCCAGTCACAGAATAATCACACAATAATAAAGAACTAAGTTACAAGATTGGTTATAATGACTCTCTCTTACAAATAAAAAGTTGATAATATCCTGAAGTTAAGCCTATGCTAGAGCATGCGCTTTCCTAATTTTGTTGCCCAAATTTTGGATTTGCGGCAAGTCCGAAGGAATGGTGCTTAACTTGCGGGCATTGGCATCGCGGGATGGATCGGAAGTGGGATATAACTTTGTCGTCGTTGTGCGTTCCTTTCGGTTATTTTTGCTGTTCGTGCTGTGTTGTCTTCCACAGACTGGCTTCGTCCGCTGAGGAGACCAAAGTAAATCATTAAAAGTCAAAGCACTTGCATAAATTTTTCTAAACTTGGTCGAAATTCTCTCTCTGGAGAAGTTTCCGGTTCCGATTTGGTATTGTTGCTCTGTAGATCTTCTGACTCAACTTCTCGGGTCTTGACGTTGATTCATCTGGTTTTGGAGTTAGTTATCTTTCCTTGGTCATGCCTTCTATTTGCTGGAGGAGGTGTTGCACGTATTATTCGGATCTGTTTCGGTTCCTTGACTTTCGCTTCCGTAACTTGAGCGGGATCTAATTGTTGCTGGCCGCTTCGAGGTGCTGATTGCATAAAGCGGAGTACCGAAGTTTCGTCTGCTCGGTTGGTCAAATTTGTTCTACCTCTTGTCTTCTTGGAGTTTTTCCACGAACAAAAGTGGACTACCTTTCCGTTGGGCAAAAGAATTCGTTCGTTGTCCCTGTCGAGCATCAAATTTTCCTGCTTGAGAAGGTCCTTTCCGATTACACCCTCACATGGTGATGCCATTTCGGGTCTTACGATCTTACATGGTATGGAGAACTTGTGTCCCCTTAATTTGAAACTAGGTACTACCAGACCAATGGTTTGGATTACCTTTCCGTTCAACCCTTTTATCTTCCCTTTTGATCCGAAGTGGACTGGAGCTTTAGTCATAAGTCTATTGGCTACTTCCTTAGATAACAGCGCCTCGTTTACGTTAGGATTAACGATAAATTTGACTGATACATTATTGACATACCCTAAAATAAAGGGCTCCCGCTTCGCTTGGGTTTTTGCGGTTCGAATGACGCCTTTCCACCTGTTCTCATCATCTGAATTGTCATCCTGGCAAATTCGTTGGATCCACTGATTTGATTGGAATTTCCGGCATCTTTTCTCCTGCTGGTTTCGATCTTCTTCCCATTGTGGGATTGAATTTCTCTGCAGATTTGCTACTTTACTTCGAAGAATGTCAATCTCCTCTGCTAACTTCTCTAGATAGTCCTCCGAAGGGTCGTTCCTTCTATCTTTGGAGGATTTCCATGGTTCTGGCTCCCCTCGAATAGTTCGAATACTCCCGCAAGGATGTGTCGTTAGACTTTCAATTGTTTCTTCACTTATGGCGGCCATCAAGGCCTCGTCGAATGTTTTCGCTTCTCGACTCATCACACACTTCCGGATCCTGATATCTATCCCATTTAGAAACTGCGCTTTTAATCGCTCATCCAACTCCCTCGCCTGTATGCGCTGGATAATAGCAGTTTCAGCGGCATCTACGCCTTCTTGCTTTATTTCTATTTCAGCTGCGAGGGCTTGTAATCGAACTGCATAGGTTTGAACGTCCTCATCTGGACGCTGAAGACAAGCGTAAAATTTGCTCAGACGGACCGGAAAAGGTTCTTTGTCAAAGCGTTCAATTAGGATTTTCGTAAATTCATCATAGTTTTCCACTGCCTTAATACGCCGATCCTTTCTAACAAACTCCCTAGCTATCCCTATCAGTCTCAGCTTAGCTACAGCCAGCATTTGTGCTTTTGTCCAAGCAGCTAACTTGGCTATATCCTCTAAGGATTCGAAAAATTTGCTTATGAGAAGACCCTCTGACTGTCCTGCGAATGCAGGCAGCAAAGGAACCAAAGTGCTTAGTCCTCCAAGTGTGGCTCTTGGATTTTCGCCCTCCATTCTTTTTCTGTACTATGTTCCTTTAGCTTAGCTTATCCTCGAATTATATGTAGGAAATGAGATTCCTAAATTGTCTGAAAACCTTTCTTCGACTGCCTAAACCTGTCTAAGCCGAACCTGTTATCGGCGGACAAACCTGTCGAAAGCCTGGAAGTTGGCTTCACCTCACTCCTGACACCAGTGTGAGATAAGCAGAGGGTCAGGGGGAAAACCTCGCTGACCACTTACGCTGCACGGGTTGGTAAAACCCGACCTCGTTGTCGTTGGATGGCTAGGAGGGCAAAAGTGAGTGGTGAGGTGCATCAGTAAGTCGACAGGCGTCCTTACTTAGACAGGAGACAGGTTTACAAATAACACTAAAGGTTTATTAAACAACAAAAGCGAACATACAATAAAGATACACATAAAATAAAGATATACAGAGAACTATGGCTAAAATGCGGATAAAATATGCCTAGTGCTAACCGCGAGCTAACCAATAACTTCTAGTGGGAGAGAGTTTACAAAGTCAATATACCTTAATATGTGGCCTGATGACCGTATGCGATGACCTCCTGGACTATGGAAGCTGGCATCAGTCTTATGTCCGGGACTAGAGACACTGGATTCAGACCTTCCTGGATGATCGCCCCCTTTCCAGAGTTGATCGGGTTTTTATACCATCGTTGTTGGCACTGAGCCAGTCTATTATTCATGTTTGATGACTAATTCGCTGACTCGTGATGACTGGGACTTTTGTTTTCTCTTTCTGATTGGATCGGATGTGTAATCAACATCCGATCGATTTCCTATCGAACTTGCGAGTCATGAACCCACTTTTAACTCTCGAATTCACGTCCTCAAAACCTGCGGGCTCACACCATTATCATATGATATGTGTTGTTTTATATTGATTATCACAAACACTTCTGTTTGTGACATACACCTAATTGAATACAAATCAAGCAATCCAAGCATTTTGTTTATTTAACCCTTATATTTGATTTTCATATTTTTTTTTTTTTTTTTATATTACAAGATTCGGAAATATATCATTTATGATGTATATAAATATTTAAAGTTTTCCGTATTTTAACAGGACAGTCTTCTTTGGAATAAACTTGGCGCGACTCTTGCCAATAGTAATCGATCTGAAGAAGCCGTTGAAGCATATCACCACGCTTTAGAATTATCGCCCGGTTTTATACGTTCACGTTTCAATCTTGGAATTAGTTGTATTAATTTGGGTGCATACAAGTATGTCATATTTTTCTGTGTATAACATTTAAGTCTTTTTTAAAACTGACAATATTTTAAATATAAAATGATAATTCTGCAATTTTATAACTTTTATTTGACTATGGTATTTTCATAATTTCCAGAGAAGCGGCCGAACACCTTCTGATCACCTTAAATTTACAGAATGCTGGCCGTGGTCCACAGGGTACAAAATCGCAAGTGGCAGTGTCGTACAACATTTGGTCGACACTGAGAATGGTCATGACGCTCCTGAAAAGACACGACCTGTATGAAGCAGTCGACTCTAAAGACTTAGAAATGCTCAACAAAGAATTTGGGATAGACAGTTGACTCCCCAATGATAAAGTAACTTGTGAATGTATTTATAATGTTTGAAGAGCTTATTCCAAATGGCTGTAAGTCAAAATACAAATATTGCCGTCAAAATTATTTAAGATTCGACTTGAAATCTAGTCTCGGTTTTGCAGTTTGATTAGTAAACTCGATTTGAAGTAATTGCAAACTATGCATAAATATACAATATTTATTAATTTAAACAGTTAAGTTGGTTATTTGAAACAATGAGTTCCAAAATACAAAACTTATGCAATAAATAATAAATAACAAAAGGTTACATCCTAGTTTAATAATAAAAATAGTACTGGGTGAGAGAATTGATCCCTCTATTAATAATTGAGTAGCAGTCTGTTTTTAGAACAATGACAGATATACTGGTTTATGCAAAAAAGGATAATTTTAGAATTTGCTTAATAAATTTTATTTAAATATTAAAAACATATCAAACAAATGAAAGAGAGAGAGAATTCAATTTATTTTAGCTTATTTATGCACAAAATTGATATTTTTATTTTTTTATTTATAGGAAAGCAATGTCGGTTGAAAAGTATCTCAAATTGATGATAAATTTTCCACGACAAATGCATAAACTCAGCAAATAGCTTGAAAAGGAGTTAACAGAAGCAATATCAACTCATCTGTGCAAAATTTTATGACTTTTATATTATGAAAATAATTTTGTCCATTATAAACTGATTTTAAGGATTTATTTTAACGAGATTGTTAACTAAAGCACCGTTTGTGCGACTTTTTCATTCCTTAAAATCAGTTATGCAGAAAAGAGGAGGAGGATGAAAATAAACTTTTGATTTCTTATCGTATTAAATGAAAGTTTTTATCTTTGTATGCCTAAGAATAATTGAAATTTGAAGTTGAATTTTTAATAAAGTCTAGAGATGAGGTCTCAGACTGATGCTTTTGATATATTGTAAATGACACAAAGCAATAAAGCTAAAATATAATTAACGTCAATTGATATCTCACCAGACTGAAGAATTAAAATTCAAATTGAGAAGAACAAAATTGCTTGTTATAATAGAAAAATATGCTTAATTCAGTTTAATATCAATTTGTTTGCAATGACTATATTGCAGAAATTATTATTGTAGTAAAATGTCAATAGGTTTAACACCTAGACAAAATAATAATAATTGGGACAGGTCTGTGATGTTGATAGATAAACTGTTTTGAAGCAGAGAAAATGCAGAATTGAAGCTAGGATATTAATAACCAACAAAAAGAAAACAATTGTTCTAGCTAGGGTAAGGTTACAGGATTTAGAGAGAACCATAGAAAGTCAAAGGTGATAAATTAATTATTGTAAGGAAAAAAAACTGCCAAATTTTACCAGTCTGTTTTTAATGCCAATAAGAAATTGCCACTAAAGGCAACAATTATTAAAGTTGAAAATAATTCTGCTACCTAAATTAATAAACTCTTTTAATCACTTATTCTTATTAAAACGAATCAATGACGTTTAGCTTAACCAACCCCACAGTTAATATTATAAGACCTTCCGAAGGTCTTTATACAAATTTGCATTATAATAATTTTGAATAATACAACATGGATACTCCTGCCATTTTAAAAGATACAAATATAAATTTTTAAAACAGTTGCTATTACCAGTTTTATATATTGTGCTATGATGAATGTTAAATCAACAATGTGACTAATTCTGATTTATGATGACCTTGATTGCAGTTTGGCTGTCAGAATAGATCTCATTATTGGGCATAGGATGTCTGTCTGTGTTAAAATTTGTAGGAAACAAAAAAAATAATAATGATATATATAAATTCTGTTCTTATTACTTAGAAGTTATATGGAAATTTATTAAGCAATCATAATAAATGCTTTCAAAAATTATCCTTTCTTCTGCTATAGTTAGGAAATGGTGTAAACATATCAATATTGGAATATAATTTTTAGAAACTGAATAATGAGCGTCTTAAAATTAAATTCTTTTTATATATATATATATTTATTAAATTATCTTTATTTCTAACAATTATTAGAGAAACATTTTAAATAAACATATTGCATTTGTTATGTTACGTTAAATAATATTTCTTATTAACTGTTATTTAATGAAGTTATTTCTATTTCTAAGTTGTAATATATTCTAAAAAATTTTAGATTAAATCTAGTATTAAGATGGTAACATAAGTTGATCAAAAGAGAAAGATCTATTGACGTTATAAGCATACTACTATCACTTAGGTAAATTAATATATCTTTCTTTTTTGTTTAACCCCAAGGAAATCAATGCAGATAAGTTGTAATACATCTGGTTACCAAAATCCAAATCACTAGTAATGGAATGTGTGAATTATTTAAGGGAATTTTTTATTGCGGTAACAGTCCTGCGCTAATTTTTGTTCATTTGACAATGCCAAATCTAAGCCATTATAAAAAGACTATCATATGCTAGTTTAAAATTATTTATACTATAAAAATGATCCAATTATAATTTTGAACCGAACTTTACTTGTGTCTAAATAACATCTTTAAAACTTCTCCATGTTGTCAACTGACACTTTCTACAATATGATTTTCATATTAGAATTTTTTACAATTCAGATTTGAACTTGAAATATTTAATATTTCCCCTTCTATTGACAGTGAAATTAAAGAAAACATAAAAATGTCTTCTATAAAAACACAGCAGACAAATACTTTAGTATTAGAGCTTATTAATGATGAAGACAAATGGACATTGTAGAATTCAGTATTTTTGCATGGCAATTTCAAATATTTAGCATAATTTTTACACGTAATGCTAACATGGATTGTTAAGAATTTGAAAGATTATCATACTAATTATAAACAATTAAAACCATAAATAATAATAATAATTTGTCTATCAAATTGTTATACTAATATGAATTATTCATTTTTATTTATGTTTAGTTACTGACTGTTTATAAGTATTCGATAAACAACAAAAATGTAATAATCAATGTACATATACTTCAATATGAATTTATATTTAAATTCATCCTCATTTAACATCATTCCAATCTCAGTTTATTTGCAATTTAGCAACTCTATAATTACGCAAACATTGACTATTGTAAATAAATTTTTAAGTTAAAAAGTCACTAAAATATTACACAATTTAGGAAGAAGAGAGTTGCCAGTGTCTTACAACTATGTTAGAATAACATAGAAATGTAAAATAGGCATAAAGAATATGCCATTTTAGAATTTTAAAATTCTATTTAAAAAATTACACTTAATTCTTAGGCAAGCTTTTTGCCTTTGTCACAAGAATCTTTATTTTTTTTTCTATTCTTTACAATAAATACAAAGACAAGTTCTAAAATAGTCCTCAAACTGTCACTGATTTAATGAATTTAAACTAGATGGAAGTTATTTATAATTTGGTTCTAACTTTATAATGTTATTAACAAAAGAATTGGAGTATTAAATTTAATTAAATTGTCATAAACATACAAAAATTATAATTTTAATTAAGAAACTTAACACAACATTAGCATGTTATTACTGTGCTGAGATTTTTTAATATTTTTTTTTTTTTTTTTATAGAAAATGAATTCATTATTTTCTATGTTGAATCCTTCCTTTATACCAGTAGATTTTATTTCGTTTATAAATTTTAAACATTTTAAATCATGTAAACACGGACATTTTGTACTAATAGACATTTAGCGTGTTTTAACCTTGTCTAATAAATGCATAGCAATTCAAAATGTTTTGTATAGTCATCCGAATATTATATAACCTTTGCTGATTCGTCATATTTTCTTTATTATAATAAATTAAATACATTGTTTATCAAATTGTTTTTATTATTCTGAGATGATCTTTACTCACGTTTTCTTTTATACACTTTCCAATGATGGTAGATTATGATTTCCTCGTATTACACAACTATCATTTAGCATTAGTATTTTCCTGTTTTGTTTTGGTCTTGATAGTTTATTTTATTCTTTAATTCAAGTTTATAGGTTAGGAATGTTTACAATACTTCGTGAACAGTTTTCAATGTACTGTACTGCAGACCAATGAATAAAGTGAGATTCGTTCTTCCTCTAGAAATATGTTCCTGACCAAATTAAACAGAGGAATCCATATTTAACTAATTATTCCCATAGGTATCCCTCTTTAGTATATTTAACACATTTTTTAATGTTATAAAACAATGCCTTTTAATAGAAATGGATAGATGAACAGTATCATATATATACAAGTGATTGATTTATGCTTGAATTTTGCATTAAGTTTGAATCAATTGCAATTGATTCAGATTAAAGTAATACATTTTTAATTGTGAAGGATGCTGACGTCATTGCTGTGTTTTGCCACGTCACTGTAGATTTTACAATTACAACACAATGTCTTCATAGTTTTCTAGTTGTATTATTCGTTTTGATTTCCAAATTAAAATGTGAAAGAAGAGTTTTTTTTTATTACTTTTATCCTCCATTTACTTGTTTAAATAGGGCAAATAATTTGTTGTATTTTATATTCTGTGTGTTAATTTATGTTAAAGAATGGTTAAAATGGTTTGAAAGTCATCTGATATTTAATAATAATTGTAAAGCTTATTGTTTGAAGTTAGGTCTTTTTCCGTGATGATCATTTTTCATTATACTTCCTCATCTTTCTTATTTTCTAATTGTGTTCTTTGCCTTTTAGATATTAAAATGAACACTTAGTTAATAATTTTTATCAATAATTAATGTTTGAGGTAGTTAAATATACAGTGTTTGTCAAGACTATTGTAATAATAGTAAATATCTTATGTTCTGCCACGAAGATGCTCTCTTTAAAGAAATATATTGTTTTGTCGTACAGTTTTAATAATAGAGAATTCTAAGTATCTTAATAATTATCAAAAATAATCAGCAACGAGTTGCGTAACTTTCCCCGCCAAACTTTAAAATATTGTGTATGTAGCGCTCTGCTACGAGATTTTATTTTAAAAACTTATTATTATTAATTATTATAAGATGGAAAACTGCTTAATTTTGGAGCAGAGACGAATTTTATTTAAAAAGTAGTAATAATAAATGCTAATAACAGGTAAAATCTTAATTCCTCCCCACTCCAGGTACGACACGCGATTCCTCTATTTCCCCTCACCCTCTCGACCTTTAACCACGAAAATTTAATAGCATCGATCCCCCTAATACACGAACTTCCCTGCAAAATTTTAGAAATTTTCGACAAAAGGCACGCAAGTTATTAAGCTTCAAAGTGATCGAAAAAAATCGTGCCCCTCCCCACACACGCAGAAATTTCCCCCGAATTTTTTTGCATTTTTCGACGTTGCAAGGTCCCTCGAGTCCGAAAATGTGAAAATCTTGGAAGGCCATTTTTTGACCGATGGCCATACTTTCCTTGCCAAGTTATATTTTTAATGTAATTCTTCAAATAGGACTAGTAACAATAGGAATAACACAAATTATATTGTAATATGCGAAATAATTAATAATCGATTTTTTGGCCGTCGTCGGTGTACCATACGGAGCTTTACGTGCAACGTTTTTTACTGTAAAAAATTCCTTAAGAAGCGCTGCATCACCGCACCACTACACAAAATTAATAAAGCATATCGCATCAAATATCTCAAATGTATTTATTTAAATGCAAACTTTGCATTCGACGTCTTAAAATACTATCGAATTTTTCGCATTAAATTGGATTTCTTATCGATTTTTTACGTTAGACAGGAACCGAGCATCCTATAAATAGCAGAAGAGGGTAGAACATTTTGATCTTTACTGTTATTGTTTGTGAAAGAAATTCTGTAATTTCTCGTACGTATTTAATTGTAATGATTTCTGGGAGGGGGGTAAAAACTGCAAAACGTTCTACTCGGACCGATATCCTTGTACGTAAGTTGATCGATATCTTTTACGTATTGATCTACAACTACCGTTGTACAGTACGTAAACGTCTTGCACGTACTAGCGAGGTTGAGGCCGAAGTTTTAAACGCGAAAACGTGTACGTCGGACGTCAGCGCCGCTTTCTATAAGCCTAGAAGTTTGACAATGGCGTTTGGAAAGTCAGTTGGAATCATGCTCGACATTTCAAAACGCCTATTGTTCAACTTCTAGGCTTATAAGAATGCGCGCGCTGACGTCAGACGTACACGTTTTCGCGTTTATAAACTTCGGCTCAACCTCGCTACTGTACTTCGAGAGAATGTTTTACTAGATTTATTTGCCCGAAATATTAACGAATTTGCTTTACGCTGGATCCGAGAAAATCGAAATTTCGTGACGTGTTAAACGATCTTCGTTCGTAGGTCCCGACATTTTTTCGTGAAAGCCGAGTACGTCGTAAGCATTCGGCGCACGATCGTCAAATTACGTAATGCGCGTAATTGAAAGTTTAAGAAAGTGAAAATGCAAATAATTTAATTCAAAATCAAATTATTTGAAATTTCGAGTTAACTTTTTTTTCTTTGTCGTCACGAAATTTCGATCTCCTCCTCCTACGTCAGAATTTTTATAATTTTTTAAGCCTTTTCTCAAATGATAATTAAAATTATAACAATTTATTGCTATTATTAAGGGTTTAAAAAATAAAAAAAAATGCATAGTTTGTCGCTCCAATGAGTGTAAGTGGAATCGAATCGTTTATCGATTTTGCTTTGGTGACTTATGGCCTTGGACCAAGCCCTTCAATTAATTAATTAATTAATCAATCAATCATTAAAGCTTTTTCAATGATACACATTCTATAAAATAGTATTTAGATGAACAATTTACTACTAACCGACTATAAAAATCAGATTTAAATTAGCGTGCTTATTCGTGACAACGTTCGTTCTAGCCGCATTAGCATATTTATTTAAAAATTTAAAAAAATCCGCCATTTTTATTTTCGACTTTTGAGCCTTGTTTAACGAATTTTAAGTAAATATGCTATGCAAAATTTAAGGAGGATAATTTTAAGTAGAAATTTTAGACAGTAATTTTCGAGAAACGTCTTAGATCAGGCCACGTCTACAACGCTTCACAAGCTGTCGTGAGGGGGAAAAAATGATTTTTTTTTAACAATAGATTTTAGTATTAGATGCCCTCAAATTGTGAAAAGAAAGAAGAAAAAATCGATGCTGAAAATTTCTTTAACGACAATTCCTTTATTTATATACAAAGCGTGTGTAGACGAGACAACCGATACCATTGCGTGACGTGACGTCTGTTAACTATGACGTATTAATCTACTACTACCTACCGCTGTTTGCCACGGTGGTGTGTTCAGCTTGTTGTCGTTTTATTTTTTTTTACTTTGCCTCGCTCCTTAAAAATTCTGCAAAGTATAATTTTAAATATATTAAAGCGCTTGGCACGGAATTTCTATTTAACACAATTCTCGCAGCCGAGAGAGACGTTTAAAATATGGACATCGTTCATGAACTTACAAAATGCATAATAATAACAACAATAAAATATTCTCGATATACAACGTTTTAATATCTTACAAAATAACGAAAATTGTATACGGTTCTCTTAGTGAATTATTATAATTATGTAACTATAAAATTATTTATTGTTAGAGAAATTTTGAATACTTTATGGGTGAATATATAGATGATAAAATCGTGTTAAGTGGTGATAAAATTCAGATGATGATAGCCCGTAGGAGACTTTCTACGCTATCAAAAGAAGGGTTGTTACATTCTATTATTATTATTATTAACAATAACTCTATTGTTTGTTTCTAACTCGAAGTTTAATTTATCTTTTTCTTCTTTCTCCGTTAAACAAATTTATTCGGTTATTTTTTTATATATATATATATTATAATTATATATTTCCCACTTCGTTCTCGCAATAAATATAAATACAAGTTTATTCTAAAACGAAATTTTGATAATTATTGGATATTTGTTTGTTGTACTTAACAGAGAGTATCATTCTCATTGCCTTCAGTATACAGTACAATTAATTACTGGATTAAGTCGAAATCTTTTGTTGACAAAATCAAAAACAAAAAAAAATGTAGGTGAATTGTATGCAGAAATTCTGTGATACTGTATATTTTTAGGTAATGATACCAACTTGTTTTATAATGCGAATGGTAAATTTGAATGATGATTTTTATCGAAACTTTGTATACTCATATTTACTCGATATATATATACATACATATATATATATATAAATATAAAAAGAAATGTTGTTTATTATTCAGTTTTTTTGCAGCTTCTGATTTATTTCAAAATATGCACGACACGCTTTATAAATTGAGGGAAAATGTGTGTAATTTCTGTGGTACCATATGTGAAGTACCTCATAAAATACAGCGAAATCTGCCTAAGCGGGAAAAATTTTTTCGAAACGCAGAGATTTTCGGTGTTAAAAAAAACAGAAAAAGAAAAAAAAAACCTGTTCGGAACGGAAACCTGCCAAACCGGAAAAATATTCCGTATGATGAAAATCCGGTTTACACGGGTTTTACTGTATATATATTCAACAGTTCCGCAACGACGATGGCTTGTCAATCAATCGATTTTTCTTAAGATAGTAAGTAATGTGTTCGATATTTTACAATACGAAACTTTCCGATTAAATTAGCCGAAATTTTCTAATCTCGAAGGAAATTGGAAAAGATAAGAGAACGTAAAATAGAAAATAATTGCTGATAATCGTCTTTTCTTGCATTACATAAAGCTTAAAAGTATAGAGCGTGAAGGACAGAACTCGTATTTAGCTTCGTTTAAGCCTTTTACGTTGTTTGCCGACCCTCGTAAACGAGGAGATGGCGTATTGTCAGATAAAGAAATGAAATCAAAGTATTATCGGCAAGACCTTTCGCTTATTTATCTTTACAAACAAAGAAAAAAAAATTTAATGACGTTAATTGAATGCGTAGAAAATTACATGTTTGCAAATCCTTCGACCGTAATACACTCTATTTTTCGGGCTGACTTCACGCATTAATTGCAATATCTCGTACATTATTTCCATACATTTACCTTTTCGTCTCGTCATCAATAATAGTTCCTTCGAGACGGATCAATGTTCAATCAAAGTACATATCTTATCTGCGTTTTAAATTACACAAGACGAAATTATTGCATAAAGTAGGACTGATGTGACATTTACACCGTAACTTAATCAATATTAAATTATCGATTGTAGTTTTCACCTCGATCTTTATAAATGTTACGGGGGACGGGCCAACGACAGTAAGAAAAATTTCTCATTGTCGAGTTTCGAGTGGACACACAAAACAAGGCGTGTTTGTTGTGTACTGCACTCGTTTCTGCCTTTTATTTTTGTCGCATGATATATAATAAAAACGCTGGTAGGAACAGTTTCCTGGTTGAACCAGCAAACTGTTTCCTCCCATTATTGAACTCCCCTATGCCCCATAAAGACGACGCCCAAGCATGAGAGAGACTATAATCCACCATTATACAGAAGAAAAAAACGTGAATAATTTGCAAAACTTTCAATGATTATGCAAAAATATATGTTATTTTACGTAATACATTTTTTCTTATATAAAATATAATATATTTTTTATTCGAACTAAAGCAAATTATGTAACATATTTCTGCAAGATAATAAATTATTGTATAATAATTACGCCCTCGAGTGCCATTACCCCTTTTTTCTGTATCGTAAAACAGTTCGTAACACCGACCTTAAACAATAGATCGGGATTTCAAGGCCAAACTTACAGTAGATAATGAAGTGTGAAAAAAACCGACGTGGTTATTGCTTATCTTCGATATCTCTCGATTGTACAATCTCGACAACTAAATTCTTTATCGATTATGCAAAAAGAAAAATAAACATTAGCAATCAGAGGACCGCTTCTATCTCTGATGGACCAGAACGGTCATATGATTACCATAATCATTACGAATTTAGGACTCACCGAAAACATTTCTGATAAATTCCAACATTGTAGAAACGTATACAAAATGTGGAAATCAGGAAATTGCCACACACTTTCCAAAATTCTTGTGTTTAAAGGTCGAAAGGTCATACTTAAAGTGTCGGTCCCTAATTAAAAATAAATAAATAATAATAATAAATAATAAGAGAAATTATATTTATATATATATAAGTGCATTAAAAATAATTATGAAATTTCAAATTTTACACTACACAAATTCTTATTGAAGAGTGGAAATTATTAAATTTAGCTGGTAATATTTATATATTTATATTTAATGTAAAATGACCTTATTAATCCTAAAGATTATTATAAATTAATAATTATTTTACCGTAATATTACAATTCTTTCATATTCCAGTAAAAGTAATTATATAAATGAATCAAATAGGGGCATAATTTCAACTAACGATCCAATTTATTTATTTTATTTTTATTTATTTATATTTTTACTCCATTAACGAGTACTAAAAAAATGTAATTCGATATTTTTCAAAATGGCGGCAATTAATTAACGCGTGACATACATTAATTGCAAAATAATTAATCGAATTTGTAAATATTATAAACCAATTGCGCAACGGATATTTAGCTTATTTAATAAACTAACCATTAATAAAACAGAAAAAGATAAAGTATGTGGAAGAAAACACAAGCAAAAAAAAATATATTTAAAATAAAATTTTGACACGGAGCAAAATACGCATCCATTATTAATAAAATTATAATATTTCTGCTGCGTTCCCGTCGATAATCACGTGATTCATCGTTTGACGCCGCGCGATTGGCCATTCCCGCCCACGTGACCGGCCGTGCATGTGAACAGCGCGTGTACCTCCGACCAATCAAAGGCGATCAGCCAGACGACATAAAATCCTGCCGCTAGAGGCGTTCCGTCTTTCTACGTTTTACCGAGAGAAGAGTAGTCGTTCAAATTTGCACAGGGGAAAAAATATATCTAAATATTAAATTAAAGAGGAGAAAGGAAAAAAACTCAAATAAATCAAGATAAATATTGAATGGATCTTAGCATCGACAGTTCTCTGGTGGTGGAAAACGCTGGAACGAGCCAATGGCTGGACGGTTTGTGTCAGTCTAACCGTAGTTCCGTCGACAGTAAATGGCAAGAGTTAGAAGAGATATTGGGGAGCCGAAAAATATCGTCTGCAGTTAGAATTACAACTCCAAACACTTTCTAGCAGCCTCGAGCACCAATTACTCTTCGAAGATTACCTGAAACAACCCTCCGAAGTCCAGGAAGATCAGGTGAGAAGAATGGCGCCTCACGCCAGACAGGTGGCGCCCCGGTCGACTTCCGTGTAAATAAAATGTTTTGTTTATATTGTAGGAAAACAATTACATCCATCTCACCGATAGTTCTTACGTCGTTCGTGGAGAAGATATCAAAGACATCCCCACCAGTTATGTCATTAAGGGCCTCGAAGATTATGAATTTCCAGTCGTCGGTGAGTCGATTTTCTTTATTATATATATTTACACATTTAAACAAAACTTAAGTCACGGTACAAATACACTATCGCCATTTTAATGCAGATACACACCTAAATACAATTGTAACGGGATAATTTTGTTTGTTTTTAAACTGTAAGAATGTGAGGACGATTCATTGGCGTTTATCGAATGAGTAGTTTTATTCATTGGTAAACGAGAATTGTGTTTACATTCTGACTCGCCTTTCTAATTAGTTACAGACACTATTGGCTACACGCTTATGTTTACATTATAGTCGTGCTGTTTGGTTAATAGGGGGCAAAATTTCCTGTTGTTTTAAATCGAGGAGTGGAAAAACGGCGTATCACACGTTGAGGAAGGATTCATTTCCATCCGTACCGGCAGTTTAATACGGATGTAGGACCCGTGGGCACTTCCGAACAGTTAAGAAGGACGGAGAATGTACGGTACAAACCCAAATTTGTTTTAAATTATCGTAAAACGACAAGGGGTGTTTTTTGTATCAATTAACATAAACACTGTAATAGTGTGGTGGAGATTACGGGATTATCTCAACCACACTAGTGTATTGTTTATATTAATCGATCCAAATCTGTTTTTACGCCTTCAACCGGCCCCCGGCGGTTGGAGTTTGGCTCCACCGAAGCGGCCATTTTTCTATTGTCGTACACACCGGGTGGTAAAGTAGAACACGTTGCTTACACTTTTTTTTTTTTTTTTTTTGTTTCTCCCTGGAGGTACGTACGTGGACAGGAGAGTGGTGCCGGGTTTCCGCTACCGGGTGCGTCTGAACCACAGCAAGATTCGGCTGTTTGGCGGAGAGGCATTGACTCTGAAATCCGTGGGAATGGGATATGGAAAACGTGTAGTGTTCGAAGACAAAAAGCCATTTTTGATCGATAACTACTTCTGGTCCGACACTCATTCGGACGGTTACGGATTTTCGTTGGTTGCCGTAGGGGAGGGCGACCGTTTCGACATCAGACAGACGGACAACGGGGCCAGCCTGGGCACCGTCCAAGTGGTCGACTGTCAAGGGGGACAGAGAGAAATTCGCATGAAAATTAACGAAGACGGGACAGTAGAGAAAACCGTCCAAGTGGAGTTCTGGGTTAACGTCGACTCTTCTCTGTGCAGCGATTCTTGTTACAGAGTTTTGGGAGAAGTTTTGTTAGTCAAGTCGAAGAAGTGTCCTTCGGCTAAGGTGGTAAGAGTTCACTTGAACGATTTCGTCCTCAAGAACTGCTCTTTCTATCCCTTGTAAAAAAAAAAAAAAAAAAAAAACAGTTCGGTTGATTTGTTTCTGTATACACGACACCCGTTCTGTTAAATATGTACAATAGAATTAATAAAGTGTTTTTTCTGCAAATTTTCTCTCTCTCTCTCTCCTTGATAGGATTTATCTCCCGACGTCACACTACCGTTTTATCGAATGGTCTTCGCAAAAATGCACTTTTAAATTGATTTTTACCCCCCGAAAATTGACGGCTTAAAAAGAAAATAATTCCGAATTCCTTTAGTTTTTTATTTAACGACTTCGTTACACGTTAAATTTTAAAGTAACAACGTTTAAGTTGAAATTCGTATTAAATCGGATTAAATTATGGCGAAAACTAAAAGGAGAGTAAATATTAATCGGAGGTTAACGAGTCGAATACCAGCTATTTATAAATATTTTCATTGATGTTTATTATTATATGTTTCAAGAGTTCGACGAATTAGCAATTTTAGTTTTCTAGATTTATAATTTTCATTTAAATTGTTACTGATTAGATATAAAATGTAATACAGTAATGTCGATTCAGAAATATCCCAAAACCCGTGCTTGTAGATTTTAATTTTTCCTTGTTAAATTAAAAATTAAAAAAAAACTAAAATTGTAAAAGCAATCAAATTTCAGAAGGAAATAATTACAAAAAATGTCGGTTAATAAAATTCATACACCGGAAATCAATCATCGTAGTATATAATAACTACAGTAAATATAACACAGTAACTAATATCGCTAGACTTTTACACCGGACATTGCCTTGCCGAAACCACGTGACGTGTCAAACAAAAGTCAATGGCTGCGTTGGACACAGTCAACAGTTGTAACCGAGCAAAGGTGTTACGTAATTACATCTGTTGAACGACGAGTGACGTACGCGTTGGAACGGGAACAGCATTCATCGATCAGTTGCGGCTAGCGATGGAAGAAGCTACCAAACGTGACGTCAAAACACCAAGCACGTTCCTAAACAAACTACTGGAGAAGGCTAGAAAAATACTCAACGGCTCCGGAACCGTCGAGTCTGTCGTTATAACTTGTTTGGAATTTACGAGACGTGAAAGATTATTCAAACAAAAAATGTGTACTGTTGTAGCCCACGTTGAAAAACGTCGAACATCGATCCTTATCTCCATTTCCTTCCTCTCTTCCGAGAACGTATATCAATTTGGCAAGACCTCATACTACGGTACAGTGTTCGATCGATCTCGACGAACAATTGAGAATGATCGAACGGTTTCTTAACGTTCCGGCTATGGATTAGAGTCGCCACTTAGAGTTGGATCCACACTTAAGGATTTTTAAGGCTCGCCTCCTGGCGCCGGGTTTGTGAAACTATATTTCACAATTTAAAAATTACTCGAAATTCCGATATTACAAGCTCCGTTTATGGATAATTTTAAAGCATGGTTTAAAAAAAATTTAGCTAGACTTAAAATTAATGAACGATATTGAATTTACAGCCAGATTTTCCGTAATGCCAAACAGACTGCACATAACATAAATACTTAGTTAATTTATTAACGCGAAAAATGGCAGCTTCCAGCTACCATAATGCTAATCAAACTCTCTAAAATCATATAATGAAACTATATACAGGGTGGGCCAGCGAAAACGAAACGGCAGAGTGTTCGTGTTCGTCCAAGCAAAGCGCTCGGACAGGTCGATTTTACTCTCGAGGGGACATCTTTTGCAATAAAGTTTTTGCGATTCTGAATAAAACAGACAACAAAAAATTTTAAAAACTCATTTATTTTGTATTAACTAAACAAACATTTATTTCGAAAAAAATGTTTGTTTAGTTAATATTCAGAATCGCAAAAACTTTATTGCAAAAGATGTCCCCTCGAGAGTAAAATCGACCTGTCCGAGCGCTTTGCTTGGACGAATACGAACACTGCCGTTTCGTTTTCGCTGGCCCACCCTGTATAACAAAAACACTTGAGTTCATAAGAAAATGTGTTTAAATATTAACATTTAATGTATGTTAGCTTAGTTTTCGTTTCATTAATCAGTGAATTTATATCAAAATTCCTGCATATAATAACACAGAAATGTATTTGTGTGTTATACAAGAAAAGGTCGCTAATGTGGTTTCGAGCTCCATGCTGCTCTCGAACGTCATCTTAGTTACGCCGCTAACGTTCGAATGCAATTTATTTGACCATTTAGATTCCGATTATCGCAACATACGCATTCGGAAATGATGAAAATAATGTTAATGGATAAATAACATTACGTCAATATGTGAACATACTAAATGAAATTAATCTGACGATAACCGGGTGTTACAATGGTGCCGTTAAACATCGCAGTGTTACCTTGTGTCACTACAGGGTTTGGCTTTGGTTACGCGATTTTGCTGCGAAACGTTGGCTTATTTTAACGTCGTAAAACCTGTCGTCCGACATGACTACCGTCGATACCAGCAAATGGGACATTAGAGAGGTTGCGGCCGACATTTTCATCGCGAAAACGTGTACGTCGGACGTTCGGCGCCACCTTCCTGTAAGTCTAGAAGTTTGACATTGGCGTTTGGAACGTCACTGGAATCACGTTCGACGTTCCAAACGCCATTGTCAAACTTCTAAGCTTACAGGGAGCTGGCGCTGAACGTCTGACGTACACGTTTTCGCGTTGAAAACATCGGCTGCAACCTCTCTAATAAATTTTTTATTTAATTTTTGGGATTTTTTCCACGGGTATATTATAGAATACAGTATTACGTCAAAGTGACCCGTGGTTGAGGGTGGAGGTTTACGTATCTTCTCAATCTCTTTTATGATTAATTTGCGGAAGTTTTTACTCTATCCCAAGGAGGGGCAAAACCCTCTAAACATACCTAAAATTCCCGTAAAACTAAGGCCAGGAACACACATGCGTAAAATTCAGCGTAAAATCTAGTATAAAACAGAAAGTAAAAATTTTTCTGAAATTTTGGCTGAAACAGAACTGAAAATAGAGTAGAGCGTGTCTCTACTTTTTACGCCGTAAAATTTTTACGCCAAAATTCCTCCAATAAAGAGAAGTCTTTTCTGTGACGTCAAAGTAGACACGTGCTTTTTATTCTAACAATGGCGGCAACGAGGGTTAACCGAACAATTGTGACGGTCTCGAAAAAACAAAAAATAAATGAAATACAGGGGTTTATCGAATCCGTTCGACCACATTAGTGTCATGCATAAAGACACTGTATTTAAACAACGTTTATGGATGGCTGTAAGTGCAAAATTTCAAACAACAGGTAGGTCTTGTAAAATCGATATATAGGCCTAGTATTTAGATCACACGTTCTTTATTTGAATTCGGAATATAAGTCTATTAATTTAAATTTTCTATATTATAGCAGAGGAAGTGGAGAAAAAATGGAAGGTACAAAGGGATAGATAGCCTATACGAGAGGAAAAAGTTAATAAAATTAGCACTGTTGGTGGCAGTAGTGTTTCCTATTCGGCCAGAATTTTTACGTATGTGTGTTCTGGCATAAAAGCGTAAAACAGAAACTGAACTGAAAGCTGATTTCTGATTCAGTTTTCTGCCACACAATTTTACGCATGTGTGTTCCTGGCCTAACAGAGTTCCCCAAAACTGAAACAAGTTCTGCTTAGTTTTGCTCTAGGGTGCATCGCATAAAAATATATATATATATTAGTCTTTTGACCCCCTCTGGGGACACTCTTGACGTGGGAAAATTATTTAGAGGTAAGAATATTTTTATAATAATACGGATATGTGGATGAAGTTTATGGTTATTTTTTGTATAAATACCAGTCATAAAACTTTATCTCGGCACGTGTTGAAGTTCTTTTCGGAGGAGTATAGCAAATGTGGCTCCTTAAACCACCTACACTAACCAAAGCTACTTTATTGTAAAGATAACTCAATAAATAATTGTTATTTAGAAGGACGTAGTCGTTAACAGAGGAAGCCATTTTCGTTTCAATTCCCTTATCAATGCCGACCCCCTCGTTACGTATATTTAGTCACAACGTCATCGTATTCTTCATTATGAATCCGTAAATAAAACATACAAGATTATACATGCAGTATACAATTTGTGTGCATACAAGATCCGAAAGAGAGGAGATACGTCCCAGTCAGTTACAAATATAGGACCACACCCTTTATAAAGTATCTAACTGTAGAAAAATTGAAATTATTGCGATTTCGTGAAATATTTATAACTAAATGACCCGTTTCTGTTATACAGATTCACTCTTTCAATACTAAGAATGCAGCAACGAGTTGAGTAACTTTCCCGGAATAAAGTTAAAATTGTTCGTGGCGCCATCTGTTACAGAAAGTTTTAAATTAGTAATAGAAGATTTTATTATAAAAATGGCAAAAAATTAATTTCGAGCTAGAAACGAGTTTTATATTATAAAAAAGACTTCTAAATGCTAATAAAAGAGTAAAATTTCATTAAGTCCGATACCACGCAACACACGACCCCCCTCTCCCATAATACCTGGACGTTTAACCACCAAAATATAATGGCATCAATGCATCTAAATATACAAATTTCTGAAATTTGTATATTTAGAGGCATTGATGCTGTCAAAAATTTCAGAAATTTTCGACGAGACACTTGAGTTAAGTTTCAAAGTAAGTGAACAAAATCCCCCACAACACCACACAGAAAAAAAAACTCAAATTTTTTTGCCTTACTCGATGTTTCAAGGCTCCCTCGAGTCTAAAGTGTAAAAATTCCTGGAGTGGGGGTCATTTTTGACCGATTGCCATACTTTCCCCTCTGTACAACAGTAAGGGAAGTGAAATGTATTTTGACCCATCAATAATAGTTATGCAAATTATTACCGATTTACTAGAAATTTTACCCGTAATAAGGGGATTTAGTGTAACAAACACTACCCCTTGTGAACATACAGAATTATTAGCAAATAATCTAGAATTAATTCATCATATTTTGTATTTCGTAACTAGATAACCTATAAAATTTCGATATAACTAATCAAAGAAATGGGGCATAATACTCTAATTCTAGAAAAACAGTACTCTGAACTGTGATTAATCGACACTGCAAATATTGCGTGTATTATTCACAATTCACTTATTACAAAGCGATAGTAGCACAATGTGTGTAGGGAAATTACGAAATGTTATCTATATCTCTTATTATCTATCAAACAATGGAGAAGAGACAACTAGTTAAGCAAATAACAAGGTTATACATTAGCGTCGATAAATTAAAGAAGTTGTTTCAGTTGGTAGAGGGAACTCGGTTAGTTTTAGGGGAATTTCGGGTCTGTTTAGGGGTTTTCTTGACGGGAGATTGGCAACATTGTAGAGTCGAAATTGTCATTGATGATTTAACTGTACAAAATAATAATGGCGCCAATCTTGTCTGATAAATCCCGTGTTTGCGTCTTTCAGTTTTTGGAATAATTCGAGTAGGGGAAAGTGGTGCAAGATGGGGCCATGGGGTAAGACCGAGACGTCTGTTTATTCGTGGTTAACGCGCTTTCGTCTAGCTGTTATTTGGGGAACTAAATGTCAACCTCAAAAGGGATGACGGGACGAGAAAACGTCCGAATCTCTCTCTTTGTTTGGAAGTAGGACAGTTTTCCACGTTTCAGCAATACTTCCACTAATTTTTGCCCGCTACAAAGTTTCTACAAAATAAATATTATTGTGAACTTTTACATTACCTTTTAGATGAAGATATTATGCTATTCGAAGTAACCTTTAAGACTGAAATTGTTTAGTTTTGAAATAAAGTTCACCCGTGTTTGCAGTCAGTATGAAAAGTGCACGTTGGGGCAAGATGGTGGGGGGCATCTTGCCCAACATTGGACACGAATTCTGCTGCTGGCTAGAGGCACTGCAATATAGTGCAGTCAACTAGTTTTAAATTCGTTGTCATTAATAATTCTATATCACCTTTTCGAATATATAAAATAATAATTTTAAAAATGATCTTTTTATAGAAAATGAAATATTCCACTTTTAAATCATATCTAACTTTAATAAATTTATGCAATATATGCTGTATTACTTTATTATTTATGTTTTTACGTTTTATTTTATTTATAAAAACATTTTTTTAATTTAAATACTATCTTAACAAGAAATAAAATGTGAGATAACAATCGAAATAAAAATATTTTTCCACGAAAAATAGTATCGTCTGCTTACAAAATAGCGAAACTGAGCACGCGCGAAGTGACAGTATCGTCTGGTACAGTAAATACGAGTAAGTTCAAACTTTTATATTCATTTATACGGAAAATAACAATAAATGTAGCCGTTGTGATAAATGGGCACACTGTTCTTGTGCCAATATCGAAGAAAACGACAGTTTAACCATTTTAATTTGCCCTTCCTGTATATAAAAGTAAGGTTAATGTTACCTATGGTTCCAAAATGGTGGTTCGTCTCTGATTCCAGCAAATAGAAGAAGGGAAACAGTGGAAACGCACGTTCTAACCTAACCTAACCCATTCTAATAATTTTGTTGGTAATAATTATGATAATTTATTAGAATAGGTTAGGTTAGAACGTGCGTCCCCAGTGTTTCGCTTCCTCTATTTGCTGGAATCAGAGACGAACCGCCATCTTGGAACCATAGGTAACATTAAACAAAAATAATATCCCCATCTCACCCCATGGTGGGGCAAGATGGTGCATTTACATATAATTTTAAAATATTAAATTCTCGTTTTTAAAAACGTTTTTCAAAAATTAAATTTTTATATATTACCAAAGTTGCTGAGAATAAAAAAATTATTGTTCTCATTAAAGTGGTTCCCATCTTATGACTTTTCAAACCTTAACGTCCTCATCCTGCCCCACCTTCCCCTATATTTTCATAAATTTATATCGTTTTGACGTCATTTTCTCATATTGTAAAACTGAAGCGATGACGTCGAATTGCCTCAACATCCCGATCCAGTTTTAATTTGTATGGGGTAAAGAATACAAAATGTAGGGAGCGCCCAAAAGATGTGGTGAAAAAATTGCAGGAAGTTGTTAAAAACGTACCGCTGTACATTAAATTTTATTTCCAGAGGCTTCGCCCGATTGTCTTAAATAGCCCAACTTTAAGGCCCGTTCCACCCGCGAGTTTCCAACAGAGAGCAATGGCGGCTCACCTTCAGTATCAAAGATATAGAGTTGTTTTTCATGGAAAGCAGTCGTGTTTCGTGGAAAAGAATCGAGCCTTTCGCATTTCTCAACGCTTCCCGCGGAGTCCTGTGCAAATCTCAAAAGGGATTGACGGGTTTTAATCGTAATTTCTTAATTTTGTAACAAACAAAAGGACACTTTCAGAGAAATGTCAATCGAACAATATTACTTTCTATATATTGAATCTACCTTACAAAATTCCCAGCTTTATTCGGAAGGGGTGTGCATCTGCTTCCTGTATATCCCCTGCATCTTCCCTTCCCTAGAGTTGAACTTTGTCATTATAATCTCACCAAATAAACGATTATTTTGGAATTTTTATTCCCCTGGTACTATACTCGACTGTGTCATAATTTGAGTAGAAGCAGAAATCATACAGAAAACCATTTCGTAGTGTGAGAGTCAGTCGAGCCCACGTGTCTTTCTTACATTAATTACTATTTCAGTATTGATTTAAGCATTTTTATTACTATTGTACAAACAAGGCTTGGTTTGGTTCATTTCCATTACGTGCAATGTGACATCTCGAACATAAAAAGTGCAAAAATATGTATTTATTTAAAAACGTGCGTCATTTTATTTACCATCCGAAATTTTATCTTTAAAGAATTTATCTGCTGATAAAGGAAAATCTGCGTAAGGGAGGTGGTGTTATTCTACAGATAAGATTCCGAGAGGTAATATTCTGCCATATTTTCGGAAAAAATGAAGTATTTCGTTGTAATATTGCTGGTGGTCGTGATTTTCGCTTATTTCGTCCAATGCAAGAAACAATCGGAAAATAAAGGTAAAAAGGAACACAAAGATTCGAAGAGTAAGAAGAACGAAGGTTACGAATCGAAAGATAAAAACAGGTAAGCGCCTACGTAACGCCTATTAAACTCTTATAGTTCGCGTGCACGGTACATCCTGGCTTTTGCCACACGTTATTTTCAGGATGAGTTTATGTTCTTAGAAATACCATTTCGACCGTTGAATCGTATAATACAATACCGTTACCAGGATAACATACACATAATATACACATAAAATATATATTTTCCTCCCCTTTTTGACCTAAATTGAATCGTGTACTCCAAAAGGGGCCCAACTCCCGCATCGTAGATGCATAGAAAGTATAACAGTGGCCCGGCTTCAGACCTTTATGCGCAAAGTAAAGGTTCGAATATTGAAGTCCAACGCAAATTTTACAAAATTGTGTCGATGCGTGCAATCAAAACCATGGTTTTACAAGTTTTATAGTCCGAAGTACAGGCAAATAAAAAAAAAAAAGATTCGCTTGATGTCGGGTGTGGAAACTTTACGTTTTAGACAAGGAGGGTAGCAAACCGTGGCACGAAACGTATCATAAGATTTCTTTATTGCCAGATATATCGGGCTCCGTTCTATCGTGGGTCTGGCTAAAAATGGCCTCTTAGTGGCCACGGGCCAAACAAGTTTTTAAAACTTTTTGATAATTTTTTTATATCATTTAAATCAGTGATTCCCAAACTTTTTCGATCCACCGCCCCCTTTGTTCCATAAAGTTATACCCAACGCCCCCTAACCCATTTTCTCTTGTGTGAGAAAGGATTGCAAATATTCTTAGGAAAACTTTTCTATGAATCTCAAACTTTGGGCCCTTACCGTACATTGTTCTCAACATCTGGAAACCATTAAACGCAATGTTTCCTCTTATCAATTTAACAGAGGAAAGGGAACGGCTGTCAGTGACCCCAACTTTTGCCTTTGGTCACCGTTCAGTACGCTGCCTCCAGTGCCCCTAGATTTACTCACCGCCCACAAGGGGGCGTTATCGCCCACTTTGAGAAACGCTGATTTAAATTAATATAATAAATAAAAACTAAGTGAATAAATTCGAAAATTTTGAGATAGAATTAGTATTTTATAAATATATTTTTGGACAGTTTTAATTCTCAATTAATATTCCTGATTTGATATTGTAGGAAGGATAAAGAGAAACAAACAGAAAACGAAAAGTATCAGAAAGATTCGAAGAAACACGGTAAAAAAGCTAACAAAGAAGAAAATAAAGATCAGTTGAAAGAAGAAGAGAATACCGAATCTAAGAAGGAAGAAAAGACTAAAACAGGTTGAAAACAATTCCTTTATTATAAACGTACGGTACCAATGTTTCCCAATCGGTGAGTCGCGAACTACAATACGTATCCTTACTTACACTCTACAAGCGGCCGGATGGCCGAGCGGTCAAGGTTAGCAGCCTGCCGCCCTGGGGGACCCGGGATCGAATCCGGACGGGTCGAAAAATCTCCAGGAATTTTTCGGGGGGTGGTTCGTCCGGATATGTCGGTCCCCGTCCCTCACCACCCGGCAGCCCCATTGTGGGCCTGGCCGAACCCATAATGGGCTTGCTATAAGAGGCTCTCTTAGTGCCCACTGGGCGGAAAGAGTTACAAAAAAAAAAAAACTTACACTCTACATGCCATAATCTTGCTCGTTATGACGATCCTGTCCTTCGATGGCAGCACGAGCAAGAGATTTAGAACTATTCCGTACGATAAATTGAGGAAATTCATATCGAATTCGAACCCGGATCCTTCAGAGTATATCAGTTCATTCGAACCTTAACAAAGGATAATACCTTAAGTAAACATTATCTAATAAGGGAAACACTGGAACAATGTTCAATAAACATGTTTATTAAAAATTATATTCAACATATTTATTTTAAAATAATTTCCTTAGAAAAAGAAAAAAAGCAAAAGAGTAGTTCTAAGAAGGTAAGTGTGTGTTTTTTTCCATTAAAATATATATATATATATTTTCACAATGCTTAAGAGTTTCTCGAACGTTCAGGATAAAACCAAAGAAAAACCCAAAGAAGAATCGTGCAGCAAAGACGCGTGCAACGAAAATCCTGCAGAAGCCAAGGGGGGCGAAACGCTTTGCAAAACTCACGCAGATTGTCAGCCTGGCTCTTGTTGTAATCCTTCAAGTGGCTGTCAGCAAATCGATGCACGAGAAGGGCAAAAGTGTTGGAATTCGTGCATGTGCGGCAATGGATTATTATGTTTTATGAATAATCAAGATCAGAATGCGGTCTGCAAAACTCCCGTCCAAGATGATATTAATACGGGAACTTATCTTCAATGATTCAATTTTTTTGTAGTAAACTCTTAAATAAAATCATTTTCATTAACTATGGCCCAAAAATCTCCGTACGGGATTGTGTTGCCCGATTGCTCCGTACATTGTTACCCGATAATATATCTATTTCAACACTACAGTCTAGTGTTTCTCGACCTGTTATGATCTTTGGCCCCTTTTGAGGTTAACAATTTTCCGTGGTCCTCCATAATGGAAGCTCGGGGAAAAATTAAAAATTCCATAAATTTTTTTGAATATTTCAAAATCAATTTTTAATTTAAATAATTAGTGTGATCCTTGCGAGTTGTGACTGACGCAAACTAGCAACTTTTTAATGCCCGCTTAGCAATAAGCCTATGTTTTAATAGTAAAATCCTTCGACTCTCCCTTATATGGTGCAAAACAAAGCTATGAATGGGTCTAATCTAAAATCTACGTTTCTTCGTACAATTTCAACATTATCAAACATTAACAAATATATAGTAGCAGCCATTCTAAGTAAAAATTTAGTAGCCCTCTAGTGGAGCAGGAAGACACGAAATATCGAGACGATGATACGTACAAAAATGGTAATTGTAAACTGGATTTTTTTTTTCAATAATTAACGGTTGTTTCGGGAATAAGGCATATTTCTGAAATTATTTTACATCGTAAGGGGCCTGAAATAATCGTACAAATACGATGATTATCGTACAGATTGGCAACCCCAATACAAACTTCGGGCCGAGATGTTTCTACAAGTGAACATACGGTGGCGTTCGTGATCTGACGTTCTAGAGTATAGGTTTATAGAGAAGACATGGGGACAATTTTTGGTAACATGGGATGACCTCGAAAATCGGTTTTTGAGATATAGAGCAAAAGTTTTTTTTATAAGAAGTTTTCAAATATCGGCTAGTTTCCTCTAAAAATCTAATTTTTATTTTTTTTGAAAGTTTCTGTGCTGGAGATTGTATCGCTCTACAGTGAAGCTTAGCCACACGTGTAACGTTAAAAGTGCTCACTTTGACGTTTTGGATGAAGCAATGTCACTATGATAATATTGGGTTGTTCGGAAAGTAATTTCGTTTTTTCCATAGAAAAATAAACGCAATATTCTTATAATAAATAAATATTTTATTGAATTATATATTGACCATTTTGGCCAAATACTTGTCATTGTTTCTGGTAGTAGCATGATTTCACATTCATAAAAATTTGGATCGTTTACAAAAAACTGATACAAGTGATTTTTGACATTGTCATTTCAAGTAAATGTCTTACAGTTAAAAAAAAATTTGTATAACCGGAACAAGTAATAATCTGAGTGTGCCCGATCTGGCGCATATGGTTGGTGCGATAACACATCCCATCTAAGCTATAATAGTTTCTGACCAGTTACCAAACTTGTGTGAAATTTGGCATCATCATGGTAAAACACTACACTTTGTTCGTTGATCAATTCTGGCCTTTTCTGTTTAATGATATTACTCAATTTGTTTACTCGACGGCAGTACACCTTCGAATCAATTGTTAAATTGTCTGGTAAAAGCTCAAAAAAAAAAAAAATTTATAAAATTCCACCATAGAGAGCATCTCACGTTAATAACACGTGGAACCCATATATCGAGCTTTGAAACGAAACCAATTCGTTTTAAGTAATAATAAACGGTTCAATTTAACAGATTTAATCTCTAGATATCAGAGTTCCATATAAAAGCAGTTTCTAATCAAGGTTCGATAATATAGGACCTTGGTTTCTAATGCTGAGAGCTGCATTTGCTACACTTTTAATAGCCAAAACAATTTCACTTTTATCAGTTAATTACGAAAAGTTGATTAAAATTTAATTATTTTCAAGAAAAAAACTACAGTAAATTCAATAAAACGCAAAAAAATAACTATTTGACGAATGACAAAATAAACTGGTCCGTTAAAGTTTCTCCCGCTCCAGCTAAATGATGATAATTACATTTTACAATTTTCTCTCCCTCTTTTAGTTGGTTGAGTTGCAATTTGAAAAAATTGTAGACCTATAAATCCCCATTGTCGTTCGTCTGTCTTTCCTTAATCTTGAGAACGGAGTTTGAGGGAAGACAAGACCAAATATAGAAACCTTAGGAGCGGGAGGCCCCGATTGACTATATATGAACTTCCGAAGCAAACCGGAAGTTACGTTATTTCAACTCAAAACTTCTCAGAAAGCAGTAAACATGGCGCGACTCTATTGTTGACGTACGGGGGCAAGACACTACTAATTTGAGGTGGAGAGCACATATTTTAAATTACTGTATATTAATTAAAAATTGCAGTCCGGCATTATCGATGTCACAATAAATAATTGCTCGTTGCAGTTAGATTCTGATCTGAGTTATATTTTTTCATTGTTTTTCTATCGACTGTTTTAAGACCGAATTATGTTATCATGTGTTACATAAGTATCATAAGTTATCGGGAACACGTCAGAGAGGAGTAGTCACGTGACCGAATAGCACGAGAAATGTCACGTGACACGCTTCGTACGCGTCCGATGTACCGCTCCGCGACAAAAACAAGCCAGGAGTCTTCGAACGGTGCACACGCGATAAGTATTCCTACATTTTTTTGTTTATAGCATATTTTATATGGATTATTCCCCAAAAAAATTATACGTGTTTTGGAAATGTTCGAGTCAAATTAGTCTAGAATCGATTAATTTTATGGAAGAAAACCTTTCAAACAACCGTACACCCTAAACTGCGCAAGTGCCTACCATTCTTTTTAGAAAAAGGCTGCAAACACTCCTTTTCTAAAAAGAAAACGTTTGGCCAAACACTGCTAACGTTTCTCAGGAATGTCTCCTTCACATTGCCATATTTCATTGGCCGTCGTGTGATCTCTAGATTTATCTCCAACTGAGCTTTGTGGGATTTGTAATCATTTATTATTGTTGACAAGACGTCTCGTTTATAAAATCGTACTGTCTGATGTGTTACCAGCTTAGAGGTATGAAGGAGTACATGTCAGGAGTTGAAATTTGGCACAGAGTATTAGGTGCCCAAATCATGCGCGCATAAAAAACCAGACTCGTAGGTAGTCAGGGGACCGAGAACAGAGTCAAAGTAAAATACAAAATGGCGACTCTCTCTACAAACAGGCAGTAGTGCGAGATTTGCGCATGCGTTGCTGGTTGGTAAGTTGGAAATACGAATACAGTACAGAGTCGTTTATCCGAATCAACTGGGGACTGGGGTTGTTCGGATAACCGATTATGTACGAAAAAAATGTATTAACCTTTCCGATGTTGAAATTTTTCTCCGTTGCGTGTCGCTTCGTGTTGAATTTTCGTCAATTTTAAGCCTAACGAAAATTTTTATAATAATCGAGGCTATTGTATCGTTAAAAATTATTTCTTTATTTTGTACAAACAAAATAAATATATTGAAAAATATAAAAACATAAAAATTATACTTTAGAAGTAAATCTAGTATCAAAAAAGTTCGATTCAGCACGACACAGTCCGACTGGAAAGCGTTCGGATAACCGGTGTTCGGATAAACGACACTACTGTATTGTGAAATCGAATTTTGACAAACACGTGCGTTGGGAAGTTCCAAAAGCGAATGTTACTAAATCGAATTTTGACAAACGAATCTTTGAAAAAAACCCATTTACCTGTCCCGTGTTATTCTCCACATATTTCTGGTCGCCAGTGTTACCTTGACCGATTGACTGGAGATACCTCGTTTCATCGAAACGTTTTTGAAACTAGATGGCGCGTCGTTATAATTTTATAGTAAAACTAACTTCCGAAATATATATATATACAGTCAAACCTGTTTTTATGCGGGGGATAGGGACCGCATTAAAAAAAATCTTACGAAACTTCACGAATGGCTGTAAATAATAGTTTTCGCAACACAATTTAAAAAATAATTTTTTATGCGGTCAACAGGGACCGCATAAAAAAAGTCTCACATAGAAAATAACTCAAAACCGTACGAAATAGAATTTATTGACAACAGATGTCAGCACTTGACTGCATCGTCTGGTCTATCGTCTGTTTTACATATTTTTGTCCAGGTGGTGTTTTGTTGACTTAAAAAGTAAATTATTTCATTTTTCGCATATTCATGCAATAATATTACTATAATAAGTGCATTTATGCTATAATAAGTTTATTTAGCTATAATAAGTCAACGTGAGACATGACGAATCGCACGAGACTAGTCGCCAACTATACCGCACAAATTAAAAATTCGCATTAAAAAAATCGCACATAAAAAGAGCGCATAAAAACAGGTTTGACTGTATATATTAATAAATGCAAAAAGAAAAAAAAATATTTCGTTTGTGCAAAATAAAAAAATAATTTCGAACGATACAATAGCCACCATTTTTTTAAAAAACGGGAAATTTTAGCATTGACAAAAATTCAACCTGGCGTCACGCAACGGAGAGAAATTTCAACATTGGACAGGTTAATTTCAATGAAAATGCATCGGGGAAGACCTCGTGGGCGTGGCTGTGGCAGGCGAAGTTTGAATGATCGCGCTCAAAACCAGCGATACCAAAGACGATTGGAGAATGAGAAGTGATCCCGCTTAGTAGTGAGTCTCCGAGACATGGTCTTGTCTCAAATACAGTCTTGCCGTTTTACTTGTTGTCCTTAACTCGCATTAATAAATTTCATTTGATTTTATCTTGAAGCAATCGTGTTTTATGTTTTCTTTCTTGCGTAGACACAATGCAGTGACAGTTGATTTAAAACACTGGGCAAATTTTCATCCTTTATTTGGTTGGAACGCTTTTTACATTGCGCGTTTCGGGCCGATGCCCCTCTTCAGCCAACTTTTATCTTTTCTTGGTATCCATTATCTTGATATTGAACCATTGTGTCTACGCAAGAAAGAAAACATAAAACACGGTTTCCTCAAGATAAAATTAAATTATTAATATAGAAGCAGCAAATATCATCATTGGAGAGAACATGGTTCAACATCAAGATAACGAATACCAAGAAAAGTTAAAAGTTGGCTGAAGAGGGGCATCGACCCGAAACGCGCAATGTAAAAAGCGTTCCAACCAAATAAAGGATGAAAATTTGCCCAGTGTTTTAAATCAACTGTCACTGCATTGTGTTTACACAAGAAAGGAAAAAACAATTTCATTTGATTTCAATGCCACCTCCTCCTTAGCGTGTAACTTTTCTGTCAACGAGAGTATGTTCCAAGTAATTTTTATCACAACTACATCTACTACCTCTCAAACAATTGCCACGATCACAGAGAGTGGGAATTCCTGTTACCTTTTGAAGAAGGCGTATGACTGAAAATTTGGACTTGTCTCTAACTCAATTGTATTGACATCAGGATACATATGCTTGTATCATCTAGATACAAGTTTCTACATTCCAAAGCAAGTGATAAAACTTTTGGTTTGCCCTACCTATTATTTGATACATTAAATTTTAAGAAAGCAAATCATTGATAAAAACAATAAACATACCATTACTACAAAAATTTATTAATAATTGCAAGTAACGTTTGGCCAGTGCCTCAAATATAAACTTGTTGATACATTGACACATTACAAATAGGCAATAATATGGTTTGAGCAGTCAACTAACTTTTTATTTCAAACAAATAATAAGTAATTTTGCTATAAAATTTCAAAATCATTACACTGTAATTAATATGTATTGTTTTTTTTTTACAAAATTGCAAAATATTTCTTGTCTTTGCTGATAATGTTAATGAACAGAAACCAAATTCTTTTAAACACCTATCTAAAATTCTTATTATTTGCATACAAAAATGTAAGTAATCACTAAATTATATTGCTTTAATTTCTAGCTCAATGTATACATTTTAAATGTTTAGTCGGAAATTAAAAATATAACATTTATAAATTCAATTAAAAGAGTATTCTTATTCGATACCTTTATAACTAGGCTGTATTACATTCGTGTTGCTTCTGTTTTTTCGCATTAATTCCCTAATTCTTTCTATACTTTCTTCTTTTGTTTCGACGTGCGGTTTGTTTTGAATCGTATTCAGGATATCCGCCACGTATTTTTCTGCGTCGAATTCTTCGGCTTCTTTCATCATCGCTAGAAGTTCTTCTCGGAACTCTCTCTCTTTTCTCATTTCTTTCTTCACTCTAAGACGTTCCCATACAAAATACATTCTCTTTCGTAGTTTTCTCAATTGATGTTTCTTCATTTTACGCCTACGAATACCTATTAACCGTGCGGCTTCCTTTTTAATTATCTGTCGAGCGGGTGCCCGAATATTCTGTGCTTTGTCCGGATCTTTTTTCTCGATTACTAAAGTCAAATCTTGATGAAAAATTATTTGCCTGCTAATTGAAGTTGGTAATTTATATTCATTTTTAGATTCCTGTTCTACATATGGAAGAATTAGTGGAGTAATTGACTGACTTGGAGATAAACCAATTTTCAATAAATTCTGTTTCAAACATAAACTTGGCATAAATTTATTGATTGGTGATGTTATATTATTATGGATACCATCTGTAAAAATTGCATTATTTTTTAAATAAAATTCAAAAACTATATATTTTAGACATTATACAATAGTGCTCAAAAAAAACTTCAGAGTTTTTTACCATTATAATACATTATTAATTAATAATTGGTTGTATCATTTATCTAATCTGAATGTTTCTAAACTATAGTAATGTGCAGAAAATGAAGAAGCAAACCGGCCAACTCGTCATTGTATGCAACAAAATGTATCTTGCCACATTATCTGTGCCATTATAGAAGCAACAGTAGTGTCTAAAAAATGTTAACATCCATTTTTTTAAAATTTAGTCCTTAAATTTAAACCTACAGACAACTGTTAGCAAAAAGTACTGGTTGGGATTATAGGTCTACAATTGTAGACCTATAAATTTCCACTGTCATCCATCTTTAAATCTGTAGAACGGTGTTAAATAGATGAAAATCGAGACCAGATATGGAAAGCTTAGGGGCAGGAGGTCTCAATTAACTATATACAAACTTCCGGTTTGCACTGAAAGTCGCATTATTTCAATTCAAAAACTTTCCCCTTTCCCCCGAAAGGAGTTAGATAGATGACCGTCACGACTCTATTGCTAATAGAAAAAGAATGATACACAGGACAAGATAATACAGTACTAATTTGAGGTAGAGAGCATATATTTTAAATTAAATTAATTAAAAATTTCAGCCTGGCATTGTGATGATGTCACAATAAAATAATTGCTAGTTTTGTGAACTATTTCTTGCGTAGCATGCACAAAGTTATAGTAAACAAGACTACAGCTGCAAGTGGTAACTTTATTGCACGAAGCCAATCCACCATTTACTTTGGTGCCTAATTCATGTATATAATGGGCTCCACTAATATATGCAATGTCTTTTTAGAAAACACATGGAGATTTTTCAGTTTCAAATGAAGAGATTATTCTAATAAAAGAAGAACTCAAAAATCAATAGCTATACTAAGTGATATGCTACAAAGTAATTGCCATTCAACATTTAATATATTTGAAAAGATTACATTTTGGCATTACATTACGCTAAATGTTTAATTTTTTTTTATAACTACAGTTCCAGTATTTATTAAAAAATAATAATAATTAGGTTTCTATTTCCATTAATACTGTTATGGTTGCTAAAAGAAAATTAATATTACTGTAGTCTAAACCTAAATCCTTTTGGCCACTGTTTACAGTTATTAAATGTAGAATGTCCGATTATAAAAATATTAAGCATAAAATAATATTAATTGTAAGCAGAAAAGTAGCATCATAAAACTATGAAATTCAGCAATCAGAAATATGGAACATGGATAAAACATGTGCAATAATATAAATTTGCACAGTCTAGATTTAGAATTGTTGAGATGTTCTACCATAATAAAGGAAATTGTATTGTTTATTTGTTTTATTAAGTTACAGCAACGAAACACTTGGGCAATCTGCATAGGGGATGCCTTCCAGGAGGTTTTTTTTAAGGATAACTGATCTCTATTCAGGATTTACAGACGTGGAGGAAACCTGGAAAACTCCATGTAACCAGCCCGTCTGGGCGAGGTGCAAATCCACGACCAAACTCCCAGTGTTCGGGGACAAAACCGTTTGGCCACTGGTGAAATTGTAATCCAGTTTACTGAAAACAACTATATTTATAGTAACTGTTTTCTTACTACCTACAAAGTATTTCAAATCACGAACAAAAAAAGATCTCGAGTCTAAATACTTTGGCATAAAGTTCCTATTTAACAATATTACATATTTCTACTTATTCATCCTTTACTATTTACTTAAATATTTATTTTATTATAATTTATTTAAATTTATATTTTCAAATTTCTATTTGACTGCATTAACTTTACAATTGCTAAAAAATGCAGGAATGTCTCACTTAATACAGTTAATACATTCCAAAATGTTACCAGGCTAAGTGAATCTGCATTAATTGGGGAATATATTTAATAGACAAAATGACAGTTTATTTGGTGAATGTCTTTTATAACTTAAAAATTAATTAGAACTGATTTAACTGGGTCATAAAATCCATAAACACGCTATTAAATGATATTTCTGAAATGCTGCTGTCAATGATGTCATAAGTACTGTTTACAAATCACAATAGTTATTATTGCTATTTATCTTTTGAGCACTATTGTACTGTTTAATTAATTATACACAGCATAATACTTAACAATATTTCAACAAAGATAAATTCGTATAGAAATTTATTAAAAGTTAACATCATAAAATACCTACAATAAATAATTTTAAATAAAAAAAATATATATTTAAGTTCCAAATATCATTGTTTTAGATCTATACTAGAACATCAATTACTATATTTTTCAAATTAATTATATATATATATATTAATATATAAGAATACTCAACGTATAACATAGTTAATACATTGCTTAACTACGTTATAAATTTTGAAACAATAATTAAAGCTTGCGATTGATACCATTCCATTCCAAGATAAATTGATATATAATTTCTACTAAATTATGAAGCGATTATAATGTAATGTATTCCTATTATCATTATTATTATTATATAATTATGACTGACATTTTGAAACGTTAACATTTTATCTAGTAAGTCATCCATAAAACCATTCCTTAATTCCTTATCTTTTTAAAGAAGGTAATCCTTATATTAGAGTTAGGATTATGGATTCTTATACAGTAGAAGTCACTTATTGTAATCATTTTGGGACTCGTCTATATTGATAATATTGAGCCAAGTCATACGTAATGTTTTTTTCTAAGCATTGTTTTCATGCCACAGTATAACTTTATAATAAACCAATCAGGACTGAAGTGATAATTTGCTAATTACATAGCAATTTTTGATTATTTTTAAGAAATTTATTAGTGTCAATCAAAATGAACTTCTCGGAAGAACGTTTAAGGCATGCAGCATTATATAAATTTAGAAAAGCTAACACTACGGTTACTGTGACAAACAACATATGTAGTATGAATGGCAGTAAAGCTTTAAATGTCGGCATTTGTTCAAAAATTTAAGGATGGGAATTTCGATCTTGAAAACGAGTCTGCACCGTACTACCTTCTGGGTTAGAAAATGCTGCAGTAGCCTTTACAGATTAGTACTACTTTCATCCACTTCATAAGTGTCTTAATGAAAAAAAGTTTTAAATTAAAAGAAGCCATCCATAAGTGCAAAAATGTTTTCTGATTCATCAAGAAACTTGTAAATCAATGGAAAAATATCATATCTAGTGAAGGACATTAAAAAAATATCGTTGAGAATGAACTGTATGAGCAGTCAGTGAGGTTATTAATGGAGGTCAACACCAGAGTTATTCGCTTGGCTAATCAAATAGCCCAGAGAATGCAAAAGCATCATCAGAAAAATATCCAATGGATCCTCAAATATCAAAATCCAAGACAACAGGAAATTGATATAGGTTCAATCACTTGTTGGGACAATCTCACCCATCCGAAATGCGCAACAGAAAGCAGTGAAATATGGCCTTACGTTAGTGTGACTAGACGTACCCAATTTCCAGGGACCGTCCCCGTTTTGCATTTTCAGTACTGGATTGTAGAATAAATCTTTGAATACAACAATTTTATTAACATGCCAATATTAATATCACCAATTTATAGATCAATAAATAAATAAATTTTAGACCCCATTTTTCCCGATTCCGAAATATGTCTCCAGTTGTGTTGTAAATGTTACGGTCGGCCAACTTAAGTACCACCACCAAATAAAGAATTCGAAATCATCACCCTGGAGATAAACAAGCTATAGAAATACAGTGCAGAAGGAGACCTTCAGACGGAAAAATGTCATGCTAAAGAGCGATTATATTGAAAAAATGATTTTTAAAATTGCATTATTGTACCTCCTTCATAGCTACTTTTATAAAAATAGAGACTATTTATCAATCAATCCCCATGCATATTTTTCTACTAAAATATTTTATAACATTTGATCATTATGAAGTTCTGAACAGATTATTTAAATGAAATTACATGTAAACTGTAAAATTTAACCACCGTTCGTCCTATATTTAACTTAAGAAATCATTACTATAAACGTTTGTGTAATTTTGACAACATTATGCAATTTTTAGTTAGTTTATATTTACTTTAAAGATGTTGTATACAATTTTATTAAAAATTTCTATATAAAAACAGAACTTAAATCAAACTTCATTTATTATCAATTCCATTTTACATAATATCTGAGATCACTGACATTTTGTGACACGAATTATGCTTTAATTTTCAGAGGCATTATCTGTATTTCCGTGTGCTTTAAAATTATGTTTCTTTTTCGGTCGCTTTTTTTGGGAGGAGAACGTTTCATTTTCTTGAAAAGGTCTTTCCTCTTCATAATTAATTTTGTTTTTTTGTGAAAATTTCTGTTTGTTTGCAATTTTCTTATGTTTCTTTACAGAAGAACAATTTACTTGTTTATTTAGTATCTGGTCCTCTGAAATCTTTCTGGAAACGGCAGGCGTAGAAGTTTTCGTACTCGACTGTTCTTCAAACGGGGAGAATGTTTCTTGTTTTTTAAAATGTTTCTTACTTTTGGGTTTAAAATGAGTGTTTGATTCTTGTCTGTGAACCTCTATAAAATTTTCATTTACTTCTTCAGCTGCATTATCTTCAGAATCACATTTGTCCTCGTCTTCGTCGTCACCCTCGTCTTCATTTTTAGATCTACTTTTCCCTAAAACAGTAATAGAATCTTCTAATGAATTACTTTGCATTTTGAAGTTACTTTTTGTGCCTTTTTTATCCTTTTTGGTATGTTTCTTTTTCTTGTTTACTTTCTGTGGAACCCACTCTTCATTGCTCGAACTATCCGAATCTTCCTCTACCTGCATTAACTTACTGTAATAATCGTCGTCGCCGTCGTCGTACATATTTTCGTCGTCGTATGATGTTTCACATTCGTCTTGAGAGTCTTCTGGATACGAATCATCATTGACTTCTTGTCTTTCGTCGGTCACGTAGCCAGTAAGATGAACAATACCTTCACCACTTAAAAAAAAGCTCACTTCTTCTCCCTCTACAAAAACAAGATCTAAAAGAACTTGCATTACTCTATCGTGCTCTAATGTACATAAAAGAAACTCGGATTTTCCGTGTTCAATCATAACAGAAACATATTTATTTGATTTCTCCACTTCTTTACTCATGGGTTCGAGTGCAGCCATAGACAAATGATACGACGATTCCACAACTTGGGAATATCGTTTTCCACTTTCTAATGTAACTCCCCAAAACATTTTAATACGTGTGTACTATATACCTTACAGGAAATCTGAAACAAAAACAAAAATACTCAATAATCATGTTTAAATATATTTGAAATACTCATTGCAAAATTTCATAAATTATATAAGCCGATTTAATCAATTAATATCAAATGATCGTCCCCAGTCGGCATCGTGTGTAATTTGTGCGGTTATATCTAAATTAATGGTTCTGAAAGCGAAAATTGGATGGAGATCTGGGTAGTGTAATTGGTAACACATTAATGTAACCCAAAAATGGTCTGTTAACTCGACAGATCATCTGACATTTACAAAATTATTTCTAAATCAATAACTATTGTAACTTGGGGTGAATAGAAACAAAATTCTGTACTTACTGACAAAGAAACTATCCAACAAATTGGGAATTTATCAATGTTATCTCTTTGGACATAATGTCATAATGTCTGTTGAAAAATAAAGTTTTTTTTTTTTAATGATAGCATCATTGTTCTGATTGTCAATCTTATTTACATGTTACAATGGTTGGCTATATACTTTCAATGTATGAAAAACTTTGCAAGTGTTTTATTAAAAGATTTAGCATATTAAAAAATTATATTAGAGTATTGTCCTAGTGTTATTTCACTAAAATTTCATTGAAAACATTCATATTTTGAATGCTTTTTTATAATCATTGATCTCTTTTTTGCAGCAAAACGATTCTAAATCTGTGGGGTGAATGTCGCAATGCTGGGGCAAAATTTTTTTTCTTATGACTTCTTGTCCAGACCAGAAGTTCATATATAGTTAACTGGAATCTCTGGCCCCTAAGCTTTCCATATGTGGTCTCACTTTTCATCTAACTCCATTCTCAAAATTAACAAAGGACATATGGTATCAGATGTGCGACAGTGGGAACATACAGGTCTGTAATTTGAAATCTACGGCCTAATGAAAATTACTATTTCTATTTGCCCCATGCAACTTTTTAAATACCAGCAATTTAAAATCCAAAGTAATCTAAGACCTAAATTTGAAGTAACTAAATAGATCTATTTGTATGTTCCATATTGGATGTTGATTTATTTCAGTTAGGACATCTCTCTGAAATTTTGTAACTTTTCTCCAGCAGACTGTGCATTGCCAGTCTGTTAAATTGATGGTGGTGGATTGTTTGGTGCTCTTCTACTGAACACCACAGATATTTTTGGAGACATGTAAGGAATGTTACTTTACGTATGGGGACGATGTTAGGAAACTATGCCCCCTTACCGGTAAATCTCTTCAACACACTTAAAAAACACTGTAAGTTTTCCCGACGACTTTAATAAATCGAGTATTTTTTAACAGATCTTTCATTTTTATTCATTTAATCAGATTTTCGGATTATCCAAGTGACTTGGGTAGATTTTTGTAAAAGCTTGTTTTTCTTTCTGTATAAATTCTGTAATAGAGGAAATATAAGACCTAAGTAATTAAACAGGCATTTTTTTATGAAGAAAAAGCATTTCTTTTACCTCTCCAGTTGTAAAATAGAAATAAACAAGACTATAAAGTTACTGTTTCTTTTCACTTTGTAGATAGGAGTGAAGTAAAAATAAGAAGAAAAAAACTATTGAAGTTGTTAAGGAGGATATGACTGACTTTTTATGAAACTTAAAAAGTCACATCATTGATATTATTGAAGTTATGTAATCATTTAGACAGAAAGGTGTTTCTATTAACCCCAAATTACAGTATCTAATATTGTAAATTTTCATTCAACCTTCTCATGTTTATAACACTTTCTAATTTTACACAGTTTGTTTCTCGTAAGTTTAACCACAAACTAGTTACACGAGAACGGTAAAAGGTCGTCGCGCTCCCCTCAAAAGATCGAACGCCATTAAAATCTGTCAAAGACGAAACATCTTTGCTGGTAAGGGACTCGAACCCACAATTTGATAAACTAACTTGGAAATTGTTAATTAATAAATAAACTGTCACTGGATTGACAGAATTTGTTAAGTGATTGCCTTTATTTACTTCTAGATTTTGTGGCAGTTTTAAAAATAATTATCCATTTACATATTAAAAAAGAAAACCATCTTTTAATATATTTTCATTTGCGCTAGTAGATATAAAACAAAACTTGAATATTTGAGTGTCTTATTTATATTGCATTGACATTTTTAAAGCTTAAAATATATAAATTCAAAATAAACAAGACCTATCTAATACATTATAAGTTTTGTTTAATATCAGTTATTTATCATCATCAGATATTGAATAATGACATAAAAATTATTTCTAAAAAATAAATGAAAACAATAGAATTTATTGTAACTTGCAAATACGTGTACTAAATCACGAGGCTAAGAACCATTACGATTAGACGACAAGTCTTCCTATTGAGTAATTGTAATCACAAGAGCCTGGCTCCCGAGATCGTTTCACTAATTCAGCTTTCAAATATTTTCATTCTCGAGGAAATCTGAAACTGTGCTCTATTCAGATAAACATTATTGTTCACAGAAAGAAAATAGAGTCCAAAGTATCCTGAAAAAGCCTTATATTGGTTTTAAAGGATCTAATCTTTAACCTCAATCAGATTGCTTTCTCTAAACAAATGTATCCATTCGATTCACAATTGTCTTCTAATAATTGGAACTACACCTATGACATACTACTCAACAAAAAGTGGTGTGTCGTAGTTGTAATTTCAACTTAACTGAGACATACCTCTTAGTGTGTCATATCCATTCGATATAAAGCCACTACATATCAATATTATTACCACCACCGAAAGTAATTTTTTGATTGATATTGGAAAATAACTAAAGATCTCCTACTCTCACCAAATGAATGTATGAGTTTAAACTGAGTTATCTGTAAAAAAACAGGCTCATCAATCTGTTCCAGTAACAACTAGCAACGGTACATTTATCAGAGAAAAATTGAAGAGGACAAACTCATTTCGTGTTGTTGATGTTCTTACGCACACTCTTGTTAGATCATCAATGTATAATCAGCTCCAAAACAGTTGTCAGCATCTCACAGTTAAGGTAACTTTTATCACAAGTTATTCTTAGACAACATTGCTCAGGAATTCTTAACTAATCGCAAATTGTTATCATAATCTTAAAACCAAGCCTTTGAGATATAGCTGAAATTAATTACTTATTTTTCTACGACTCTATCTTATTAAATTAAATTAAATAAACATATGCAAAAGACAAAAGCGGTAAAAATATAGATTTAGTTTAGAAGTCGGCAAAAACATTATTTTTACGTTACTATATTCCGACTTGGCACTGTTTATGTAGAATACTTCAGATCAACCAATTGAGGAAACCAAAAACTTTATTGATAGAATGTTTTTGACTGTATATGAGTAACTTTTGGTACAAAATCTTTGCAGAGTAGAACGCAATATAGGATAAGCTGATGCCGAAAGCCTGCGTTTTAAAACGATTGAAACTTTCAATTGTAAACGTTTATGCGTCAACTATAATAAAAATTAAATAAAATAATACAAGTTAATAAACCTAAAATAAAAACAAATTTAAGATAAGATAAAACATAAAAACAGGCTTCTCCAGAGTAACGCACATAAATTAATACAAATCTTTTACTAGCTTTTTAACCATTTTCGTAGCATCTATTTTATTTAGTAGTGGCAGCCTCCTCCTACAAATGTACAATATTTACAAAAAAAAAAAAAAAAAAAATATATCAAACAACCAACAGAAACTTATAAACAACACATAACAATAAACTTTATCAATCCAAACGTTACAAAACCAATAAATATTTGAAAAGATCAACTTCCTCTACGAACAAATTTAAACTGAAAAGATAAGAATTACCAATTAAAAATTAATATGAAAAATAAATATTCCTAAATTCTATCGCCGCTGTTTTTAAATCAAGAATAAAATAGGGGTTTAATTTTTGGACGTTAGTATAATAATTATGTACAGATACATACAAGACCTAAAAAAATCAACATATGATCAAATTGATGTATCAGTGATTTTTTTTACTGATATCAATAAAAGTTTACTACAGTAAACCTTCGTTATAGCGCTGCTCACTATACAGCATACTCGGTTATAGCGCGGGCGATATTCGCTACGCGATAAGCTCAAACACGTTTATACAGGTCCGTGCGGCGTTAGTGAGTAGCACATTTTATTGTTACAGCGTATTGAGTAATTGTGTATGTATTGAGTTTCTGCATGTATTTTGAATAGTGGTTAATTATTGTATGCATGATGAGTAAAAGAAAAGCTTGACATTACTGCTAAAGTAAACAGGTGAACAACGTTACACCGTGCCGCTCGATATAACACGGTTCACCTCATAACGCGGTTGTTGTTTCCCGCCCGACATGAGCGTTATATCGTGGGTCCACTGTATTAAAATCTACATTCATTTTCTTTTATTTTCAAAGAGTTTGCACACATTGCAATACTTTTAATAATAATAAAAAAAATTCAAACACAAAACATTAACATGGTCTCTACGTTACAAAATGGACGAAACTATTATTAATACATATGTAATTTCGCACGCTAAATTTATGACTAAAAAAAATATTCAAAATTTCAAAATATAAAAATAAAATTTCTAAATTAATCTTTTAAATTACCTTTTACATATATCATTTCTATAAATTTCTAATACAATAGAAATTTGATGATCCCGAAAACAATTTTAAATATTTAATGATAATATGAGTAGTACAAAGTACTAGAAACATTTTATGAAATATTGATGTAAAAATAAAAATAATCATAATACTGTATTTTAATTATATTATAAATCAGGAGCGAACAAACTATACATTCCGACAGCCACATTTAAGGAGTCGACAATTTAATAATGTCATTTTCAATGTAATATTGTCACGTCAGAAGTACCACGACAATGCTACGTCTTGGTTATCGTATTATACTAGGTATTTTGCTGCATAAATATCATGTGATTTTATTGCTTCTAACAAAATATTTCTATCATTTTTGAAAGAATATAGTTATATAAAGTATAGTATAGTAATGTAGAAAATCTCTGAAAGGTCAGATGTATGATATGTGATGCACTGACAATGTTTCTAAGTCATGCTTTAGCCACCATCGTTTCATATCATTTTTATCTGCTGAAAATGGTTACATAACTGACCAAAAATGTATAAAATACACAACCGAACCAAACAAAAATGTTTCATTTATTAAAATCTTGAAACAATTTGAAACTACCTTTGTGCTGTGCCTGATGAAGACCTAATGATCAGTTTTATCACTTTACTTTCTGCCCTCCCCTTCCAACCCTGCTATCATTTCTACCCCCTCTTATTATTTCTCCACCTCCTCTCCCAATCATCCACATCTATGCATTTGGTAAATTATCACAAGTCATTATTATAGATAATAGTTTTTTTTTTTTTTAACCTTTTTCATTAAACTATATCTTTTCTGTCTTCCTCTCTTAGATCTTCTACACACTGCCTCTTTCCATTAATGTAGCTGTTCTTAAGTCTCTGTTATGTTTTTTCATAGAGTCCTTTTCATAATTCTAACATTTTTTAACCTAACTAAAGGCCACACTTGTACCACTGGTTTTCACTATCATCTTTTTTCCTCTTTCATTCCTCAGAGCACTCATTCTTCTTTGCAGGTTTCCTTCCTGACCTAAATTTGAACCCTAATTCCTATTTTTTCTACCCACAAATCCAGAAAACGTACCCTCTTCTGTGATTTCTATGTTAACTTTACATACAATCCTAAACTTTCTACAAAGTGTCCTAATACAGATACCTTTCAAACAACATGGCACTTCTACAACACTGTTTCGCTCTAACAAAGTTCGAAAAGAGAAATCCTCCATACAAAATTTCATAATGTGCCTTTTGTCAGGTTTACTTAATGAAAATGGACAGTGCAATTTTTTCTTCCTTGTCATCAACCAAATGTTGTTGTTGCTTTCAGACTTTAGTCCTTAAGACTATTTACATGTTTTGTTTTTACAGATAAATCTTCGTATTTAGTAAAATTTATTTAAACATTTTAGGTAAAGGTTATTAAACTTTTTTAACCATAGATAAGTAATCATTTGTAAAAATGACAAACAAAATACAGCGCTATCTTGGTATTCAAACTGTTTCCAACTCAAACAATTCAGTATTCAAACACAAGTTCTGGAAAAAAAATCTCTTTGCACTCACAATTGAGAAATGCAATCCGCTAGAACAAATTTTCGATCGATGAGAGTTTTATTTTGGCATCCATAAAAATTTTTTATGAAAAAAAAAATGACATGCTGCTATTTCTGATCAAGATCAACAAAAAAGTTCAGAAGATGAGGATACTTTGTAAAAAGAAAATGTCCTCATTTAACCAAAATTAACATTAATGCGTAATACAATACTTTTAATTGTGATTAATTAATTATCGATTGCTTTAACATTCTTTGTAGTAATGAGAAAGAATGGTATACTTTTGTTAACTTTTGGAATCTAACCTTGTGTTTTGCACTAGTCCTTTCTTTCATATAGCATGGCACCTTTTCAGAATGTAACTACAATGTTATACAAGGGATACCTGTACTCTCCTTTACACCTCCTTTCCAAACAACACATATATCTATGTACTTAACTTAATCATACTTCTAACCTTCTCAAACATTCTTTCCTCAGCATTCCTTACTACAATTTTGACCATCAGCTCTGCTACGAGACCTAATGATTATTCATCTCTCTTTTACATATAAAATCTATTATTAAACTTGAAAAATGTATTGTAAATAACCAAGTATACCAATTCTGACCAATCTTTAAAGCACATGCATTCTATCTCTGTCTTGCCAAAAAGTCCCTCGGGCAACAGAGAGTCAGTTCTCGTATCACTGACAGGACAGGTATAGACCCAGAATCTAGCTTTACAGGACATCTTCCTTATCCATCTCTAAATGTTTCATCTTATTCACAAAAATCCAGCATATTTTTCATTTCAAATTCATATCCTCCAAGCTTCTCTTTTAAGAAATCTACCAAACTTTACTCAATTCTGTAAATGAGGAGGTCCTCTTCTCAATAAATGGCTCTAATTCACCACGGTTTGTGTGTTTTACAGAACCAAAAAGTCTTGGGTCTGAACAGTGGCGTAGTGAGGGGGGCAAGGGGATGTTTCATGCCCCGGACACCACTCGCAGAGGAGGTGCCCAAATGGTCTCCAAAACAAACTATATATGTTTCTGGAGGGGAGAGGGAGCGCCACTGGGTCTGAGACATTTATACTATTTTTGCGATCTTTTAGAAAAGCTGAATCATCATTTTTTAGAACCTTTCTTGTTTGCTGTCAGTCCTTTTAATTGTGTCCACCTCTAACTTCACACATTGTCTTCTCAATGTATGCAAAGCTTTCTTGCCAAATATATATTTGAAGCTAAAATAGAATGAGAAAACAAAAATATTCATTTGTTTTGTGTCTTCAGTATTCCAGATGCTACTCTACACAGTACCAATCAAAATTTTAACATTCACTGTAGCATTTTCCATTTCTCCTATAAGTTTTGAAATTGAAGTAAGAATACTTTCGTTTATTCTTATCAATAAGAAGATAAAAAAATATTTCAGCGGGGTGATAAACTTTTTATAATGTTTTTAATGCAGTGCCTAAATAATATATACGAGGCTACTTATAGTTGTGTAGAATGTTTTTATTATTGTTTACGTTCAAGTTAAGTCATGTTGAATATTAACATGTCTTTAAAAGAAACTTGAAATTAAAAAATACTTGCACATTTTTTAAATACTGTATGATCAGTTTAAAATATAACTTAAAGCTTTCATAAACACAACCGAATGATTGCCGCCTTAAATACTCGGGCTATAAATCCACTAATTTTAATCATTAATACGCAGAAATTTGCTACTAGAGGTAAATGTTAGGTACCATCTCTTATCTAAATTAATAATTACAATTTTTAAATAATTTAGAATCATCTTCATAAACTATTTTATATGAAAATTTTATTCTTATAAATCAATTGTATTAATTATTAATGAAGACTTTAATATACAAATAAATAATTTAATGCTTTTGTAATTCTAGATTGTATTAAACCTGACTTTCTATCATTTATTAGGGAGCATGGCCTTGCAATTTTGACAGTTTCTTTCTGAATTTAATTATATTCGGAAAGATCTTAATTTATATTTAGAAGTAGGGTTACATATCAATTTTATATAGTAACATATACATTTCATATATGCTTGACCTGCTTTTCATCTGAATCCTAGTGTGATTTTCCAGGGTTCCAATTGACCCTGTCACACATATAATGGCCATTTGATCAAGAAAAATCTGATCAAATTTTAATTTATCAAGACTCCTGACACTGATTAGGATAATAAATTATACATCCTAACTTGCATTTATAGTTTTCAGATCGGAGGGGGGAATGTGAATTAAATCGATAAAATTATACAAAATTATACAAAAATGTAGACATTTAAAATATAAAATATACGTCAAATGCTATTCTAGACTTCCCTTTTTGATATATAAATTCAAGATCAATTCACCATTTTACAAATCGACATTAACCCAACCAGAGAGAGAGAGAGAGAGTGTGTGTGTGTGTGTACATAACTTATACCATTTCTTGTCGATGAACAGATTCTTTTCTGACGTTGGACTTTTGTAAAATTATGGTGGGATCGGCACTTGTCGAAAGGCTCAAAAGGCAACATGAGAATTCAAGTCTATAAGGAGAGCAGATACTGATGTTAGACTCTCCTCAGTATCTGCTGTGATATGAACAAGGAAGGAGAGAAGAGCCTTAACTTGACTGAAAGAAAGACGAGAGTTGAGAAGAGAGCACTCGTTTTGGGGTGACCTCTCCCTTTTAAGCAAAAACCTCCTTCAATTAGAACTGTCAAAATAAGCTCTCCGTTCTTCTGATGCATGACAGGAGTTGGATGGTTCAGCATATAAGTCACGCAAAATCTCACGTTAAACTACAATTTTGAGAGAAACTGTGCTATCTTAATCTAACAGAAAGGAAGTTCCTTTTCCCATTTTAGTACATTTTAAAAAAACAAGTAAAAATTAATGAATTATTTTCAGCAAATTTAACAAAATTTTGTTAAAAATTAAATCATTATCTCTGGATTCTCACACTAACTACAGCACTCCTAATGAACAAAAGTGGCTCTAAACAGAAAATTCTGCTCTGCTTCCAAACCAGATTATCTAGTAATCATGGTAGTACTATGTATATCTAGGGACTGTACTCTCTCCTTTGCTACATAAGGTCACTTCTGTGACCACATACATTGTATCCCAACCTCACATACCTATTGTTAAGAAAGCCATTCATCTGAGTGCAGAGATTGTATATTGAATCAAGCTGTTTAGTTTCTTTTTCTTTTATGGAATTTTCTATAACAAGCACAGGCAACAAGTCAAGATGTATATGGTGAGGATGGCTTGAATCCCCAACACCCCTGCCCCAATCCCAAAAAACATGAATGAAAATATAACTTAATCAGTAATTCACTTTGTAAGTAATGATTTAGATTTGTGTGTTTAAAGACATTATAGTGATAAAAAATGACTTTCAGGTTGGAAAGAAGATCAATGGATATAAAAATATAAATTCCACAAGAGCCGAATTATCGGGCTAGAGTTGGCTATAATAAATAAATAATAAATAAGACAATTTGGCACTAGAGCTTGGCGTTAAGCGCCATCTCTTACTAAACTTAATAATTATAATTAAATTAAATAAATAATTTTAATAATTTGGAACTGGAGGAAAAGAAATCGGCCCGAAGCGGGACTCGAACCCGCAACTTCTGCTATCCGTGCAGACACGTTACCAGTTACGCTACCCGGACCTTCAGTCCGATCGCCTCCTCCAGTATAAATAAGCTAACATGACGACCATCGACGGTCATTACAATGCCGGCTGGGGACACATCAAGTGCCCACGTCCTCCCAAGGCACTCAACCGGCCATCGCAACCCCGGCAAGGCGTATAAATATAAATAAATAACAACTAACCCGTTAGAAAGCTATACATCCACAAGAGCCGAATTATCGGGCTAGAGTTGGCTATAATAAATAAATAATAAATAAGACAATTTGGCACTAGAGCTTGGCGTTAAGCGCCATCTCTTACTAAACTTAATAATTATAATTAAATTAAATAAATAATTTTAATAATTTTAATAATGACCGTCGATGGTCGTCATGTTAGCTTATTTATACTGGAGGAGGCGATCGGACTGAAGGTCCGGGTAGCGTAACTGGTAACGTGTCTGCACGGATAGCAGAAGTTGCGGGTTCGAGTCCCGCTTCGGGCCGATTTCTTTTCCTCCAGTTCCAAATTATTAAAATTATTTATTTAATTTAATTATAATTATTAAGTTTAGTAAGAGATGGCGCTTAACGCCAAGCTCTAGTGCCAAATTGTCTTATTTATTATTTATTTATTATAGCCAACTCTAGCCCGATAATTCGGCTCTTGTGGATGTATAGCTTATAATAAATGACTTTCAGGTTGGAAAGAAGATCAATGGATATAAAAATATAAATTATCTATTTTTTTAAATCAAAAAATTCTAGAATAAATTTCAGAGGGGAAAAAACAGTAGAAAATCAGCAGAAGTTCTTTCTATGATTGTTTCATGAAGTTACTAAAAATATTGCCAAAGTGCATATTAAAATAACATTTTAGAGATTTTTAGCAATTACATACTTAATTCCAGATTAATAAGTCGATATGTTTAAATTTTAACTATTTTATTTGACTAAGATAAATTAAAATCTATATCAATATATATATAAAATGCTAAAAAACAAGATCAGGATATAGTAGCGTCCCAGAAACTTGATATTCCGTAAAACTAGTCATGTCATTAAAAAACAAATACAGGTAATCTAATCTCTCTCTCTATCAGTTAACACTAGGATAGAATAAGTTATCATTCTTCACCAGCAACACTTGATACAGTAGAGTCCCGAAAACTTGGCCTGATGTGGACCGAAGGGTGGCCGAGTTTGTGAAAATGCAGGGTTGTCGGGAATGGGGTTAAAAAAGAATAAGTACGAGCGTTTCCTCAGAAAATACTGTACTGTACTTGTATGTATTGTTTGCTTGAGAATACAGCAGAGAATAAACTGCCCAAATACCCTTAAACAAAGGAAAAATACGTATTTATGAAGGCATAGAGCCTTTACTACATGAAAATGAAAATTAACGAATTCACAGTCATTCACATTGAGTTACACAACGGGGTTAAGAAATCGACTAACCCTGGCAAAGGCTGCAGGTAGACTGAACGGCTGAGCGCGCGCCGGCGCCAGACATGTAATGGAGCAGTGGGAGTGTGGCCAAGTTATTGAGTGCCGAGTTTTCGGGACTCTACTGTAATAGCATCAACTCCACATGTTAACAAAGAATATAAACCTTTTTCCAAGGTGCCACTGCAAAATGCCATGACGCAAATGTCACTAAATCAAAGGTAGCCACTGAATAGTCAATATTTTTTAAATTAAAATTTAACTACAAACAGAAATAATCACTATTGGATATGTAGTTAATACACACATGAATTCGTATATATATTACTAATACCTTTACATAAATTCTGCTACTTAGACTAGTATCATCGCTATGATGTAAAATTCTTAATTTTCAGTAACTCTCACCTTCTCATTCCACATTAAGTTGAGTTTGCAGGACTCTATTGTATTTTTTTAAATTATGAAATACAGAATAAGAAATGTATGTTATTTTACAAGTGTTAAAATTCGGTTAAATTCAGAATACAGTAGAGCGTCGTTTATCCGAAAGCTTTCCAGTCGGACTGTGTCGTGCTGAATCGATCGTTTTTGATACTAGATTAACTTCTAAAGTATAATTTTTTTGTTTTTATATTTTTCAATATATTCATTTTGGTTTGTACAAAATAAAGAAAAAATTTTTAACAATACAATAGCCTCGATTATTATTATAAAAATTTTCGTTAGGCTTAAAATTGACAAAAATTCAACACAAAGCGACACGCAACGGAGAAAAATTCAACATGAAGTGACATGCAACGGAGAAAAATTCAACACAAAGCGAGACGCGACGGAGAAAAATTTCAACATCTGATAGGTTAATATATTTTTTCGTACATAATCGGTTATCCGAACAACTCCAGTCCCCAATTGATTCGGATAAACGACGCTCTACTGTATTTTCAAGTAACTTTATTTTATATCTAAAACATATAGGCAGAAATGTATCATGAATTTCCAGCTTTGATTTTAATTGTTTTCTGAGCATAATACACATTCATGTAAGTAGTTAACAATTTTATTTTGGTCTACTTTAGCAAAAACACCTTTTATTGATACACCGAAAAAGATGACGCCATGGATAAAAATGTAAGAAAAGAAAGCTCAAAAGTGGTTAAAGGAATGAGGATATTTACTGGGATTAAGTGGTTTTTGGGATTTCACTCTCATCTTCAGATCCACAACATTCTGACTCTTTTAACCACTTTTGAGTTTTCTTTACTTAAGTCTCTTATCTTCTATTAAAATATGTTTAGCTGTGATACATTGTTTAGAAAACTGAAATCATACTTGGAAACTTTTATCTCACTTCCCATTGTTCTAATGCATTATCTTCTATGTTGAAACTAACAAATTGATCAATTTTTTCAAATGTTTTTTGTTTTAATTTAAATTTCTCTATTCTGCTCTGTTAAAAAGTATTCTTGAATTTATTTTTTTGTCATATTGAAAATTTTAACTGAATTTTGCTGTTTATAAAATGGATATATTTGCATGCATATATTATTATATGTAATTTATTTCCATAAAATGTTTTAATCATAAAATTTAGAATAATAAATATATAAATTAATAATAATTATTTTCATTTTGCTGTAATTTTTCAATTTAGACAGTAATATTCAGCAAAATTATTAAGTCATAGCATATTTTCAATGTTATAACATCCAATCATCACATTAAAATAAAATTTTAATGATTACATACAGTATATTAATATAAACTACAAAAATTATTATAATCGTTAAGAAAACAAACTGAGCTATTAAAAATATATCAGAACTTAATAATTTCAGCACTTATTACTGTTTATATTTGGGGCCATCTATTAATTGTGTGTGTAACTTAAGGGAGAGGGGTCACAGAAAGTACATTTTTATACAGGAGGAGTCAGGCATTGTCTACATAGAACTTTTTAGTGGTATTAGTGGCATACAGATTTGTTCTCTTAAGTCTAATTACTACTCGTGAATCAGTTATAAAATATCTGCAGAACTTTAAGTCATTTCTTCAATGTCAAGGGATTTCGGAGATCTGTGAACTATTATACATAAATTAAAGGAGAAAGGTTTGCCAAAGGAACATTGTTGTAACTATAAAGCAATTTTTATCTCATTATTAGCGAGGTTGAGGCCGAAGTTTTAAATGTGAAAACGTGTACGTCGGACGTTCGGCGCCGCTTTCCTGTAAGCCTAGTAGTTTGACAATGCTGTTTGCAAAGTCAGTGAAATCATGCTCAACATTCCAAACTTCTAGGCTTACAGGAAAGTGGCACTGAACGTCCGACTTATACGTTTTCACATTTAAAACTTCATCTTCAACCTCGCTATTAACATTGTTTTTTACAGCAGAGAGGGAAGGAGTCAAAAGTGGCTCAAAAACTGTACACATAATGAACAGCCATTATTTTGATCAAATGAAACTTATAATGATGATTCTACATTCAATTCGAAGCACAAAATTTTATCTTCATAAGATTATGGATGATTCTTAGTCTGAAAAATCAAGTTTCCATCAAAGAATTATGAAAAATACGACTTGATTTTGATAGTTTTGTCAATGTTATCTTATTAATAAACTATCATCTTTTTTTTCTTAAGTCTAATAGTTGAATAATTATAAAAGCATCCTTTAAAATAACTTTAAAAGGTTTAAAATCCAGAATAATATTTAAAAACTCTTTCCATCTTGTAATTAAGAAAGCCCTTCTTTGCATCCATTAAGGATTTGACTAAGCATACAACAGACTGGCAGCTATGGGGGTGCAAGATCCAACTAACATGTGAACAGGTTTAATGATGTCAAGTTATGCATGCCTAAATGTAGTGGTTGAAAACAAATGCAATAGGTAAATGTTGAGTATTAACGGTATACACATTTTCTCAACAAATATGCTGGAAAATTGTGAAAAATAAACTGACTTCTCATAGTTTTACTTTATGAGACAACTTGCTTACTAGTTTGTACTGTACATTCTTATCAATATTTTACCCTCAATTAATGTAGCTATTTCTACTTGTTCTAGATTTTCTGAGTTAGTACTGTACATCAAAATCTGTTGTAAGTAGTTGCAGATAACCTGAATTATGTAACATTCTCGTATAGCATAGTGGTTTATTTGGTTTGAAACTAGCAGAAGATAGGATAATTTCTGTTGTAAAAAATTTGATTATATTAGCGAGGTTGAGGCCAAAGTTTTAAATGTGAAAACGTGTACGTCGGATGTTCGGCGCCGCTTTCCTGTAAGCCTAGAAGTTTGACAATGGCGTTTGGAATGTCGAGCACAATTCCACTGACTTTCCAATCACCATTGCCAACCTTCTAGGCTTAGAGCAAAGCGGCGCTGAACGTCCGACATACATGTTTTCATGTTTAAAACTTCGGCCTCAACCTTGCTACTGATTGTGATCTTTTAGAATTGACTTCTACTGCAGCTTTTTCCCCAAAGTTAAAACAGATATTTGTTAGACATATCTAATGTTACATATACAGTATAGCATCATTCCATTTGAACATAAGTTGAAAGTAGAAAAATCTTTATTAAAACTACAAAGTTGATTCTTGTAAACCAACTATCACTCTAAATGAGAATGTTACATATAATCCAAGTTATCTGCAATTACGTATAACACATTTTGACAAACTAATTCAGAAAATCTAAAAGAAATAGCTACATCATCTGAGGATAAAATATTAATATGAATGTAATGAGAAAATTTCCTCAAATAATAAAAAGTATGAGAAAATGATTTTAAACATGATTGCCAGACAGCAGAAAGAGTTTTAAAAAAAATCTTCCAACTTTTTATTTCGCAAGAACACGCATATTGCTAACACACAATGTACACCTATTTGCTTTATTTTCACTCACTACACCCAAGCACATACAAATCATTCATGAAAATTTCAGATAATTTGACCTGAATGCAAATCAGTCCTCCAGAGTGATAGCTCTGAAATCCCTCCACTAAGAGAATCATTTTATATTGAGACATCTTTATTTGCAGATAAGCAATCGGTCATTATAAATTCCACTGCAATTTTCTCTCTATATAACAATGAATTGCATTCTGAATACTCAACTCAACACTATTGTTATTTATACCTGAAAGATGAAGTACCACTGTAATTTCGTTTTCTATTTCGGCATTTCCGACAACGTAATCAAAATAAATTGTCGAGAATATTTCCATTACTGTTCAAATAAATAATCAATTGAGATATTTGATTTAATTACATCAGCTTTTATAACATTCTTTAAATCAACGAATATATAATAATAACTAAATAAAGTCATACTTCGATCAATATGATAATGTTACTGTGAATAAATTTTACTCACCTGAAAAACAGTGATACTGTAACTGTTCGACGATCAACTGTAAAACAACTGCTTTATTTTTTAATATGGATAGAAATATTCTTTATTTTCAAATTTTCTACACTGTAATTCACACAAATATAATGATTTTTTTTCCATCTAATATAACAATATTTTGATTCTTTGCAATATTTAATTTAAAATCAAACGGTTGCTTAAAGGAAAAATCATCTAAGAATCTAAGTTTTTCTCCATTTTAAAAATAGATTTGACAGTTCAAAATTTATTTTATATTTCATTTTATAGTGTTATTAATGTAATAAAACTTCAAATAAATTAAATGAACAAAGAAATAATACAGATTTTAATTTTAAAACAAAATAGGGCTGTACTATAGATTACCACCTATGGAATTTCGGGACTGAGTATATTTCTGAACTGAGGGGACCGAGTTCAACGATACCCTACTTTTGGACCGGAGACGAAAAATAAGAAAGTTATAATATTTATGATTTCTTGCCTTTCACAGTGCATTCCATGCCATTTCAGATTTTTCTGCCGCCTAGAGGCGACGTCATCTCCCAGAGGGGTAGGTTAGGTTTGTTAGACAAGCCGCAATAGCAGTACGTAGTACTAGCTGACCGTGAGCTATAGCAAGCATGTCGGCGGCTGAGGGGCCGTAGGCCCAGAGGTCGAGGAGCGCAAGGGTGTGCAAAAAGGACTTAACTCCAACTGCAGATGATCAGTGTGCTCATGGATCAACATCTGCCTCTGCTAAAGGTATATATGGCCGTCTTGCTGGACTGTCTGTTAAACACGCGATAGGCTTTGTGGAGAGAGCGATGCAACTCCTGATCATTGCGTGATCGCCAGAAAAAAGTATGATAACTTTCTTATTTTTCGTCTCCAGTCCAAAAGTAGGGTATCGTTGAACTTGTCTCGGTCCCTTCAGTTCAGAAATATACTCTAAGTCCCAAAATTCCATAGGTCGTAATCTATAGCAGGGGTGGCCAACAAGTCGATCGCGCTCGCCCGGTCGATCGCCAAGCCAATTTTGGTCGATCGCTAGCGATGTCTTGACTTGATGTATTATATTTGTAACCGAACGCAACTGTATGCATGCAGTTATGACTCGACTCATAAGCAGTGAGTGCACTTCGTACTGAAACAGTGTATAAACATAGTGTGTATTTCACACTTCCCCCTCCCCACTTAGACTATGCCTATGACAACAAGTCGATCACGACACATTTTTACGATGAAAAGTAGATCTTATGTGCACTAAAGTTGGCCACCCCTGATCTATAGTATCCCCCAAAATAGAATATCATCGGAAACAAACAGCAGAATTATAAATTTTTTCTAATTCCAGAAAATTTTGCTTACTCTACAGCAGTATTTCCCAAAGTTTTGACATCAGTAGATTTATTAAGGGTAAAGAAAACATCCTTTTCTATGGGTAAGTGGTACAGTATATAGCCAAAATTGCTGCATTCACCTTAAAACCTTTCACATATAACTTTCCATATGTAAATGGAGAGTGCACTTTGAGAACAATTAATTAGACAACAATTAATGACTATTACAACTTTTTATAAGCTTTAAGTTATTGTAATGTACATTCCGGTCAAGCATAAGATAAAATTTTAAATTATTTTTCAAAAAAAAATATTAAAACCATAAATACATTTCTTAAGAGAACATATTGTTAAGGTGTGAAAAAGATTTGTTTAACAACAAACTAATTAAAGTGAAAAAATTAAATAGCAAACATCAATTTTTGAAGCTTCAATGTAGCAATCACCTAAAGTCTATTATTAATGTAATTCAATCATCATAAAGGAGGAATCTCAAACCCACAACTTGCATTAACTGCTTAGTATAAGAAAAAGTGTTAATACTCATGAAAGTTAACTATAACTGAAATTCTGATTACAAGTAATCGTTATTTTTCCAAAATTTTTATTATTTTTCTCTCTTCAAGCTTTCAGCTTCAACATGTGGCTGATAATATAAAATTCATTATAAGTCCTAACCAGTGCTAACCATGTCAATCATTTTAATTGTTATTTTCTAGTGGTACAATAATTTAAATTGTTGACATTTCTTACTTCAATTATTCAATAATTATTGTTAAAAACAGTACCATAAAAACAACAGAGAAATAATACTAAATAAATTACTATTAATTAATAATACAGTAATACCCTGAGTTACGTAACGTGCGACTTACGTAAATTCGCAGTTATGTAAAATGTATATCTCAAAAATTGGAAAATAATCTCAGTAGAATATTATGTAATTTTACAATAAATTATTCTATTCCAAACATTCATTCATTCACACTCTTTCTCTCTCTCCCTTTCTTTCTTTTGCACTGATTTATTACTTTATTGCTTTGCTAATCCTCTACTTTTCAGTCTAATTGTAAGCACGTACACAAGCGTACTGAGCACGCTTTCTCGTAAACAAGATTTTCTACAGTACTATACAGTACTCAGTGAAGGTCAAGCAGTGAAACAGTACATGGATGATGATAAATACAGTATTGAGTTATTAATTACACAGTCACACTTAAGCAATTTACAAATTTGACTTACATAACCCTGGGTATTACTGTACAAGGTGATATTAAATCTGTCAATTTCAAATGACAAGTAAAAGAGAGTAATAAATTGTAAAAACTTTATTTGGCTATTAATGGAAGACAACACACATGCATTTAATTAATATCACATACTGTATACGAACATTAGCACTTCTCGAAAATAATGTCTGCTATATGTTCTTCACCCACATGGATGCATTCTTATAGGCAACATTGAAAAGAGTCTATGACACTTATCATCATATCCCATGGAATCTTGCATATTTTCTGATGGATGGCAGTCTTCAACTCTTCTACTGGTGCAAGTGATGGGCAAAGATGCCTTCCTTCAGGTACTCTATGGTAGTCCAGAGGTGTTAAATCTAGGGGGTGGATTGGCCAGTGCAAATCACTGAAGCGAGAGATCAGATAATTGGGAAATAACTCTAGGAGTAAAGCCATACTTGTGTGAGCTGTGTATGCTGTTGCTCCATCTTATTGGAACCAAATTGTGTCAGTCACATTTTATGCTTGTAATTCTGGCATTAGGAAATTTCACATGTTGCCATAGCAGTCAGAATTCACAGTTACTGGATCCTGAACAATCATCAAAAAGTAGGGGCTAATAATCCCATAAAATGTCCAATGCACACCACATTTTCTGTCTGGGTAGAGGTTTTTCATAAAAAACCTGAGGATTTTCAATTGCCCAATATCTCGAGTTTTGTTTATTAACAAATATGTTGAGAATAAAGTTTGCATCATCTGACATCAGCAGTGGCTAGAGCAACATAGGTCTTGGTCCTCCTTGCCAGAATGAAGGTGATGAGTGTGTTCTTCTTGTCAATGTTCCATAACTCCTGCATCATCTGCAGTTTATATGGATGGAACTGAAAATCTGCCAGCAATTGGCTAAAAGAACATCTCTGTAACAGGACAATGTGAACATACACCATACTCTCTGGCATGAGAGCGTGTCTCCACCTATGCTCTCTATTGTTTGACCCATCTTAAAATGCTGTGTCGATATCACAGCGTCTGCTGGATATCTGTAACAGATCCTTTTGAATAAACACACCCACTGCCACAATCCATGTTTCCATCAGTTAGCTATATGCACTAGCCTGTACGAATTATAATTAATAAATCTTCACATTATACATATTTTAACTGTTTTAACATGTCCTTTAAATCAAAAATTTCTACTGATGCTCTCAATTACTTACTCCACTTACTGTTATAAGTCAGCTATCATCAGTACAAGCAAATAAATGAAAAATGATTATAATAAGCAGATTCTACTGTATTATAATAAAAAAAAAAAATCACTAATATTAAAGGATATCCATTAGGTAATGAAACCAAACTTCAAGATTTAAAAAAGCTATATCAGACTTCTGCCAGATGAATTTACTTATTCTAATAGTTGTCAATGATTTTTAAACAACATAAAAATGAATTCTAATAACTTTATGTCATCTCGAAAGTATGTGATAAGATAAAATACAACAGAATTCTTACCCAAGTTAATGTGGGCTGATACCACATCAGGTAAATGAAAATTTGGATAAAACGAACAGTTGTGACCATTTCATATTAAAAGGATACAACATGATTCTTTTTCCTGCTTCTTGTGATATTCAAGAAAAAGACTAAAGGTTTATTAAAGATGTTGCAACACACCTACGTTAGAAGTGCAGTTTAAGAGGGGATTATCAACTCACAATCAAATTCTAACAGTCTTGCTGAGTAGTCAAGGTAACTAGTAGTACAGTATTTACATGCTAAAAACATTCTTTTATGAATTAAGAAAATCACTGTTAATCAGCAAAATCAGTTAATTGGGACTTGAATGATCAAGTTTCTAATAAACAATTAAACATAGAAACTGTTTGTTTTTTTTTTTTATAAATAATGTATTTGACAACTATTAACTTCTTGTAAATGTGAAAATTACATTGTTCTTATCAATATTTTTAAACACGGGAAGGTTTCTCTAACAATACTTATCATCTACAGAAAAATTTAGATTTAGTGTCCAAAATTCTTTGTCATACTACAGTACAGTAGAGCATCGATTATCCGACTTAATTGGGGACTGGGGTTGGTCGGATAACCGAAAAGTATGAAAAAATACATTATTAGTATAGTGTATTAGGCCTGGTTTAAATACTAGCCTCTGTCTCATGGCCGAGCCAGTGCTGCCAGCTAAAACATGCAAAAATTTAACAAAAACATTAAAGTAGCCAAGACATAACCAAATATTGTAGCGCCACATCACTAGCGGACATTTGAATTTGCCGACTAGAACGCGGTTGGTTAACCGATAAGTCGGTTAATCGATGCTCTACTGTATTTGCATTTTGTTCTTCAGTAATAATTCGTCTTTTATTTTTTACAAATTTTTCTTCATTAATCCTCTTTCCAACCTGAGTAACATTATTGATTTATGGAGTTGACCAATATAAAAATTTTTTAAACGTTATCACGTCTACTCTTCAAGCGTTCAGAAATGAGGTATAAACCACCATGTTATAATTGATTACATATTGATATACTTTGGAAGAAAAATAAATGCTGTAATTTGAAATTTTTTAAAGTACAATTCATAAATTTTACTATAAAGAAATATTTAAAAATAGCTTGTTTCAAATATATTGTAATATTTCAAATTTTTACATGCATTCCTACTTAAAAAATGAAATTCGTCTTTGGGATAATAAAAAATATATAAAAAAACATTTTAAAGTAATGCTTTTTATCTGAATAAAAAGCATTACTTTAAAATGTTTTTTTTTTTATATATATTTATTTTTTTACTTTTTAGTTATACTATATATATGTAACACTGAACTATCGAAATTCTTTATGTACAATGTTCTCAGTGAGACTGGTTTCGATTCGATACAAAAAAAGCTTTAAGTCATTTCAATTTGATGTAGCGAGTGGGTTAATGTTACCTTAGGTAGCAAAGATGGCAGCTCGTCTCTAATTCCAGCAAGGAAACAGTGGGACGCATGTTCTAACCTAATCTAACCTATTCTAATAAATTACCATAATTATTAGCAACCAAATTATTAGAATAAGTTAGGTTAGAACATGCGTCCCACTGTTTCCTTGCTGGAATTAGAGACGAGCCGCCATCTTGGCTACCTAAGGTAACATTAACCAGCGAGGGATTAGTCCTCGGCAATAGAATGCTACCTTGAACAAGACAGCTTCTACAGCCTGCAAAATTGCTGATAAGGTGATTAATAAAAGTAGTGAAGATCTTTTATGTATATTTTTTATATTTTCTTAAAGATTAAAGGTGTACTTTAGCTATTTGGCGGAATAATCATATTCTTTGTGTTCACGTTTGTTCCCATGTGTAGGACAGCAAATAATGGTCAATTAAAAATGTACTGTTGTTGTTGGAAATACATTTGTGCACAAGATTTGAACTAGATCAGAAATTGGAAAGTAGATGAATTGAAACATTTTACATGGACAGACAGACAGAGTAAGTTAATAAAAAGCTTTAAAAACTGGTTGAAAATTGGAAGTAAATCTTGAATTTAAAATATTCCAACTTTAAATTGAAAAATTTATAAAAATAGTATTTATTATACTCAAAGTAATACAATGTTAACTGAAATATGTTTTGTGATCTCCATCCATTTGTTAGTTATTTACTTTCCGTATGATTTAAAAATCTGGCAACGGCACTTTCCCGGCACTTGAACAAAAAATTACAAGAACCAGAAAGAAGTTCAAAAATCTTCAATTATACTGTGACTTAAAATTTGAACAACGACGAAAGATTTAAAAGAGTAATCTGGTTGAATTACGAAAAAAAAATATTTAAAAAACACTGAGACACATTAGCTCAAACTATCTGTTATGAAAATTTTGTAGTTTAAAAATAATTTTTTATATTATTACTGTTATAAAAAGGCAAAAAGGCTTAATTTTGAGGGTAAAGATGAGATTTTAAGAATATTGTAAAATAACAAGAAAAATTCTCATTAAGTCTGACCCCCACTCAAGATACAATGCATGATCACCCAGTCTATCTACCCATCCTCTTGTCCTTCAACCATCAAAATTTATCATCATCAATACCCCATATCTTGCAGTTTCAAAATTTTTGATTTATCCATTCCTAAGATACAATGCAAAATAGATACTGTCAAAAGCATACAAATTTTATAAGGGTTTTTTACATTTTTGGGCACTTGGAGTGTCAAAAAATCAAAAAAATGTGAAAAAACCAGAAGGGTCAAAATCTGACTAATCGTACTCTTTCTATGCCTATGTTATATTCTATAACAGCTGAGAAAATAATACATAAATTCAAATAAGTATGACTAGAGCATTTTATATAATGAAGTGAAATGAATGTAAATTCTAGAATTTCTATAGAGAAAACATATATTTAAAGTCTAAAAAATATAGTGTAAATAATAATCACTCAGATAATGTAAACAAGAAAGATTTGCCAAAAAGCAAGAGAAAATTTATGTTTAACATTGGAAACATACTAAGTCTAAAAGCTTTAAATTGTTTTTTGCATTCTATTTTCTGTTTAAATCTCATTAAAACAAATATTTTTTTATGCTTTTAAATTTATGAAGTCTCGTATATTTTAAATCAAATAAATTCTTACTGCTTAGATTAATTTAATGAAGAAACTATTGAATCAAACCGGTTATCAAACAAAAAGCAATTTTTGTTATTAACTAATTATGTGAAACTTCTTTTATACAGAGTACATAGTAAATTCCTTATACATCAACATGTGAGCAACGCACAACATACAACACACAGTAATGAATGCAGCAGAGACACAGGAAAATGAGAAATACACTTTATAAACAAATAAGAAATACACATTTTACTATTTGTGCTCAACATGTACAGTACATTTGTATTTTGTGCTTTCTATTCGTGTATTTCGCACTCAATTGGTTGTGCTCTACAACTTTGTAATTGTTTTCCAGAAGGAAGCGGTAACATCTGAGTTTTACCGGTAGGGGTGCTGCAAGCAGTCTCATCTTGTAGTGCATAGTCAATTTACTAAACTATATAATACATTCATAACTGCAGCTATTTGCATTCATCAGTTATGTGCGTGTATGAGGACTTTACTATGCACCCTGTATAAAAATAAAATCTCTAAAATTTTAATAGAAATATTTATCTATTCATAAGTTATAAAATAATAAACATTTCACATACTAGAAATGGTTCTTCTAAGCAGACCAAAATTACTGTCCAAAGATTTTATGACTATTTTTCTAAAGGAAGAAAATGTTCTCAAAGCCATTCAGATCTATAAACCTAAAATAAAAATTACACATTAATTAATTAATTAATTCAAAATTAATTAATTCAATATTATTGTATAACAATAATATATAAAGTATAATTATATTTAAATAGTAAATCAAAATATCAATTGTGAAATTTTTAGCTTCATAAAATTTGAAATTTAACTTGCTTTAAACAGGATTTAATCCACATGATAATATACGGACATATTTTAAACAAATAAACTAATCCATTATTTATATTAACATAAAAATTAGTTATGCAACAAATATTCGGTTACTATTCGGTCGAATACCGAATACCTATAAACAGGAGTAAGAAATAACAAAAACACAGTAAATTAATCATTTTTGTAACTTTTATTAATGCTGAACATACATTTCAAGTTTGAGAAAGTGCAATTTTCTGCTTATTTTTCTAAAAGATCAAAGGAAAAGTAATATAACTAAGTTATTTTTTAAAAGATCAAAGAAAGGTAACAAATCAAATGAAAACTACCTACTTATTATGTAGTTTAGTCATCTATATACTCGTATATAAAAGAACAAGTCCCGACAGGATAATTAACGCAGAGCCAAAACTACCGGTACTAGAAACTTAAAAATTTGAGGGTGTGTTCCTTTTGTAAAGTTTAGGTGTGCTAAGAAAAGATTTTACGAAATTCAACCCTAAAGGGGTGAAAAAGGGTAAAAATTTTGTATGAAAATTTTTATTGTGTGGGCACATTAGATCGAAACTTAGGTCATAAAATGTGAAAAAAATAATAATTAATGATCTGTAAAGTGTTTTTATGAAATCATCCTTTATTATAAACTTGAAAATTAAGTTAACTTTTTTGTTTCATTGTACAAAATTATTTATCATAACAAGTTAATAAGTGGTAGGTTATGGTGCAGAAAAATCAACTCTTCCGCATTTTTGGGAAGTTTTCGTATGTGTGTTAATCAAGCCAAATAGTTTGGCCGAATATACTATTCGTTGCAACATTAATAAAAATGAATACACATGGATACATCATACTTCAAACAACTAACTTCAAATATTCCAGAATTTGAACACTAAATCTGAGAAAAATTCAACTCAGAGTTTGATGCCTTTACATTTGAACTGCACATGCAGTGAAAAAATGTACACACTGAATAAGTGCTATCTGTGTTGTGCACTCAAGTTGTCGCTTGCTCTTGCTGTGAAAGCATCCTGTTAGGATCTTAGCATGTAAAGATCTCTAATCATAAAAAATCACTGTTTAATATCTAACAAAAATCGGTTTAACGGTTTGTACTAGACATCGGTCACGTCCTGCCCAACTAATTGACCCAAACGAAAAAACATCCCTGAATCTTGATTGGACCCCAGTCATTAGGTTTTCACACGTGCAAAAACAACCGACCCAACACATCCCATGCATTATATGCTTGAGTATTTTCATTGGTTTTTTTCACATTAGTTTTTTGTATGTTTGGTTATACAGTAGAACTCCAATTATCCAAATTTATTCATTCTGTAAGTGATTCAGATAATCGAAAATTCAGATAAGTGAATTAACATATAAAGAATGAAATTACAGGGTAATGGCAGATTATTGTTATTTATTTATTCATAAATGTACAAGTAGCATCCTACTGACCATGAAGTCACATGATTTAAGAGAATTGCAATATGAGAAAGGATTCAAATAAATGCATGTTCAGTTAATTGGCAATTTGGATAACTGGAGTTCTACTGTGTATATATATAATTTTTCTATAAAACTCACTATTTATGAGGACAGGCTTTCCATATAGTTTATAGAAATTCTGATAATGTTCTGAAGATGGGTTTTACCACATACATTTTTGAAATTTATGATTAAGAATGCCGGGTGTAATAATTACTGCAATAGTTACTTTTATATACCTAGGCAACACTGGGGTGTAACAAGCTAGTGTGTATATATATTCATTAGCTTGTTACACCCAGTGTTTCCCAGGTATATAAAAGTAATCTTTATATACCTGGCAAAATAAAGACTGAAGAGGGGCATAAAGCCCAAAATGCACATCTGTTGTAAATTATAGAAAATAAAAATCTGCTTTTTTCCATCAATGAAGTGTTTCTGTATGATTTGTTCTCAATAGAAATTTTATGCTAAGTTCCTAAGAACGTATAACTAATTGAGAGAACAGCAAGTAAAAACTTTATTATAATTTGTTAATAAAACAATTTATACTACTTAATGTAGACCTATAGTTTGAAAAAAAAAATTATATATATGTATATATGCTACATGAAAAGCATGAGAAGCAATCTTCTCATGCTAAAGTGCATGAGTAGAAGAACAGCACAGTACAGGTATACCTCGAGTTACGTCGTTCTCGATTATACGTCGTTTGTCAAAAAAATATATGGAAAAATAAAAATCAAGTTTAAGTCAGTTCATTCGACTTTAAATCCGTCCGCCACAAACATTGAAGTCGTAATATCACTAGAGAAGCGTTGAAAGCACATAAAATCATATTAAAATATGTACATTTACAGTAAATGTTAATATAATCATCATAAATCCTAGAGAATAAAACATGAAAACATCTGTGTTTCTGTGTTGATCGTCTTATTTAGCGATCTTTAAGTGCTCATTATTGGTGTTTAGTTACGACGTAAGTCATAGTTTTGACTTATGTCGTAACTACACAAGTAAATTTGACTTATGTCGCCTCTCCTGGAACCAATTACCGATGTAAGATGAGGTATACCTGTATTCAGCAAAAAGAGGCAAAACATGATAAATATCAAATCCTGTAAAATATTTGCAAGAGCGAGAAATTTGCTCTCGTCACTTGTGCACAGTTTCCTTTAAGAAAACTATATCGCCGAAAACCTCTCACTCGCTACTAGATTCGTGTCTGCTTGTTGTTCATGAACTTTTAACCAAAAATTCAACAAATATGGTTCTGCAGCTCTGTATCCACTCGACTGGATCCACTCTGTATCCAAGGCAGTGTGACTTTTACCCGTTTCCTTGACTAAAATTTCCACTTCATGTTTACCATTCTGAGTCGATCAATGCCATAAAAGAAAATATGCCTTAAGTCCCAAACGGGGTTTGCAAAAATGACTTCAAAGTATTTTTCAAGGATTAGAAAAAACACTAGCATAAGTGCAGTGTAGTAGAAGGAAGTGAACTTTGATGAATAAATTCAAATCTTGCATTTTATCCAACCATTTCCAATATATTGTAGCTATGATCAAAATGTAATATAGTAATACTTCTGTTTTCATTGACTTTGGTTATTGTCAACTTTTTCCACAAAAAATTTGTATCGGTTTTTGTCAGTTGCCTCGGATTTCATCAGCATGCCCACTTGTAAAGATCAGGTGACGAGTGAAGAAGGATCTTCACTGGCAACCTAACAACCTCCTCTTTCTCTCCCTTCCTTGCCATCTTCCATACACTAAAAAGAGTCTTCAGAAAGGTAAATGCCACGTTAAATGTTCCTTTATTCTTTACACTAGTCTTTTATATTCACTTTATATTAATTCCTTATTGGTTTTAGTATTAAACACTGTATTTATTTCTGTATAAAATGTTTTTGGTATGTATTTTGGAGTGTATAGAACAAATTAATTGGATTTACATCAATTCATACGGAAGTAACTGCCTCGGTTTTGAATTTCGCCAATTGTTTTCGTACGGATTATCCGAGGTATTACCGTTTATGCCAACATCTTACCGCACTACTTCTAGTCAAATATCATATAGACCACGATGAAACTGTACAAGCCACACTTTCCACCACTGATAACAATACAAAGACAGTAATTTCTTATGTATGTAAATTATGTGTTATTAATACTTAAATATTCTATACTTTATTCTCTGTTCAAAATTATTTTACTGGTTAAATTTACCTATGGTGGCAAAATGGCGGCTCGTCTCTGATTCCAGCAAACAAAAAGAACTGTGGGAACGCACGTTCCAACTTAACCTAACCTATTCTAATAAATTACTATAATTATTGCCAACCAAATTATTAGAATAGTTTAGGTTAGGTTAGAACATGCGTCCCACTGTTTCCTTGCTGGAATTAGAGACGAGCCGCCATCTTGGCTACCTAAGGTAACATTGACCCATTAATTTCTAAAACATTTTAGAAAATTTTTATACATTATATCTATAGTAAAACCTGTTCAAAACGGAAACCTGCGAACTCCGAAGAAAGTATTCGGTACAGTGCAAGTCCGGTTTACACAGGTTTTGCTCTATAGGTGATTTTATTACAGCTACTTCTTTCGATATGAGTAATATATAGTAATATACACCGTAGTAAACTTCACACGTAGTGAAATAATTGCTTACACTTACCGTATTATTTGAATACTCGTCAAAAATACATGGAGGAAAATAAAACGTAAAAGTATTAAAACAGATAACCAGCACGCTTCTCGCTTTCAACGTTGCCAACCCGGATATCAAGATCGTGTTGCCAACTCCCTTACGTGGCTAATTGCCCAAAATTATTATTATTCCAGTTACAGTTTATAATAATAATTAATAAAACATATTAAATTAATCAAAGAAATTTAAATACTATAAATTTATAAAATTTCGAAGTTTTTTTTAAGTTCGAAGTTTTTTTTTCAGACAGATTCCGACGCAAACTTCAAATCTTTTACCGTTCGTCAATTTTCTAAAAGTACAGTATAATGTCCTTCGGTTTGTATTCTTATAATACTGTTTGTATAAATGGATTTTATTTTTATTTTCGAACTAACAAACAACAAAAATCACAAAGAACAAACGGTCAAACAATACGGATTTACAACGACTAATGTAGGACAGAATAGATAAGAATTCTAGGGTATACTATAGATTACTCCCTATGGAATTTCGTGTGTTTGGGTATATATCTGAACTCAGTGGACCGAGACGAGTTCAACGATACTCTACTTTTGGACCGGAGACGAAAAATAAAAAAGTTATCATACTTTTTTCCGGCGATCGCGCGATAATAGGGAGTCGCGTCGCTCTCCGCTAAGTCGGCCTCGCTATCGCGATCGGGAGTCCTGTCGCTTGCCGTTAAATTGCCTTTAGTAGACGTTTCCCCCTTCTTTTACTTTGTTCAAGAATTACCGTGAATCGATCATGTTTAGCACATGGCGGCGTGTGGTGGCGCCCGTACGAGAGGTCAGTCATGTTACTTATGGCCGCCATGTTCGCTGCCATAAGTAACATTAACCGAAATGGCGATCGCGCGATGATCGGAAGTCGCGTCGCTCTCTCCGCTCTCGTATCGCGTGTTTAACGCTCCGGGAGATGACCGTAGTCCGACGTCACGGTTTGCAGACTTTACCGCAAGATGGCAATACTAGCAACTACGGTGCCGTCTGCATGAGAGCATTAAAAAAGTATGGTAACTTAAAAAGTGTGATAACTTTTTTATTTTTCGTCTCCGGTCCAAAAATAGGGTACCGTTGAACTCGTCTCGGTCCCCTGAGTTCAAATATATAATGACAGTCCTGAAATTCCATAGGGAGTAATCTATAGTACACCCGAATTCTATTGTGATAAAAATCAGATTACAGTCCATACAGATTCCAAGAAATAGTATACTATACTGAGAAGTTTTAACCTTTCTGATGGATAAAACACAATATTCCTATATATATATATATATATAATTTTAAAACATTCAAAAACTCTGATCTTGTCAACAGTCCTTTTTATTGATATATAAGAGATGTACAGTACAGTACTTACACCAGATGCATTTCGAACTATTTTTATTGCGAATTCAAAACATTCTCACTTTGTGACTTTTAATTCATAATTAATACAGAAATAGAAGACACAACACATTAATAAATAAAGAAATAAATTTTAATTAGGGAAAGATTTTTGGAAAATTTACTAGTGTTTATTTTTTTTCCTTTCACTTTGGGTGTCAGGATTCCTTGCCCCCTTCTGGATGCGCCACTGTCTATACTCCTATTCTGATTTTTCTTCTTTGGTTGAAGAGGAAATTAAGTCCTCATATCAATTTTAAAATGTTGAATATAACTAATGTCAGAACAAAAAAACAAAAAAAAAACCTGCTTTATTTAAGTTAACAGCTTTTATCACCCAAGCCCGCGAGTGCTTGAGAAAAATTGAATCAACTTTGTTTTCGTTTCATATAAACAGAAAAAGTAAACTGAAGTATCAACTGCATCTTGTAATTATATAATTTCACAAAAATACCGGTTTGTGAATACAAGAAGTTTGAGAAGCGCTGCGCTAACACGTGTTACATCTATTGTTTTAAATAAAATGTTTCGCAGTAAAACCTGTTTAAAACGGAAAAATATTTTGTACCATGCGAGTCTGGCTTACACAAGTTTTATTGTATTTCCAAACAGAAAAGTCGTTATATGGCCAAATAGAAAGTCAAAAGTCACACATCTTACATAAATATTATTGATATAACCTTATATTTTAAAATAAAATGACCATATACGTTTGTAAATTAAGATAACAAATTTATAATTATTTATTTAAAATTAGAAGCGTTTAATATGAATTTTAAAGTACAGTAGACGTTTCCATATCCGTACTAAGTGGACAGGAATGATAAAAGTCCGGATAAGAGAGTGTAATACAGTAATTCTAAATAAGACTGTATTCCGACTTGTATTCACGGACCGGTATGTGCCTACTGATTGTAAAAAAATGTTTATTTTGACTTTGACGCCTATTTTTGACAATTACAATTACTTTTGAAAGAATTGTATTAAAATTATTTGTTTTGTTCTCGATTTTGGCTAATCCCGAATAATTAGTTTTATAACTATTCAGCATTATATATAATGCCAAACTAATTACCAGACTTTCAGTAGAAGTGGGTTTCTATTTAGTGCTAGAAACGTGAAAAAAAAACACTCCACTTGGTCACCCCATTGATGGAGATGCGAACCCGAGACTAATTACTATTGTTTAGTAGTTAATTAAAATGGAGAAAACAATTTACTAAGAATATATACAGACATTATTTTTGACAGAGCTTCAAAATTCGGAAATATTGACGGAAGTTAAAATCATTTTCATGTTTTTAACCAAGTAATAAAATAATTCTGATTGTTTATTTAAAATAACCAGTACAAAACTATGGCATTAAAAAAAAAAGAGAGAGGGTTCTAGGAAAGGTCTGCTGAGTGAATTGTAAATTTACTTTATTTATTTACAAGGATATGAATAAAAATGCTAGAAAAATTAAAATGGCGAATACTCAATTACAAAATCTTTCGTAATATTTTACAAAATAAGCAATGATGTGAACAAAATTTTTGTACTGGTTATTTTAAATAAACAATCAGAATTATTTTATTCCTTGGTTAAAAACATGAAAATGATTTTAACTTCCGTCAATATTTCCGAATTTTGAAGCTCTGTCAAAAATAATGTCTGTATATATTCTTAGTAAATTGTTTTCTCCATTTTAATTAACTACTAAACAATAGTAATTAGTCTCGGGTTCGCATCTCCATCAATGGGCTGACCAAGTGAAGTGTTTTTTCACTTTTCTAGCACTAAATAGAAGCCCATTTTCTACCGAAAGTCCTCCTGGGAGGCATTTCTTCGTTATGCGAATTGTTTTTGTCTACAAACCATTTAATTGTAAAAAAAAGTCTTACATCAAGTATGGAAGAAGATATGTTAACTCTTTAACAGTGGCGTGCCGAGACATTTGATGATAGGGAAGCTGTGTTTCTATAAGAAGCCGACTTCCAGGGGCAATCAGTTAATTACGCGTCAGTAATGGCCTAGGGTTCATTCGTACGTGCGTGGTGGCAGAAGAGACGTACCTGACAAAAACCGACAAAAAAGAAACAGAAAATAAACATATACTATGTACAAAATGGTTTGCTTTAGGACAATCTGCCGTTCGGACATCCTGGACGTCGATGTAGTTCTTTAATGGTCGATCGAAGATGGCTCCGGGACAGTGGCGTCGACAAGTCTGTAGGGCACGAGGAGACTTCCTCTGTTGGCGTCGGGAACACGGTCTAAGTCCGAAGTGGCACGGGTTACAGGTTGGCACAATAGACGAGAAACTTTTTTTTTTTTTTTTTTGCGCGTTGACACACGGCGTTTTGGTTATTCGGAACATTAACCGAGTGCGAAGTGTCCTCGATTGTCGGGGATTATATCAATCTTCGTTCTTTCTTTCGTCCATTTGATTGGTCATTCTCCCTCAATCACGCTTTCCGAGTGGTTGGTCCCTGGTTACTAAACGTAACGAGACTCTTACCCGGAGCGGGAGAAAAGTCAAAATCGAAGATGAATTCGATCTTCCACCGATCATAGGACGACTTCCTTCCGCGATTTATGGCTTCTGCGTCGCAGTTTGATATAAACAATGGGTGTCCGACTACAAACGACTTTTACCTATGATTTTTGAAACTAATAAATTTTTCTCTAAATTAACCGTTTTTTCGCGTCTTTCGTGACGGGTCAGACCTGTCCGGAACCTTACATTTCCATACAAGTCTTAAACAAATACTGGAAATGACAAAAATAAACAATTTATGTATTTTAGTTCTAAAATACAAATAATACATACATAATACAAATTGATACGATACAAACAATAATAGAAAAACTTGTTTTTTTAATTTTTTATAAACTAACTCTATTCGGCGATTTTTTCCGCAAAGTCGTTAATTACTTTATCACAAAAACCGCTCGTCGTCGACTCCATCGATGTATTTAAAAGTTCTTTTTCTATCGAAAGCAACGCTAGCGACGACAATTTTTCCTCCGACCGAGTGAGTGTTCCTGGCCAATGTATGAATTTGCTTCGTGGTCGAAAAACTGCGCTCAACAGACGCACCGGTAGATAGTACCATAAAAATTAACGATATTAAATCTTATAATTCTTTTAGTACGTCTTTGTTAGGATCGACATTAATTATAATATGTTTTATGTTTAAGAGTTACTTCTCAATATAGTCTGGACACGAATATAAATATTGCGATTCGCTACGTAATTTAGATAAATCAAAAAATTTCCCATAAAATTTACTTAATTTAAAGAATTAAAACACGCTTGGAAAAATTTTTTTTCATAATATTAAAATTATTAACATGTAAAAGTGATAAAAATTCTAAAGATTTTATGTCTGAAAATCTGTCAATATAATTACAGTATAATTAAAAGAAAATTATAATTAAATATATGCAAAAACTTACATAAAAGTAACATTGAATACTCTTTACTTTTTAAATCTTAAACAATTCACTTAGTCAGATCGTTCCCTACCCAGTGGCTAAGGGATAGAATCGTTGAAAGCGTTAGACGTGTGTAGCTTCCCCGGGCTAAACCGGCTGAGATTGGTGCTCTGTAAAGCGCATGCGCCAATGCCCGCTGGCTGCTTTACACCACTGTTGCCACGTCTACCGATTTTTCGGTAGATCTACCGATTTTGGGTCCGGTCTACCGATCTACCGATTGAAGCACCAAATCTACCGAAAAATTGACGATAATTCAAAAAAGAAATTTTTATTTTCAATGTACCTAAAAATTACCAATAAAACATTTTCTTTGTATCTTCATTTCTTATATATTGTAAAAGACTTTATTGCAATACAAAGTTATTTCTGCTGATCTGTTTAGCGCCCTCTATTATGTAGTAACATAATCACTGGTTACCTTATAACAGAAATCGCCAGAAATGTACTCTTTTTAAGCGCGCAATAATTAAAAGAAGACTTTTTTAATGAACCAGACAAAACTCTGTAAATCTCCGAAAAATTTCAGCATCCGAGGCTATAGATAGCAGCAGTACAGATTATTTTGTGTGGTGATTTCTTCTAACCGTGAACGAATCAAAAGGCGAGATAAGATTTACGAGAACAATTATTAGCTTACATACTTGAATTCTACACAAAAGGCATCTGCAATCGTGAACAATTGACGAATAAAGTATACATTTATCAGATAATAAACAAAGACCCAGTTTGTAAACAATTTACCTTTTGTATATACAACTGACAAGATTATCTTTCAAATTATAAACAGACTCGATCCCAAGCGGTCTTTTGATGCTCGGACATACAAAGAAAATGAACAGATGGCGCCTAACTCAAGCGCGGTTTACAATAACGAATATGATTAATCTTAATTAACATTTGACGTCATTCTATAATTCGTTGAGTAAACTGTTGCAAGAGTTGGTGTGAATGATTTAAAAAATATTAGAAATCCAAAAATGAGTGACCAAGAGTACGATAGTGGTGGTGAAGGCTCTAGTACTACCGGTGTTACCAAAAAAAAAAAAAAGAAATATGAACAATTCTACAAATACGAGTGGAAAGCCCTACCATAGTTCAAAGGGTGGTTAACCCAAAGTAAAAAAGGGCGACAATTTGCACTTTGCAAGTCTTGTGGCAAAGACGTAAAAATTTCAAGTGGAAAAGACGCTTTACTTAAACATAGTGTAAGGAAATTTCATATGAAAAAAGTGGAGACAATCTCAAGTAAACAAGTCTCAATGATGAAAACTTTTGCTATATCCGGATCAAGGGAAAAACAGTTGGAGGCATCAATTAAAGAAGGTACGTTTTTGTGACTAATTGATTCATTACGTAATTATGACTTTTTTAGTCGCATTTTTTCCGAAATTTTTCAAAAAATTTCAAAAAATTCAAGTTCTCTAATTTCTCTAATTATAATTTCTTATCTTCTTATTTGTTATTCAGGGGAAATACGCCTTTCAGCATTCGTAGCAGAGCACAACCTGCTTTTCTTGCTCATGGAGCATCTGCCGAAATTGATTATGAACATTCTCCCGACTCAAAAATTGCTCAAGGATTGGCATGCATCAGAACCAAAACAACAGCCATTGTGAAGTACGTTACTGGTAACGAGGGTTTTCTTCAAGTTTGTGAAGATTTACGAAATAAAAAAATTTTTCCTTATCGTGAATGAATCAACGGATCGGAGCACAATAAAACACTTATACTTAGTTGTAATGTATTTAAAAGATGACGTTATTCAAGATAGTTTTTTTGGTCTTATTAAATTAAGCGCTTCTGATGCAACTACCTTATATAATCACATTGCTGAAATGTTTAACAACAGTAATATTCCCTACAAAAACAATTTGATAGGATTTGCATCCGATGGAGCTAATGTTATGATGGGAAGTCACCATTCTTTGATGACACTATTAAAAAATGATGTACCTAATTTATATATTATAAAATGTACAGTATATGCGCATTTCACTCGTGCGCATCATATGCCTGTCACAAATTACCTAGGTATGTCGAAGATCTCTGCCGCGATATTTACAATTATTTTAATTCTAGCCCAAAAAGAGTTTCTGAATTCAGCCAAATTCAGCAATTTTGCAATATTAAGACTCACAAAATTCTACATCCATCGCAAACCAGATGGCTTTCAGTTCATGGTGTAGTAATTCGAATCTTAGAACAGTACGCTGCTTTAAAACTATATTTTACTAATGTTGTCAACAGTAATAATGTCCTTGCTGCAAATAATATTTTGCGAAAATTGAATGATCCGGTTTCAAAATTATTTCTAGAATTTTTGGATTATGTGTTGCCTCTATTCAATAATTTAAATGTAGAAATGCAATCCGAGTTCCCAAAATTGCATGTTTTGTATGATAATGTTTGCCTCGTTTTGAAAACAATTTATGATTGCTTCCTTAAAAGAAATTATATTACAACCACTCCAATCAAAAATATTAATTTTAAAAATCCAAGAAATTATTTAGCTATAGAAAACATGTATTTTGGAGCAAAAGTCATCCCTTCAATGACGCAACTGAACCTTACAGATGAACAGATTAAATTTTTTCGACTACGTTGTTTTGATTTTTACATTGAAGGTTGCACCCAAATTACTGTTAGATTTCCTCTTAAAAACAACTCTATAAAAAAAATTTAGTTTTTTGAACCCAACCGTTGTTAAAAGTGGGACTATACATACAATTATAGATGTTGCTTTGTTATTTCTTAATCTCATAACTGATGGAGAACTTCAAAGTTTAGATTCCGAATGGAGACTATTAAGAAATAATCAAGAAATATTTTCAAATTTTATAATCAAGTTTTCCTGTGCGAACTATTAAAGACCTATTATTGGGCAATGACTCATTATGGTTCGGCCAGGCCCACAATGGGGCGACCGGGTGGTGAGGGACGGGGCCCGACATATCCGGACGGACCACCCCCGAAAAATTCCTGGGGATTTTTCGACCCGTCGGGATTCGAACCCGGGTCCCCCAGAGCGGTAGGCTGCCACCTTGACCGCTCGGCATCCGGCCAAGTTTAGATCCGAATGGAGACTATTAAGAAATAATCAAGAAATATTTTCAAATTTTATAATCAAAGTTTTCTGGCGAAATATTAAAACTATTACTCTGGGCAATGAAACTCTTGCTTTTCCAGTGTTGTCTCGTTTTGTTGAGAATATCTTGTGTCTGCCTCATTCTTCAGCTAATGTAGAAAGAATATTTTCGTCAATAAATCTGTTAAAAACAAAACAAAGAAATAAACTGAGCTCTGAAACAATCACTGGCTTACTTCTCACTAAACAATTAGTTGGAAAAAATTACTGTTACGATTTTCCTGTGAAAGATAAGTTAATTTCAAAAATAACAAATAGAGTGTTAAACAACATAAAAACGGAAGATATTGAATAATAATTATTATTATTAATATCCGAAAAATAAAAATAATTTTTTGTTAGAAAAATAAGACAAAATGTACCTAATTAATTAGTAAATTACTCTCAATGTCAGATGTGGTAGCTGTATATACGTAATGTGAATGTACTGTATGTCTCTTTAATCCGAATGAATAAATCCGGTAGACTTCCTTACAGCTATCAGGTTAAGTACTTCTTTATTCGAAGCTAGCAGATATATCCGGCATTGTCCGGCCAAAAAGTAAAAACGATAGGCTTAAACGTTAAAATTATAACTATATTAAGAGTTTGGTTGCACCAGTATAAAAACAGTGCATATATATATATATATTCTGCCACTAGATGGCGCTAATAGCTAAAGTAGTCAAGATGTGAATCGAAACGATAAGAACGGACGGTGTTAAATGTTTATCGTCCTTTCTCTATAAAATTTTATGGACAAAGTAGGTTAAAGACCAAATCTTTCAACAATATGTAAATAGCTGATTAATTTAGAGAAGACGACGTGCATATTTAATAAAACACCAACGACAAGACCGAAGAATTTTAGACGAGGAGGGAAGAGAAAGGTGGTGGAGCATACTTACCTGGCACCGGGGATAGCCGTGGTCCCGATGGCGGCTCCCCCAGGGTGAGGCTTGACCATTGCACTTGGGTCTAGCTGACCCCTGCCACTACCCCAAACTGGGGCAGATGGGGTGTGTAATTTGTGGTAGCTGGGGACTGCGTTCGCGCTCTCCCCTTTTAAATAATCAAAGAATAGTGATATTTATTTATTGAAAATTACAAATGCATTTCGGACCTATGTAGCGTTTATCTACACGCGCGTTTTTTGTAAATTAACTAAGTTTTTGTTATATTTATTCTTAATATTTCTGTAGCATTACACTGAAGAGGGGTTTAATCGCTACATAGTTTCGAAATGCATTTGTAATTTCCAGTAAAGGAGTACCTAACCTGGGGACCTATTCTGAGCTCTTCCGATAACTCAACGAGAGTGATACACCGGATATTCGATAAGTCCCCTTAGCGAAAGGCAGTTAACGAACCTTAGACAAATCGCTATTCTGTGCTCCACGTTAAGTGGATTTCGCTACGAGTAGCCGGTTGAGATGCGTCTGGGTCCCATGCTATCGATAGCTATTATGCTTTAAACAATCACAGTTTAGTTAACATTGTATTTTTGTGACGTGACTGCAACTCGCCGTTTTCTAAGCGAAGCACGTGGTTTTAGCTTTGTCGTGTATCAGCGCTAGTGAAATAGTTTTGTTTAAAAATGTCGAAGAAAGGACAACGAAGCCAGCGAACTACAAGTCGCCAGTCCGAGATGCTCGTTAATTTTATGGAAGACAACCCGAAATTAATGTCAGGGAAGTTAGATGCTTCCTTTACCGTAAAAGATCGCCAGAAATTGTGGCAAGAAATAGCCGACCGTCTGAATTGCGATGGAGTCGGCTCACAAAAACATCCAGAAAGATGGCGAAAAGTAAGGCCAGGAACACACATGCGTAAAATTGTTTGGCAGAAAACTGAATCAGAAATCAGCTTTCAGTTCAGTTTCTGTTTTACGCTTTTATGCCAGAACACACATACGTAAAAATTCTGGCCGAATAGGAAACGCCACTGCCACTAACAGTTTATTAATTTTATTAATTTTTTCCTCCGCTTCCTCTGCTATAATATAGAAAATTTAAATTAATAGACTTATATTCCGAATTCAAATAAAGAACGTGTGATCTAAATACTAGGCCTATATATCGATTTTACAAGACCTACCTGTTGTTTGAAATTTTGCACTTACAGCCATCCATAAACGTTGTTTAAATACAGTGTCTTTATGCATGACACTGATGTGGTCGATGTATCACTCTCGTTGAGTTATCGGAAGAGCTCAGAATAGGTCCCCAGGTTAGGTACTCCTTTACTGGAAATTACAAATGCATTTCGAAACTATGTAGCGATTAAGCCCCTCTTCAGTGTAATGCTACAGAAATATTAAGAATAAATATAACAAAAACTTAGTTAATTTACAAAAAACGCGCGTGTAGATAAACGCTACATAGGTCCGAAATGCATTTGTAATTTTCAATAAATAAATATCACTATTCTTTGATTATTTAAAAGGGGAGAGCGCGAACGCAGTCCCCAGCTACCACAAATTACACACCCCATCTGCCCCAGTTTGGGGTAGTGGCAGGGGTCAGCTAGACCCAAGTGCAATGGTCAAGCCTCACCCTGGGGGAGCCGCCATCGGGACCACGGCTATCCCCGGTGCCAGGTAAGTATGCTCCACCACCTTTCTCTTCCCTCCTCGTCTAAAATTCTTCGGTCTTGTCGTTGGTGTTTTATTAAATATGCACGTCGTCTTCTCTAAATTAATCAGCTATTTACATATTGTTGAAAGATTTGGTCTTTAACCTACTTTGTCCATAAAATTTTATAGAGAAAGGACGATAAACATTTAACACCGTCCGTTCTTATCGTTTCGATTCACATCTTGACTACTTTAGCTATTAGCGCCATCTAGTGGCAGAATATATATATATATATATATATGCACTGTTTTTATACTGGTGCAACCAAACTCTTAATATAGTTATAATTTTAACGTTTAAGCCTATCGTTTTTACTTTTTGGCCGGACAATGCCGGATATATCTGCTAGCTTCCAATAAAGAAGTACTTAACCTGATAGCTGTAAGGAAGTCTATCGGATTTATTCATTCGGATTAAAAAGACATACAGTACATTCACATTAGTAAATTATTATTTTTTTACGTAAGTGTTCTGTGTTAGTTTTTGTTTTTTATTGTTTTATAGTTTATAATAGAATAAATGACAAAAAAAACACGTTATTGTTTATGTGCAACCCTTTTTCTGCCACAAAAAGTCGATCTACCGAAAATTGCCTAAGGAATCTATTGATGGCAAGCTAATCGGCGTGGCAACAGTGCTTTACACCATTCAGTTATTCTCACCGTGGAAGCTGTCTCGTAAGCGCTTCCATTCCGCCACTGATATTCGAATATACAATAGCAATCTTATCGTTTTTTTCACATGTAGTATAGAAATTTGTAATAATATACATAATGCAGTTATAATAAAATATTAATTTTAATTAATTCAAAGTACGTTAAAATATGAAAATTTATATTTTAGAAACTACAAGGGAAGATCATTGAAAGGTGGAAGAGGCGCTTCCACCGCTTCCAATGAGGGCACGCCACTGCTCTAGAAGTAATAGAAGAAGGAAGACACAAAGTGTGTTAGGATTCGTAAAATAAGTTATACCACGCTATGTTGATGTTTCTTTTAAAAGCCTCTTTAGACCGGACCGGTGTACAGTTGAAGTAAGTACAGTACATTAAGAACTGCGATCTCTTAATCCACACTTAAAGCGAATCTAAGATCTTCATACTGTATATAAAATGAAGAAATCCGGTCTCTTCTACGGTGGCTGCCATCTTAAAGTTTAAAGTTTCTTCCGGTAGTCACAAGACTGCAATGCCCCTAAGAACTGTTGGAGATAGAAGAAATCACAGGGCTCAACAGTCATGTGACTTACGCACTTCCTGTTGCAAACAGAGGACTAGAAACGTTCTCTTTGTTTCGTCTTTCTGATACTTTTCTTAATTACTTTGAAACGTTCGGGCACAGTGGGAGAGCGAGTAAAGCGATAAAATAATGGCAGTAGACGTGCACAAGACAGTTGTGTACCCCCGCGTTTCTTTATGCAGCGCTGGAGAAGCGCTTTACAGCGAACACACTGAAACTGGTTTCTAATTGGCCAACTTGCTCGTGACGTCATTTCGCTACACTAGCTGCATGAAGAAACGCGGTTTATTCGTAAAGGTAGAAAAGCCTGGACTCCACATTACCGGAATCCGCGACGTAATCGTAAAATGGAAAGCCAAACTGAGAAGAACGTTTTCATTTCACTGCAAAAAAGATCTTTGGACTTTAATAGCCGGAAACGGTCATTTGGACCGCAGATTTTCATTTATACACTTCGATAAAGGATTAGGTGAGTTGTCTTCTAATTTCCTTCATTTTCAGATTTCTATCTGTGTCCTCCATTTTGTTCGGATGACGTTAAATCTTGTTTTATGGCATAAAATCTATCGCGTTTAATTTAATTGTTAACCATGATCGAAACTGAAATTTTAATATAATATCCGCTGTAGTTTTTAAATTTAAATTTAGGCTATAATTGAATAATTAGCTCTTAACGGGTATCTACTAAATCAAATATCTCAATACAATCCAATCTTCAATTTTAATTCGATTGTAATGGAAATGGCGTTGTGTTCCATCGTCATTTTTATTATTTATTACAATTACTAATTTTCTTGTTCTGTAATAAGTTTAGTGGTGTGTTCGCAGTGTTTTAAATTACTCTGTCCCTATCAAAATGGCGCATGTATTATTCTTCAGATTGCCTATTTATTAAGTCCTGTATGGTTTATATTTAGATTCCTAGTATCCTTTCAACCGTAAAAATCTGTATAGATTCCTAATATAATATATACAATCCGGTAATTATACAGTTTAACGGAATATGAGTATTTTAAATTATTATTTTTTTAAAAAGAAGGTATATTTAATGGACATTCAGAAAACGCATAACATTTTTCCGGGCGATCCGTATATAAAGTGTTATAAAGAAAAAATCATAGGACTAGTTACCGATTGTGCCCCGTTCGAGAAGCCATTGCTTAAGCATGTTTTCGTCGCGGGGCGGCACATTGGACGGTGGACGCGTACGAAGTGTGTCACGTGACATTTTTCGATGCCATCCGGCCACGTGACTACTCTCTCGTCTCTCATCTGACGTGTTCCTGATAACTTAATAATAAATAAGGAATAAATATATGAAACAACAAAGGTAAAACAGCTCGTTAACGACGATAATTCTATCGCGATATATATTATGATGATAAAAATTAGTCAGATGCAACATAAGATGTCTATCGTCTTGATGTAAATAAATATAACTGAAGCGAGAAGAACAAGTTATCAGGAACACGTCAGATGCCAGGCGAGAGAGTAGTCACGTGGCCGGATGGCATCGAAAAATGTCACGTGACACACTTCGTACGCGTCCACCGTCCAATGTGCCGCCCCGCGACGAAAACATGCTTAAGCAATGGCTTCTCGAACGGGGCACAATCGGTAACTAGTCCTATGATTTTTTCTTTATAACACTTTATATACGGATCGCCCGGAAAAATGTTATGCGTTTTCTGAATGTCTATTAAATATACCCTCTTTTTAAAAAAATAATAATTAAAAAAAATTCGTATTCCCTTAAACTGTAAAATTACCTAAAATCCATTTAACTTAAATGAAAATTAGTTTACTGGGTTGCCAATTTGAAATAAACTAGCAACGAATTGCTCAACTTTCCCGGTATTTAAAATTTTGGTGGTGCCATCTGTTATCATATTTTATATTTAAAAACTTTTTATATTTTTAATTACTATAAAACGGCACAAAGCCTAATTTTGAGGGTAGAGACGAGTTTTATAAAAAGTTATAATTGCTAACAACCAGTAAAATGGTCATTAAGTCCGCCTTACTAGAGGTAAACACGACCCCCTTTATCTCCCTACCCAGTTGACCTTCAATCATCAAAATTTGATGACATCAATCACCCTAATACACAAACCTCTCTGCAAAATTTCAGAAATTTTCGACACAAAGCACGGGATTTAACTGTAATTAAAATTTTACAAAACGCTTTTATTGTTTTTTTTTTCAGGTGGGAATGGTGGACCGATTACACACTTCTCCATTACAATGTATTTACACACACACACACATAATTAAATTCTGCATTTAGTTATGTTTATCAGAGAGAATAGCGGGTAGAATCAATGCTAAAATATAATTAAAATGCATTGCCATAGGTCTCAAAGTCTCATCCTTCTGTCTTAATTAGGAGTTTATGAAATTTGAGTTGCAAGATGTGAGAACATGATTGAAAGCTTTTAAATACGAATATTAAAGCGCCTATCTAAGCGTTTCCAACGTTTTGTTGATTTTTTCTAAAAAGAAAATACGATTGGTAAATACTCCACCAATCACATTGAAAAAGACAATCGACAAATGATTCAAACACAGAACTGTCGAAAATTTCATTGAAGTTCGCCCTAAGAAAATTAGTCATTGAATCCTCTCATATCAAAGAAACTGCGAGGTTCTTCAAGATTCCTCCTGAAGATGATTTGAGGGAGGTGATCCCTCAGAAGTTGATGATGATGAGAGATAATCACTCATGCAAACAGTGTTTAAATGCCGGTGGCGTAGCGAGGGAGGTGCAAGGGGGTGTATCATGCACCGGGCGCCACTCGCAGAGGGGCGCTCAAATGGTCTCCAAAACAAACTATATGTGTTTCTGGAGAGGGGAGGGGGCGCCCAAATGGTCTCCAAGACAAACTATATGTGTTTCTGGAGGAGGAAGGGGGCGCCAATAAAAGTGTCGTGCACCGGGCGCCAGCTATGCTCGCAATGCCACTGTTAAATGCATAAAGAATAAGCACACAAAAACTACTTTTATATATACTGTATATATATTCTATTAAAATCTCGACATTTAAATAAAATTATAAATTATCTTTGAAAAAGGCATTGCATAAAATTTGCACAATACTTTTAATATAGATCTTACAGAAGAAATTTCATAAAATATAATTACTGAATTAAAATTTTATTTTGAGAATAGATAAAAACTATTTCCAAAATATTATAATTTTATACTTTAAAAATTATTTTAAATATATTTTTAATATTAATTTGAACTTTAATTATAAAAGTAATTATAAAATGTTATTCTTTATTGAAATTAGTTCCTATATATGTATAATTTTTTTGATTTTTTTCATTTTTATTAATAAAAATTCAATATTATGCCTGTAATATTTTTAAATTAAAAAAAAAACTTACAGTTTTAATATAAAATTAAATATTTTTAAGCTTATAAGCACTCATTAAACTTCATTTTTTAATATTTAATTATTAAAATGAAGACTTATAGAATGTTTATAAGCTAAAAAAAAATATTTAATTTTATTAAAATTGTAAATCTTTTAATTTAAAAACATTGTATAGACATAACATTGCACTTTCTATCAATAAAAATTCAGAAATTAGATAAAATTATATCATACAAAATGTAACTGTTATAAAAATTTGACATTTCTATCACTTAAATGTAATAATTTTCAAATTATTTAACCATTTTCTGGCAATTTATACATTGAATTTATGCAAATTAATCACTCAGATAACCTAAATATAGATTTTTAAACAAAGATTTTGTATAGAATGACCCCAGGATATGCTAAATCTCACTTTCTCTTTCACTCTCCTTTGCTTCAGAATACTCTGACAAGGTCAATGACTGCAAGTAATTTTAGTCATTTTGGGAACCAGTACGTTATATTCGATACTATTTTCCCAATTTTCTTCTTCTTTATCTTATTTACACACATGTCATTTTTATGTTTATTTATTTAATTAATACAAAAGTTGTTTTATGTCTTCATTAATTATACATCATATACTTGAAAGTTGATAATGATATTAATGTGCAGTATGCTTTTATATATATATAAGATTATGCCTTTAAGGAGTGAAGAATTTAATTTCTGTGCGTAGAAAATGCCTTGTTTTCACGTCGATTTACTGTTTTTTCCCATTTAGAAACTGGAATAGAAAACAACATTGCGTAATTTTAACAAACAAACAGTTTTTTTTTTACTTTCATTCTTGTTTTGTTTTTCTCCCCGACTTTTATCTCGAGGCCCTACTCCATAGCTACAAAGTACAAGCGTAAGTACAGTACATTCATTCTTAAATCGAAGTAGAAAGGTGAATTCGTTTACACCTTTCTACCTCGATTTAATGGCGAGAGTGCTTAACTTCTGCAAAATTTGGGAAATTTTAATGTAATTCCCCTTAATTATCGAGTAATTTAAAGCGTAATCGAGAAGAATGGAGATTTAATTCGCCTTTTTTGTACTTTCTTTCCGAGTGCTTTCTCGTCTAGCAAATTGTATCGCTATTGAAAGTGGTTGCTTCTATTATCCCCTTAAGATGCTTCTCATAAGTCTATCTCTCTTTCTCTTTCGCTTTCCCTCCCCCTTAGCTCAATCGACCCGTCCGTATCTTGACTCCGAACTATTTCCATCGCAGGTCACGTGACGTAGTCGATGCCGTGCAGTGAGAAGTACGAAGAAAGAACTATCTGATCTCTAACTGTACGGGTTAGAAATCGATACAGGTGAGCAAAGAATTTCCAATGCATTGCAAATCTCGTAGAAAAATATAGGATAAGTTTCGTAATTACTTTAACATTAAAACGTGGTCGGTACGTTTGTTAGTCTGTCGTTCGTCATTCTTGCTTCAGTTGTTAATCAGTTGGTGGTGAGAAGTTCGCTGTGACGTCAGGTAAACTACTTGGCCTGATTGGTTTGACGTCGGTTTGCCTTTTCTTTTGACAGATAAAAATAATAATAAAATAAAATAGAAGATAAATTGATTAGAAGTTCCGTATGAAAAAATATTTTAATCTTTTATGCCTAACATTTAATGTTTATTTATTATAAAAATGTAAAGAAGTGCGAATTTTAAGTTAAAAAAAAAATATAATAATAATAATACCGAATTTTTAAGAAATTTTTTCTCTTTAAAATTTATTTTAAATTGATTTATTAAGCTGATTAAATCTAGAATAAAAAATAATAATAATAAAACGTGTAATTGCACATAAAATCTGGACGAGTGCTGAAGTGAGTAAAAGTGATGCTGACTCATCATCCTTGTCATTATTTCTCCCTCTCTCTCTCTCTCCAATTCGATTTTTTGTTAAATTTCAGTGTATTTATTGATGTTTTCTTTTTAAATTTCTAGAAAATATATTATAAAATCTACGTATGTATCGCAATATCTTAACATTGAGTAAATAAAGAAGCGTAAACTTCGTATAAAGACGATGATTTATCGATCACTATCTGCGAATTCTTATTTTCTGGATTTATCTTCTCGAGCGAGAAAATATAAAAAATAATAATAAATCGACTTATAAAATATATCGTATACACATTAAAATACAATATACGTATATTTATATAAAAGATATAATATTTTTAATTAAGAAATGATTTATTTTTGCTTAATTTAAATGCATCAAAGAATGGAACCAGTTGCCTTGGAGAAAAAAGTAGTTTACCTACTTTCGGATAATTCTAGTTTTTTTTTGTGTATGTGTGTGTGTGTGTTTTTTAAATTTCAGTAAATTTAACACGTATTATACACTTTCTCGCTCGTTATTTGGTGTATATTACGGTATAAATATATAAAAATATTAATTAAATCGATGATCTTCCTGTACGATAACGATTAAAATGAGCTAATTTAGATAGGGATGAAAGGTTGTTAAGAACGTCACGGATTAATCTTTAATGGGTCAATTTTAATGTAAATGACTTAAAAAAATAATTAAATCGATGAGTTTTTTTATGTGGTGATGAGTAAAATGAGTTATTTTAGCAGCGGATAGAAAGTTTTTAAGAACGTTACAGGGTTAATCTTCCATGAGGAAGTCGTCCTTGAGAAGACAAGAAACCGATATACTGTGTATACCTGAATGGTGATTGGATGGATTTACCAGACTGTTCTCCTTCCTCTCCTCTCTCAAACTGGAAGAATGCCAGACACCTATTTTACTTATCATTTCTCCTTTCAAACTATATAAGAATTTACCTTTTTTACAGTCTTTCTTTTAAAGGGGATAACAAGGAAAAGAAGCAAAGTTTCATTACTACATTTTTGGTATATATTTTGAAAATATTTATATTATATATCTTAATTTGAATGCCGTAAATTATGTAAATTAATATATTGTTTATAGTTGTTATAAAGTAGGTCGGATTTTTTTTTAAATAGACAAAAATGTCTACGTCTGTAAAGTGGGCTTTGTTGCATGAATATCTATATGACAGCGAAGCCGAATCGAAGGGGCAAACGGTTATCAATTTATTTATCTATTTATTTCTCTTTCTAAAAATAATAACTTCGTATAAATTTTTTAAATATGATTTTTACAAAGTAAGAAGTGTTTTTATTCTCTCTTAATCCATAAAATTTATAATTTTACCGTAATAAATACGTGCTTAACCGAAGAAAATGTCACATTATCTAACGCCATTTTCCACATTTCGAATCAATGATGACGATTTTATCGACTATGAAATTTTATTTAAAAGTTCGAACATTTGTATAAGTCACAATGAAGCTATCGAGTTTCTAACGTCCTAGTTTCAATTATGCCACGTGACGGGTGCCTCGGGTATCATGTGACTTGTGACGTGTATCCGCCGTGTAAACGTCACGACTTTGTACACCCGATAAATCAAATCTACTAATTACGATATGTAAATTGATTGTCCAGCAGGAAATTTCGTTACGTCACATGACGTTCATTGTTATCGGACTGTGACGTCAATCAGCGTGTGTGTGTGTGTGTGTCTGTCTGTCTGTACGTGTGATTACTGTACAGTATCTCAATAACCTAGGTCATCGTACCCTGTTAGGCCTCAGTGAATATTCCATCAGGCGAACTAAAGATTCTTTCATGCTCAAAGTTTAACTCAGATTTTACAGAAAAGTAACAGAAGAAATGTAGATTTTTTTTAATGTTTTAGTATTAAAACCTTTGTAAAGAATTTGGCAAAGTTTCCGAAATTATTGGAACAGGATGTTGTTTTTCTCTCTTCGTTCCTTTTTCTAAATTCATATACACTTTCCTCTTTTGATAGTTTATTATTTAGAAAAATGAATATTAATAATATGTTTTTAAATACATAAATTAGATATTTGGCTTTAAATAGTGAGAAATATTATTTATTTTTTGGAAAGAAAAAATAATAATAATAATTTAATAATTTTATAGTATAAAAATCCACCTTTTCTGAGATAAGATAACTGGTGTTTTTATGGACAATAGCGAGCTACAAACAAAGAAATTCTTACAGAGTGATGTTTATAACTGAGCCGTACACGTCTAGCATTTTCTAAGCTGGCTTCGTCAAAAAATCGAATATTTTAGTTTTTTTTTTTTTTTTTTTTTTTAATTATTATCTGCAACGAAACTAGTATATTTTGGCAAGAAAATGAAATAATATTCCGCTTTCCATTCAAGAAAAACGACGTTTTCTAGAATATTTTACACGTAACAATCGATCTCGTTTAAGAATTATTCAATTTCTATTACAATTTAAACGGAGGAAATCGAACAATTTTTTTTTTTCGATTTATACAATACTTCATGTGTAGAAATCGATTATTTTCGCTTCTATTCATGCGATTATTCGATTTCTGTGTCCCGTAACGTTAAGATAAAGACCAGGAAAGCCGTTATTTTAACATTTCTTTATTATTATATCTACTTATGCCATTTATTGAACAGAACGACCCGCTGTTTCTCTCAAAGAAAACAGCGCGTAGAGATGAAAATCGGCAATAAATAATTACGTTTTTACGCCTTAATTTATTCGACTTTACAGAAAAAAAGCTACGGTTTTTGTAGATTATTCCTCTTTTTCTTTCTTTTAAATTTTATCCTCGGGATTTTCCTAGTGTAGTGTTGCGCATCTTGACTTTACTCACCCCCTGCAACTTGTCTAGGAATGAACTAGTCGCTTGTCAGGACTAATTCCATTGGATGATGGAAGCAAAGTTCGATTGTTGGATTTTAACTTCGACGAAGTTGTTTTCGACTTAAAGTGTTTTTTCAGAACTTTGTTCATAAGTTTTTTTCTTGTATATAGTTTGTTCGTGTTCATATAAACAAATACGTTCATGCATAATCTATGAATGGAAGTGGATAAGGTAATAACAAGTGGCATCTGCTCTCTCCTTCTCTCTCTGTTCTTTTTTTCTTAACATAAACATTAATCATTTATTAGTTAGAAATCATTATTTCCAATGAATGTAATACGTTTCTGATTAGTTTTAATTTAATTTCCAGCTTTAAAATTGGATTTTAAAGTTGGAAAACAAAATGTGGAAGTTGATCTGGTGTGTGTGTGTGTGTGATTTAAAAAGGACAACTTTCTTCACTTTTCACTTTCATCTGAATTAAATTCAAAAATGTTGATTTATAAAAGAAAGATTCATCCGTTTGTTTCTAATATAATTTCCTTCTTAACAGGAAATTCTATATAAGTTAATTTTCGTTTCATTTGTTTATTTTATTATCAATTTATTTAAAAGATAAGGTTAATGTTACCTTAGGTAGCTAAGATGGCAGCTCATCTCTAGTTCCAGCAAGGAAACAGTGGGACACGCATTCTAACCTAACCTATTCTAATAAATTACCATAATTATTAGCAACCAAATTATTAGAATAGGTTAGGTTAGGTTAGAACGTGCATCCCATGGTTTCCTTGCTGGAACTAGAGATGAGCTGCCATCTTGGCTACCTATGGTAACATTAACCACTTAATTGGGAATTAAACCACGTGTAATTCTTTTAAAAGTGATTACAATTGAAATTGATTAGCTTTTCATACCGGTTGTTTAGCATAAAAGTTGGTTTATTCAAATCATTCTTTCATTGATTGCCATTTAAGTTTGGTATTTTAGTTTTAATTATCAAAAATGTTACCTGTTATATTGTTATTTTTTCAGAAAATTACTCCGAAGTTGCAAATTTAACACTGAAAATTGATAAATTTGATACCTGTTTAATCGATAAAAGCAAAGAGCTGCTAAATATTGAAGGTAATCGACTAAAAGATGAGGCGCGCAAAGATAACGAGCTTAAAACATTATTACTTAGTCTACAGTTTCTAACATAAGATTAAAATGATACAATTGTTTTATATATATATCTTGCTGTATGTTGAAATAATTATCAGTATAGTGGCAATTAGTAAAATATGCAATGATTAAACATTCGTAACTTTCATTTTTATTATAGAAATATAAAGTTAATATTTAATACAATAAATAAATGAATCCTTAAGAGAAATGAATCTTTTTTTTTTTTTTTTTTGTGAATCTGGTATCAATAAAGTTTCCGAATGAGTTAAAATATACAAATGAATGAAGTTCAAGCTTAAAATAATATACCAAGCGAATAAAAAGACATTACGCATGAGGTTATACCCATAGCAACTAATCAGGGAACATCTTGAAAAGTTTCTCTTCAAAATTCAGCCTTTGACATGTGATGATTTGCTTTTGAACATAGTCAAGAAATGTTTTTTACAATTTTACAATAATTGAAGACCTTGAAACAGTTATCAAAGACAGTTTTAATAATTTTCAATCATAAGTGTTGAATTCTAGAAAAATACAGGAAAAATTAGGTATGTGGGAGATAAAAAAAGAGGAAAAGAGATCATTTTCAACTAGCATATGTAGGTATTTTATCATCATTCTATACTCCTTGTAATAATAATTACAGCAATAGAAACAATATAAGTGAAATGTATTTTAAAAACAATTTAATTTCAGTTTTAAGCAAAATGTTTTTCGGTTAATGTTACCTATGGTTCCAAGATGGTGGCTCATCTGATTCCAGCAAGGAAACAGTGGAGACGCACGTTCTAAACCTAACCTATTCTATTCTAATAATTTTGTTGGTAATAATTATGGTAATTTATTAGAATAGGTTAGGTTAGGTTAGAACGTGCGTCCCCACTGTTTTCCTTCTATTTGCTGGAATCAGAGATGAGCCGCCATCTTGGAACCATAGGTAACATTAACCTGTTTTTCTTCTGTTTGGATGTATTTCTTTCTCTCATTATAGCACTTATCTGACAGTAATGTATCTGACAAATCACAAATTATTGCATTCTGTATAATTTCTTTTTTCAGTTGACATGTTTTTTTAATTATCTTGAAATGAATTTTTCTAAATCATATTTAAAAACTTTACTGAATATATTTTTTAATATATAAAAGATACATTATACTGTAAACTCCTAAAGATGAATCTTATAAATACAATAGCACTCAGTATATCTGATTTATAGTTTCAGTTCCAATAAACATATTTCAGTCAAGTTTTCTTAGTATTTCACTGTTAAATTATTTGTTTTGAATTTTCCATGATTTTCATTAGAACAATAATTTTATAGTATATTAGTAATACGGATTACTGATTATTTTGTGTATTATATGTAAGAAGAAAAAGTAGTTTGGCATAAAGATAACTCTTGTTTTCTCCTGTTTATTAAATTAAGTTTTTCTGATAACAATATCATCTTGCTTACCGAAAATAAATTGTGATGCATGTAACATTATATCTTTATCAGTCCTTTCTCTTCCTTATAAAAGTTTATTAGAGAATCAGTAATATAATCAACAAATTAAATACTGTTGAGCATGCTGAATAAATGATGAACATTCTTGACTTCATCATAGGCCTAAATTAAATGTATGATGTAGATTTTTAGGATTAATGAATTAAGTGAACCTATTGTCTTTCATTAGTCATACATGTGTCAAATTCGTTTTTTGTTTTAAACAATTGAGCCATTTTGTGTAATTATTAATCACAATATAATAACAACATGGGCGAACTTTGTCTCCAAATATTAATTAAATATAATAATTAATAAATTATTTTTAAATCAAACAAGACATTTAATGCTAATAGCTGATTTTAATATGTTTTTAGCATCATAAAACAAACCAAATTTTTCTGAGGTCACAAGTCAGTCAAAATGATGTTTCATGTTTTAGTTTAGTGCAGTGCATCTCCCCTTTATCCATAATGGCCAGATCTGTCTAGCTGCTCCCTTTCAAATAAAGAATGTGTTTATTTTATCATTATTGATTTGTTTGATTCAGGTCTCTTTCATTTTATCTGTGGCCTATTTGACTATTATGCAGCCTGTGCAGTCATTTTGACTACCATGTGACTAGTTTCTTTTGTTTTTGGTCTTGCTTTTCTGTTTGAAGTTTGTATGTTATATACTTAGTATTGCTGTTGTGTATATTATAACACAATATCAGGTAATTGTGTTATAATATTATACATACTGTAGACATAATTAATTCCTAGCATTGATTATGTCTACAGTTTAAGGGAGGAGTTTCGTATAAAGTACATTTGCACACAACAGGAAGTAGGGTTGCCAAGTCTTCCAGATCCTCTAGGAGACTCCCTAAATTTGGCAACAATTTTTAAATTCTCTGACTTCCAAATTGAGGCTTATTCCTTTTATATTTACTTGACAAGACAATCAACCTTTGGTGTATGTATTAAAATGGACTAAATTATAGGCATCAGCATTTTAACTTAATATTGCTGAGAATTAAAAGTGCTTCCAAATTTTTTATTCTTGGAATCAAATCTTTAAGAATTGGCAAGCTTAACAGAAAGGGAGGAGGTCAAAAGTGGCTCAAAAACTATAGTGTAATTAACGGACAGTCTCTAACATGTGTGTGCCTGCCTATCACATTCATTTTTTGGGTTTAGGCAAAGTGTTGGGTCATAATTATGCTTTATTTGGAATAATAGAAATTTATCTGGAAGAAGAGATGGGTATACAGTGGTTAAAGCACCTGCAAAAATTTGTTTGGGTTTACCAATACAACTTTCATTTTCTAAATTGAAAAATGAAAGTTGTATTTTTATAATAACTATAGTGTATTTTACATTTCATGAGAATGCATAAATACAGAGTAAAATAAGCAATTATAGTATTTAAATTTTAATAATGAAAACAACTCTAAATTCTTTAAGTAATGACAAAAGTCTGGTTTTTGTCATTAAATTTTAATGGTTGTCAAAGTTAAACCAACTTCTCATTAATCACAAGTGAACTTGACTTTATAATCATGTTTTATTTATATCCTTGTGTTTAAGTTATATCTGTTATGCTATTAATTAAGAATAGGTTGCATAGTATTTTCTAAAAAACTAATAGATTTTGCAAAAGGGTATAATTTGGACTAAAGGTAAGTAATTAGATCATCTTGTACAAGGTTCAAACAGTTTGAGCCAAAATAAAATAAAATAGGAATGATGATAGGTTATCAACTTGCAACCAGACCAATGATAAGTTTTACAATAACAAGAATTGGAGAATATATTTATTTTTAAACTTTTATTAGAAAAAAAACTAATAAAATATCCAATTTAAGCTTTTCTAGCCTGTTAAGTTTGATATTCAATTAAACAACTTTGTAACACGTGTCAGGTGTGTTTATGTTATCTAGCGTTGATGTACAGAGTCCACAGCTCTGTCACACGTGTCAGGTGTGTTATGTAACTGTAGACTTAAGAATGCGGGGTGAGATCTTCCCCCTAGAGAGGGAGAAATTGTACATTCCCTTTGGTTTGTCCGGTCAGTGCTGACCAAAGTGTGTAGCTGTGTGGCTGGTAAAGAACTAGTGTCATGGTTATTAAATTAATTGTCGGGTGCCTGAGTGTTGCTCGCTTGTGGAGAAATTAAAGTTCAAATTTGTTGTTGTTGTGTTATAAAGAATCTGTGTACTGTTTTAGACCGTGTAAACGGGAACATTTAAAAAAAACATTTTACATCATTTTCTGGTTTGTCGAGACGGATAGGATGAGGATAACGTTGAGTGCAGTGCGGATGGGATAAGGATAGTGTTGAGTGCAATGGAGTAAAGTGGATAGAGACAAACTTTCAGTTGGAGGTCTACTTCAAGAGTTGGCCGTTGGACTGTTGTTTTAGTTAAAGGTGTTCGGGTACGATATTTCTAGTTTATTAAAAATGGACCTAAAAATGTTGTTTATAAAAAAGAGAGTTGCCAAGAGTAGTCTTACTAAATTAAGGGAAAAAATTCTGGGGAATGTTGAAGATTCAGATAGTGTGCAACTTGATCTGTACTGTTCGAAATTGGGTGTTATTGCTAATGACTTAAAAAGGAAGTGTTTGATATTTGTAAGGAGGACAAATTCGAACAATATATTGAGGAGGAAAGTCAAATAGTACAAAATTCGATTGATGAGTTGATATTAGTGAGATACAACAAATCTAAACTTGAAAAATAGTAATAGTATCTCCAGCGTTGATAAAGCTAGTGAAATATCAGATTTAAAATTACCTAAATTGACGTTGCCCTCATTTAGTGGCAACTTTGAGGAATGGCTGCCATTCAGTGATCTGTTCCAAGCAGCTATTACAAACAATGGAAAATTATCAGGTGCTCAGAAACTACAGTATCTAAAGTGTTCATTAAGAGGAGAAGCTTTAAAAATTATACAATCCCTATCCATTTGTGATCAAAATTTTGAAATTGCATGGGAACTACTTTCCTAACAGTATTCTCAGAAAAGAGAATTGGTAGCGTCATTAATTAAGAAGATATTGAGTTTGCCAAAATTAAATTATGAAAATGTGGTACAGATTTTAAATATTGTTGACTCGACTACAGAGTGTATTCGATCCTTAGAAGCTCTAAATTTTAATATGGATGAGTTCTCGAGCATATTATTTATGTTCATTATTCAATTTAAATTGGATGCAACAACCAGAGGCTGGTGGGAACACTCACTTAAGGGTGATGATATTCCTCCATTCAATGACTTATTAGAATTTTTGAAGGGTCATGTTAGAACTGTACAGCCAACCAAAACTCAGACTAATAAAAGATTCATGCCTAAGGTTACATCTCTCGCTTCTCAAATGAAGGGACAATGTGCATGCTGTAAGGGAGACCATTCATTATATAAAGGTGCAAAATTTCAGAAGCTTAAGGTACAGGACAGAATAGAGTTAGCAAAAAGGAAAGGTTTGTGTTTTAATTGTTTGTCAAAAAATCACAGTGTGAGAAATTGTACTGTCAATGTTTCTTGTTTAAACTGCAAGAGACAACACAACTCACTCTTGTGTTATGGAAGGAAAAGAAATTCCATCTCTAATGTAGACTCTGAGTCAAATCCACAAACAAGCCGTCCATCCATGAATTCAAGTATAGCTATTCCTGAGATGACAAAAGGGACAGTTTGTAAGTCAACCACTTCAATTTCTGCTTCACAATATGAAGGAGGGTCAAAAAGAATGTAAGCAACCAAGTTCTATTATGTACTGCTCAAATTAAGGTTTTAAATTCTAACAACAAATGGGTAGGTTGTCGATATTTATTAGATTCAGGAGGTCAGAGATCATTTATTTCTAAAGAGTGTGTGACAAAATTAGGATTAAATGTAAGGGGCAGTACAATATTGGTTTCATGTCTAGGCGCATTCACCACTATGAGCAATGAGGAGGTTGAATTGATATTCACTTCACATTTTAAAAGTAAACTGCGTGCTTCTACTTCTGCCTTTGTAATAGAAAGAGTCACAGGAAAACTTCCATATGTTTCGTTACCATCAGATATTTGCAATGATTTTAATGATCTTATTTTGGCCGATCCCTTCTTTTACATGTCAAGGAATATAGACATCCTGTTTGGTGTGAATGTATTAAACTAAGGTGATAAAAATTCTAGGTCTAGAGTGGCATCCCAGAGAAGATATTTTTATATGTAACTTTGAGTTCAAACATCATCTGTGTAATTCAACTAAGCAAACAATTTTGTCATCTATTGCGAGGTTATTTGACCCATTGGGGTGGATTTCCCCCTTTGTAATATTAACTAAGATGTTACTGCCAGAAATCTGGAGGATTAAACTATCTTGGGATGAACCTTTGCCTCCATGTATTGATCATAATTGGAAGATTATTTGTAAAGAATTAGGACAGTTGAGGTACATTCAAATTCCAAGATAAATGCTGTTACCTAATTACACGATGATCTTCTAATTACACCGTTGATCTTCATGCATTTTGTGATGCATCAGAAAAGGGCTATGAAGCAGTTGTTTACGTGCGATCGTCAGATGAATCTAATGTTTGGGTTAGACTGTTAACATCGAAGATTCGTATAGCACCGTTAAAACCTATTTCAATTCCAAGGATGGAATTATGTGCAGCAGTTTTATTAGTTCATTTGGTGCAAGCAATACAAGGTGCATTTCAGATTGAGATTAATTCTATATTTGCATGGAGTGATTCAACCATAGTGCTCTCTTGGTTAAAGGCTGAGCTTTCTAGGTGGTAAGTATTTGTCACCAATAGAGTATCAGAGATTTAATCTATTTTGCCTGCAGAAAATTGGAATTACATTGACAGAAACAAGAATCCTGCAGATTGTGCATCATGTGGACTTTTACCTTCAGAACTTGTAATACATGACTTATGGTGGAATGGCCCAGAATGGCTGCTATCCTATGACATCCCATTCACCAAGAATATATCTATTTGTGATGCAGCATTAAGGGAGGTGCGTAAACATGCTACTTGTAGTGTTGGCACAAGCATAGAAGAGCTGCCTGTCATTTCTAAAATAACATCATTTGTTAAACTTCAGTGAACCGTGGCTTGGTGCCTGAGATTTGTGACAAATGCAAAATTATCACCTCCTTATAGGTAGACCAATTGACACTATATCAGACATTGATCTCAAATCTCTCAGATAGTAGACTTTCACACTGGCAACGTGTAACAAAAATGACTCAAATCATTTGGAAACAATAAAATAAAACACTTACTGGAATATAAACAGAATGAAAACAAAACACCTTGGTATTTCCAGCAAACAAGTAAAATTTAATAAAATAAAAACGTTTTCGACTATTTTTAATAGTCCTCTTCAGTTACTCTTTAAATTGAAAATGGAACAACTTCTTTAAACAGAATTAGAACAAAAAATAGAATGCCAGCAATAACATCATTTAAATTTAAAAAATAAAATAAAAATAACATGAAATAAAAGTAACATAAAAATAGTACAAATTAAACAGTAAAATAAAACAAAGTATTAATATAATTAATTGTAGTAAAAAGATTTCCATGCACTAGAAAGACTATCAGCATCTCTATGGTTGATGCAACCTTTGGTATTATGCGCCTTGTAAATCTCGAGTTTTTCAATGTATTTAATAAAATGTTTGTTAGTGGCAGTCTTAATTAAGGAAGCTTTATCCCAATAAATATTGATATCTTGTTCTTTTGCAAAGGCTGCCAGTACAGTACTGTCCAAGTGTTTAGTAATTGAATATTTATGCTCCTGCAACCTCTGTTTTAAAGACCTCATGGTAGCACCAACATAAACTAACTCTGAATTAAAATGGCAGTCAGTTAATGGGATTGAATATACTCCTGATGTGTTGTTTCGATTTAGTTTCAACTTATCGTTCCGTAGAATTCTGTAAATCGTAGGATTACGTCGATAGATCATTTTAACATTGTTCTTGCGAGCTATTTTCTTAAAGATGGAATGTAGGAAAGGAATATAGTTGAGAACTACTCTTTCGGTCTTGGCTGGTGGTAGTAGGATGTTTATTTGTTGGATTACAAAATTTATCAATAAGAGCGTTAATCTCCCGTAAATGATATCCTTGTTGTACAGCTATTGTGCGTATGTAATTTAGCTCTCTATATGTGTCATAAATACTTGTACAGTGGGTATAGACCCGTTTTATCCAAGATCTAAAGGCTGCATGTTTAAAGTTGCTGGGATCGAAAGAATTCTTTGGAATAATAATAGGAAGATAGCTAGGCTTTCGATAAATGTTCGTCCATATTTCACCAAATTTACAAGTGATGGATAGATCCAGGAAGTTTACATTCAGGTCACTTTTTTGTTCCAATGATAGTGTCAAACCATATGGGTTGTTATTCATTTTGTTAAGGAACTCGCTAGCGTTATTAATATTCCTCCAAATGATGAACACATCATCCACATATCTTGCATATAAAATTATGTCGTTGTTGAAGATAGGCAGTACTTTATTTTCTAAACGTCGTAATACTAGTTCACATAAAACTGGGGATATTGGGCTCCCCATTGGAACTCCTCGTTGTTGTAAATATGTGTTGCCTTCAAATGCAAAAAATGAAGTATAACAAATTAGGTGTGCGAGTTCTAGTATGTGTTCATGAAATTTTGTAGCATTATTAACATTCGTAAAAAGGAAATCTCTTATCTCGCAAAAACAAGGTGGTAATTTTATAGATGGAAATAATGCTTTAAAATCCATTACGGTCATAAATTCATTGTCTTCTAGGCTAATATTTCTGAGCATATCCACCAGTTGAATAGAGTTATTAATAGTATACGGGTGATCTTGAAGTCGTGGCTGGATAAATCTAACAAGTTGTTTCTCAAGTTCAAACGTAGGGGAGCCACATTTTTCTATAACAGGTCGTATCTGACAGTTAGGTTTATGGGTTTTGCCAAAGGCGAAGATTTTCGGTGTTCTTGGTGCTTGTACGACAGAGTTATGCATACATAACTTGCGAGCTAAGGGAGTTGAAACGAATTTTTTAACTCTCTGTTGTAGAATTGCATTAAAAATGCCAAAGAATGGCTACATACAAATAAGAGTAGTGCTTATCAAGGCTGATAAGTCCAAAGGAGTAGTGCTCCTTAAAAGAGATTCCTACAACCATAAACTGCAGGATTACATCAGGGACACCGAATGCCAACGTGCTCCTGACAAATATTTAGAATCACTACAACAGAGAGTTAAAAAATTCGTTTCAACTCCCTTAGCTCGCAAGTTATGTATGCATAACTCTGTCGTACAAGCACCAAGAACACCGAGAATCTTCGCTTTTGGCAAAACCCATAAACCTAACTGTCAGATACGACCTGTTATAGAAAAATGTGGCTCCCCTACGTTTGAACTTGAGAAACAACTGGTTAGATTTATCCAGCCACGACTTCAAGATCACCCGTATACTATTAATAACTCTATTCAACTGGTGGATATGCTCAGAAATATTAGCCTAGAAGACAATGAATTTATGACCGTAATGGATTTTAAAGCATTATTTCCATCTATAAAATTACCACCTTGTTTTTGCGAGATAAGAGATTTCCTTTTTACGAATGTTAATAATGCTACAAAATTTCATGAACACATATTAGAACTCGCACACCTAATTTGTTATACTTCGTTTTTTGCATTTGAAGGCAACACATATTTACAACAACGAGGAGTTCCAATGGGGAGCCCAATATCCCCAGTTTTATGTGAACTAGTATTACGACGTTTAGAAAATAAAGTACTGCCTATCTTCAACAACGACATAATTTTATATGCAAGATATGTGGATGATGTGTTCATCATTTGGAGGAATATTAATAACGCTAGCGAGTTCCTTAACAAAATGAATAACAACCCATATGGTTTGACGCTATCATTGGAACAAAAAAGTGACCTGAATGTAAACTTCCTGGATCTATCCATCACTTGTAAATTTGGTGAAATATGGACGAACATTTATCGAAAGCCTAGCTATCTTCCTATTATTATTCCAAAGAATTCTTTCGATCCCAGCAACTTTAAACATGCAGCCTTTAGATCTTGGATAAAACGGGCCTATACCCACTGTACAAGTATTTATGACACATATAGAGAGCTAAATTACATACGCACAATAGCTGTACAACAAGGATATCATTTACGGGAGATTAACGCTCTTATTGATAAATTTTGTAACCCAACAAATAAACATCCTACTACCACCAGCCAAGACCGAAAAGTAGTTCTCAACTATATTCCTTTCCTACATTCCATCTTTAAGAAAATAGCTCGCAAGAACAATGTTAAAATGATCTATCGACGTAATCCTACGATTTACAGAATTCTACGGAACGATAAGTTGAAACTAAATCGAAACAACACATCAGGAGTATATTCAATCCCATTAACTGACTACCGTTTTAATTCAGAGTTAGTTTATGTTGGTGCTACCATGAGGTCTTTAAAACAGAGGTTGCAGGAGCATAAATATTCAATTACTAAACACTTGGACAGTACTGTACTAGCAGCCTTTGCAAAAGAACAAGATATCAATATTTATTGGGATAAAGCTTCCATAATTAAGACTGCCACTAACAAACATTTTATTAAATACATTGAAAAACTCGAGATTTACAAGGCACATAATACCAAAGGTTGCATCAACCATAGAGATGCTGATAGTCTATCTAGTGCATGGAAATCTTTTTACTACATTTAATTATATTAATACTTTGTTTTATTTTACTGTTTAATTTGTACTATTTTTATGTTACTTTTATTTCATGTTATTTTTATTTTATTTTTTAAATTTAAATTATGTTATTGCTGGCATTCTATTTTTTGTTCTAATTCTGTTTAAAGAATTGTTCCATTTTCAATTTAAAGAGTAACTGAAGAGGACTATTAAAAATAGTCGAAAACGTTTTTATTTTATTAAATTTTACTTGTTTGCTGGAAATACCAAGGTGTTTTGTTTTCATTTGGAAACAGTGGACTAATACATACATAAATAATTTACAACAACAGAATAAGTGGATGATTGAAAAAGATAATATTAAGATAGGGACATCAGTCATTATCAAGGAAGATAATATATGTATCTTTAAGTGGGAAGAATTATAGAAGTTTTCCCAGGATCTGATGGTAAAGTAAGAGTTGTGAGTGTAAAAACAAAAAATGGTATATTTAAGCGAAGTGTATCTAAAATTTGTGTTTTACCTTTGGAGAACTGAAGTTGTGTTTTGTAAAAAAGAAAAAATATGTTTTGTTTTGTATGTGTGTAACGTGTTGAACCCTAGAAGGTTCAAGGCGGGAGGTAAAGAACCAGTGTTGTGATTTTTGAATTAATTTCGGGTGCCCGAGTGTTGCTCGCTTGTGAAGAAATTAAAGTTCAAATTTGTTGTTGTTGTGTTATAAAGAATCTGTGTACTGTTTTAGACTGTGTAAATGGGAACATTTAAAAAAACATTTTACATTGTTTTTTTAGTAAACAAAGACAGACAACAGTTTTATTTAAATCTAATTTCTGAGCCATTGCATTTTTAAAAGCTAGGTTTTTAAAAATGCAAAAGCTCAACAGAACAATCTCTCAGTTTTTGTGATTTTATAATTTTGCATATAATTTTTGATTACTTTCAACCTACTAAATGATCTTTCTGTTGTAGCTCTTCTAAAAAGAAAAATAATACATATTTTATATACATATACACATACAAACACAAGAAAGCAAGTTAACTTTCAAGAAATCATTTTCCATGAAACCATATAAGTAAATTGCTAATTACTTTTTAGTTTGAGTCTTAAGAAGTTTGCATGAGGACATTTTCTATTTTTGCTTGTACCTACTTTGCAAATGTAACTTTTCAAAAATGAAATATATAAAATCAAAATATTGAATATCACAGAGAGGATTTTACATTGATTTTTATGTCCATTGTTATTCAGAAATAAAATATATCTTAATCTTTCACTACATCTTTTGAGCCTAACTGCAGACTTGTCTTTTATGGCTTATATGGCCCTTCTCAGAAAAAGGTTGGAAACTCCTGTGCTAAATTATCAGATAAAATAGTTCCAATATTATTAAACCATATTCTGAACAAATTAACAGATTTTAACTTACAAAAAATTAAATAATTGAGGAATTTATGATGTGGTTTCATATCTTTCATTAACTTGAACATTTATTGTTTTATAACATGTTTACTTTAAAAAATTGTTCAACATTATAAAAGTTGTCAAGCCTCCACGTTATCTTTCAAACTGGCATTTGGTTTTAGGTTGTCATTTTTTGGAAAAATTTGGATGTACTGTACCGTACATCCCATTTACAATGTGTAGGAATAACTTTGTTTTTAAAATCACTAGCGAGGTTGAGGCCAAAGTTTTCAACGCGAAAATGTGTACATCGGACATTCGGCACCGCTTTCCTGTAAGCCTAGAAGTTTGACAATGGTGTTTGGATAGTCAGTGGAATCATGCTCGACATTCCAAACGCCATTGTCTAACTTCTAGGCTTACAGGAAAGCGGCACCGAACGTCCAAAGGACACGTTTTTGCGTTTAAAACTTCGGCCTTGATCTTGCTATTATAATGTAATTAGTCTTTTAAACTTTATTTGTTAGTTTTTACTTTGATAGTAATAGAGGCCGATGTAATTTTAAAAACATTTATATAATCGAAAACATTTATATAATTTATAGAGTTCTGGCAAAGTATCAGAATTTGATTGAGAAAAACAAGCAATCCTCAAAGGTATTAAAATTAATTCTGATTTTTCTACTATAAAAATGTTTGAAGTAAATTTGGAAAAATCTGTCAATCCATAAAGAATTAGAAAAGTCATGACAAAAGAATGTAACATAAGATTGTCTAGGAAAAAATATTACATCTCAACAATAAACAAAAAAAAGGATACACTTTGCAAATGAATATAAAACAATAGCAAATTCTTTCTGAAATCAAGTGGGTTTTTTTCCATGGCATGAGCAAATTTATCATATTTGTCTCTGAGAATGAAAAATGACATTGAAAAAATCTGAAATAAAGCACATCTGAGATCTACAGTTAATTATAGTAGAGAATCAGTTTGTTTGGGGATGCAAATGGCATTGGAAATATTGTTTTTATTGATGGAAATAGCAATTGAAGATTACATATACCGTATTTTACGGACTAGAAGACGCACTTTTTTCTTCGAAAAATTGCCTCCAAAATTCAGGTGCGTCTTATACTCCGTAGCGTCTTATAGGTATTTTTTAAAAAAAATTGCTTAAAAATTAAGGTGCGTCTTATAGTCTGTAGTGTCTTATAGTCCGTAAAATACGGTAGTTGTTGTGTCCAGTGTCATAAATTTTTAAAATGATGTGAGGTTTGAATTCAACAAGGAACATATTGAAATTAAGAACTAGAATGTTTTTGAAATAGAGAATACAGGATTGAAATTAGAGTCAAGAGGCATAGTGAATTTTGGTTTCATTTTGTTAATACTTTATAGTTCCTAGAGTTATAAAGACTTTTTCTTGTGTGCGTCCTTCAATGATTAAATGGACTTCAACACTATAATTGTCAAAAATAAGTTGGAATTGCTAAAAATAGAGTAGCTCTTGATAGAAAGTTTTTTCCCAGCATGACTGTAACTGAAAACATGCTCTTTGGAAAACCAGAATGCAGTTGCTCTGTTATCTTATTCTTTCTGCAGCTACCCCATCATCAGAAGAATTAAATTAGAAAATATTGTATTTTTAGCAAAAGAGAACTTAAAAATATTTTACAAATGCAATGGGATATGTTTAATGGAAATTTATTTTTAAAAATATCTTTCTTCAATACCCAAACAATTTTGGATTGTTATTTAAATCTAAGGGTTATTCTATTAGATATTTAATTTTGAATATTTAAATCAATTATATGGTTATTCTATTGAATGAATATTTCTATATGAATACTTTTGTGAGTGCAGTCAAGTACGGATTATAATAAACATTTTTTATTTAATAGAAAGTAAACTCTTGTTTTTATATAATTTCTGATTACGAAAGTATATAACATACCGGTTAATGTTACCCTTGGTGCCAAGATGGCGGCTCATCTCTGATTCCAGCAAGGAAACAGAGGAACGCACATTCTAACCTAACCTATTCTAATAATTTGGTTGCTAATAATTATGGTAATTTATTAGAATAGGTTAGGTTAGGTTAGAACGTGTGTCCCACTGTTTCCTTGCTGGAATCAGAGACAAGCTGCCATCTTGGCACCAAGGGTAACATTAACCAACATATCTTATAAATATATTTTTTAGATATTCCTAATATTTTCGTAGAAATGTAAGAATGTGCTTATAGAATAAATTTTTATCTCATGAATTCTTTTGCGAGTTACTGTATGTAGTTCAAAGTCCTAATTATGCAGGTTCACTGGGAGAGTCCCAGAGTATGGCAAAAAGTTTTAAATTCTCAGATTCCTAAATTGAGGTTTATTCTTCTCACATTTTCTCAGCATGCAGATCAACTTTTGGGTTATAGATTAAAACAGACTAAATAATAGGTGACAGCATTTTGATATTGGAATAAACCATGTCAAAGTGCCCAGAATCAATTCAGGAGTTGGCAAGCTTAAAGTTAAGTAAACAAGGACAAACTTAAGGATGGACAACAATTGTACATAAATAAAGAGAATTGTAAATAAATGCCAGCAAATATGGCAAGAACTGTATTACTCAACATCTATCATGGTAATAGATAACTTATAGGATTTTACAAATCAAAGCAATAAATGTAAGTCTATGGTGAATGGATGGAAAGTGCTTATCAATTCTAAGCAAAGAGAGGGATCTGTCAGTATGGAATCTGTCCACCTCAAACTGCAATGCAGCACTCGCATCGTGATGACAGGCTCATCAAGTGATCAAGTCACTGACCGGCTTGGTGACTTTCTAACCATCACTACTAGCAATTGTGTTCATTCTTAAATTTTGGACACATGTATGTGGTACTTCCTTACATATCATAGAGTAAATTGAAGATGGATAAATAAATTTTTGTTGTTTAGAATTTTATTATTTGCTGTTGTTAAAAATAATTTTTCATTTAAGAAAAATGTTTGGTTCAGAATAATGTAGAAACAGATATAGAATGGTAATGAGTTCTGATATATTTTTAACTTTTTATTAAATTGTTTAATGTTTAATGAAAGATGTTTATCTGTAAGATTCATTCCAATACGAAAAATTTGGAAGGTTTGTTAGTGTTTTTGTCAGAGACTTAAAGGTTCTTCTATTAAAAAATAAAAGCTAGATATTGGTAAAAAAGATAACAACAAACAGAGAAAGATAATAAAGTGAACAGATTAATGATGAACAAGATTTAAATATATTTTTTGGCAAATGTATGAGGCTTGTGTAGATTTATTTTAAGACAGAATCATCTGTTATATTCAGTAAACAAGGCTGTCAGAATCATTGTTTGTTTCACTTATAAATATAGTAAATCTGTTGTTTTATGACTGTTCACTTTATAACTCCCTATTTTTATAACTAAATAAGCCTATAAATTTTCTGTTATGGTTGTTTTAAATTCTATAATTAAGCACCGAAATTTTTTTATTAAAATAAAACTTTGCATTAATATATTAGAATAAATACTTTTAAAAAACAACTTAATTTTGAAAATCGACAAACTCAATAAAATTTATTGAGAAATGTTTTTGCTTTTGATCACTTTGGGACCTTCCAAATGATCAATGTCAACCACTAGGGATCAATTGAAAAGTGTTTATTAAAAATTATTAATTCAATGGGTTATGCATATGACACTTTGGGATGGTGTAAATTTACAGACTAACTAAGTATAGTAGATCATTTCTATGAAAATGGCATATGGATTAATACTGGCTCACTAGATTTATTATTTTATTATTTTTACTGTGTATCATTCTTGGATTGTGTCCAGTATCAAATCTTGCAGATGGGCCTAATAGCAGAATGTTTTGTAGTGAAAAGTATTTACACAAAGTAGATTATACAAGAAAAAGAAACTTTATTTTTGTATCCGAACAACATTTTCTACAAGTTTCAACTCTTAGACAAGTTCCATGTTTTCTTTTCACTTGCAAGACTGATATATACAGTGTTTCTTTTTGTGGAATGGCACAGTCACAATTTCTACTTTTCAATGATAACAAAGCATGATGGTATGGAAACTTTACAATCACGGGCTGCGTTCTTAATCTAGTATATTAACCTACTTATAACTAAATTATTAGAATATACGTATAGATAGAAGAGGGGGAAAAAAAGAAATCTTAGGACGGGTACCCAATGGCCCTTGAATGTACAGTACTTTTTGATGGTTCAATTTGGATAAAATCCTTCTTATCTGAGCCAGTTTCTTTCTCTTCACTGAACTGCTCCTTAAGTGTCTACAGTGAGGTATGTTCTCCGAGAAGTTGTTTCTATTGCACTTACGAATAATGTCTTTATGCATCTCTATCTCTTATACCAACAAAATAAAACCTTTTTTATATCCCAGTACAAACAGATTTAGATGAAACTAATGTTTTTGACCGTTATCGTGGTCTTCGTCAGGCTATTGACCAGTATAAATTTGGGTTAGTGTTACCTTATGTAGCCAAGATGGCGGCTTGTCTCTGATTTCAGCAAGGAAACAGTGGGACGCACGTTCTAACCTAACCTATTCTATTCTAATAATTTGGTTGCTAATAATTGTAGTGAGTATGTTACCGGTAAGGATCGGTCTCACAATTGGTGAGGGAAATTAAGGGCCATACAAGAAATGACACGTGAATACTAGGAAGGAATTACTAAATTTTATAAATATAAACAAAAAAAACGTATAACATTCAAAATCACTAGTATATTAATTACAAAATAAACAAAAACCCGCTTATTCTAACAGTATATATACAATATGTAACAGTGGTGCGTACATGCTGGACTGACTAAATACGTTGAATATCATTCGTACAAAACAAAGACCTCACAACAGATCGGCGTACTACACACACTAATAGGTTGTCCTCCTTATCGTAATTCTCACAGCCACCTTGATTACGCTATCGGTATGCTCGCCTTGTGGATGCACACGGATTATCTCACGACCTCAGTCCAGCCACTATCCGTCCTTCCTCGCTTACCTTCTATGTCCGAGCTTCTCACTCCTATATCCTCCGCTGGCGTGTTTCCTCTTACCTCGGCCAAGTCCCAGGAAGCAAAAAGGTGCTCCTGCATGTTAGACACACCTTTTTATAACCCTTCGCCATTCGGGGCTTTTGGTCAATCACGTGAGGTTGCCACAAACAGGGGTGCGCGACAACGGAAAATTTTACAAAAATAACGCGACAATGGATTTTACAAAGAAAAATATATAACGCGACAATGTATGGCTCCCAAGCAGGGCCGGTCCCGATACGCGAAAAAAATATTAAAAAAAATGTACATATAAAAAAATAGTGGCGGAGCACTACATAATTATGGTAATTTATTAGAATAGAATAGGTTAGGTTAGAACATGCGTCCCACTGTTTCCTTGCTGAAATCAGAGACGAGCCACCATCTTGGCTACCTAAGGTAACATTAACCAAAATTTGAAACTGGAATTCAAACATGTTTAAAATTGTAAAAATCTGTTTGTACTGGGATATAAAAAAGGTTTTATTTTGTTGATTTATCCTTCCCAGGGATTGTGCAAGTTGTTTTATCTCTGATACCACTTTCTCAAGCCCTTGTCGTCTGCTGAAAATGACCTAGAGCCTTCCTTCTACACTTCTTGTCTCTCTGGTGTCTAGCCAAAAAGTGGTTAGCTAGCACGAGTTTTTCTCTCAGGGTTTTCCTCCTATTGTCTTTTCTGCCCCACCCTAGCTGGGAAGGGTTAGGTCAAATAAATTCTCAGAATAAGGAAACAAAAGATGTACAAGAACAAAGTGATAGTGAAGGATTAGAATAAAATATGATAAAAATTTATACAATATACATAATATATGGCATACTGCCACACCTGTGAGACAAGTGTAAAACCTTAAACAGTTTGGAGAAATTTTCTGACAATATGACAAGTTGTCAGAATAGTAGCTTATTGCAAAGATCTGTATAAATTTGAATGAATGTCTATTATTTTCAGGCTTTTATGTAATGAATGAGTGATAACTCCTGTGGCAGAGAATTTTTACAGCAGCCTTTTTGTTGTTCAGTAAGAATGCTGTGTTCATCAATGTGATTGTGGCGACAGCTTTGGTCGCAAATCCAAAAGTCGCCACCAGGAGGACCCCTGAACTTAACAAACTGGCAACCTAACGCATTGACCTCACTTTGATTTGGACCTCGCTCTAGACGCTCGTGTTCTTGCCTCTATGTTCGACTTGTACAATTGCACCATATCTCATGTACATAATAAATTTAAGTTTTTTGTGTATTGTAAATAATTATGTACAAAGTAGCGCTACAATGATCATATATTTTGTTTGTGATGCAAGATGTAAGAATCTTGTAAAATTTTGGAATATATGTAATTGGTCTGTACTGTGCAGGGTCTTTGGTATTGTTATTTTTTGGTTTCATGACGGTGTGCCCCGTGTGAGAAAATTTGGCATATCTTGTAGATCGTTGATAACATGTTAAATGTTTAGCTAGTTTCTGGTGCAATAATTAAATTTTTTTATACCAGAAATTGTGAATGTTGTCTACACCAGGTATTGTCCAATTGTATGCTTTCTGCATTGTGAAAATGGATGTCTTGTGCATTTATTTCAACACAATTCATACTAAGTGTATCCTGCATATCTTTGCTCTCCTCTTTGATCCAATCTCCATCAGCATTGTCTATAGCCTAAAATGTGTTAGTGATTTGTGTTCAGTATTCAATTATAACAAAAATCCATTCATATGCAATAGCTATGTAACTGAAGTCTTGTGATCCCTTAAAAGTTTAGTTTGCTTTCTTGCTGAAATTAATTTTTGTACTCTCCAATTTTAATCTGATAATACACTGCTGGCCATTAAAATTGCTACACTACGAAGGCTGCACGCAACAAATGCAAAATTTGCATGAAAAGTACAGAATGTTGGGTGCTCTGTACCTCAAGATTACCTATCAATTTGATCATGCCTTCCTTTCATTATACTTAAAGTGACCAACCATCCTCCTTTTGTAAGTTCTGTCCTCCCTCAAAAAGTGTCCTACATGTCCTCCTTTTTGATATTTGAAGACTAATCTGTAAATCTTCATTAATTATTACGCCTTTGTGTCCTTTTTATCTTAATTTAAATTTAATTTGTATACTAGTACTTTTTATATATTAACAGGACTTATTATACTGGAAAATATGGATGCAGATATTTAGTCTTATAGATCAAAAATAATGTTTTTTATGGGACAACCGCTACTACACCGGATTAAACTAATAAAACCTACTTAAAGCCTGTTACCGGTGAGCTTCGCTGAAAATCGTTACAAACGTTTTCGAACTATAAAGTTCTTCTTCAGGTAACTGACGACCGTTAATCGAATGCAATTCGAATAAAATCCTAATGGAATACGATTCCGAATTCTATCGCTTGGATCGTTGACGTCATCCAGGCATGCGCTCTTACCGGCTGTGTACTATCTTAAGTTCTTGTTTATGAGTGCTTGCCATGCCGTTGACAGGGCGATTTCGTCCTTATTGTTGATGCAGTTATCTTCCTTGAGATTAGCCTTATATATGCACAGAGCTTCCAGCCATCTAAGATGGTTTACGCATTGAGTTGTGTGAATTATTTTGGCTTGATTGAGAAAAGGTTCTATTTCCGGATCCGAGGCATAGATAGCAAGAGCGGTGGTGGACCTCGCGTGTAAAATATCACTCTCGTGTTCTTTTAGTCTTACTTCCAGGGAGCGCTTCGTGGATCCTACGTAGATTAGACTTCTGTCTGTTCTATGGTCCATAATCGGGATGGAGTACACGCCCGGAAGTCGTTCCTTGTTGGAAATGTCTTTACCGTTCTTTAATATATCCGAAATTGTAGCGCATCTTCTATAGGCTATGCGTATATTCTTTTTCTTAGCTATTGATCTGTATATTGCTTCAAGATATGGATTATATGTGACCGGTATGAAATTAGGTCTAACCTCCTCGTGAAGCTGGTTAGGTTGTGGATCTTGGCTATTGTGTTTGCGGATCAATTTACTTGCAATCCCTTGGTAACCATGTTTCTCGGCTATGTGATGTATACGATTCAGTTCGGCTTGTAAAGAGCTCTGGGATGACGAGTGTGTATAAGCCCTCTTAATTAAAGCGTTAAATGCTGCTGTTTTATATTGCGGCGGGTCGCAGGATCCTGCCGGTATATAGAGATGTTCGGCCTCTGGTTTACGGTAGACCTCTGTGTGGATGGACGTTTGGTCGATTTTGATGTTGATGTCGAGGAAATGCGCTTCCGTAACGTGTGCTTGGTCTATCTCTAGGGTCATGCCATAAGGATTATCATTGAATGCCCCGACAAACTCTGATATGTCTGGTTTCCGTCTCCACAGGATGAGAATATCATCTATGTATCTTTTATATAGTAAGATGTTCGGTGAATACTTCGTGATGATCTTAGATTCCAATTGCCTCACCACCATCTCACATAGATCTCCTGCGATGGGGCTGCCCATCGGGACCCCTCTACCTTGGGCATATGTGACCCCCTTGAATTGGAAAAAGGAGTTATAACATAATAGATGCGCCAATTCTAAAACCTGTTGATGCAGAGAGCTGTCATTTACGATGTTAAAGAGTTTGTCTCTAAGGGCGCAAAATACCGGCGGTAGTTTGATTGACGGGTATAACGACTTAAAGTCCAACACTGTTATGAAGCCGGGAGATGCTGGTAACTTTCCGAGTTTGGATAATAGTTCCGCTGGGTTCGTCAGAGCATATGGGTATCCTTCCAAGTCGTTCGATAGTAGCTTATGTGCGCGTCTCTCCAGTTCAATGGTTGGAGCTCTCGCTTTGTCAATAACGGGTCTTAACTGTTGACCCGGTTTGTGGGTCTTCGCGAAGGCGAAGATCCTAGGACTGTCCGGAGAATCTATTACGATATTCCTTAATCCAAGGCGTTTAGCTAACTTCGTGTTGGAAAATCTTTTGACTTTCGCTTGTAAGCCATCTATGGCATTAATGGGAGCCCTGGTGCATTGAGTGCTGTTAATATGTTCCTCTATACGACTATTGTACGTATCCCGCTTCATGAGAACGAAAGAATGGCTTTTGTCGGCTCTGACTAAGGTGACTTTATTTAGTTGCATCCATCTTTTTGTGCGTTCCACGTTATATATTATTCGTTTGCTGTCCTGAGAGCTACTTGGAATTATTAAGTTTGTGTGTGGCTTTCCATCTAAAGTATTCCTTCTCCACCTGCGTTAAACCTGTTATCAGGGATTCTAATTCCGGAATGGTGTTTATTTCTTCTGTAGACGGTGTGGGTGCAAATTTGGGACCCAAGCTCAAGACTTTGTGATTGCAAGTAAATTGATCCGCAAACACAATAGACAAGATCCACAACCTAACCAGCTTCACGAGGAGGTTAGACCTAATTTCATACCGGTCACATATAATCCATATCTTGAAGCAATATACAGATCAATAGCTAAGAAAAAGAATATACGCATAGCCTATAGAAGATGCGCTACAATTTCGGATATATTAAAGAACGGTAAAGACATTTCCAAAAAGGAACGACTTCCGGGCGTGTACTCCATCCCGATTATGGACCATAGAACAGACAGAAGTCTAATCTATGTAGGATCCACGAAGCGCTCCCTGGAAGTAAGACTAAAAGAACACGAGAGTGATATTTTACACGCGAGGTCCACCACTCGCTCTTGCTATCTATGCCTCGGATCCGGAAATAGAACCTTTTCTCAATCAAGCCAAAATAATTCATACAACTCAATGCGTAAACCATCTTAGATGGCTAGAAGCTCTGTGCATATATAAGGCTAATCTCAAAGAAGATAACTGCATCAACAATAAGGACGAAATCGCCCTGTCAACGGCATGGCAAGCACTCATAAACAAGAACTTAAGATAGTACACAGCCGGTAAGAGCGCATGCCTGGATGACGTCAACGATCCAAGCGATAGAATTCGGAATCGTATTCCATTAGGATTTTATTCGAATTGCATTCGATTAACGGTCGTCAGTTACCTGAAGAAGAACTTTATAGTTCGAAAACGTTTGTAACGATTTTCAGCGAAGCTCACCGGTAACAGGCTTTAAGTAGGTTTTATTAATGTTTTTTATTTAGTTCACTTGAACACACACACTTTAAACTTGTGTTTCGGACTTGTTCGTCCTCCTGACACTTTCTGCCTGCTGAGGAGGGACGAACAAGTCCGAAACACATGTTTAAAGGGTATGTGTTCAGGTGAACTAAATAAAAAACATTATTTTTGATCTGTAAGACTAAATATCTGCATCCATATTTTCCAGCATAATAAGTCCTGTTAGTATATAAAAAGTACTAGTATATAAATTAAATTACTGTAAATCTCCATATTCGATTGATGCCAAGCCGATCCGTTGCATGTGATGTAATGTGTTTGTATTTGACATGACGGTTCATCAAGGCTCGGTACAGTGCAGCAAAACGCTATTATGAAACGCATGTGCTCTGCACAGGAGACCTCAAGAGAGTGTGCTGCATGCAAGTAGCTTAGTTTACTTCTTACCGAAACACAACACAGCACATACACATGCAGTAGAGATTATTACAGTGTATTATTGTTGCAATGAATAAAATGTTTCTTTTATTTACAATATTTTTTCCTTCAATTTATGTGTGTCCTCCTTTTCATTGTAAAAAAGTTGGTCACCTTATTATACTGTATGTATAAAATAAATGCTCTTTGCTTTCCTTCCTGGTGTAGTAATTTTAATGACTATCAGTGTAAATAAAGCATCACTGTTAAGATTTGAATAGAATGTTTGGATTTTGAAAAACATGTTAATTCCAAAATACTTTTTAACATGAAAAAATTAACAATAATACTCATCTTCATAAACTTCTGTTAAAAAATAAAATATTTATCTGTGATTATATTGTAAGTTTTAATTCATAATGTTTTACATTATAGCAAATTTATACATTGTTGTATATATGATGTTAATAGGTATATAATTTAATTAAAATAATAATTGATTATTTTAATATTGTAAAGAGTAAAGCAAACTGGATCAATATATCAAAAACTCATACGAAAAGACACTTTTTCTCTTTTCAGCAGTATTTTTAATTCACATTAACCGTTTTGGCTTTGTAAAGAAATCACTGAAGAAACTGGCAATCTGAATGTGAAATTGTAGATTTCATGTTTAGATTGGATTAGATTAAGTAGGCTGAAAATTTGCATTAAAATACTACTAGAAAGAGAAAAGTTGTCTTTTGTATGAGTTTATGAATATAATGACAGTTTTAGGATTACTGATTGATTTTTGATATTTGTTTTTACAGAAGAATCAAGACAAAAATTAGATTAGAAAGCACATTCAAATTAAAAAGTCGTCATTAACTGAAAATTCATATTCACGATGAATTTTGGGATAATTATCTGACCGTAAGATGGGAATTGCTAAGATGAATTGAGTGAATGGAAATCTAGCTTTATTATATTGTGAGTATAAAAAATTCAAATTTTACATTTTTTCTATATTCAAATATTGGTTAATGTTACCCTAGGTGCCAAGATGGCGGCCCGTCTCTGATTCCAGCAAGGAAATAGTGGGACGCATGTTCTAACCTAACCTAACCTATTCTAATAATTTGGTTGCTAATAATTATGGTAATTTATTAGAATAGGTTAGGTTAGAATGTGCGTCTCACTGTTTCCTTGCTGGAATCAGAGACGAGCTGCCATCTTGGCACCAAGAGTAACATTAACCCAGATATTTTTAAAAATTATTTTGTGTTGTTCCTTCCATCATGTTTTTCATAAAATGTTATTTTCATAGACATATTTTTTCATAATAGATTTAATGGAAGCATTAAGTGCTTGCTTTTTATTTGACAGAATATGGGTTCAAATTTCACTTCTAGGAAAAATGTTTGTACTTTTTGGTTTTAATTCTTAATTACTAAAATGTCATATAGATGATGATACTAAACAGTAGGCTGATGGACTGTGTGTTTTATTGTTATATTACTACATTATGATTACAAAATAAACATTGAACACAAAATATTACTGTTACTGTCACTTTTTCTTTAGTCTTGTCACAGTTCTGACTTGTGAGCACCACTCTAAACATATTTTTTTTTCTGGTGTTTTTCATACATGGTGTGCAAACAGTGTGTGTAGAAAAACCTTGTCATACATTGCAACTTTCATGAATGAAATGCTTAGATCCTTTGCTTTCCTTCCTGTTGAATCTCTGATAGGCTTGCAGCAACATGTATGTTGAAAACATTTACAATAATAGCTATCAGATATTGCCTGAATGTAGGGACTTTCAGGTCCTGGACCAGCCATTGTCTCATGAGCTCTCTTTTTTGGCACTGTTTTTTTTTTGCAATACAATACATATCCATTCACTAATGTCATTGAGCATGCGTAGAAATTGTAAATAAGAAATTGATTTTCCTACTGCATCACATTGTACATTTGATTAAATGAATCAACAGTACCCTTTTGTTGAGTTGTAAAACTCAACAAAAGGCGTTTTATAAAGTTTACAAGTCAAAAAATAAATTTTTAAATGAAGCAGTCTCTGATATAGAAAACTGTGCTAAAAATTACCTAAACATTTGTCTCAAGCAACATGATATTTATAGCTAGTCATTCAAAGACCTTTCTTCAACAACAATATGTGCAATATTATTCTTGGTAAAACAAATGAAGGTAGTAAAGTGGATATAAACACTTTCTGCCTGGAAGTCCAAAAAATGTGCAACGTTGCCAACTTATGCTGTCACCAGATAAATGATTAGTAATCTAGGATTAAGAGTTAATTGGTTAAATAATTGTAACTTAAAATATATAGTGTACATTTAAATAAAATAAATCTTTGTGAAGTTTTATTGAATTCTTCGTTGACCTCATTGCATTAAAAATAAAATAAGCTACTCACAAAACCTTTTAACCGCAGCCTTTTTTATTACTATCCAAATGTTTTCGGTCATCTTTAATGACCTTTTTTAAGAAAAAAACTAAATCGAATGCTGACAGATTTATACTAACAATAAATTTGCTTTTGGAATGCTTTTTTAAAATTTTTCTCAGTGCGCGCACTCATAAAAATATAAATTACAATATAAGTGAAAATAAAGTGAAAAAAATATAATAAATCATTAGATAAATACATACATAAATAAAATACAAAAATAACTAAAAATGTAGATTAAAACCAGATTGCACCCGTAACTGGCTGCCATATCGCCTTTCTATAAATTATCTTATTATTTACTGCCACCTTTTATACTGCTAACTTCTTTCTTAATACAACTTTATATAACACTGGCTCTCCATGCTGCCGATATCTTACTTGCCTCTCTAAAGTTGATCGCCTGCCCTTCGTGGCTGGTTTTGTATATACAAGGTGGCAGTAAATAATGATACGATTTACAGAAAGGCGATATGGCAGCCAGTTACGGGTGCAGTCTGGTTTTAATCTACATTTTTAGTTATTTTTGTATTTTATTTATGTATGTATTTATCTAATCATTTATTATGTTTTTATTCATTTTATTTTCACTTACATTGTAATTTATATTTTTATGAGTGCGCACTAAAAAAAATTTTTAAAAAGCATTCCAAAAGAAATCTGTCAGCACTCAATTTAGTTTTTTCTTGAAAAAGGTCATTAAAGATGACCAAAAACGTTTGAATAATAATAAAAAAGGCAACTATACTCAAACACCAGAACACTTACTGAGCTGACTGCAATTTTAATTTCTAAAGTTTTCAACCTATTTTTTATAGGTCATCTTCAGGAAAATTTTACAGTTCTACATTCGAACATAAAGCTTTTGAATGCTCGCGACATTTAAAATTTTCGAATCTTTAAAAAATTTATTACATTAAAGGATTAAATAATAAATATTAAAACCAACCACAAACAAATTATTAATACACTACTAACCAACAAACATAAAATAAATAAATATTGCATCGAAAGTACATTAAACCAGTTAAAGCTGTCATTCCATCAATTTTTTAAAGATTCGAAAATTTTAAATGTCGCGAGCATTCGAAAGCTTTATGTTCGAATGTAGAACTGTAAACTTTTCCTGAAGATGACCTATAAAAAATAGGTTGAAAAAGTTAGAAATTAAAATTGCAGTCAGCTCAGCAAGTGTTCTGGTGTTTGAGTATAGTTGTAAGTAATCTGCTGAGGAAATGAAGATTGTAATAAAAAAGGCTGCGGTTAAAAGGTATTATGAATAGTTTATTTTAGTTTTATTGAATAAAAACATTGTTTAGATTGTTTTATTTTTACTTCTTGATGTTAATTACATTTTTATAATCGATTTCTTCCTCCTGCCTGGAGAGCACTGAAAGAATTTTTTTTTTTTAATGTTAGGCCTTCAGACTAACCCATAATGGAGGCAATTTGATGGCAATTATTGGCAATCTACTTACAAATTAAAAACTGCCTATGATGATTTTAGGTTTTGACACAAATTTAAACACCCACGCTGATAGGTTGATGCCTTCACTGTTTAACCATTCAAATTTAATACATTATAAATTATTCGTTTCCTTTAATAGCAATGACATTATTTTTTAAATAGAATTTAAGATGTTTTTGATGATTATACTTTAAAAATTTTTTGATTGATTGAATCATAAGCAGAGTAACATGCATATAAGCAACAAGCATATACAGTTTTTACTCACATATAAGGCAATCTCGCATATAGGACGAGGTGTGACTTTAAAGATCAAAATAAAGAAAATTAGATTTATTAATACAATTCTGATTTTATTTTGTTTAATCACAAATAAAATATCAAATGCACATAAATGCACACATTGTCCTGCTGTGGTCTTACGCCATAATTTTTTTGTATATTTTATATATATATATATATATATATATATTATATATGTATATGTATATGTATATATGCCTCTTTCCCTTTATTTCTCTACCCTTTGTTCTCTGCTCTCTTTCTTCTGGAAACTTCTCTCAGCGGGTGGCAACGAACTGGTTATAAGACAAAGAAAAAGGTGTGGCCGTCGGCCATGTTATTCGCGTATTTTATATGTTTTTAATATGTAATATAACTAGTGTTAGAAATTCCTTTGTTTCTTTTGTATTATCTGTCCTCCTTCACTTTCCCCACCACTCCTTTTTACCCTTCGGGTGGGATTATCGTTTCCAAGAAGGAGTCAACGTAGAGAACAATAGAAGGGACGGCGTCGTGGGTCTCGAGGAACGAAAGGTGAATCAGTTTTTGGACGGGACTGTGGAGAGTGAAGAGGTAAAAAGGGAGCTCTCGATCGAGGCGGATAAGTGAATAGCAAAGACAAAGGGAAGGATACGACGAGGAAGTGAGAAATTCACCGAGAACACGGGAAGATAAAAAAATAATCAAACAGGACTCAAGAGTGGCATCCCACCAAGTATTTCAATATTCAACTATTTTTATCTACATGTATATATTGTTCATCCCTGTAGTTATAAGTAGGATAAGCTTAGTTTTAAGATCTGCACGCGTATAATTTTGTCGGGTTCCGCTTCGAGCGCGGTTTTTAGACGGAGAGAAAAATAAGGCCTTTTTGTAAAGTTGGGATTCATAAAGAACCGGCTTCTGTTCTTTCTGACGAGAATAAAATCGCACATTCGTTAGAAGTAACGTGTGTCAATTATTATTTTGTGTCGGTCTGTTCGCGGAAACCGTTACACCTCGTCACGAAACATCACAAAGGGATAGCCTGCAGGGGCTAAAAGAGTGATAGACTGGCCACAATTTGGGCCGAGACGACGAGCTGTGAGGACGTGTTTAGTGAGGTCTCCAGGAATTTCGTGCCGACGGGAGCACGAAGGAGGCAGCAAACCAAACGTTACGGAATCTAGAGAAGAACTCTAGAAATCTGATACAAAAGCTCTTCTGGAAGTCTATCGAAAGAACACGAAGTAGAAAATTCGAACACTACGGTCATCGAATCTCGTATCGTCCAAGAAGGCCCGAGTTATAGCCACCATCACAAGTTCACTAGCTAAGTTTGGGTACCCGTTCTTGTCTTGTTCTGTCCTATTATCTACATCTTCTCTTTTCCTCTCTAGCATAAGTAGTTTTAAGTAATTAGTTATAAGTTTCTTTTTTGCGCCCCTTCTGTAACGCGTCGCTTACATCAATTCTTTTGTCGCGAGTTTTTCGACTACGATTCTGCTGAGTTTTAAGTGATTTTGTAAAAGGAGTGTCGGAATACAAACGTGTATCGAGAATCCTGTATAATTTAACAAACGCGGGTGAAAATTAAAATAAAGTTGTTAAAATTTCCTTTATCCTCTCGTTGGACTTATTTTTTCACCACGTGCATTTGACCACATGCAAAAATTACTGGCATTTTAAACTTTAAAGAAAAATCTTGTAAAATTGACAACAATTTGTTCATGTAAAGCTGGACAATCTGGAAACTTTTTCCAATTTGTAACAGTCAAATCCACTCTCCGTCGATTACACTTATGAGTTTCTCCGAATTCTGATTTCCGAATAATCATCTGTTTTTTCTTATGGGAATGAATTAAAACTTATATCAGGCTCCCATGTGATTTTGGAATTCAATTCAGAAGCTTTGCTTATCCTATTGCTACTCATCTTAGCATGACAATACATATGAATGATTCAAATGATAAAATACTTTGTTTTTAAGTATGAGGGTGAGAATCTGGTAAAAAATGCAAATACACAATTGACAAAAATTATTGCAAAAACACAAAAAATCCTTCACTTGCACGTATAGGGTGTTTGAAGCAGTGAAAAATTAATAAAAACCTTGTCTTATATGAGAATAAATACAGTAACTTACCTCTCTATATAGGCCTATTTACAAGAACTATATCTGTAAAATCGTTTTAATTGATAAATATACTTTTAGTTAATGATCATTTTAAAATTTCTATGAATAAAGGAAGATTATCATTAAAGTTATGATAATAGTATGAATATTGAACCTCCTTAATGATAAACAAGTGAACTATAAGAATATTTTAGTTGTTTAGAATGATTTATACAATAATGCTAATCAATTAATAAATCATTTGTTTCAAATGTTTGTTACATTAATGATATACTTTGAAGTAACATTGTGATTGCTATATTTTGAAGACAAAATGCTTCATTTTCAGATACTTTCATGCAACATGATTAAATGAACAGACTGTGTAATAAAACCTATTTCTTATAAAGTTTTGATTAAGAGACAAACTTATATTAGTATTTAGTATTTAACATCATGCAATTAAATTGTTCAAATTAGTATTTTAGTATTTATGCTGGTGATCTAAAGCAGTGGTGTGCAAACTGTTTTCATTTTCGACCCCCTATTTTGTGTAAAATTTTGTCACGACCCTTGGATAGACAGTATACGTTTGTTTGATTGTCAACGTAGTTAAAATTGAAATTCTTTTGGATTTGCACTTATGTTTCTGCCTTATTAGAGGGCTGAATAAAACACACAATTTTACGAAACAATGGTTTTATTTATACATATGGCTATAAATATTTATTTAACAAATAATACTTTTAAAGAAAACTTTACATCATAAGAATTCAACGTGAGGTATGCACTTGCAAAGAGCTCATGATTGCTTCTATGTTCACATTTGCATTGGAAATTGCAAGCCGTAAGTCATCCTCTATGTGTATTAGGTACAAATACGAACAATTGTTTTTGTAAAAAAATATAGTTTTATTTTTATAAATAATATAATTTCATTTCACTATTTTACTAGTACCTGATACTTGTTGAAGATAAGCCTTATATTTTTTATTGTCAAATAAATTTCTTTAAATTTGGCAACTCCGAAAAATTTTTGCACGACCCCTCTTGAAGCCATGACCCACGGTTTGCGTAGTACCACTGATCTGAAGTATTGCATATCTGCTGAGTGTATACAAATTATCAAGAATTGAATAATGTAGATGAAACCTATGATGGGGATATGTTGATAATGAATAATCTATATATATAAAATTACATGTCACAACTGACTGACTGATTCATCATTGCCCAGAGCAAACCGCTGAACCTAAAGAGGTGAAATTTGGTACACAGTTAGGGTACGTCATGAAATGTACACTAAGAAGGGATTTTTCAAAATTCCCTGTGAGGGAGAGGGAGAGGATTAAGGCTTAACCTGAAGAACAGCTTCTACTGTGCTATTTTAGTTGCAATTTTTTGTTTTTGATAGTAATAACTTAATTTCCAAATGTACAATATTTATCAAATCATCCAAATTGTTTGCCCAAGCAATACCGGGCTCATTTGCTAGTGATAAATATAGATCAAAAAATAAGAACTAAAAGTTTGGGTTACTACAATTTATTCTTATGTGACAGATATGTATGATGTAATGCTTGGAAATTTAGGAACTCTGTTTTTAGGTTTTATTGTAACTAGGTTTTGTGTAATTTTGTATTCTGTAAGTAGCAACGTTCTGCGGAAAGTTCAAGAAAACTCAAACTGTTTCCTCAACCAGAACTAATTCATCCCTTGGTAGTTCATATTCTCCCGAGGAAGTGTGAAACAACGGATGCAATGCCTGATAAAGCAGCTTTAATACACTTGGAAAAGCAAGCCAGTAACAGACTGTTTCAAATGAAACAAGCTACATCATTGGCTTGCTTATTCATCTGTATTAAAACTGCTTTACTAAGCAATACATTCAAAGATTTGGAGTGGAAACTAAGAAAAAAGGTCAGTTTGGTTTGGTCTATGGAATGGTATACAGTAAAAACTGCTTAGGTGACCACTTGCATTCAACAGGCACCTGTCAAAATGGGCAAAAATTTCTGGCATGGAATAGTTTATGCATAGAGTCTTCATATAAGTTACCCATATTAAATGACCACATGTGTAACACAACCACGGGCATCAATTTTTGGTCCAAAACAGCATACAATAACTGTAATAAGCGACCACTTCTACGAATATATCTGGTCTAAACTCTTGTTTGAACAAATCAGACACTTCTCCCACCCTTGAAATTAGGTGCAGGTGTTAATGAATTAGTCTAGCAACAAAGGAAATTCATTTGTTTGTTTGAAATTGTCCGAAAAACGAAAGAAATGCGAAATGTGTTGGGTAAAAGTTATCAGAGAAAGTGGAAATGGTTTATCCTAACTGCAATTAGTAGCAAAGTTTAACTGTGGGGAAAACGCAATTTATTTTACCGTAGACCTACAGTATTTTCCTTAGGGATATAAAATATTGTACACGATACAATTAATTGGCATGCATCAGAGCTCATATACAGTAAATGTGCAATAAATAGTTTCTGTATCAACCTACCTTATTTCCGTGATACTTTTAGAAAAATAATATCCAAGTAATTTTCACATGCAAAATATTCAAAAAACAATAAACTTGGGGTTAATGCAAAAATCAGTTTTACAGGCAACCTTCCTTTTCGATTCCACAATTGTCATTGATGTAATGAAATCGTATAATGAAAAGAAATAATAAAATCGTTTTATTATTAATTGATGATTTTTTATTGTACTTAAGAAAATATTAAAAAGTACAGTATTTTTAAAGTTAAAATCAGATTAAACTAACGGAAACCAAAACCAAAGTGGTGGAGAGATACCACGTGCTTCTATATTGATGGCATAATACACGTAACCGAGGATCGAACGAAAAGAACCAAGTTGAATTAATTAAGTTGGAAAAAAGGAAAGTGTGCATTATAATCGAGAAAACTCGAATACTGTATTAATCTTTAAAATACTGGTATTAAATCTGTCTTATATTATAAAATCACGACGATTTCTGTTAATCGAATTATCAAATAAGAATATCAATATAGCTCTATCGTTAAAAAAATTCACTTTCTTTTGCTCACCTCGAGTTTTGCTTAGTAGATGTGGCTTTTAGCCATATCTGTGCACAAAATACGTGTGGAAATACGGTATTACAGTGCACCACCTGTCTAAAAGACCACTTTTTGAAGGAACTGTGGGTGATTGTCGTAGACAGGTTTTACTGTATGTGTGTGAAGAAACATGGACCAAAAAAAGAGATGTTGATTCTAACTGTAAAGAAGTGAACACTGTTATTTGGCTGAAAATTAAGCGTGTTATTTAATCACAAAAATCTGTTGTTGTGTTCTTGTTTTTGTTCATTGTGGAATTGGTTTTTGCTGTATTGGCGTGCTGTTTTTATTTTGAACATATTAAATTTGTATTTCTGTAAGTTTTTTGTAATATGTTTGTTCCCTCAACTACTAAGTATTCATTATATTTATTCCCTTTTTGGTATTGAATATATATTAATCTTCTTTTTCTGATGGAATTTTTGTTCCATTGCCTTTTAAAAGGAATGCTAATAATATAATAAAATATATATATTTCTGGGTTACCCATGCCCATCCATTGCAATAGATTGCAGGGAACAGAGCCAAAAAGAAAGATAATACTACTGAATATTCAATAGTATTATCTTTTTTTCTTCTTGGTTCTGTTCCCTGCAATCTATTGCAATGGATGGGCATGGGTGACCCAGAAATGTCTATAGCTAAAGGAGCAAACTACCTCTTGATGATATCGTTGGAACTCAAAATCCTTTGCTTCCTGTAGTAAAATGTTTTTTTGGAAATAATTCTCATATATTTAAATTCTGCCATCAATATTCTTGATATATGTAGCTTGTTTTAGAAATATAATGATGCAGATCTGACAGCAGAAAGTCACTGTTAAATTAAGAGTTACACAAGCCAGACTCACAGGCAAAGTCCTAGAAATGCAACTTGACTTATTCGGTTTATACAGAAATGAATTTAATGTAATTAAGAATAAGATGATTAAATATTTTGACAGTTATTGCCATAAAAAAGGAAGCCTTGCTTTCAAATTGTTTTAATACCTTTTTCACATAATTCAGAATATGATATTTTAGGAATGGACTTTAGCAAGCTTCCAGATACACTAAATGAGCTCCAGGCTTAAAATCGGTGATAAAAATTTGTTAGTAACATATTCATATAAAATTGTCTTCCAAATAAATTAAACCATTAAAAGAAAAAGTGGACATGTCGATGGAATTGGTGTGACGGTACGTCATAATTTTGTATATACGCGATAGTTATAAGCCTTATATTAATCCTTCAATTCTTTGTTCTGTCTCTCCCTTGTTTCTCGATCTTTCTATTTTCACTTTCCTTGCGGGTGGGGCAGTCCTTTCCCCGGAAGTAAGGGGGAGGACAAAAGAAGAAAAAGACCCGGAGGCAAAAGAACAGGAGTAACGGTCATTCTTGGTGTGGAGCTGGGACGGAGCAGACGTGGAGAAAGAATAGGATCGGCTCGTTCAGCGAAATAGAGATCTCGAGGACACATCGTTATTCTGGGTACCCCCTATCCCTTCTTATATATAATTCCATATATTTATCTAACTCTTCTTTCCCCTTTCTATAGCAAGTAAGTTAGTTTTAATCCTAGTTTGTAATAGTCCGGTGAATATCCTATTTGTAACTCGTTATAAATTTGTCGCACTTATTGTGTGTGAACCACATGTTTCCCTTTGTTATTTTTGTCTACTCCTTCGCCTACACGTGTGAGGTTTCGAGTCGGAGTTGTAAAAGAATCCTGCGTATCATCACGCGAGGTGAAAGAGTGTTTTATTGATTGTTGTTTTTTTTTTATTATTAAACTTAAAGTTTTGTTTTATTGTAAATTTGTCCTTTTGTTGGCCATACACTCGCGTGACATAACATTGGAACTCTCTCATCTTGACAAGGACATTGAGCTAACAGTGAGATATGTTTTGTACAAATACTGTGAGTGTTTTCCCAATTCCATTAAGAGTTGGCAGTTAACTGGGACAACCAAGTTTCTTCATACTACACATTTACTTTAGTCATGCCCATTAACACCAAACATATAGAATTCCACAAACTTCTCTTGCAAAACTAAAAAGAATTGTTGAATCCTGTGTGAAGGCAGCTATTTGTGAAGAATGTTTCAAGTTGAAATTTGCTACTTTATTTAGTTTCGAAGAGACTGTGTACTTTTATAGTGTCTAGAAAGAACAATCACACTGTTTCAATGTGTGGCAGGATGTCAAATCTTTGAAATGTATGGCTTCAATCCAAATGTGTGTCTGGCTGTGTTGATGACATGACATCTAATAACAGTTTCATCCTGATTTGAATTCATTAAAATCATTTATTCACAAATAAAGCCTTCCACTGCCATTGTAGATGATTGTACCCCAAATCATTACTGAAAGAACATACTTTTTGAACTGCATGAGGCATTCTGAGTGATATCTTTCATCCACTTGGCAGAAAACCAGTTGGGGCTGGCCACTGGCTGATGAAAAACTGCTCTTATTGGAAAATGACATGTTCCACTGTTCTATCCTCCAAATGTGAGTCTCTTTGGCTCATGCAATCTTGCTGCCTTCATTTTGTGTTAATAATGGTTTGTGAAAATGAGTTATTTTCTTTGTTAAAAAGAAATACACGTGAAACCAAAATAAAAATGAAAAAGGAAAATTTTAACTTAGGTGAAAATTATTAGCTACAGGTTCTTTTAGGATGCCAGTATATTTTCTGTCCCGACAGATGGAAATAATCGTATGAGCGAACAATATTGTACAAAAATTCCCCGACTCACATAGCTCGCGACAAAGGGAAAATAATTAAAACTAATCTTATGCTAATCTTATACTATTACAAACACGAATAAAAAAAATGAAAATTAAAACTAATATTAAACTAAAGGAGGAGAATAAAGGACAGGTAAGAAAATGTAAGAAATTAGAAAAGGGGTACCCAACGTTGGTCTTTGAGGTCTTCGAAAAATCGGTCTCTTTTATAACGTCCTTGGTGAGGGTCTTACACAAAATATGTAGAGGGGATTCTCTTCTTCCTTTCAGTTCATTCGCTTGTCGACCGTTCAGATGCCAAAATTCACAGTTAGTTCTTATGAATCGATCACAAACAAAATGAATCGATCACAACGAATTCTTTAGTCTGTCTAAGAAACGCTACTCTTTCTCTTCTGCACGCTGCCAGAACACACCAGAAGCTTGTCTCACTCCACTCCTTTCTTGAGTCCGAATCCTTTCTGTTCTCTCATTCACAACCCTCCTGCCCTCTGGTTTTGTACTCGACCCCTCAGGGGCCGCGCACCCTTTCTTTGTTTTAAGGGATATACGATGACCATATAAGGAAAGGAATTTCAGAGAGACATTCCAAAGAGGAAAAACAATAGGTAAAGAAAAGAAAGGGGATAAAAGCGTGAGGAAGTGAAATTAAAAATAAAAATAAAATATAAACTACGGTAGAGCATCGATTATCCGACTCAATTGGGGACTGGGGTTGGTCGGATAACCGAAAAGTATGAAAAAATACATTATTAGTATAGTGTATTAGACCTGGTTTAAATACTAGCCTCCCTTTCATGGTCGAGCCAGTGCTGCCAGCTAAAACATGCAAAAATTTAACAAAAATAATATTAAAGTAGCCAAGACATAACCAAATATTGTAGTGCCACATCACTAGCGGACATTTGAATTTGCCGACTAGAACGCGGTCGGTTAACCGATAAGTCAGTTAATCGGGGGTCAGATAATCGATGCTCTACTGTATATACAAACACATGGCGTACGGCCACAGGTTCTTACTCTTATGTGCAAAAATTCCTGCTTCACAAAACCATCTTATGTACAATGTGTGAACTTGTAACCACTCTTGTTGATTCTTACCACTTCATGTCAATGTCTGAGATGTAGCAAACAGAGGCATAGCTACCATGAAGCAGTTGGAGCAAACTGCTCCAGGTGCACAAATCATGAGAGTGTCAAGTTAGGAAGGGCAAAATAAAAACTTTTAAAAACATTTGTAAAAAAATTTTTTGGATTTTATAATTAATTAATTAACTAACTTAGATAGAGTTAAATAACTTAAATAAATAGGATTTAACAATTTGGAGAGCTTCTCACACCATGGCCAACAGAAAGAAAGACCAAATCTTTTACAAAAAAGTTAGTCTTTAATAATCACATTCAAATTTAGGTAAGGATGTCCCTGTCCAAAAGGACCCCTCATCAGCTTACAAACACATGGCACAAACATAATAATTATAATATAATTGATAATACAGATTAGAAATTTATATTGAATTTATTACAATTGTTTAAGCAATGAAATTATTTATATATTTATTTCAGACACTTTCTGAAAATGCTTGTAATACATAAGATTTCATTTTAAAAATAATCTTTCATAAAACAAAATTTTTAATATAGTTGATTTGATATGTCTTAAAATTATAAAAGCATTATATTTTAATAACCAATAAAATAATTTCTTTTTATTAATTACTTTAAAAATACAATCTCTCTCTCTCTCTCTGCGTACTATATCAGAACATCTGACGTCGGCAAACACCTGGCGCAGGTTAAAAGGTGGTTAGTAACGCGCCAAGGAAAAATACAATCTAGTAACTTAAAAATTAAATCTTGACAAACTAACCAGAAATAGAAATATTTCTAGTTAGTTTCTAGCTGGCAAATCCATAACATGCTCACCATTACCTAAAATCTTCTCAAATTTTTTTTTGCAGTACAGTACTATTGTCTTATGAAAGATTCAGAAGGGCCTCCGATTTTTTTCATCAAATGGAAGATGATTTTCAAGCAAGGTTTAATAAGCAGTAACATTCACTCAAGCACTAATAAAAGCAGCATTAGTTGTACTATAAAATCCGAACCCTGTCCAAACAATAACACTACCACTTCCTTGTTGCTTCTTCTGAGATCATGCCAGTAGTATTTCCCAGCCATCTGGTCCATCCAAAATAAACTTTTTTTAATCTCTAAACACAACCTGTTTTTTTTTTTTTTTTTGTTGGTCCAGGACATTTCTTTGGCTCAATTCAATCAGATAGTTTTATGCCTAGAGATGGTTGGCTCTTTCTCTTCTTATACTTAGTCATTAGAAAATCATTAAAATTCATGACTTGCTTATCGGAATGTCTGGATCTGATGACAAATATCTCAAACTTGTACCATAGTTGAAAATTTTTGTAATACCATATTTACTCGCATGTAAGACGAGGTTTTTATTAATTTTTCACTACTAAAAAACCTAGGTTGTCCTATACGGGCAAGCGAAGGATTCTTTGCATTTTTGCAATAATTTTTGTGAACCGTCTTTGCATTTTTTACTGGATGCTCGCTCTCTGGTGTTTAAAAACAAAACTATTTTATCTGGGTCGTTTGAATCGTTCTCGTATATTGTCAGGAGTAAAGATGAATATCAATAGGAAATGCAAAGCTTTTGAATTGAAATTCCAAAATCGGCTCACCAGTGATCAAGCGGTTCTGTTCCCTGAACATTGGGAGTTTGGTCGTGGGTTCAGCACTTCGCCAGGACAGGCTGGCCACGTGGAGTTTTCTGGGTTTTCTCCACATCTGTAATACCTGAATAGGGGCCAGTTACCCTTAAAAAGACCCCCCCCCCCAGAAGGCATGACCCGAGGCAGTTTTCCCAAGTGTTGCATTGCTGTAACTTAACAAAGCAAACAAACGGAATTCCAAAATCACACGGGAGCCCAGTATAAGTTTTAATATATTCCCACATGAAAACAGATGATTATTCGGAAACCAGAATTCATAAGTGTAATTGACAGAAAGTGGATTAGACTGTTAAGAATTGGAAAAAGTTTCCAATTGCAAAGCTTTACATGAACAAATTATATTGTTGATTTTACAAGATTTTTCCTTAAAGTTTTAAATGCTAGTAATTTTTGCGGGACAATACATGCATTTGATAATATTTTATTTGTGATTAAACAAAATAAAATTAGAATTCTATTAATATATTTAATTTTCTTTATTTTGATCTTTGAAGTCACACCTCATCCTCTATGTGAGATCGTCTTATATCCGAGTAAATACGGTAATTGGATGTTTCTCTCTTGCTATTAACTTTGATGGCCTTACTGTCAATATCTTTGTTGCCATATTTAAAGCAAGGAGGTAGTAGTGTTATGGTTTGGGCAGGGTTTGGATTTTCTGGTAAAACTAATGCTGCCTTTAATGTTAAGTGAATGTTATTGTTTATCAAACCTTGCTTGAAAATCATCTCCTTCCATTTAATGAAAAAATTGGAGGCTCTTCTGAATCTTTAATACAAAACTCTCAAGGCAATTGCAGGTCTCCCCAAATGTTTGGCAATCTCTCAAATTGACTTTCCTGCAGTTCTCAGAATGGTTTGTGTTGTTTTTCTTTTCAAAACTTTATAGTGAAAATCCTCTGGGTATGTTGATTGATTTTTGTACAATAGAAATATAAGTATCCTTTGTACAACACAACACTTCTACAACACTTGTTTGAAAATTGGAGATATCCCTTATACATCTGTTTCAGGTTTTGCTCTAACAGGTTTGAGAAACTGAGAAATCCTCAGTACAAAATTTCATAAGTTTTAAGTGCAAACTTCTTTATTTGATATTTTTTTTATTTAAGAAGTATGCATGCAGTCTCAAATTTGCCCATGGATTTTAGAATATTGAAATTTTCAATTGTTTCTGTGCTTTTCGTCTTTAATGAAACTGACAGTGAATTTGTTTCTTCCTTGTCCCAGCTTTTCTATCAATCAGGTGTCATTGTCATTTCTTTCAGACTTTAGTCCTTAAGGCTGTCACTATATTGTTTTTATACATACGTATTTAGTAAAGTTTATTTAGACATTTTTAAGTAAGCATTATTAAACTTTTTTCAACCGTAGGTAAGGAATCATTCGTAAAAATGACGAACGAAATACGGCAATAGCTTGGGATTCGAACTGTTCCTAACTTGAACTATTCAGTATTCAAACACAGATTCTGGAAAATAATTGCTTAGTCCTCGATTGGACAAATGCAAATTGCTACAGCAAATTTTTGATTAATAACATATTTTTACTTTTTATTTTGTCATACATAAAAAATTTTAATTGTAAAAATTAAAAAAGAATGAAGACATTGCTCGTTTTCGGATCAAGACGAAGAAAAAAGCTCAGATGATGATGATACTTTATAGAAAGAAAATGCCCTCATTTAATTGAAAGTAACATATTATAGTACAATACATGATTATGATTGTTAGTTAATTAGTGATTGAAAATAAATTGGAAATATTGATTGCTTTAATAAACATATTTCTCTTAGTGACAAAAAAGAATAATATACTTTTGTTAATTTCTTGAATCTAACTGTGTTTTGTACTAGTCCTTGGTTTCATATAGTGCAGATTCACATAACATGGCACTTTTTTTGGAATGTAACTACCATATTATACAAGGGATACCTGTATACACAATGAAATGTTCGGTTAATGTTACCTATGGTTCGAAGATGGCAGCTCGTCTGATTCCAGCAAGGAAACAGTGGGGACGCACGTTCTAACCTAACCTAACCTATTCTAATAATTTTGTTGGTAATAATTATGGTAATTTATTAGAATAGATTAGGTTAGGTTAGAACATGCATCCCCACTGTTTCCCTTCTTCTATTTGCTGGCATCAGAGACGAGCCACCATCTTGGAACCATAGGTAACATTAACCAAATGTTACATAGTTATTTGCATAGACTAATGATCTCAACAAGTAATTTATTTATTGGACTGAAATTATAATCAATGTCTTAATACTTTTGGAACACAAAAATCATTGTATATTGATAAATAATTTTTTTTAATACAGGAACTTATTTTATGAATATCACTTTTTTCATCATTTTTCATAAAGTCTAAAAAATAAAAAAAGTAAATGCATTTTATTGATCAAATCCAATATATTAATATTTTTCCAATTAAAATGATTGCCTTTTACAATTATGGGATACACGTTGAAGTAAATATAATTTAGATATTTAAAAAAACAATTATCTGTGTTAAATCTAAAGGCCAAAACTTAAAAAATTTGAGTGCAATAATTATGGAACATGCAGAAAATAATTCTGTAATATCAATAATTAATTCTGTCATGAGAAGTAAATGTATTACTCACCAAATAATCTGAAAAGGTTTATAGAAAAATGAGCCAGTTTTTTTTAATGGAATATAAACTTTATTGAAAAAGTGTAATACTATGTTAGAGTGATGCACAAACCTGTTACAGCTGAATAATAAGCAGATGTATTCAAGCATACAGGGTGATAAATACTGACTGTATTTCTTAAAAGATTGGATTTGGCAGCCTGTCAGCCACGTATTATAACAGTGAGAGACAACATTATCTGAAATAAGGAACAAATGCCATGTTCAAAATTCTTTTTGAAAATCATAGAAGGGTGTTTCCACTCCTTTGAAAACATAGAAGTACTATTTCCTTATCAATATATTTTTTTAATAACGATACCTCATTAAAAAGATCATTTTTGGAAATATTACTATCTGGAAAACATTGACTAATATGATCAAATGATTTTTGCACATCTTTGCAATTAAGTTCTTGTTTTAATATAATATAACAAAGTGACACTTTTATTGGGTTCAATGAAAATGTCACTTTGTTATTGTAATTTTTTTATTATATAATACTGCCATAACCAAAATGAACCTCAGCCCCACCGCTAGCAATAGAACGATGCAAACCGATGTACTTACTGTAGTTGCTAGCGACAGACGAGAGCTCTGTGCCATGTGACATGCAACAAACAAAATGTTCGCTCATTTGGACAGCCCGAGAACACGTGCTGCTCTGTTGCTGCTGCGCATCCCAAACCATTTTTTGTTGGTCTTTGCCACGAATGCAAAAGGTTTTGTTGGCACAACATTCTTTATTTCCAATCAGTACCACGCGCACCTTGGTACTGATATGTGTGATACAAAATGATCCTTATGAATCTTAAAAACATAAGACATAAGTTTATGACACATAATTGACAAAAATTTAATCTTTCCAAAACTCGGGACTTTTTAAAATGCCGCAGGATGTGGGACAAATTATTAAAAATTGGGACTGTCTCACCAAAAGCTAGACATCTGGTCACCTTACTTAGACTAGTATATAAACTAGGCTAGAACTGAAATGTGGGTATAGTATATCATAGCATATGGTAAAAGTGTATAATAATAACACATCAACATGCATCTTCACGCATACTTAGAGGAGATTTTTTCTTTATATTTCTTTGTTAACTAGATTACAACTTTATGGAAACTCTTGATTTAAAATAGATATTTATTTATACACCGACCAAAGCCGAATATAATCGGACGAGAAATGGCTATAATACATATATTCGGCTTTGGTTGGTGTATAGCTTTACGTGTATCGGGTGTAGTAAAGATGTTTGATTAGATATTTATTTGTTAAGTCCAATGGAAATTATTATTTGATGAGAGAACATAATTATGGTGATCATATGATTCTTCAATAATTTAAAATTAGAATTGTTAATAAATTTATGAAGTGAAATAATTTAATATTGGAAGAAAATAATTTTAACATCATCTTTTGTCAAGAAACAAAATTTCTATAATAAAATTTCAGAGTTTTAGCTTATATAACTCATTACGTCTGATTGTTTTTATCAAATATAGCGCATATATTTTATCGAAATTAAAAATTTGATCAATGGTTTTATTAAAACAACTTAATTAAAAAATAAAAGAAAAATTATTATTTTCAGAAAAGTATCTAAAAGATTTTCATTCAAATTTATGAAGCTGTACAGCATTGTATTAATTTGGTGAATGAATTAATCTCAGAAATTGAATTATCTTATTCATCAAATTAGTGAGATGATGAGCTTTTACTGTGTCAAATTAATTGATAACAAACTATTGGACTAATTTTCGGTTTGAATAATAAAGGTGAGGAACATTTAATCTGTTTAACTGATTATATATAATTTATTTAATGCGAATATTGAAATGTATATTAATTTAGCATAAAATTATCTATAAATTATAAATAAAAAATTAAATACAGGAACATGGCCGGCGTTATTCACATTTAATAAATATAAAATAGAAATACGACTTCACAAAGTTGGGACCTTGTCTTGTCTTTTACTTCCGCCGTTCACACCATCAGCAGTCCTTTAAAGTTCACAGTCTCTCGGAGACGACCTTTCTTTTGAGGCTACTGCCTCCGTAAAAGAATGTAAAACAGGTAAAAAGCGTCCTCTGGTGCTATCGCCACAGTTAAATTATCACATTTTAAATAAAAAATTAAATACAGGAACATGGCCGGCGTTATTCACATTTAATAAATATAAAATAGAAATACGACTTCACAAAGTTGGGACCTTGTCTTGTCTTTTACTTCCGCCGTTCACACCATCAGCAGTCCTTTAAAGTTCACAGTCTCTCGGAGACGACCTTTCTTTTGAGGCTACTGCCTCCGTAAAAGAATGTAAAACAGGTAAAAAGCGTCCTCTGGTGCTATCGCCACAGTTAAATTATCACATTTTAAATAAAAAATTAAATACAGGAACATGGCCGGCGTTATTCACATTTAATAAATATAAAATAGACACCAGAGGACGCTTTTTACCTGTTTTACATTCTTTTATGGAGGCAGTAGCCTCAAAAGAAAGGTCGTCTCCGAGAGACTGTGAACTTTAAAGGACTGCTGATGGTGTGAACGGCGGAAGTAAAAGACAAGACAAGGTCCCAACTTTGTGAAGTCGTATTTCTATTTTATATTTATTAAATGTGAATAACGCCGGCCATGTTCCTGTATTTAATTTTTTATTTAAAATGTGATAATTTAACTGTGGCGATAGCACCAGAGGACGCTTTTTACCTGTTTTACATTCTTTTACGGAGGCAGTAGCCTCAAAAGAAAGGTCGTCTCCGAGAGACTGTGAACTTTAAAGGACTGCTGATGGTGTGAACGGCGGAAGTAAAAGACAAGACAAGGTCCCAACTTTGTGAAGTCGTATTTCTATTTTATATTTATTAAATGTGAATAACGCCGGCCATGTTCCTGTATTTAATTTTTTATTTAAAATGTGATAATTTAACTGTGGCGATAGCACCAGAGGACGCTTTTTACCTGTTTTACATTCTTTTACGGAGGCAGTAGCCTCAAAAGAAAGGTCGTCTCCGAGAGACTGTGAACTTTAAAGGACTGCTGATGGTGTGAACGGCGGAAGTAAAAGACAAGACAAGGTCTCAACTTTGTGAAGTCGTATTTCTATTTTATATTTATTAAATGTGAATAACGCCGGCCATGTTCCTGTATTTAATTTTTTATTTAAAATGTGATAATTTAACTGTGGCGATAGCACCAGAGGACGCTTTTTACCTGTTTTACATTCTTTTACGGAGGCAGTAGCCTCAAAAGAAAGGTCGTCTCCGAGAGACTGTGAACTTTAAAGGACTGCTGATGGTGTGAACGGCGGAAGTAAAAGACAAGACAAGGTCCCAACTTTGTGAAGTCGTATTTCTATTTTATATTTATTATCTATAAATTCTTTAACCAAAGTGACGAATGAACAATTCTTATTTAATCTTTTTTGAGAAATCTGATATTTTTGATGTTTGTGACTTTAAAATTTAAATGTTTTCCCAAAAGAACTTTGTGTTCCAGATGATTTTATACAGGATTTTCCAAAATAAATGCTACAATTTTAAATTACTATAATTGTGTTAGTTATTCAAAAAAGATTGCAATGCACACCATTTGATAGAGTAATTCATTTTAGTTTCATCTCCCATTTGCATTCAAATGTCTCAGGCAGTGGCATAGCATAGTGGGGGTGGCAGGGGTGCCCTGCCCCGGGCAGCACTTTAAGGGAGCAGCAAAATTTCACAATAAATAATAATAATACCTGAATAAGGGGGTGGCAAAATTTTCCTCCGCCCCGGGCGGCTGACACCCACACTACGCCACTGGCTCAGATCATCTGAGACCTGTAGGAAGTATCATAAAACAAAAATGGCAGTTCCACAGTAGAGAAGGCATTTTGTTTTTCGTAATTCTCAAAGTCAGAATCACTTGTCATTATGCGACATGAGTAATCTGCAGGAGCTGTAGCACACATGGATGCTTTGGAAGGAGTGACAATGGAAATGCTATAGCAAGTGTAGGAAGAATTTAAGTATTATTGTATGTGTGCCATGTGATGAATTGAGAAGTCATAATGGGCAAATGTAAAGCCTGGACAGTTTCCAATGCTTTAGTATACATTACAATGCTCTCAGATAATAATTAACATTGCTATCATTTTAAATTACAGTATTGTAATTTTCTTTTTGGAAAGCCTTGTATTTTAATTACATATTTCAATAATTTGTTTGGTTTTTATTATACAGAGCTATATATTTTAGATGTTCGAGTTTCCCAATAATTTTTTTGTTAAGGTTGATAATTTTATGATTGTGTTTGACTATCGCATTATTGAATGTATTACAGTAGAGAGTCGCTAGTCCGAACACCACTAATCCAAACATGTTTCAGTCGGTGGAGAGGAAATTTTTTAGCTCGTAAAACATATGTTTTTTGTATTTTCCAGTTGAATTCCACAACAAAAAAAAATTATTTTTTATTGTAGTACTGTATTAATACTGTAGAAAATTAATAAATCAGTGTTTAACATGGCCTATTAAAACAGCAGATCTATACTGTACTTACCCAAAAACAGAAACAAAAGTCATTGATGGTGTTGGATCTATATAAACTGGACCTGTTTTACTGCTTGCTTCTGCATTATTTCAATTATTCAGCTAATTCGAAAATCTGCTAATCCAAACAGGGCTTGTTAGTTTGTTTAGACTTGGTTTGGACTAGCGGGACTCTACTGTATTAGTAAACTATAATGAATTATTAACAAACATCACTAAACCCGATATATTATAAAGCTACACGCCAACCAATGCCAAATATTATTGGGCTAGAAACGGCTATAATATGGTCTCGAGCCGGCACCGCAATAACTGTTGACGGTTATAACGTATCATATATATAATGAATTTAGTTGTAAATTTAAATATTAGCTTGAGTGTCTTCATTACATTTGTATTTTTGAATAGGAACTATAATTATTCATTTTATGAATGCCTGTTTAATTTTGTGGGCTTTGTTTGTATTCAAGGCAAGGTGTCTTAGCCAGTGTGACATTGATCTGCCATGTAATGTAGCAAGTATTTGAGTTTTTGCAGATAAGGATATTTTTTTTAATCCCTGCTAGCTCTGAATCCATTGTACTCCCTTTCCAATGACTACCTAAAGTTGATGTTGAGACTAGAAGTAATAAGTCATGGAACCTGCACATTGCTTGTTCCCCTTGGCTTCAAAGCAGTAGGTTTGTGTGTGTGTGTGTGTATATATACTGTATGTATATACATACAGGGTGGGCCAGCGAAAACGAAACGGCAGAGTGTTCGTGTTCGTCCAAGCAAAGCGCTTGGACAGGTCGATTTTACTCTCGAGGGGACATCTTTTGCAATAAAGTTTTTGCAATTCTGAATGCAACAGACAACAAAAAATTTTAAAAACTCATTTATTTTGTATTAACTAAACAAACATTTATTTCGAAAAAGAATGTTTGTTTAGTTAATATTCAGAATCGCAAAAACTTTATTGCAAAAGATGTCCCCTCAAGAGTAAAATCGACTTGTCCGAGCGCTTTGCTTGGACGAACACGAACACTCTGCCGTTTCGTTTTCGCTGGCCCACCCTGTATAAATACTCACTGCACCGGTTTTTTGGAATTTCATGAGAAATAATTAGACACTTTTAAACATTTGCTTTTTATAAAGGAACTTTTTATTCACTACATCATCATCTAATTATATTTAGTTAACTTAATTTTGTCTGTCTACATCATACTTTTATTTCATTTTGTAGGCTGAATTATTTTTGGTTTTTTTAATATTATTCAAACTTTATTACTAATGTAGATTTTTCAGTAAAAATATTAAGGTATGACAATTTTCCTATCAGCCCAAGCAGTGCACTTTGATCCTTTTGAATACGATCCTAATGATGTTTTCATGGTGAGAAAAGACAGTTTACAGCTAGGTGATCTGCCAAATTATCAGGATATGATTGGGCTAAGTTCATAACTAAATATGAATGAGACAGTTTACATAACTAATGTAAATTTAATATACAGTGGTACCTCGTATAATGTACTTAATCCGTTCCAGGTGCACGTCCATTAAGTGAAACATTCGTTATACGAAACACATTTTCCCATAGAAATACATGTTAAAACATCTAATTCGTTCTGCAGCATAAAATAACCATACTGTATCATAAAAAAATGAACATGGGGTGCGTTCTTTTATTCCTCCGCGTAACTCTGTGTGAGCGACATCCGTTAAAAAATTCCTGCGGAACGCGTTCCTAAATTCCGGTGGGAGTGCACGCCGTTGAATGGCAAAAACGGCCGCTTGTAGCAGTAGTTTACAGTGGAAAGCAACATGGCGTCCTCCATGGCTAAGATAGTTTCATTTCCAGGTCCATTACATGGTTTTATGAATGCAAATTTAGAAATTGTGAAAGCACGAGTTAGCGCACACGGTGATGTAAGTGTCTTTATGAATTTTTTTTTTTGAGGCTATTTTGAATGCTCTTTCAACAAATAATCCATTTTATAGTTAAATTGGGACCCTTCTTTTGCCTTTTAAAGCTCATAGTTTAGAATTATAGATTCCTCCATCACGATACTACTGATAGTGCGGGCACTGCCATCTTTCTTTCTTTCACCGTTGTTCATTGCCTACAAACAGCAGCACACTCCCATAGTAGCAGAGATGCAAAGCAACTGCTATTAAAGAACGCACCCATGGAGCAGTCACCAATTATGCCGGAAAGTCCGTTGTTCGAGTCACGTAACAGCCAAACAGAAAGTCCGTTGTTCGCAGCATCCATTATTCGAGGCATACGTTATACGAGGTACCACTGTATTCCATCATACGTTTGAAGACAAATGTGCAGGAATCTGCAGGCATGCACAGTTAAAGATTTCACATTAATAGTAAAATTACAAAACAGATACACACTTTACAAAATTCTTGGTGGGAAGACTTCCAAAGATTCTCATCTACGCTTTTCAGAAGATTCTCAAGGTTGATGATGATGGATTTTTCTTCAATGAACATTCAACCCATCTGTTGACTCCAAAGAGTTAGGGAGAAAGAAAATGAAATTAGAGTCTCTCTACTCACATAAATAACTTCTTACCAGGGCTAATAATTTGCTAATATTCTTCAAATAAACCTTTGTAGGTTTATTTGAAGAATATTAGCAAATTATTATTATCATCATCATCATTATTTTTGAATATAAACATTTTATAGACATTATTACAAAAGTTGTTTTTATCCCTTGGTATAATTAATTAAAATATCTACAAACATAAGGCAGATAATAGTAAGGGCTTATCACACCAATCATCTATCTATTTCATCCTTTAATAGATGAGGGTTCATGTGATAAGCCCGTAATATTATCTGCCTCACATTTGTAGATATTTTAATTAATTTAATTTTATAGACATTTCAATTAGCTAATGGTTGATAGAACAGATAATTCTTAATACATTTGCAAACTTGGAGAAATTTTTATGATTTTTAAATAAATCTAACATTGTATTCAGACTCAAAAATTACCTAGATGTGGCCCTGAGTACAAATCAGGTTTATCCTTAAAGGGCAATATCGGGACACCTTATATACAGAGTCAGCTTAGACTGATGAGCATGGATGTGAGGAAGGAAGGGGGGCTTTGACAAATGAGTGATGCCAAAGAAAGCAAAATTACAAAAAAAATTTAAAATATTAAAACTTGTTACATTATAGTAATAAATGTATGCACTAATTAGCATACATTTTTTACTATAATGTAACTGTTATATGTTTGATCAGCCACTGTGAAGGAGCACTTTCTTTATTTTACAAGAGAACACTATATATCCAATCCAATAAATATTCAAACAAAAATAATCTTATATTGATTAGAAACCAATAATATCTAAGAATATCATTTAATATTCTTAGTTTCTAATGAAAAATATTAAAATTTAATATTTAATTTTTCATTTTAGTTCAATGGACGAATCAAAGGATAATGTGAAAGAGGATGATTATCCAGATCCTCCAGTTTTGTCACCAATGGAAGTTATGGAGTATGATAAAATGATTCCTTTTGATGATAAAGAAAAACAGCTAGATAAATCACCACCTTCAGGACTCGTGTTAGACGACGATAGTTCAATAAGCAAAGATTCTACGACTCGCCAACTTTCAAATGAATCGAAGAAAAAACATTCAAAAATGAAAAAAAGTACTTTTGAATATCAGTTTCAGTTAAGGCAGTATCATATTGTAAAAGGTCAAAAATTATTTAAATGTGATATCTGTTCGGGAACTTACAGATACGCTTTTAGTTTGAAACGTCACTTTTTGCGCAACCACATTAATTATAAATATTTATCAAAAGCAGATATATCCAACTGTAATATAAATGTATCCCTCATCAGTGATAATAATAAACGATTAAATAACAGTCAACAAGATAGTTCGGCAGAAGGAAATGTTATTCAAGAACCTGGTGATGCATTTGTTGAAAATAGTCAAGTAACCTTTCCAAGTTTATATAGTTGCTATTTATGTTGTGAGTACTTCCATAATAAGATAGACTTAAAAAATCACATTGAAAATCATTCTGTTGTTGTGAAACAGAAAGAATTTAAATGCGACAAGTGCGACATTAAGTTTACTTTAAAGAAAAACCTTCTACGTCATGTGGCAGCTCATAACAGTGAAAAGTCTTTTATTTGTAAATATTGTAGTAAACAATTTCTTACGTTAGCAAGTCAGAAAAAGCACGAAAGAATTCACGAAGGGAAAAAATCTTACAGGTGTATATACTGTACCTTAATTTTTACTTGTAACAATGACTTAACTGAACATATACAAAATTATCATAGAGATTTCTATTATCCTTGTAAAATTTGCTCAAAATATTTCGATAATGAACAGTCGTTATCAGAGCACATGGAACAGCACATGGACTTTTCATCATTAAATAATAATTCACAAAACAGCCAATCTCCTCTAAATGAAATAGATAAAAATTTTCTATGTGACGACGATGCAGTAGAAATGAATGATATCTGTAATAAATTTGATTACACTTGCACGGTCTGTAAGAAAAAATTTATGTCGTTCGTAAATATGTGTCGTCACAGACGGCTTGCTCATCAGAATTCTGCCAAAAAACGAGGAAGACCGCAAAAATCTAAAATTAATAAAATAGATAACGAAGATAAAATAGCATTTAATAATGTTCCAGAAAGGTCAGAGTCTGAATTTTATATGAATATTGCTCAAAAAATATCTGATAATTTGGTCAATTATATCGACGGGAATGTTCTGCAGATAAAGCAATATAATGATGCAAATAACTTAGATGAGTCTTCTCTTGTAAACAATGAGGTTAATATATCATGGGATGCTTATAATTTTCCACCTAGTTTTGATTATCATCAATTAGAAATGTCGGAACCTGAGCCCGATAGAATTAATGTTGAAAGTGACTGTGATAATGCAAATTATAATAACTTCAATTCTTATCATGACAATGTGACAATTGGCATCAATTCTCCAAATGATTCTGTTATCTTAGATGATAAAAAGTATTCAGACGTGGAAAGTATAAGTGGCTTTTCAACAGACGAAGAGAAAATTAGCAATATCCCGTTAATTGGCCAAAATATTCCACTAACATATATATGTTGTGCTTGTGTAGAAAGGTTTCATTCGGTTGTAGCCATCGAGGAGCACAAATTAAATAATCATCCGAATGTATTCTGTACTCACATTGAAATTGAAGGAGAAAAAAATGTTCCTCCAGAATTTTGTAAACAATTCTGTAATCCTGTTGGTCTTCTGAAACGTTATATTGTTCCTTCAATAAATGCTCAAGAAAATAATGGGTTAACTTGTACTAAGTGCAAAATGGTGTTTACATCTGTCTCTGATCTTCATTTGCATATATTGGAATGTGGAGGGCATGATAACTGCAAACAATATAAAAGTGAAAACTATGGTAAAAGGAAAGGAGTTAGGAAAAAGAGACTGAGAGAAGTTAAATGCCAAACATATTCACCTCCAAAGAGAAAATGTACTGAAAGAAGTCCTAAGGGAAAGGTCATTAAAGATGATGATATAGAAAAAATTGATTGCTTTATAGAACAAGAAATGAAAGAAAACCAGGCAGCTCGTGAAACATACACATGCAAAGATTGCTCAAAGGTTTTTAATCATTTGTCAACATTTGAGAGACATAAACGGAGCTGCAGGCAAAAGTTATCATTAGATAGAAGTTCGCACAGAAAACTTCATATGAAAAACACAAAAACTGCTGGTCAGCATTCGTGTCCTTATTGTAAAAGAACTTTTACATACAAGACTAGTCTTAAGAAACATTTAAGAAATACTTGTGCTAAAAAGATAAAATGTAAAGTTAGATGTCATTTATCAAATACCAAAACTAAACTAGAGACTTCAGAACAAATATCTGTAAGAAGAATTGAAGATCTTGTCGAGCATTCGGATTATACATTGGAAAATCTGAATTTTAAGAATGGTGAGAATTTAAATGATTTATCCGAAACAAACAATATGAAAATTCTTGATGACAGCGTTAAAATGGAGACAGTAAATGAAGTTGATCAAAAATCTGATTGTGTCGAAAGTGATTTATGTAGCATTGAGAATACAAAACATGATATTATTATAGAAAATGAAGAATTGCTGTCACTCAAACAAATTCAGAACAATGAAAATTTGCACAATGAACTATTATTAGAAAACGGAACAATAGTAAAACAGGAAAATAATTTACAGCGTGGTCTTTTTCCACAGCAGCGATGTTGTCCCCATTGTCTTCGTTCTTTTGCTTATTTAGCAAATTTCAGACGACACATGAAAGAAATATGTCCTGTAAAAAAACAACTTGTCAAAGAAAATGAAGAAAATGGAATCAAATCAAAATGTTCCCTGCCTATTTATAATGTGACGACATTTTCAGTTAAAGGAAAAATTGAAGATTCTGTTATTGGTCTGTTAAGAGATCAGTCGCGACAGATTGAACTGATGAAAGGAACCGAACCGGAAGAAAATAACCCAACACCATCTTCTCGTTTCCGAACATTTTCGTGTAAAGTATGTCATAAAATTTTTCTTTCTTTGGTGAAAATGCTTCAGCATAGACTTTCACACAAGTTGCAATCCGACGAATCTGAAGATTTACCAAAATTAGATTTAGGTCTAATGAAAAAATTACAAGAAAATTCTATAAAAACCGAAGTTTACAAAGAGCATAACAACCAAGAAATTTTGAATGAGTTTGATGAATTTCTAAGCAAACCAAATGTGAAATCAGACAAAGAGGCAGATAATGACATTGTATCAGAAGAATCAAGTAAAATGTCAAACAATGAAAACAATAAAAATAGAGATTTTCATTGTGAAAAGTGTGAGAAAACATTTCCAAATAACTCTTCCAGACAAAGACACTACAAATTTGCTCATAAAGAATTAATTAATAAAAAATCTTTAGCTCCTTTAGATATTAAAGTATACAAAAGTCCCAAAGGAAAGGCCAAGAAAAGTTTGTTAAAGTCAACTACCGACACAAATAAACAAAACTACTCCGACAAAAATGTTTCCGAATGCAATAAGGATCAGCTTAGTTGAAGAGTGAAAAGTTACTTTTATTAGTTACGGCAATTATTTTTAATAATGTAAATACAGATGTATCATTAAAAAAAAGAAAAAAAACAACAACAGTACATAGTAACTTATGAAAAGACTTTAAATGTACTCATTGTCATTTCTCGTATCATGCAGTAAAAGTATCTGTTTCCTTTGAACTTTGTTAATATATATAATATATTATTGCTGATATAGATTGTTTTATAACAGAATGCAATAAGTAATGGTATCTGTATTATTAATAGTTATTTTTTGAATGTTATGTAATAATGACATATACTGCCTCTTTGTATGAATGTAATATTATAAAATTGAATTTTTAGATCAATTGTGTTTTAAATACTTTGCATAGGACAAAATGTATTTATGTTGTTTTTAATAAAAGCAATCTATGTATATTAGAACTGTTTAATTCATTTTCTATGTATGTCCTAAGAAAATATGTATATATTTTTTAATTTTGTGCATCTATGTTGTAACAGCAAAGCAAAAATATTACCAACTGTTCTTGTCTGTATAATTTTAAAATATAAGATGTGTTCTTCAGCAAAGCAAATGATGCTTATTTTTAATATATAATGCTGTCATGCTGTTAAATGACACTGATATACAAATCTGTTTATCAATATACAATATTATCCAATACTCTGTATCTAGTATAAACTAGGCCCTAGACCTGTAAAATATGAAGTATTATGTAATGCTGGCTTTCCGTTACATGATGTAAGAAACTTGTAAAGTTTTTTTTATATATGCCTATAACTTCCTAAAATCATTGAGGGGCATATCCAGGGTATACTTATGGTGCTGCAGCATCACATTGATACCAAAGCAATCAGTTTTATTACTTTGAAATAAATAAATATGCTTATTGCACAACTTCGGTTAAGTAACTAAAGTAATTCTAAGGTAATTAACATTAATCTGTGTTCCTCGGTCGCCTCGAATCTGTCTCGAGAAGCACCTGAATTCTCAAAATCCTGCATGTGTCACTGTTATCATGGCCTATATGCACCAGTCAGACTGGTGTATCCTTTGAATTAAGATGATAAAATTTATGGTAACATAGCTTCGACTGCTTTAATGTATACATTTCAATGCATACATTAAAGCAGAATAATTTTTTTACAGAAATTTTAATGCTAATGTCATTGTTATAATGATTCCACTCGTTAGCATAAAAAAATGATTTATTAATTTCTGATTTTTGAATTTCACTAGATCAAATTGAATCATGATTACTTTCAATTTATTAATATTAAATTACTTATTAAGAACACAATTATTTTAAATACATTTCCAAGTAAAACTAATTTCTGGTATGTGGTTTGCAATCAAATAAAGCAACTTTTTCTTATAAATTGTTTATCAGTAATTTTCTATGAATGCATGTATCTTAATAGTTGAGTACAACTGTTGTGATATATTTGCATAAATAAGTATAAGCCTAAATATCTGCAAAAAACCTTAAAAGCAGCTTGCATTTGTAAAAAGAGTTTTTCTTTTAACTCCATCTTGTGAACACTAAAAAGGCCTCTTTTTAGCAAGTGTGTTATGGATTCAGCCAGGCCTACAATGGGACAACTAGGTGGTGAGGAATGGACTACATTTAAAATTTCTGGGGTTTTTTGATTGATTGGATTCAATCATGTTTCCAGAACAGTAGGTTACCACCTTAGCCATTCAGACATTTGGCCACCAATTAAAAGGTCAGCTGAAAGTGGTTTGAGGTAAATTATTTTATTAATCACATAAGTTAATTTGGCTTTTATATATCATATAATAATTAACATCACAATATAATTATATCATCAAAATAATTCATTAGTTTTTACATTAGACAAAATTTTCTGGAATTTAATTATTATTTAAATTAAGAAATCATATTGAAATCTGTATGAAGATACACACAGAAATCACAGAACAAGTGTTAAAGACCATAGCAGGATTCCTGTGTGCATTTATTTCAAATGTATATAAGATTCCTACATTCTGAATATATAAAATACTGAGATTATAATATCTGCTTACAGAATAATAACTATGATTAAGAATGCAATTCATTATTCAAAAAAATTAAAATTGGCATGTATTTTGCTGTTAGAATAGTTTTAATTTGTAAATATACAAATATATACAGTATTGTTGTAGAATATTATAAATTTTGTAAAGAACTAGTTTATGAAATTTTTATTTTTATTTAATTGATTATAGAATGTTCTAATTTAATTATTCTAGCAGCCATTGAGACCATGATCAATATAACTAACAAAGAACAGTAGCCGATCCAAAAAACTTATCCTCAGGTTAAAACCTATAGTGAATTTTGTATGTTTTGCCTCTCCTATAGAGTCATTTATCACTGTTAAACTAGCTGCCATGATGCATAACAAAAAGCACTACAGGGCTACAAAATATAAATATTGAAGAATATTACAAGGTAAATGTTGCAAGAAAAGTGTTATAGATAATTTTTACATAGCCATTTTCTTCAATAAATAATTATTAAGTTGGATATCTTTCTTGATTTCAAGAACTGCTCTTGAACTTCCTGATCCCTTCACAATGACGTAAATGCGGGGATCTGTCAAAGTCAATTGTATTTTAAATTTTTAGCTAGTAATTAAAATATGATAACAGATGGCGCCACCAAATGTTGCCAGAAATGTTAAGCAACTCGTTACTGGATTTTTTCAATAGCTTTGAATTAGCATAGGCGTACATAGATGCAGTTGCATGCACCATATAGAAAATACTTTCTAAGGTTTAACCAAATCCTGTGGTCTAGTTTTATGGGGTTCTTCAATGCAACAATGGGTGATCTGCCAAGGAAGATACTTCCTAGATAACTATGGGAAACTGGCCATATTTAGATATTATTCAGGTAATTAAAATCTAGTAAATTGCACGTGGTCAAGCCATTGGTTGGATATGCAATGCCATAGACATCTACAGGGCCCAGTATAGATCAGATCCCTTTTGCCTTGTTTTTTGAACAAATGAAATTCTTAGAATGTCTTTTTTTTTTTTTTAAACAAATAGTAGTCTTAAGAATTTATTTTGTTAATAAAAATAACGTTAATTTTATATGGTTAAGAATCAGCAGAAGTGTCCCAAAATTTCTCCGGGTGTAGGCAAAAATCCCTAGCTGCTCCTCTTGGTAGTCTGCAGGCACAAACCCACGACCAACTATCAGTATTTAGTGAACACTAGCATGTTTATCCACTTGGCCACTGATAGGTAACTCCGTGAATGTTGAACGTAATACTAATATTGAAATTATAAGTGAGCTATGTATTATAAAAAAAGCGTCCAAATCGTAAGTGGCAAAACTTAATTCAAATCATAATTATCATCGCAAGATCGCCCAATTAGATTTATATACTGTATATATATATATAAGCAACGAAAACTTTCACACTTAGCCAATCAAAATCAGTTTCATTTATGGCACGTGATCTATCCGCCAATCACACAACTCTAACTCGAAACTCCAGCAAACCGGAAGTGCCGCCGTAATTTGTTTCTCGCTTGTATTTCCAACACATTTTTATTTATTCGCAATTTGCATATATTCTGATGGCATTTATATATCTATTAAATAATAACGACTGCTGCGATGCATGACGTAGCGTATCCTAAAGTTGTGTTTATAAACGTTGCAATAAAACAAGTACAAACAATTAACGAAACGTGTGTGGTTATTTAATTTTTAGCCAACTTTCTATTTCAAGATGGCGGCGCCCATTAAAAATATAACAAATTTTAATCTGTCGAACGTTACAGATGAAAAATATTTCGTTTCTTACGTTACGCAATGTTTCGCTTAAAAAATTTCTGCGAGAAATATCAAAATAAAGAAACAATAACTTTTAATTTTATTAAATTAAATTAAATTATATTATATTATATTAAAAATTATAAAAATTATTTTTTCCGCTATTTTAATATTTGTTGAATTAAAAAGAATCAGGTATTTTTACTAAATCGGCTTGATCGTCACGCGAAACGCAACAATATCGGCAACAATACATTTTTCTATTGTTTCAGTTTCTTTGTTGTAAGTGGGCGATTTTCGAATGAGAAAGAAACTTTTGCGATTTTTTGCTTCATTTCTTGAGAATAATTGCTTCGGATATAAATGTGAGTAATATTTTTTTGCAGATTACACGATATACTGTACAAATATTCTAATATAAATAGAACTACAGGTTTAGAAGTTTATCATTGAGTAATCATAAGGTTCTTCAAGTTGAGTAAGAGCACAGAACTAGAATAAAAATATCCATTTAAAGATAAATTTCAATATTTTAAACTGATTTGGAATATTCCACAACCGTTTAAAATATGCATAACGTAAAAAAAAGAAAAAATATTTTTAATCGTAATGTTCGACAGATTGAAATTTGTTCTATTTCCACTGGCCGCGGCCATCTTGAAATTAAGAGTTCGCTACCAATTAAAAGCTATTTTTTTCGCTATTTTCATAACTTTGTAGAAATTTAATAACGTAACGTAAAAGAAGAAATAATTTAAATCGTAACGTGCGACATATTTGTATTTATATTTTTAATGGCCGCTGTCATTATGAAATAGAAAGTTCGCTAGAAATTAATATACATTCTTACAATATTTCGATGTTTTTGTACAAATTTAATTAGCGAAACATTGCCTAACGTATAAAAAGAAATATTTTTCATCGTAACGTTCGACAGATTCGAAGTTGTTATATCTCTATTCGGCGCCGCCATCTTGAAATAGAAAGTACGCTACTTATTAAAATACTATATAATATTACTATTGTTTCTTTATTTTAATATTTCTTGCATAAATTTTTTAAGCGAAAAATTGCGTCACGTAAAGAATGAAATGTTTTTCATCGGAAATTCAGCTCATTGGAAATATGACAAAGTTTAGACTGTCAAACGTTATGTTCCACAGATTAAAATTTGTCATATTTCCAATGAGCGCCGCCATTTTACAATATATCGTTGGCTTAAAATTAAATGTTGTTATAGTCTTTATTTTGAAATTTATTGTAAAAATTTCTTTAGCGGAACATTGCGTAACATAAAATACGAAGCATTTTTTTTTATTGTAAAGTTAGACATTTCAAAATTTGTTATTTTCCAATGGGCGCCGCCATCTTAATAAAGATATAAGTTTTATGGCCGTTGAATAATAAGGAGTGATGTAACGAATAGTATATTCGGCCTCAGCCGAATATCGAATATTCGGCCAGGAGCGTGGCCGAATGGCCGAATATTCGGCCAAACTATTCGGCTTGATTAATGCACATATAAAAATTAGCGCGCAAACCTCATTATGCAAGGATCGCGCACCCTGCTCTCTATTGGCCCGATGTCACTACGAATTTTCTTCCAGTAGGTCTAAATTATTTAAATAAATTAATTAAATTATAATTATTAAAGTTAATATGAGATAGAGCCTAACGTCTACCTCTAGTGCCAAATTGGTTTATAATTTATGTAATAGCCGTAAATAGCCCGATATGATTCGGCAGTTGTTGGTATTTAGATGTAAGTTTTAACTTATAAGTTATTTTATTTGCAATCGATCTTTTTAACTCTAATTAAGCAGTAAAATCTTATTTTTACTACGTATTTGTAGACTGAATAGTACCCTAAGGATATATACTTTAGTGGGGACATATGGTCTAGTTTCTCCCCAGATGTGGAACAGTTCAAATATATTATTGGGGGGTTTCTATTTGTGAAGTTTTGTGATATTTTGTTGCTATTGTTTTTGTCAATATTTTTAAAATTAACATGATTTCAGATGTTATCTTTTGCATATAATGAGAAATGCTCATTCTTTGCTTTATATATAAAATAAATTATATAGTAGTTACTCATCTTCTAGAAATAAATAATTATTTCACTAAATACGAAAAGTTTCAATAAAACGTTTCGTAAATCATTTTAAAATATCGTGAAAAATATTAAAATATACAAGAATACGAATATAACATAATTATTTCCAAAATATGTACAAATATAACATAATTAACTAAACAATAACACTAATGCCCGATACAGTTCGGATATGTCGGGCCCCGTCCCTCACCACCCGGTCGCCCCATTGTGGGCCTGGCCGAACCCATAATGGGCCTTCTAAAAGAGGCCCTCTTAGTGCCCACAGGGCGGAAAGAGTTAAAAAAAAAAAAAAACCTGCATGCCATCAATGCCATAAGATATCGGGCTAGATAAAGGCTATAATTATTTTAATTACGAAATAATTTACTAGAGTTAGACGCTATTTCTTATTAACTGTAATAATTATAGTTTAATGTTCAGCATTAATAAAAGTTACCAAAATGATTAATTTACTGTGTTTTTGTTATTTCTTACTCCTGTTTTTAGGTATTCGGTATTCGGCCGAATAGCGAAAAATAGGCCGAATAGGCCGAATGCTGGGTAGTAACCGAATATTCGTTACATCACTAATAATAAGTGTTTTGTAGTAGGTTTAATGTTCGTTTAAACTCAAAAATTTGTGCTGTGTGCGCTATTGGACCAGATTCGATCAATTTTGTCGCGACTCGAGTCGGCGATGCCGTTTAATTGTGTTATACAAGTTTCTTTTAGCGTGTTATCCGAATACGATCGCAATTTTTTCGACGTGTTATAAGAATCCGTGTTATATCAACTTGTGTTATACAGGAATTTTTGTATAACAAATTCTGATTCGTCGAACGTTACGATTAAAAATATTTGTTTCTTACGCTACGCAATGTTTTGCTAATCAAATTTTTACAAAAATAATCGATATATAATAAAACATAGCTTTTAATTTTTAGCGAACTATCAATTTCAAGATGGCGGCGGCCAGTAAAATTATAAAAAGTTTTTACTCTGTCAAACGTTACAATTAAGAATGTTTCGTTTCTCACGTGACGCAATGTTACGCTGAAACATTTGTACAAGAAACATCAAAATAATAAAAAAAAAAAAAAACTTTCAATTCTTCGCGAGCTATTCATTTTTAAATGGCGACTGCAATTAAAAATATAGCAAATTTTTATCTGTCGAACGTTACGGTTAAGAATATTTCGTTCCTTGCGTTACGCTACAGAAATTTTCACAAAAAATATGAAACCAGCGAAAAAAATAACTTCTATTTTCTAGCGAACCTTCAATTTTAACATGGCGGCAACCATTAAAAATATAAGAATTCTTATCTATCGAACGTTACTGTAAAAAAGTTATTTTTTCCGCTATTTCGATATTCTTTGTCAAAATATCAAAAAATAAAAAATAACTTCTCAGCAAAAACGATGTACAAAAAGTTTGTGCTACAAAACATCGGATGCAGCAACACACGTTACAATGGCCACAATGTGAGTTTAAAAAGCGGTAGTATAGCAGTTTCCAAGCTACACATCAAGGTGTGTCGCTTAGTATACTATCAAGCAACTGCTTAAGAAACAGAAGTAATATTAAGAAAAACATTTTATAAATGATATGTAAGGAGGTTTGACGTGGAGGTCATTAATTTTGTTAAAACTCAATAAAAGTACATTGCATCCTTAACGACTGACATGTGCCAAGTATTAAATGCAACCGCAAAAACTAAAAGTTGAAAATCGGACAATCACTTAAAAGGCTCAAACTGTCACTATTTTTGCGACCGGCTGGTGGCTCGTAGGAGCGCGCTGGTCCCACTTGAGGAGTAGGTCTCAACGTTGTGGGTTCGATTCCCTGATCTCGGAATCCTTTTTATTTAATTTTTTTTCGTTTCTATTATACTATTATGTTTATATTAATTTTATTTAAAAATTATTTTCAAATATTCATGTTCACGTGGGATTCGTGCATAATTGCTACAAGCTGTAAAACACAACGAAATATAAACAATACTATTAGTCCGGGACGCCGCCAGAGGGCGTTCGAGTTGCAGCGGTGTAACCAGAGTCGGTAGATTAACTGGTCTTTCGACTTCCTATCTTCGCTAGTAGTTGAAATCAACTAGAGACAAATGTTACCACCAGGGGCATTGCAATCACTACAAGAGCGCTAGATCGCATCGCAATGAGGTCGAATATTTTTTTTATTTATTGAAAGTTATATAACCTTCGAGTTCGATTTCATAATTTTCTATGAATTTTATTATAAGAATGAAAAGGCTTTTATTTAAACCCAAAACCAGGTTTATGTATAAATAAATAAACTTAATAAAACATTAAACACCTTCCATCGCTGAGAAATGTTTATTTAATAAAGATTGATATTCAGTTAAATAAATGACAAGGAACAAAACTGACATAATAGTACAATTATTAAATTGTGCTATTATGCCAATTTATTATACGTTAAAAATTTATTATACATACAAACAAATTATATTACACATAATTATAATAATAATTATTATTATTTGCGCTATTAAAATTTACTTTAAGTGAGAAATTTTTCTATGTTTTTTACTTTCAATTGATGAAATAAATGATTGATTAATCGTTCGCGTGAAAAAATGCAATCGACAGGTAACAAAAAAGTGCAAAAATCTGGAGGTCAAGTAGGACTTGTGACCAGCATTGTGGCATCCTATCATCAATGTAACAGAACACTGATTTAATATACTATCCATTATTGAAAAATAAACATTCATGTTTGGGTTTGTTAATTGTTCACACACTTTGCTTTCTGCCCAGTACATCAATTGGCAAAGCTTATAGCTTGGATATAACAAACCACCTCGAGATTTGATGAATGTAAATGTCTTCAGGTTTTGCTGTTAATATATTTTTGCATTCATCACAACCAAGTGATGGCAGCAGATAACGAACAATGTAACCTCCTAAATAATGTAAAATAAACTTAAATGTTTCTGGTGCGCAATAATCGTGATCTAATAATTCATTATCAGTAGGATCCACAGGGCAGTCTTGGATTACAAAGCAAATTTTGTAAATGTTCTTCCAATTGTTCTTGAACTTCCTTAAATGGTTTTTTATGACTCTGAAGAAGATTTTTTAAAGTAACAAGGGAAGATCCGGGATCAGTTTGAACTGATGCTCGTTTGGGAGGACGAACCAAACTGTACACAGTTATCAGTCTATACAGGTATAAGAACTGTACTGTTGTGGGATGAGAATTGCTTCCACTTCCTTGTCTTATCATTTCAAAGAAACGCTAATTGAAAAGAAAACATAAGTTAAGAGTTTAATACAAGATTATATAATCATTACACTAAGTCAGTTTTACCTCTAATGGATCCTGATTAAAGTGAGCTGTCAAGATATAATATGAGTTTGGAAGCAATTGTTTAATGAGTGCTGAGATACTAGTTAGCGTCAAGCGTAGATTTTCTGCTGTCTGGTGGCTCAAAAATCCCTTTTGATCACTGCTTTCAATCTGTAATCTGAATGTTTCCCATCTATTTAACCATTCTAGAGATTCTTCAATAACCTATTTTAAAAAAGTTGTTTATTAAAACATTTATAGTTTTTCCTAGTGAATCATTACTATTTTACCTTGAGATCATTTGAATCATGTCTGATTCCATCCTGTGGCAATCTGCGATTTAAAGCATCAAAAAGAGCATTGATGCGACGTATGAAACTTATTGTAACATTTGCATTCTTTAGGCTAGCAACCTCACGCTGTTTATAAAACAGCATAGCATCAGCAAAAGTATTACTAAATATCTATAAAGAAATGAGATAAATAAAAGTATTTTTATCAAATCAGATTATATAAGTAAAAAAAAAAAAAGTGTTACTTGAGCTGCCAGCAATACACTCATTCTCTGGAAGTTATTGGGATTAACATGTATTTCAGTTACTTTGGGACATGCCTTTAATCCCTTTGGTAATTTGGAATCTTCATCAACAACTGCTTTAAAATGCTGTAATTCTACCCTTCCTTCAGGAAACTAAAAGTAAAAATGAAGAATAATGCAATGGCTTATATTATAAATTAGGTGAAAACACTTTATTTTCTTAGTTTTACCTGAAAGTATCTACTTTTCAAAAGATTGTTTCGTATACATTTTAAAATATGTGGTACATCAATAATTGCCAGTACTTGTCTATCTGCAGCAGGATTTGTAAATGAGCATTGTATATTATTTGTGTCTGCACAAATTCCTAGAGCTTTTAAAGCTGCTTTGTTTGTGCTGGCACCATCACAAACTATTGCATTGACTATTATACCACACTGCTCTAAATGAATAATTGCTTGCAAAATAAGTTTTGCAAAAAGTTTGCAATAGTAGAACCTGGGACAGAGCTTTTTGAACAGAATGTGCCAATACATTGTACCCAACTAGCAAAGTGAGGTCTGAACATAAACACTAGGCCATGATCACCTGCTGTAAATTCACTCTGTGGCAACACAGAATTATCACCACAATCAACAAGTCCAATCATTTCACCAGTAGCTTTTGAAAGTTCTATATGTTTTTGAAGTGTAATTTCATCAAAAATTAAAACTCCCTGGCATTCTGTTTGTGGAATAGTCTCCAATTTTGACTTTAAAATAACAAAAAGATCTTCGTCAAATTCAAATTTGGCATTAATGCCTCTGATATATTGATGCAGTGTAGACTGACAAGGTAAAGGCAAGTAATCATTATTTCTCAAAAATTCATAGACAGATGGTGACCTAATTTTTAAAAGCAAACAGTCAAGTAACCAATTAATGTCATATCTCATACCCTTTTTGCATTTTATATGGCATGCTTTCAGCATGTGCTCTATTACAAGTTTCTGTCTCGGTGGTAAGGAATCAAGTTTATCAGCTGACAACTGTTTTATTTTAAGTTCAGCATTTTCTTGATGAAGCTTGAGATTTTCTGTTTGAAGAGTTTTCAGTTTCTTCCTATAGATCATCTTTTGCTTTCTGCACCGATACAAATCCTCTTTGACTTTTAACAATTCAGACTGCAAAGCAGAGATTTTATTGACATATAACAGCTCAGGATGCTGTGTAGTTGCTGCTTCAGATGTGGAGGGTTCTTCTATTTCATTTTCTACAGTTGTTACTTGGGAGTGTGTATCATGCAAATCTAATGATTGATAAAAAAAATATTAAAAAAATCAGACAATTAATTTTAAAGTATTTATAAGGAAAGTTAGGCCACAGAGAGATAGCCCTCAGTGAATCACAGTGGGTCTCACAAACCCAGCTCAATCTTTAGTTAGCATTTTTTAAATATAAAATGTTCCTTAAAAATACTGAAAAAATTTATATTTTTTCAACTTTTCGGCCCGATCAACATGAGATTAGAACGTTTTCTTTTTATTTGATTTTACTTAGACTAGATGTCTTAAGCTTCCAATCGAAAAATTTATATTAAAACACAGGGTCCGAGAGACCCACTGCAACTCAGGCAAGGGCAAAAAGTTACATGGCTCACTAAGGATTAAGATTACATAAAAAACATATAAATATTTACCTTTGGTATTGACTTTTCGGTATCTCTTCGTAGATGGTTCTTCATTTCTTGTGAGACATCGCGTTGATCGTTTTTGAGGTACAGACTTACTAATGTACTTAGGACAATTAGGGAAGTTTGATGGATATGCATCTGACGTTAATGCCCAGCGATCTCGTGGAATTTCTACTTTCTCTCCATTTATAACATGGGAGTAGGTTTTTAAAATAAATCTACTCGCAAAATGTACGTCACAAACATAACATTTACTTGTTAGCATCTTGTCGTCTCGTGGAATGCATCGCATCCACTTCTCAATCTTATCGCCAGGAACACGGAAGAAATGTCTCTTCTCGTTCGATGACTTATATCCTGCCTTGCATCCTGGCACAAAGCACGTTGGCATTTTTATGTAGCTAAAAAAAACAATTATTATAGGTCGAAATCACTGAGCTCGGTATATCCAAAGCAAGAACAACGCTCTTCTGCGAACAGTGGCGCCAACTAGCGGCAAATATTGTCTCTAGCTAAGTTTGAACTATAAGTCGAAAGACCAGTTAATCTACCGACTCTGGTGTAACTAAAGCTTTGTTACATGGTGGATCTTTCCCAAACACATTTATTGATGAAACCAAGTTTAAAAGGTAAAGCTCAGAAAAAACATTTAAATAAAGGAAATTATTGAAGGTTGATCTATAAGAATAGTTAATGCAGATTTCACAATAAGACTCGACATGAGAATATACACAGACGACAACTACGAAAAAATTTTGAATAAATCCAAGTCGTCTTGATAATAAATAGGAAAAATAATAAAGCAAAATATATTTTCATATTTTAAACGATCTTGGAATATTACAAATCACTTTAAAATATTGAAATTTATCTATAAATGGATATTTTTATTTTAGTTCTGTGCTCTTACTCAACTTGAAGAACCTTATGATTACTCAATGATAAATTTCTACATCGGTAATTCTATTTTTATCAAAATTTTTGTACTGTATATTGTGTAATCTGCCAAAATATTACTCACATTTATATCCGATGCAATTATTCTTAAGAAATGAAGCGAAAAATCGCAAAAGTTTCTTTTTCATTCGTAAATCGCCCACTTACAACAAAGAAAGTAAAACAATAAAAAAATGTATTCTTGCCGATATTGTTGCGTTTCGCGTGACGATCAAGTTGATTTAGTAAAAATAATTGATTATTTTTAATTCAACGAATATCGAAATAGCGTAAAAATGATTTTTAATTTCTAGCGAACTTTTTATTTCAAGATAACTGCGGCCATTGCAAATATTACAAATTCTAATCTGTCAAACGTTACGATAAAAAATATTTTGTTTTTTACGTTACGCTACAAATATTTTTACAATCAGCATGAAAATAGCGAAAAAAATAACTATTATTTGCTAGTGAACTTTGAATTTTAAACTGGTGGAGGCTAATGGAATTATAACAAATTCTAATCTGTGGAACGTTTCGATGAATAATATTTATATTTTTATAAAACATTCTATTGTTATCGAAATATTTGTACGATATGTTGTGTAACTCTCCAAAATACTACTTACATTTATATCTGAAGCAATTATTCTCACGAAATTAATGATAAGATCGCAAAAGTTTCTTTCTTATTCGAAATCGCCCACTTACAACAAAAAAGTGAAACAATGGAAAAATGTATTGTTGCCGATATTGTCGCGTTTAGCCGACGATCAAGTAGATTTGGTAAAAATATTTGATTATTTTTAATTCAATGCATATTTTTAATTTATTTTCGTTTTAATGATTTTTATTTTCTAAAGTTTATTCTGCAATGTCGGGACAATTAGGAAAGGGCTTTTTACATGCTATATAAAGTAAACTCTTTAAAGTACTTGCAGGAGATAACAACTTAATTTATTTAAAAACTTTCTCTTGCACATGTAACGATTTTATATATTACCATATAAAAATTAATAAATCAATTTATAAAAATATATTAAACAGAAGGCAAACAATAGAAATATTTATTTCAACTTTATTTATAATATTATTTTATATTAAAAAAATTTTTGAAAACTTCCATTATAAAAATGGCGGCGGCTATTAAAAATATAACAAATTATTATCTGTCGAACGTTACGATTAAAAATATTGTATTTTTTACGTTACGCAATGTTCCGCTAATAAAATGTTTACAAGAAACATCGATATAAAACTAAATATCTTTCGATTCGTTGCAAACTTTCTATTTCGAGATGGCGGCGGCCATTAAAATTAAAGTAGACTTTCCTATAACTCGGTAGATAAATTCCGTGTTATATACATTCGTGTTGTACAGTACGTGTCACTCAAATACATGAGCCAATCAGAGCCTGGCAGGTGTGCAGTTTACGAATAACAACTTTTCGAAAAATTTTCGTCCATAAAATTAATCGATTCTAGACTAATTTGACTCAACAGTTCCAATTCACGTATAATTTTTTAAAAATAATCCATATAAACTAGGCAATAAACAAAAAATTGTGGGATTACTTACCGTATGTGCACCGTTCGTCGACGCCATTGCTTAAGCTTGTTTTCGTCGCGGAGCGGCTCATCGAACGGCGGACGAGTGTTTCCTTATCAGAAAATTTTTCGTAAAAAAATAACTTAGCTTCAAAGACATCATTAATAAAGATATAATTTTTATGGCCGTTGAATAATAAATGTTTTCTAGTAGGTTTAATACTCGTTTAAACTCAAGGGTTTGTGCTATGTCCGTTTCTAACGTTACGCAATGTCATGCTAATTAAATTTCTACAAGATATATCGAAATAGCGAAAAAAATGACTTTTGATTTCTAGCGAAACTTCTATTTCGAGATGGCAGCGGCCATTAAAAATATATCAAATTCCAATCTGTCCAACGTTACGATTAAAATTATTTCCTTTTTTTACGTTACGCATATTTTAAACGGTTTTGGAATATTACAAATCACTTTAAAATATTGAAATTTATCTTTAAATGGATATTTTTATTCTAGTTCTGTGCTCTTACTCAACTTGAAGAACCTTATGATTACTCAATGATAAATTTCTAAACCTGTAGTTTTATTTATATTAAAATATTTGTACAGTATATTGTGTAATCTCCCAAAATATTACTCACATTTATAGTTGAAGCAATTATTCTCGAGAAATGATGCCAAAAAATCGCAAAAGTTTCTTTCTCATTCGAAAATCGCCCACTTACAACAAAGAAAGTGAAACAATGAACAAATGTTTTGTTGCCGATATTGTTGCGTTTCGCGTGACGATCGAGCCGATTTAATAAAAATACCCGATTATTTTTAATTGAATGCATATTATTGATTTATTTTCGTTTTAATGATTTTTATTTTTTAAAGCTTATTCGGCAATGACAGAACAATTGGGAAAGGGCTTTTACATGCTATATAAAATAAACTCTAAGTACAGTAGAGACTCGTTAATCGGAACCCCGGTAATCGAAATCGCCGGTAATCGGAACGATTCTCAGTCGTGCTGAATCGAACGTTTTTGATACTAAATTTACTTCTAAAGTATAATTTTCATGTTTTTGTATTCTTCAATATATTTATTTTGTTTGTACAAAATGCAGAAATAATTTCTAATTTCTAAGTAATCATTTCAATAATTTCTAAGTAATATAAAAATAAAACACACGACATATATATATATATATATATATTATGATATGAGTTTTAATTAGGAAAATATTTTTGGCGAATTTACTAGTGTTTCTTTTCCTTTTACTTTGGAGATGCCAGGGCTCCTTGGCAGTGGCGTAGCTAGCATGAGTGACACCCGGTGCGCATATCGTGATGTCACCCTTTTTAACTCTTTTATAAAACACTGTTGAATTGTAATATCTTCGCACTCGAGCAACTTGAACGCGATATTGAATATGCGATGTCGCGACGTATGAGTTTAGATTTATAAAATAAATCATAGTAAGATTGTCAGCTGGTGCGAGCTCTCGTGGCTCCTTGGCCCACCCTCCGGGTGCGTCACTGCATCGACGTATGAAACTAACGACCTACAATATACTACATAGCGACTGAAACGACGCCATGTTTGAGGAAAATTGAATATGCGTCTGCCATTTTCTCTTTAGTCAAGGGGCGTGGCATTCGTATTGTGTAAAGGCAACAAGCTAGAATATTCCAACTCGTTGTGTATAAGCGATAGTACTCGTCGTTGCCACCAAGAGTGGCTGTGACCATGGTTACAGCGCTATGTAGTATATTCTAGCTCGTTGTATGAAACACAAATAAGCCATCGGATACTACCAAAACTTTCTCCTCCACATCTACCCTGTCGGTGGAATTTAAAGGTTAAAAAATATTCGTATTTTGACTAAGTAAAACAGATATAAAATTTTTTCAAATACTCCAGTAAGTTTCAGTGAAGTGCTGGGAACGAGAATCTCCCTCCCGACCGAAAACACTTGTCCAAAATGTGGAATAGAAATCCACCGACAGGCTAGATGACAAAGTTTCGCCAGTATAGGATTGCTTGTGTCGATATACACGAAAATAATTTTTTTTAAAAATATTTCCATGCAATTTGAAATAATGTGCTTCTTATATTAAAAAGTATGGTGTGTTCAAATTGTATTATTATATTAGCAGCCAAGTTCTGTAATTTAATCAAGATTTATTGAGAACCGGTAATTTACGAACGTTAAAAAATTAAATATGTAGTAGTATATTAATAGGATATTCCTCGATTAACACCATTAATGGATCCCTCCATGCCAAAGCCTGTATCCAAATCGCGTTAATCAAACACAGTGGTACTTCGGAAATTCGACCGAATAATCACCACCCGCTGGAACAAATTTTCGGTTAATTTAATAATAATACTCTCGGAGATTACTTTCTTTTTTGCGAGACGATCTGACGTAAACGGTTGCGAATCCACATCACGAGATGGCGAGTAAAATTTAATTCCCTCCCGCTAAAATAGACCAATGGACAAACGTCTTTCTTCGGTATTTATATTGATAGAAAAGAACGAATAGTAAAAAACATCTGGATGAATTGTGATGTCGAGCTGTTGTTCCGAAGACAGCAAGAACAACCCGTCATCTAATCGGAAAAGTATGATATACAGGGGCAAGCTACTAATTTGAGGTGGATAGCATATACCAGACATGGGCAAATGCGGTTCTTTTTGAGTTGCATGCGGCTCTTGCTGAAAGTATTAATTTGTTTATTATTATAATTTTGTGAAAACATGTTTATTTAAAAAATGCAATATTTGTTTTATATAATACTAGCAAGTAGGCCCGGCGTTGCTCGGGCAAAAGTAACGATAGCGAAGATTAAGATAGTCACTATAGACATTATAGTCACAAAAAAAAGAGTAATTTCATCAACGAATTAAGTTTTTCTAAAGAAAGGTCGAATTTGAAAATCGAATGTTCTAATATTGTTCGATTTTCACGACGTGTTCTGATTATATCCTTCGATTTTCATCGAATGTTCTAAAGAAAGGTCGAGAAAAACCAAACTAATCTGTTTAAATTTGAAAGTCGAATATGTTCCTACATACGTACTCTCTTTTTTTCCAGAGTCCGTAAATCTTGCACGTCGCTTTGTCTTGTTCTCCATTGTTACTTAACACTTTGGAACTTATATCTGGTACCCTAACTGTGCACCAAATTTCAACTCCTAACCGTTTTAGCGAATATTAAGATTATTACGTTATAGTCAACCTTACTCGTTTTCACAGAATGCAAGAATTGGGTCCTCCCTGTTTCCAGACTAATTACAGAATTTTTAGATAGGTCTAAAAATATGTTCGATTTCGAAAAAAACTGCATCTGCGTCTTGCACTTCGCTTTCTCTTAACACTTCCATTGTTGATGGAAGTGTTAAGACTTAATCCCTTGAGGAATTTCGAAAAATCCCTTCTTAGCGTGCGTTCTCGTGACGTACCCTAACTGTGTACCAAATTTCAACTTTCAACTCCTAACTGTTTGGGCTCTGCACTGATTATTATTATTATTATTTCGTCTCGATTATATATATAGATAATAAAATCGCACGCCTTACCATACTATCCGCCACGACAGTACAGAACTGCGGCTCCCATGCAATTTGCAAAACCTACATTTCATCTCCCACTGAACTCTTGCTTGCCCACCCCTGGCATATGTAGAGTATCGATTATCCGACTCAATTGGGGACTGGGGTTGGTCGGATAACAGAAAAGTATGAAAAAATACATTATTAGTATATCCCATGTAATTTGTATATCAGTATATCGCTATTAACTTACTTCGCGTTGAATTTTCACGTGCGAGCCAGTGCACGTGAAAATTCACGCAAAAATTTGACAAAAATAATATTAAAGTATCCAAGACAGCCAAATATTGTAGCGCCACATCACTAGCGGACATTTGAATTTGCCGACTAGAACGCGGTCGTTTAACCGATGTGACGGTTAATCGGGGGTCGGATAATCGATGCTCTACTGTATTTTAAAGTGTAGTTCGGTGTTCCACTTATTCTTCTTTGCGACTATATAGGTAGTAAAGCTAGTACCTTTGGGTATTTAAATCATAAAAGAAGATTTGCTCAATTTCCCGGAAAGCCCTTTTCGATACGGGACAAAAAACCAAAAGAATTCGAAGTTTAAGGCCTCGATTACGTACAGTAAGTCCTTCGAGAAAGGGGAAGAGCACGCGAATTTTCTAATTGCTTTAAAGCGGGTAAGACTACTAAACTTCACAATTCTGTGAAGTTTAGTAGTCTTACCCCTATACGTTGTACTTTTCCCGTTAACAATAGAGTCGTGCCGATCATCTAACACTTCTGGACACGAAGGTAGGACAGACACGCAGACGGACGCCAGTGGGATTCTATAGGTCTGAAATTTGGATATTAAGCATTAATTTCGTCGTCATCCCGCCCACACGGAGAGAGACAAGAATCCAAAATCTCTTGTAATAGCTGAAAATAAAGTTTTAGTAAGTTTGTTTTCATTAACTTTTATTAAAAATCTTACAAGAATTTAGAATTTTGCTCAAAGTTAGAAATATATTTCAATTTACACTTCTAAATTTATTAATAAAGAATTATTATTATTATTATTTTTTAATGAAATAGTTTACAAAACATATAAGATAAAAAAAACTTTTAATCATAATTTTTGGATGTTATTTACAATTATTGATATATCCTAACACATTTGAATGTTAGAAACTGAATCAAAATTACAAAACCAAAGTTTTCTTTTTTATATATATATTTTTTTTAATAGATATTTTTTCCAAAATAGTTATGTAATGAACACAACAGACAAACATTTATAAGTCACTTTTACTTTGTACTATACCTGATTCACAGAACTACAGTACAACAAAAGGCAATTATTACCATTTTGAAAGAGTTTACCATAAAACACGAATCTCGGAATCTCTACCAGAGAAAGATTTGTATATCTTCGACAGAATCTTTAATGCTAGTACAGATTCGATCCACGTGCCGTGCGTGTGAACGTAGAAAACAAATTAAATTACTTAATGCGTTTCTATTCGAGACGTGTTACGCAACGAAACTAAAACGACTCCGAAGAAAGCATTATAAACTCTTCTCTTCCAGTCTATAAAAAACTTTTTCAATTAAAATATCGAAATATAAATCTCTCTCTAAAGTAACATAAATATGCTGTGAAATTACTATTTTAACTTTTTTTTTTCTTTTGAGAATTTGAAAAATTTAAAAGGCAGAAAACTATCTGCTTAATGAGCTGAGATAAGATTCATCCAATGATACTACCCAATTTGGGTTGGCAAATTTCTGCAATTTTTTTTTTTTTTTTTACAGAATTAGAATTTCCCCACTCTTTGATCACTGTTTTGAATCTAAATATTCTAAGAAAACAAATTTATATATTGATGTATTGCTTTTGGCTTTATCGATTCTTTTGGATGTTTCGGCGGGTGCGGTTGGCCTTTTATTTCCCCTACGTTAAAGAAAAAGTCTCTTACGGTTATAACAAACAATAGTTACTACATAAAAATAAATCTTCGATACTGTACAGATAATAATGAATATCTAGTGGACAAACTAAATACATTTAAGAAACATTGTTCTTGCAAAACATATATCTAAATACACAATTTGTTTTTCCAAAAATGGTATATTTTTTTTTAACACTACAGGTTCTTATTTGGCATGAAGTTCAACAGCCTGGATGCTTTAACAGATCGGTGTTTTACTTCCAGTCTTCGATTTAGTGCGGCTCCTGTTTTAAAACGAAATGCCGTGAAATTTTAATCTTTTAGATGGAGAAAGCCGTGCGAGGAAACTTACCGGGTAACAATATCAATTATACGGAAAGAGAAATGAGACTATTGTAATGAGTCATGTTACGTTTCAAGATGTCCGCACAGGGTCCCAAGACACGTTCGAAACGAGCTCTGTCTAATTTGATGCATTTGAGAGGGCCTTGAGCTTTGACTGTTGCAGCCCTTGGACGATCTAATAACAATGCTATTTCACCTTTTGTAAAAATAAAATTGAAGTATTCATTAGAAATGTTTTCTGTTTTACTATACTGTAGTTATATTATATAAAGAGCAAAATTTTTATGAAGTAAAAATTAATTTATAATATAAATGTTATCACCAATTATAAACTATTATTTTACATTGTAATAGTAAGTCTTTTATCAACCTCTATTCTGCAACAAATAAAAACTTACATTAAAAAGTTACTTGTTTTGGAGTGATAGTGAGTTCACAATAATAGCCACTATTTTTAAGACAATTTTATCCACAGAAGGTACAATTTATACATATTCTAGTGCATAAAGTTGTGAATTTTTAGTTCATTTACTTTTAAGATGTTTCTTAAAATATAATTTACTAAAATCTAAACATTATTTCCATTACCATAATCTTCAAATTTTTTAAGCAACTTCCTAAAACATTAAATTTCTGTGTAGAGATTTAATACACACACATATATATATATATATACAGTGCCATAACAAGGGCAGTGCCAGCGATGCCCAGGCACAAGGCGCAGACCCTGGGGGCGTATAAATGACATGGACCAAGTTTTATATTGTAGTTTTGGGGCGTAGTTACAGAAGCTCGCACCAGGCACATAAAAGACTAGTCATGACACTGTATATATATATATATACACACCTTTAAACAGTATTGAAAATTTTTAAAATATGTATATTTTATAATTGTATATAGTTGATAAAATTTGTGATTATATATTTCTGATATATAAAAAGTCTACAGTGTAAGTCTCACAGTTTTTGTCATATTTGCAAAAAGCTGAATCTTAAATAATTCTTTCAAAGTTAAAATATTACTAAAATTAAAATTATGCTACATTTTTAGTTTCAACTCATAGTTGTATTAGAAAACTTTAACATTTTAAAATTTTTTAAAAATAAACATTGTTTTGCCCTTACATTCTATAGTTGTCATTGTTTAAAACAGAACTTTTAGTATAATTTATTATTATTAGTGTTAATACACATTTAACTTTTAGGGCTTATCACACTGACTAATTTGACAAGAGGAGTTTGTTAATCATGTACAGTACATCTATATACATGCACATAATTACCAATCCGAAATGCATTTCAGGCTATCTTCAGACATTTTTGGCAATTTAAACATTAAGTGTATAACAAGCTATTAAAATTAGAAGAGATATATACTGGAGTAAAGTTTGAAGAAGAGTCTATAGATAGTAATTAATAATAAATATATTTTAGTAAGTAAATTTTTATAATTTAGAATGATTAAAAGATTTTAATATAACATATTATGTAATGTAGGTATGAAAATGGTGGTACTGGTTTGTGTGTGATAGTTTCATGCCCGACACCAAAGAGTTAATGTAAGGGAATAAATGTGATTAATAGAAGTTAAAATTTGTGAATGATACATCAACATAAGATAGTTTTATAATATAAGAATATATATAAATTAAACTAGATTTAATGAAGTGTTTATTTGGTATAGTGAAAAACGAAAATATAGAAGTGGTTGGAATTATGATTACAATAAGCCAAGGAACACCTTCTGTTTAAAAAAAAGTTGTGTTTTTACAATTTTTGTTTTAAATTCTCAACTGTTCTTATTACATATCTGTTCTAATTTTAATAGATTGTTATACATCTAGTGTTTAAATTGCCAAAAATGTCTAACTGAAGATAGACCACTGTAAAGCCCAAAATGCATTTTGGATTTGTAATTGTGTGCATGTATATGATTAACAAATGCCTCTTGTCAAATGAGTCAGTGTGATAAGCCCTAAAAGTTTAATTGTGTATTAACACAAAAAATTGTAATAATAATAAGGGCAATAAGCTATAGTAGTATATAAATAAATTAAATAAAATAAATAAATAAATAGATTCTCTGCATTTTTGTGTTAGCATAGTTTTTTCTTTGTAAGTTTACTGCTTTAGATAGCTGCAAGAAAGGTAAAAACCTAAGTTTCTGTTGTAATTACCATTGCAAACATAGTTGTATCTTTATAATATCTAATATCTTTGCAAAGTAGTGCAAGTTGTAAACTTACGTTAAGTTCTGATGGAATCTTAGCTACATAGGGGATTTATTTAATAAACTACTGTTACAATGTGGGGTAAAAATTTCTAGATTGAACAGTAGTCTATAAGAAACTATTGTCATTTTACCATTTTGAAATTTTTCCCATCGAAACACATTTATAATTAATACAATCTTATTATAAATAATTGTTAATTTAAGACTTACCAAAATAATCTGATGGGCCTAACCGCCCAACTTCGACTTGTGGCTCATCATCAGAACGTCTCTGTAGTACAACAGCAGTACCCTAAACAATAATAATAAAAATAAAAACCATAAGCATAATATATTTTACTTTAATCTTAAAATTTTATTTCAAATACCTCTTCAATAATGAAGAAATCATCTCCTGGTTGTCCCTGTTGCACTATTACATCACCATCATTAAACTGAACAGGTTCCAATGCATCAGCCACTGTGTATCGTTCCCATTTATCTAAACTTTCTATTTTTAAAATAATTATTTACATATTAATACTTAGTTATATTTTCAAAAGTAAAATTAGCTATATTAATAAGTAAATAGCTATTCAAAAGTTTTATTAATAATATTATATTTTATTAGTAATAGCATATGAATTATTATAAACCAATTAGATTTCAATAAAAAAATTAGTCATCCTAATTTAATTTTGAAGAAAGTAGATTCAATTTTCATGGGTATACAAATTATGTTGATTTTGAAATTCTAATAATGGAAGAATGCAACATTAAAAATTGCCAATTTAAGGTATTAATTTTCTTAAATTTTTTCAACAATTTGAAAGTTTTGGATTATTATTAGCTACACATCTTTAATTAATATTTTCAAGGAATTTCTATAAAACAATCTAAATCAATTTAATGCTTTTGTACTTTAAGTTTAAAAACTAAAACTACTAATAAACCAAGCCTAACATACAGTAATAAAGAATATGGCTAGATTTTATTTGGACTATAATATGGCTAATTAATTATATTATACAATTTACATAAAAGGTAAGTAGTTAAACTGTCATCTTGTGTTAAATTTAATAATGACATAAAAATTAATTAAAATCCAGCAGTATCCTTTGTTTATTACTATATGTTAGGCTTGATTTGTGGTGCATATATATATATATATATATACACAGGGTGAGTCAAAAGTTCTTTGTACCCTTTTCATTTGAAAAGTACTGAAGATATAATGATTTTGTTAATATCATGTGCAGATAATCCAGTGAAATCTTTTTAAGTAACCTTGACAATCATTTTAAAGGTTACTCAAAATAATCATTTTTACTCCTCAGGAATTTAAAGTTCAAATTTTTAAAAGGATTAATACCTTAAACATCTTTTTACTTAATACTGATTAAGAATTCAGAAAATGGCTTTAGGTTAATTATTATTGAAACTTTCATGTTATCTCTGCTTGTTAAAAAGTTAAAAATTTTGTTGGCTTTAAAATGATTTAAGTTCAATAAAAATGTTCCCTCTGGTTCTCCACAAGTGAATGACCTCAAAATTTTTCTAAAGGTTAAAAAGAAAAATGTATTTTTGACTATTTTTTATAAGACATACTTTCATGCTAGTTTCATTAAAACCAGATAATTATTTTTATATGAAACTGAAAAAAATTATTACTTGACATGCCCAATTTTGAAGGCCGATTCACTCCTAAAAGCATTCTTTGGCTAATAGGAAAAAAAATTATCTTTTGAATTATCAAAATCAAAACTACAGAATAACACTTAGGTTACATTCAGTGTTAATACTAACATATTAATTCTTAAAAATTAACTCCATTTTGTAATTACCTATAAAGTGATCAAACATTTCATTGTTGTTTAAAGTATAGTTTTTGAAAAAGTCTGAATTTAATGGAAGTTATTTAATAACTATATAACATTTCTAAATGAACATTTTTACTATCATAAATACTAACTTATAAAATTATTTAACGTAGTCATTTTAAGATTACAATATTCATAAATTCAGTTCTTCATTCTTTAATCTATAACTACGTGGTACGATCCAAAAGTTCGGGGACTGCAGTAATCTATGACAACGAAAACATGTATTTGAAGTTACAGTGTATGAAATGGATTCTATCAAACCACCTCTACATGTTCAGGTTAATTTCACCCATGCAAAAACAGCAGCACTCGCGGTTTAATCACATATTAAACTGCAAGTGCTGCTGCTTTTTTCCGGAGATAGTTACCTTTGTTCTGCGACGTAATAAAAGTGTAGTTTGAAGAACAACCTCCAACATTTCGACTTCGCCATGGTAGAATCACCGTACACCTTTCTTAGCAATTTTAAAGTCTCTATAGGTGTTTTACCTAAACACTGACAAAATTTAATGTTGGAGGTTGTTCTTGAAACTCCACTTTTATTACGTCGCAGAACAAAGGTAACCATCTCCGGAAAAAACAGCAGCGCTCGCGGTTTAATCACGACATGGGCGAAATTAACCTGAACACGTAGAGGTGGTTTGGAAGAATCCATTTCATACCCTGTAACTTCAAATACATACTTTTGTCGTCATAGATTACTGCAGTCCCCGAACTTTTGGATTGTACCACGTAAAACAAAGTTTCAATTAATTATTACTGTATTATTACAAATATAAGCCACCCATAAATTTAAACCACAGTAGAAGTTTAAAATTGGAAAAAAATAATGAAAAATAAAATGATTTGTGTCAATTGCAGGGTATCTTTCTTTTTTTAGGCCCTGAGAATGATTTTCTGTCTTCTTTACACTGAAATAACTTTTCCTTCATGGCTGACCAATGATGCACATTCTTTTTGTCAACCATAAATCTTTTACTGGTTGTGCAATTTCCAATTTCTTCGGTGCACACTAAGTTTATTTTGAATTCAGCATCATATGTAAACCGTTTTTCCATTATTAGTGAGTATGAGTAATAAAAAAATTTAAAATTCAATTCTACACAGCTGCTATCAAACAACAACTGGATTAAATCAGAGAAGTGCAAATGGGGAGCCACCAAATAAACTTTTATCAATGATTGTAATACTATCTCCATGCATACAGTGTAAAGCAAAGACCCAATTGTTAGAGAGAGATTGGCAGAAATAAAAGGGTTAAAACATTTGTTTGAATTTAAGTCACATCCTAATTTTATGTTTTAAAAATTGGAATAAAAAGTGCAGCTTAAATTCAAAGTAATCAGGTATTAATGCAGGGTGATTTACTCGGGACTGAATCTTTATTACAGAAAATATCTCCATACAAAATGAAAAAATGATCATGAAACAAATGGAATGATTATTTCATGATGAGGTAGTCAACTTTGAAGCATGTTTGCATTATATGTTACTCAAATATTACTGCACAATTAATGTACTGAACAAAAGACTTGGTTCCAAATGTATCACCTCATATTTTCATTTAAAAGATAAAAAATATTACACCTACCTAAAATAGAAACCTTACTAAGAAATTCTTCATATAATTTTCTTTTCCTTATTGTGTTTCCCTAAAGAAAAAAAATGAATAGTTTTAGAAACAGATTATGTTAAAATTAAAACAACATTTCTCAGTTATGACAAACGTCAATGGCTAATAGTCATTTAACAACAAATTTCTTAAACATAAAATACTTTAAGATTTAAAATAGCTATCTTTAAATCTAACTTTAACATTACCTTGTTTAGTTTATGAACAGATTATTATTTATTCAAACTACACACATACACATGTACAATATGATACAGTGAAATCTGATCAGTATGTATGATGTATGGAGTTATTGACAACATTCTCCTGGTCATAGTTTCCATGTCTGTTACTCTTTTAATCTAAGGAAGTTCATTACAGTTTTACTATTTTTCATTTTATTAATTATAAAATAAGAAAAAATATGTTAATAATGTTTGTTTAGTTAAAATAAAAACAGGAAAACTGTAATGTAACTTTTTAGCTAACTATCAAGAGTGATGAAAGTTGAAACAATGGCCAGGAGAATATCATTGATAACCTCATTCATGTGTCATACAAACTGATCATATTACCATATTATATGTATACACATGGAAGTTGTTTAGTATACATATTAACTGGTTTAAAACCTAGCAAACCAAAAATGATGTTACTATATATATATATATATATATATATATATACACACATAATATATAGTCTTAATTTTCTGTTCATTTGCAGCTACAAGAAACAACATAATTATCATTTTTTTTAAAAATTATTTAGCTTCTTAGAATACATATTTCTTTTTAAATGATGCTGGTTATCTGCAGGCTTTTGATTATTTGAGAAATTTTATAAATGACTTTTTTATATATATATTTCGTAAGTTTGATGGTTTAATGTTATATATATATATATGCATGTTTACATACATGCATATTTATATTAAGTATCATTTTGTGAAATGAAAAAATATATAGTAAAAATTAAAAGCATTCTAGGTATCAAGCCTTAAATCTCAAATTAAATGAAAATAAATTTTTTTTAAAAAATTGTTGTGTACCATTTAATAAATAAATTTGAAAATCTCTTAAACTTACACAATATTTAATAATACTTACCATTAATATTCGTCTATATGTATCTCTGTCAATAGCCCAAAGTTTGACATCTGTTTTAGCCTAGATTAAAAAAATTAATTTCTAATTGTAAAATTAAAATATTTTTGTTGTTAAATTATTTTTACAAAAAACACCAACTTTCACAGTAATTTAAATCATTTCCTATAAATCCTGCATATTTAACTTTGAACCACCATTTTCCTAATAAGAGTGATTAAAAAATTATAATCTAAGAGAATGACATATACACAAAAATTATTTGTATAGGATATTTTATGCACACTTTTCTAATAAAAATTTATTATTAATCAAGCATATGGCTATTTTGAAACTATGTTTGCTTGTATCTATGATGAATATTTTCTAGTCATTCTATTAACTTTGACACTATTATTACTGACCAAGATCATCAGATTGCCAGGATGCAATTTTTAATCATATTTTATAATTTAAACTAAGCTTTCTAAATCTGATCTTGGTTTTAGTAATGTCTTGCCTCTATATATCATACTTCTGAAATATAATAGTAATTTGAATGTATCTGTATCATTATACTGAGGAGGGGCTTAGATACTGCACAGGTCTGAAATGCATTTGTGAATTGCAATAAAGGAGTACCTAACCTGATAGCTGTGAGGAAGTCTACCGGATTTATTTATTTTGATTAAAGAGATATACAAATTACGTATATAACAGCTACCACATCTGACATTGAGAAATATAATAGTGTCAAGCCAGTCATCTGTTTAGCTCTGTTCGAGATTAATGAATGACAGCAGAAATGTATAAGTCCACAATTTAAAAACTGCAGCCCAATTATCCAGTAAAACAAAAAAAATTTTGAATCATAAAAGAAATTTATTAAAAAGTGAAAAAGTTTAATTAAGAAACAATGTAGGAGGCTTAAATCATTGATTAGATCTTTAAAAAAAACTGTTGACTTGGAGATTAAGAACTATTATAATGAAAAGCTTGATAATTGTAGTAGTTGTAGAACTGTGAAAGTTACTAAATGACTTATCTAGAAAGTATATACAAATTACTTATCTGGAAGATTAGTTTTTTAAGTAACTAGATAAACCTTTGCAGTTACAATTTTTATCTATATAACCACTAAGCTATAGAAAACCATTACTATACACGTAATGTGTTGAAATGCAAGATTTTAACACTGGATAACACCTTACATGTAAACAACCATTTCAATAGAAAAAGTAACACATTCAGCATACCAGTTTTAGAATTTAAAAACAGTCTTTCCTTAAATTTTCATTACCTTAACTGTTGCAGCCCGAGGAGTTCCATAGATGAGAGCCAATTCTCCAAAGCTGCCTGCTTCTCCAATAGTTGTGACAAGTTGACCGTTTACAAAAACCTAAAAAATTTAAAAAATAATATTTAACACATTTACAAGACTACATTAATTTTGTTATTATTACTTTTTAATAAAACATAAAAAAATTAATTACAAAAAATAAATCTGATTACACATTATGCTAATAACCTGTTACAAATAAGGTGAAGTTTTAAAATTTAGTGTAAGATTTTCAGTAATAAAAACTTTGTCTGCATATAATATGATGTTTTTGAAATAAATTGATTTTTTTTAAATATCTTTAAAGATTACAAGTGCATATGGAAAAAACTATCAACAAACAAATACACTAATTTCTTTGGAGAAAAGTCATATGGTATTCTGATACTGTAATCATGTTATTTATCATAAGCATTATCTTCTAAAAATTCATTATAAAATTAAGCTGCTATGAAGATAAATACACTTTAATTCAATGTCATATTGATAGTCAATTCTTGAAACTAGAGGAAGAATTAAGATTATCTTATTTTAATATATTGTACAGTATTCTTTTATCAGTTATATTAACTTCTAATTAGAATGATATAACTACAAATATGAAAACATTAATTGTTTCACATAAAGAAATAAGAAATTGAAAAAAACAACACATCATTATCGGTAAAACTTTATATTAATTTCAATTAATACAGTTTACAATAAAAGCTAATGAAATAACTACTCAATTTTTATTAAATATTTCATGTTTAAAATAAAAGTGTATAAAATTAAAGTTGGATTTTAAATGGATTATTACATACTTGATAGTGAACAGTTTTAAGAATATGAAATCAATTTTAAGTTACTGTACTTTCTGAATTCTAATACACACTGCACATTAGAATCAGGCACAAAGTTGATTTAATGCAGCCTTGTTTGTATTGTTTGCTCTTCATTCTGTTTACAATTTGTGTGTATTATATCATTGGTATAGACATGGTACATGTCTTTCCCACTACTTTGATTTTAATTTTATTTTGATGATCTTTTGAACTACAGCAAGCTGAATGATTGATGTCCAGTAGATAAATCTTCTACAAAGCTGTGTTTCAGCAGAGAGTTAGCCAATATGCCAAAAACAATCTATACACATATTTCATTATACATTCACTATATACTACATATCTAGTAAATTTCATGCTTGTGCATACTGACATGAAATCTCACTGTTAAAATGTTGTTCATATGGCAATTTTAACTGATTCGACTGTGAAAATCAAATGCATATGAAATTTGATGGTATATTAAAATAGAGAGAACACAGAATCCATTAACATATTCTTAACTTAATAAATGACAGTCCAGAATTAATTCTATTTTAATGTATTTAATTTTTTATACTTGTAGTTTCATGTTCAAAAATCACAATTATTTCAAAACATTCAAACTGATCTTTCCCATAAAAATAAATTCTTACATCAATAAAAATTGACAGAACAATTTTTACTTATGTTATCATAATTAAGATTTTTTTTAAGAAATAAAAAATACAATGTATTAAACATACCTCAACCTCTCCTTGGTCAATAACATAAAAATTATCACCTTCATCTCCCTGTTGAATTAAAACTTCACCAGCATTATGTATTACAGGAAACATTGCATCAAATATATCACTAAAAGAAAATTAAATAAATTACATAATTATACAATCACAAATATCTAGAAAATTTAAGTTTTTTCATATATTTTTAGTTAAACAAATTAAGATACTTTTCTTTTTATAAAATTATTATTTATGAATACTAATTGATAAAGTTCTTTTTAATTATAATCAAATTTAAAATCTGTTTCGTTATTTGAGTTGCTCACTTGCCAAATCGATTAATTCCACAAAACAAAAAGTATAAAAATTGATAATGTAAATTTTTTTTTAAAATTTCTTTTAAACTTTAAATTTAAATAAACATCGTAGAATGTGTTTTTATATATCGTTACATTAAAGCTATGCATTAATATAATAATATATAAAATTATTTACACGAAAAATGTAAAAATAGTAACAATTATATTAAGGATTTACAGATGGAGTTAATCAATTTGGTCTGTGAATGACTCATTTATCAGTAAAGATTAAAAAAGTTCTTATCACCTTCTTTCATTATCATCTAAGTGAGCAAATAAAACATTTTTTTCAATTGCTTTGGAGAGTGCAGCCATGGTTTTATAATCTTTAGGAACCACCTAAATTGTAAAAATTTCCATCTTTAAATAATGTTATTTGTAAATGTGTCTAATTATTAACTTTCTATTCTAATCTAAAAATTAACTACTGATTTTCTAGCATTTTTATTTAGTTTAAAGTATTATACCTACAGACTATTCTAGACACTAAAACACATTTAACAGACAAAACTTTATTGCATTCTAACATCCAATAATTTTAAACATTTAATAAACTCTTTTGTAACTTGAAAAATACAATCATCATTATCAATAATTATTTTAAAATATAAAAATCAATAATATGAAAAGATCTGATTTATAATTTCTATAAAATTTGTCAAACAACACAAGTTTTATAACAAAATAGAACTGAATGAAAAAATTCCAATCTAGATATGTAAATGCAAATATTGGGTAACTGTAAAGTACTGCTATCAATACTGTCTAGAGAGATATTTAGCAATCCAAATTTAGTAAGGTGAAATCTCAGGTCATAATCCATAAAAAAAAATTACCCCAAACTCACCATAATGACACTTTTGGCACAGCAGGCAACAAATATTTCATTGTACAAGACATTCATGTAATGAGAGACTTCAGTAATGCATGGGATGCTACTCAACGTGTTTCCATTCTAAAGACATTAAACTGAGTATTCAATATCTGACCATAACTAAATTTCTTCTGTGATGTTTCATACCTACAGAATAGAAGCCACACTTAACAGTATTGCCTGCATCACTAAAGTCTCTGCATAGCATGTCTTGTACAAATAAAATGTTTGTTGCTTGCAGTATTTTATTTGTACAGATCTAGCTAGAATCATAAAAGTAATTTTATAGAATTGGATTTGTTTGGACAACAAGGTTGAACAAGCAAATACAAAAAAACATAGTAATTGTTTGACTAAAATATTTTTGCCGTCTGTCTATAATAATGATTCATTTATACAACTTCATAATATCAGCTATTATTTCTGTATAAAGACAAAAACTGACTGTTTTAGGTAGAGATCATATTACCAGCATACATTTATATGATTGGTATAAGAAATCATTGCATCAGGAAATTAACAGAATAATTTTGCAGCAAAAGAAACTAAAGATATACCAAAAGTGGAAATTACATAATTGAGATTGTCTGATCGATTATGTAATTTGTAGGTAAATTTTTTAAATTGAAAAGACATTTGAGAGAATTTTATCGGGGGGGGGGACTCAAAGCATATGAAAAACATTTTAAAAAATGGACAATTTTCATTGTTTTCAAACTATCCACATCTGTTAGAAATTAAGTGTTTTTTCTACAGCATTTTCAAGAATCTAATAACATTATAAGTGAAAAAGATTGCATTTATGATACTTTTATTTGTAATAACTTCATCACAAATTATATTATTACACACAATATAAAAGTTTTATAAATTTAAATCATGAATTACTTAGAATTATCAAAGCCATTATTTTTTTTTATTATTCATTTATGTATTTTTTTACATTTTATTTTAATATAAATATAAATAATATTCTAAAACTTACTTTTTTGACATATGTAGTTGCATCTTCTTCAGAATAAGTTTCTGCACTAACAGCACCCCTACGAACTCTTTGAGCTGGTGCTAAATTCGGAACAGGAGAGAGATCGTCTTCTCTGTCGTCACTTGGTGGTGTTGTTGTGGCAGGAGTTTTTTGTTTCGCTTTATTGGCTGCTTCCTAAATAAAAATAAAAGCCACATTATTATAGGGAAATTTTTTAAAACTTTCTATATTCTGTTGTTAAAACTTTTGTATTATGTTATTAGTTAATAAAGAGCGATTATTATTTAGTTTGAACACAGTATTTTGTTTTAAGTGTAAATAAATTCTCACTTTCATTGTGAGCAATTTTAAAAACTTACAAAAGTATAGAAATATATCAAAATGTAAAACTTCTTAAAAGCTTGGTAATGTTTTAACCAAATGTAATTTGAAGATAAATATATCAGAATGTAAAAATATACTCTGAGAAAACTCAAATATTTTTGTTAAATTCAATACTGTTGGGAATTAATTAAAAGAATAAAATGTAAAATACTACAAAAAATATTTTATTCTTTATAATACCATTGGGAGTTCATTAAATTAAACTCAGCACAAGATTGATCATAGTGATATTAGAGACACTTAATATTTTATTTATTTATACAAGATGAAGACAAGAACATAACAAAAGTCTTCAAAAAAAAAAAAAAAAAAAAAACAACAAAACTTTAAAACAAATTAAATATTAAAAGAAAAAAAATACATACAAATAAATGAATAAAATTTGTTACATAAAAATATAACAAACGAATACCTTCTATATTTGTTATATTCTTATGTAACAAATAAAGAAAATGATTTTCGAAATCTTTTAAAAAAAATATGCAGTAAATTTTATATCTCATTATGTATGTCACTTGCAATATTATTTTACACTCTTTTTTTAATGCTAGAATAATGTAAACAAAAAAAAAAAAAAAATGCATACTGTAGAGCATTTAATTCTTTACAATTCAATTAAACTAAATCTTATATAATTTACATTTAGTTTGATAACATGACAAATAATATCTCTCTCATAATATTAGCATATTATAAATTGAAGGAAATGAGGTATGAAATATTTCCCAATACAATTTAAAAATATATCTCCAATGATAAGATTGAATTCCAAAACTTCTTGAAACAATGATCCCAAAATAAAAAAAATTTTCAAAAATTTGCAATTGCTATTCAGAAAGTTGTTATTTTTTCAGCAGATTAGAACTACATTATCTGTCTTAGGGCTGTGGGGTTGATATATTAAGCCCTAACCCCAACTCAGAGAATTTTAGGTCTGACTTGAACTCCTGTCTCTAAATTTTTTAAAACATACTTTGATTATATTAACCCAGAATGGAATTTCATCATTACCAAGTGAATCACCAGATATTCCTAAAGAAACTGAAAGTACAGTAGAGAGTCATTTATCCGAACACCGGTTATCCAAACACTTTCCAGTTGGGACTGTGTCGTGCTGAATCGAACTTTTTTGATACTAGATTTACTTCTAAAGTATAATTTTTATATTTTTCAATATATTTAGTTTGTTTGTACAAAATAAAGAAATAATTTTTAACGATACAATAGCCTTGATTATTATTATAAAAATTTTCGTTAGGCTTAAAATCAACGAAAATTCAACACAAAGCGACATGCAACGGAGAAAAATTTCAACATCGGACAGGTTAATATATTTTTTCGTACATAATCGGTTATCCGAACAACCCCAGCCCTCAACTGATTCGGATAAACGACTCTCTACGGTAATCTTTTTTTTCCCACAGAGTTTTTCACCACCACCACTATCATTTTTAACCATGCAATGACATACAAAATGTTTATTTTGTACATCATTGCATGGCTGAAGTGTATATATACATAAGTGTGCATCTGTGGTTATAGTAAAGTATTCAAAAACACTAGAATTAACTTAAGTCTTCTTAGCCATTTTGTACAGGTCTTTTAAAAAAAAAAACAGATGATGGAGTTGGTCCATTTTTACCAACTTATACTCCACAGCCCTGGTTTTACTGTACTAAAAAGGTTAATTAATATGGCTTCATAACAAATTTTCAATGATTCTATAATAACAAATTTTAATTAAACAAAATTATATGATTTCAATTAGATCTTGCGAAAATGTTTAAAAAAAATAAACACCATTCAAATAATTTTTACAAAACGGAAGCTATAAAAATGATTATGGAATAAGATATTTTTCTTGAAAACACCATAATCTAAGATATCATCATCAGAACTTAGATTAATAGAGTATACAAATATTTGTTATAAATAAAATATACAATATAACAATTATCATAACATTAATTAGTCTTATAATGTTAATCCTATTATTATAAAAAACTGGTAATACTATCAACTTTTATACAATGATTATTCAGGATGTTAGGAGTATAATAAAGCTTTCAAGAGAGAACAACAAATACTTAGTTTCCTTATTCATTCATTTTTTTTTTTTTTTAAATTCTATCAAACTCATTCAGATCAGCAAGCAAAGAATCACTTAATAAAATAATAATAAGATTTTTCAAAGATTGAAAACACTATTAAATGATTATTAAAATGTGTTAATTGGGCACTTGATAAACTCTTACGTAAGATAACCTTTGTGAATATAAATCAAATACCATAATATAATAGAAGGGTTAGAAGTATGAAAGAATCTAATAATCTTAACGTTTGTTGTTATTTTTACCCAAGCAACACCGGGCTTATCTGCTAGTTTTATAATAACTAATAATACAAAAAGATTTTTAATAAAAATCTCTTAACAGATGGTGTCACATACAATTTTAACTGCATGCTGAGAAAGTTATGCAACTCATTGCTGGATTCTTTTCCTTTGATTTGAATTCTGAAACATAGTAGTGGATTATATTTTATTAAGATGTGAATTCTTAATAGGGCCATCTAAAAAGAAAAAAAATCCACAAAAAGATGTTTTGGACAGCAACAAAAAACTCAATAAGATCAAATAATCAAAACAAATATTAAATATAAATATTTATAAAGTCAAGAGATTTAATTTCTAAATAAAGCAAAATCTGATTAAGATTTAAAATATAAATTTTATTCTCTATGCATAGAAATCGATAAATTGTCATAAATCTATAAATCAAAATTTATTACTTTTGCAAATAAAACCTACTTAAAGCCTGTTACCGGTGAGCTTCGCTGAAAATCGTTACAAACGTTTTCGAACTATAAAGTTCTTCAGGTAACTGACGATCATTAATCGAATGCAATTCGAATGCAATTATAGTTCGAAAACGTTTGTAACGATTTTCAGCGAAGCTCACCGGTAACAGGCTTTAAGTAGGTTTTATTAGTTTAATCCGGTGTAGTAGCGGTTGTCCCGTATTACTTTTGCAGTAAATCTTTTATCAAAAGGATTCTCAAAATTTTAAAATATTTATTTGATTAATCATGAACTATCTTCTCTATTCATAATAGAAGTGCTATAAAATATTAATTCAAAAATATTATTTTGAAACAATTATTTTTTCCAGAATTTGTATTTTTAGTTTTTAAATATATCTGTAAATTGTATTCATATATTTAAGAGAAATATAAGCTTTAAATGAAGAAAAAATATAATTAATAGACCAATGGATAATCAAGCAGCTTGTTCAGCTATACGAATGTAATTAAATTATATCAAATTTTATATTGATAATTTTTTATTTTGATAAAATATGATAGAATAAAAGCTATATAAATGATTTGATGTATTATATTATTATTGCATACAAGCGAGTAAGATAAATGGTGAATTCAAAGTTGAAAATAATAAGTTTTTTTTAGAATAGAAGAGAGAAATTGAATTAACATCAATTGATTTTCATTAGAAATATATTTATTGAAAAGTTGTAGTGAATTACAGAAATTCATTTACAGAGAATCTTCATTATCAGCCTTTCTTTGAGCCTCAACTTCCAATAATTCTCTTATTGATATTTTGAAAGTATTAAAATCTTGATAATGTGTATATCCAAGAAACCATATCACAGCTATATGTGAGCACTTTCCAAAAATCTGAAAACAAAAATAAATCTAAAACCATCTAGTTCTAGAATTAGAACTTTTTAAACTCCAGATTTTTTTTCTACTCCCCTTTGTAAGTGCACATCTTCACATATACCAAAAACATCTAGTTGGGCTGCAATTTGAAAAATATTGTAGACTAATAAATTCCCACTGTTGTCTGTCTGTCTTTCCTTAATCTTGAGAATGGAGTTAGATACATGTAAGTCAAGACTAGATATAGAAAGCTAAGAAGCAGGAGGCACTGATTAACTATATATAAACTTCTGATGCAAACTGGAAGTCATGTTACTTCAATTCAAAAGTTCCCCTCAAAAGGTGTTAGATGACTGGCACAACTCTACTGTTAAAAGACAAGTACAATGTATGGGGGCAAGCTACTACTAATTTGAGGTGGAGAGCATATAGTCTAAATTAAATTAAAAACTGCAGCTCAGCATTGTGACATCATCACAATAAATAGTTGCTCATTGTCTTTTATTTTATCAATGAGGTTTCATTTTATTATTTAGGTTGGAAGGTGTTCAAATAAAATTTTGAAAATAGAAATTCTCTATAGGTATAATGTTAAAGATCACTTTTTTAAACTTTATTTCTGAGTAAAAAAATGCTAGAATTCTATTATTATTACCACCTCAAAGTTTTAGTTACCACAATGAAATCACTCAAAATATTATGAAAAATTCTTAATGCAGAAATGCTGTCATAAGGGGCCGTCCATAAATTACGTAAGGTATTTTGGGGTGGGTGGGGGTCAAGGATTTCTTACGATTTCTTACTCAGAGGTAGGAGGGTATTAGATCGCGTCTTACGTAATATATTGTTTTTATTTTTTGATCTCGTTGAGTGGCGAAGTTTTGAATTTGGCTTTAATTTGGCGGTTTCTATTAAGAACGCTCGTTGTACTGATGCCATCAGATGCGACGTGATAGAATAATAACGTAGCAGACACATTTTTTATCATGGGAGAAAGGCCATGTAGGGGTTTCTCACTTTTTTTTTTATTTGAATAAGTGCACCACTCCTATGGATATATAACACTAAGAATACATAAACCAAAATACATGATACAAAGTAAACATAAAATTAGTATTCGATTTTTAGTGAAAACTAAAATGTAAAACAAGAAATTAGAAATTATAATCTTATCTTCCATATTTTTTGAACATAATTGTACACAGTATCAAACAGTGGCTTCTGAACAAGCTTGTCGAGTGGATGTGGCCACCTGAAACCAAGCGTAAAGATTTCTAATTTCAGAATAAGTCTATCTTGATCGTAAATTGGACAATAATAATCATGTGGTCGACGGTGTCTAGGTTTTCTGTAGAGCAAAAGCAAGAGGTAGTTTCTGTCCGGTTATACGTGCTTAGTAAGTAGTTGAGCAGTAGCAAATGTTAAATCTCTAAGTGGTGATAAGAACCTGCATTCAACACTAGGAAAATAAAGTCTTGTTATTCTACCAGTTTTACTGCTCAGCCATTGTTGATTCCACTTTTGCATAGCATTGTCATAAATATAATTTTTAAGGCTGCTGCATGAGAGAGGGATGTGAGTGTAGTCAAGTCAGTGTCCTTTGCAACTGACTTAGCCTCAAAGTCAACTTTTTCATTTCCTAGTATGTCAGTATGGCCACGAACAAACATAAAAGTTATCTTATTTACAAGATTTTTAATATGTTGCTGGATATATGTTATTTTATTGCTATTAAAATTGGTATTTATTAGAAATTTTAGGACGGACTAAGAAGCACTGTAAATGTTGATAGATAGAGTTTTGTTTGGTAGTGAAGTGGCCCATTGAACAGCTTGGTAGACAGTATCTTCTTCAGCTTGATATGTGGGGGTATCTTCTAACATATTTTGGGCAAAATATGTCAGTTTGGAGGAAGATACTTGAGCAGACATGAAGAGGGCTTTTGGAACCATTGTGTAGATATTAATATCTGCATGGTTATCAATGGAGGAAGCAGATGACACCAAACGTACCCTGGGGATAACCTTGTTTACAAGGTGATGATCAAAGATAGGGTAATTGCAATATGGTAGCATTTGAACAGCCGTAGATAGGAGTAGAGACTGTTGTTAGACCTTCATGTTTGTAGCTCTGATGTAGTTCAGAACCTTTTCTACAATGCATAGTGGCAAAGGAAGGAGCTCTGTTAGTATCAGAGAAGCATTAGTAGAAACAGTTCTGCAGCACTTTGAAATTCTGATGGCAAACTGTCTTTGAAGAGAGAGTAATTTACTTGCTACTGAATTTTTACTAGTTACATGATCCCAGCTAGAGGCCACGTAAAGTAGCATTGGTTGTATTGCCCCATTATATAGAGTTTTATAAGCTTTATGATTTAGTCCCCCGGTGTACCTAGCACATTTTATCAGCATGTAGTTTATTTTCTTGGCCTTAGCAAAGATGTAACCAATATGGCAAGAGAATGTGGTTTCTACTTTCTCTTGTTTTATTTTGTATGAAGTTTCAGTTTACATGTGCACATATGCACTGCTCGATCTGTCAAAGTTTTTTGCGTCCTTTTGTGAAAATTAAAATTAATATAAAAATGAATATTATGATGTTGATTAATGATAAAAATAAAAAGATTGTCAATAATTAAAAAATAAAGTTCTTAAAATAAATTGTTCATTCGAATTCATTAAATTTTTATATTTTTAAATTTGTTAACAGTCTTTTATAAATAATAGTACATGTTAATTAACTAATTAACAATTATATATTTTGGACCTAAAGTTTTTAGGGTTTCATTAAAAAAATTTATTTTCGTTAAAATCTTTCTATAAAATTATGCCTAAATATTACATAAGATAGGGAAGGGGAGGGGGATCATAGAAAATATTACGGTTTCTTACACAGAGGTGGGTGGGGATCTAGAATGCCCAAAATCGCCCTTATGTAATTTATGGACGGCCCCTAACCAGTGGTCTACTGCTCTACACTTTTGTTGTTACTAGATACAACATGATTGCTTCACATACACAAGCTAATAATCCATGACTAATTCTCCCTCTCTGAGAGCAGTTTACTTAGTGGGATCAGTTCTATGCCATTTAAATACATAAATATGAATACAAGGGTGTGAAAATAGAAGAAAGGTGTATTGTAGAATTTGTATGTTTTATAAAATAAAATATTGTAATATCTGTTGTCTTTAACACATAGATGAAACTGTAATGAATTTAATGTATAAAGAAAATGTTTCCACCATTGAGAAAAGTAGGAATATTTTGAAATTAAAATAGCAATATATAAATGGTGCTCCACTGTACATTAATTTTAAAATTAAATTTAATAATCAACAATATTATAGAAGAAAAAATTGACCTGTAATCAGACTAAAATCAGTAAGCTTATTGTGCAGATTAATTACTAGTCACAGGATCTCCAACCTAATTAACTGGTAACAGCATTTAGGTAACTGCTTATTAAATTCAGGCTAATGCCATTATTTATATATATAATTTGAATTGCTGCTAATTCAAAAAAAAATATAAATTATGAGAAAAATACTACAGATAGGTAAAGTTAAAATTTTATAGAAATATAGAATAAAATTTTCTGGATCATTTATTGCTGTTAGTTGTGTTCAGGATTCAAATGTACTTTACATTCTTACATCAATGGAAATAATAAAAATATTTTTTTTAAAAGCAGTATGCATTTTATTAATCATCATCAATGGAGACAAAATTATTCATAAAACTACAAAAATACCGAAATTAAAAAAATATCATTTAAATTATTTTGAAAACAATGACAGTCACCAACACAAAAGAAAACTCTGATTTTTTTTCCTCTATCATTTCAAATGTCAAAAATGTACAATAAAAAAATACTATTAATACTAAACTCTTAAAACTAAAAAAAAATTATTATGAAAAAGAATTACAAATTATTAAGTAATTTTTACTTAAAAAAAATAAGGGAGAGAGTAAGAATGAAAATAAAATTATAAAGTAGGTTAAATATAATTTGATTCTTGTTTAAAAAAGTTATTTTCTCATTTTTACGTCTAATGATATTTTCTCAAATCCAATAGAATTAATCAAGCAATTAAATATTTATAAAATTATGAACTCAGCATTCATTATCTAGTTCTTAATCTTTCTATTTAATAGGTTAATAAATGTATTATAAAAATACAACTTAAAAAAAAATAAAGAAAACAACAATTGGAATATTATATCAAATATTCCAATTATTAGTATATCTTCTTAATTAGAAATTTTGTCTAATGAATTTATTGATTAAAAACACCACTATTCTGAATAGGTAGTTTCCATTTATTTATAATTAACAATTTAATAATCTATTTATTAATATCTAAAAATAATCTAGAGTGAGATTCAAACATAAGCAGACAGTTTCTCTATAAATCATGTTTCATCATTAAATAATAAATTATTTAATCACTATCAACAGATTTCAACCCACCTAGCTATAGTAATAAATTATTCCAAATCATTAATAAACTTTTTAGCCAAATTATTTAAATGAAAAACTATATCATCACAGCATGATATTTCGACTCGACTTTGGCATTTATATTTGGCAATTGTGCCAGCAAAAAAATGAAATATATAACTAAAATAACAACTATTTTATTTTGAAAAAACATTCATATCTCTTGATCTCAAAAGCAGTAAAATAATTTAAAAAATATGGTTGTTATAATTTATAGAGTTTCATATAATTATAATCAATGTTGCATATCTGCTAAAATATGAATAGAAAAAACTAAATCAATTGTAAATTTTATACTTTATTCTAAGATATGATCCAAGTTCTGCCAGTTGGAAATTCCTACCTAATATTAACCACTAGTTACAGTATTTGTATTTAGAGGAAAAAGTATTTAAAATCATCAAAACTTACACATTAGTAAAGACATTAATATATCAGATGATTGCAATTAAAGTATCCCTATTCAATATTTTCTAGAAAGATTATATTTAGCAGTTCAAGACATACAGGAGACATTTCTATAAAAAAAAATTACTATAGTAATTTTTTTTTTTTTATAGAAATGTCAAAAATGTACTACTTTTCTAACTTACCACTTTTGCACTGCAAGCAATAAATATTTATCTCTACAAGATACTCATGCTATAGAAATATCTTAGTGATGCAGGGAATATTGCTCAATGTGATTCCTATTCTACAGGTATAAAATAAAGATAAGAGAGTGTTCAATGACTGCTCATAATTAATTTTCCATAATGCTTCTCACATGCTGTATGACAGTTTTTCAAGGCTACTAAATTTACAACATGTACTAGATATATAATACATTTTAAGTGTCTCCACAGCCAAAAATCACACTGATCCAAAGCACCATAAGTGACGAGTTTCGGTGCTAATTTTTTACAGAAGTATTTTCTGCTGTCCTGAAATGTCACCAAATTTGATTCCATTTGAACTGCTAAATATATCTCTGGATAATGATTATAATCAAGGTGTACCCCTTATCAACATCTGGTATTTTTCTTAAAACATTTCCTGATTATTTTGTTGTTGCCCTGAAAACCAATAAATAAATAATTCTAAGTAAATTACTGAATCTTAGAAACAAATATCTGGTAAATTACTGAATCTTAGAAACAAATATCTTTAATGTATTTGAAAATTTTTTTTTATAGTGGCAAGATCCCTATCCCTATTTACAGTATCTGTTTTAAAAGTAAAATCATTATAGTGTGTTATATTTCATTTTACTGTCATCTCTATTTACAAAATGATTTCATTATCTCTTTGCCAAAGTGTAATTTTAAAACAAAAAAAAAAAAAAATCTGAAAATTGGCTAAAAATGTTCAGGCAATACTTTATGGCTTCTAGTAAAAACAGTATATTATTGTGACTGAAAATTTCATATTACAAGTAATCAATAACAGGAAAGATATTTAAAGTAAACAGATATTCAAATTCAGTATGACAAAAATTTATTCCATAATGCATTTTTAAAAGGAATAATTAAGCCAATTCTTAAAAAAACAAGGAGAAAGGACTTTGTTAAGAAGTCTTACATTCTTAATTAGGGACAAGACCTTTCAACACTAATCCGATTAAATCCGTTTAAATCTCTCACACACGAATCAGTCATTTCTTAAAGTAAAGACTTGTTTTTCAACTTTGTTTAACTTCAATTTAAAAATACCAACATTTTTTTTATTTATAAAACTACTTTATTTCTTGCCACTTGTTTTAATTAAATGGAGTGAACAATTATGATAGTCATTTCTCCTAAATATAAATTAAAAAGAATTTTAATAAATTAAAGTTGTACAATTGAATAAGCATCAGGGAAAAACATCTTAATAGAATATAACAAACATTCTCATTTATAACAAGAGATTTTATTATATAATTTTTTTATGAATAATTATCTAAACTGAAACTATCATCAGAAGTTTGTATAATACAATATTGTATTCTGATAACCTTACAGTTGAATAAACAGTTTTTAAAGCTCATAAAACGGATAAGGTAACTATTGGATTCCAAAAATAGAATTGGTCAAAAGAAAGGCTGTTTATCAATTAACAAAACAAAACATCACTCAAAATCTATTCTTTATAAAGTTCATAAATTAAGTTCTGTAGAACAAATTATAAAATATGTAGAATGACAATAATAATTTTATATTATTGTATGTTTATAATTGAATATTGTTTCAATTTTTATATTTTGATAATCATAAATTATAGAAAATATAAATAAAATATAAATTTAAAATTAATTGTGAAAAAAAATTACTTTTGTTTTTAATAAATAATTAGAAAAACAATTAGATTTATTCAAAAACATACAGATTAAAATATTATTTATAAAAATTATTAATGAGAAAGACTTATTAGAATATTAAATTTTTGATGAATTCAAATTCAATGGAATATAAAAATCTTATAATTACATTAAATTTATCTTGATTTTATTTAATATTCTATCATCAATGAAAAGATTGAACATTAATAACTTTTAATCTTTGATGTATTATCTCTCTACTTTTACTTCCAATAATTCATTCATATTATTTACTTTAATATGAAAAAATATTTAAATAAATTGAATAAAATAAAATAGCTTTTACTATAAATCTTCTCTGGGTGTAAAATGCATGCCACACTAAAAAAACTGAAGTTTTTTTCAAAATCCTTAATGTTACTATTAAAATATGCATAAAGAAAAACAATATTTCAATTTTCCAGATATCAACTACATTTTATCTCACAATAATTTAACAAATATAGATAACCTTATATTCTATATTTCTTTGTTTGGACTTTCATTTTAATTTAAAATCAAATATTAACTTAAATAAAACACTTTATGAATTTTCTTTATTAATACACAATTATGTTCATTTACATAATAAAACGATTAATACACAGCAAATTTAATTTTAATAGTAGTTTTTGAATATGCTACCAAGAAGTGTACAAATAACCCGAACACTCCGGATGCTCAATTACTCGACTCGTTCATACGTCTTCTAACAACAAAATCATTGAATGTTCCAAAAACATTATAGAGAAAATCTGGAAGTATCTTCTAGAGTATCAGAGTAAGTTCACTTAACACACGTGCTTATTGTTTCACATGTTAAGAATATATTAAAAGATGTTACTTAGGAATCTATAACAGGTAAATTTACACATTTTTGATCATAATAGTGCAAGAACAAAATTAAGAACGGTTTAAACAAGCGGCTGTCAAGAGAAGGGAGCTAGTTTCCCAAAGAAGTTACCGGCCCCAAAATTAACGTATTTTTACCAACAGAAAGTAAGATCTTTAAGACGGCTTTTTATTAATAAAGAAATATATATATTTTTAAAATTTATTTAAGGAGAAAAAATGGGCCCCCTCTACTCCACACCCGTTTAAATGCCATAGCAGGTGAAAAGTCAGATAAATGTGTATAATGAATTGTTAAGGGGCCTATTGGCATGGCAAAGGGGTAAATCTTAGAAAATTGGGATAATTAGTATTCATTAACAAAGTTATTGTATAGTATTTTTATTGTCTGTACGTAAGAGAAATCCGTCAACGCGGAAATTACCGATTAATGCGATAATTTCGAGGAGAAGGAACGTAAAACGTCTCTGAAACAAAGTTAAAAACATCATTACCCGTTCTTCGACTACTTCGATCTCAGCGACATTTTCCCTTCGGAACCAATAAGTCAATCCAGGTAAATTCCTAAAAGGTAATAATACGTATTCGATTCTCGTCATTAAAGCGCCCATCGCGATTCCTACTCAACGGCCGTCGCCAGACGACGACGCATTTACGGGCCAACTTTTACGGACAACTCCCAACAACGTAAATGTCACAGATTCTTCCATTCGCCTCGATCGTCAGTTAACTTGTGTACTGCGCAAGCGCACTCGACCCGATGAGACGTAATCGATGAAAGAGTTGCGACAGACGATAATTCGATTTAGACTTTAAAATCCCAATTTCGCACGTTGCCAGATGCGCGTTAAAATATTTGAATTTAAATTTTTAAAAAAAGTGAAAAGATATTAGGAGAAATAATACACAAAATTTCTCCCCCTTTCGGGGTTTTATTTTAAATCTTGTTTATAAAATTTAATACCGAGTTATTTTTAGAACGGGTGGTGAATTATTTGTCGCTTTGAAATCTAAACCGGATTTCAATCTTTCCAAAGTTCGATTATTCTAAAGGAGCGCGTTCACGCGTCACCCGTGACGTAAATTTAATATCGGATTTAAAATCATCCGTTTGGACTCGCTGATTAATTAATTAGCCGCGAAATAATTCGTTCAAAAATTTTTTTTATTCGAAAACGGAAATTTCAAATAAAGTAAAAAGTGAAATTGCGCGATGATTAATTAGAGACATACTTCTGAACTATTTTAAAGTATTTGGAGCCACGTTTCTGGGTCATAATTGTCTTTTGTTGTGGTTCTAAAATAACGTCTTCCGCCTCTCGACGGTTTCGCACGACTGTTTCCTCTTAATAAACATTAATAACGAAACACTGCAATTAGGAATTTTTGCTTGGTCGGAGTACTTATTTTTAAAATACCAATGTTATAAATGAAACCTTAAAGGGAATTTAAGTAAATAAATGACTTTCCTTCCAGTTTTTACAGCATCAGAATATATAGAAATGTCCTACTTTTGTTCCGATTGTGAATAATAAACAGAATGATCGTAAACCGCTTTCATAAAGTGAATGTGTAGTTCCACTTTGTGGCAACGGACCAAGTCTCTGCCGTGTGGATACTGCCGAATAATTTCGAAGTTCATCCCGGATTTTTCACGTAATTTTGGCTACCGATACCTTAATTTAATGAATCGTATTAATTTGCTCTTTTTCGAATCTAGACCTTGTTTGAAAGTTTACATAAGTATACAATGTTAATAGAAAAAAATTAATTAAAAAAAAAATAAGCAGAGAAAATTTCGTGGGATAATTTCGAAACAAGAGAGAGTTTTACTTGTGATATAATGATTAACATTAAACATTTTACAACAGAAATTTCATGAAGTTAAATGGAAAAAGTAAAATTTAACAGTACAAGCTGCATTCTTAAACGGTATGTCTGGAACAAAACTTAAAGTATTATTACTTTTATCTGTAAGGATCTTTATAATTTGGCTAAAAAATTAATTTTAATATATTTTAAAAAACTTAAATACTTTTATTGATCACATTTTTCAAGTGTGTGAGGTACAGGCAGTCTTGCCTTGTCATTCACTTATGTATCACTACAATGCACACACACACACACACACACACACAATCATAATGATCAAATTCTACATTTGGTTATGTTTATCAGGTTTTGGCCTTCTACCTTAATTAGATGTGGGTGAAATTTTAGTTCTAAGATTTCAGAACATACAAAGCAAGTTAAATAAAAGCATTAAAAAAGTAGTGACTCATATTATTTACTTATTAGTTGTTTATTTCTATTTTGGTTATTTAAAGAATTCAGTTTGACTAGACATAATAAAATATGAAATATGACTCCACAGCAAATAAATTTTTCAAGGATGCAAAACAGTCAAAAAGACAGAATAAACTAGCAAAGATAAATAAGGACAGACCCAATTCTGCTAGTAAATAAGTCTCTACAAAGAAATTTATACTCGAACAATATCCACATTGTATCAAGATATATCAAAAACTTTTTTTTTTTTTTTTAAGCTGAAAGAACCAAAGCTAAATTGTGATAACAATGTTTTTTTTATTCTTCTTCCTCATTAGCTAAAATCAATAAAGATGAACAATTGAAAAGTTTCGAAAGAACCTAATTTTAAATCTTAGTCATTAAGGAACTTTATGCTAACAGCTTATTAGATATAAGTTATTATTCCTATTTTAAATAAAATGTTACAATATACAACTTAAAAATTTATAAATTTGTGCTTTGCAGTTTTTGAAAACAAAAGTGTTTAGAACAAATATTTTGAAATAAATTTTAATTACCGTATTTACTCTCATATAAGACGAGGTTTTTATTCATTTATCACAGCTTCGAAATCCTAGGTTGTCCTATATGCGCGAATGAAAGATTCTTTGCGTTTTTGCAAATAATTTTTGTGAACAGTGTATTTGCATTTTTTACTGGATGCTCACTCTCTTCTATTTAAAAACAAGTATTTTATCTGGGTCATTTGAATCGTTCTTGTATATTGTCAGGAATACAGATGAATAGCAATAGGAAAAGCAAAGCTTTTGAATTGAATTCCAGATTGAAATTTCAAAATCACACGGGAGCACAATATAAGTTTTAATGCATTCCCACGAATGATTATTCGGAAATCAGAATTCGGAGAAACTCATAAGCGTAATCGACAAAGAGTGGATTCGACTGTTACGAATTGGCAAAAAAAGGTTTCCGATTGTCCAGCTTTACATGAACAAATTATGTTGTCGATTTTACAAGATTTTTCCTTAAAGTTTAAAATGCTAGTAAATTACGCGTGACAACGTGTGCGTTTACGTTCATTTGATATTTTACTTGTGATTAAACAAAATAAAATTATAATTGTATTAATAACACTAATTTTCTTTATTTTGATCTTTAAAGTCACACTTCGTCCTATATGCAAAGTCGTCTTATATTTGAGTAAATACGGTAACTTTATGCATATTAATAAGCTCAACATAAAACCTTATTCAAATCTTACTAGTTACCTCAAGTACTTTTACATAATTTTTTTATAAAAATATTCTTTTACAATTGTTAACAGTGTGTGTTACAATTATGTGTGCAAAAAAAAAGCATTTTGATTAAAGTGAGTTAAAAACCTAATCAAACTTTGATTAGAAATATTAATATTCAAGATAAAACATGCAGTCAGACTTAAAACATGGAAACAAAGTCACTAACTTTGACACTTAACTTGTTAATTAAGCTTCAGATCAAAAAACGACTAGATTTTTTATTCCAGTTTTCCCCTTCTATAAGAGTGTGAAATTTGGCCAAACATTTTAGAAACGGTTTGAATACATTACTGGAATAAACTATAAAAATTGAAAAACATTTATTTAATTTCAGAGCAATTTTATCTTTTCAATAATTTCAAATGTTAAGAATTTTTCAGAAATTAGAAAAGAGTAAACATGACTTATAATAAAAAAAAGACATTACATAATTTGACATGGTGATTGTAGTGTACAATGTGATTATAAATACTGTATTAAATACCATAATTGATAGTTTGTAAATAAAATGTTAATGATCAAAGCATTAGCAGCAAGCACTATAAGAAATTTAAAAACATACAGGATTATAACTTATTAAATTTAATCATATATAAGAACAGCAATTCTGGAATAAAAATGTGTAATATTGTAGTTACCTTTTAATATGAAAGATTTGTCTCACAAGTTAAATAATAAAAGGTAACAGAAACAAACCATTTTATAATATGTGTTATCATTTTAAACTTCTTTTATGAATTAAAGTACAAGAAAACTAGTGTATTCACTTACAGGTTCTCCTCAGATAATGCAGAACCTTGGGTTAATTGAGGCTAGGATAATTGGGTTCTACTGTATTTCACATTCAATAAATTATTTAAGTTGTTCTAAATTCTTTGGAGTAGCTTGGTACAGTCTATCTAATGTAAGATATTCTTAGGATAGATAGACTATTGCTCTATCAGAGGTCATCTTTAGGAACAAATTTACTAAACTTAAAAAATATCTTATTTGATTTTACAAATTCTGTTTTGTGCAGATAGAAACTAAAACTTAATGAGGATTAAATTAATTAAATATATTTGATGACTACATTGGCAAATTTATTTTGTTCCTGGATGGTGCAGATGATTAAAACCTCAAGTAATACAAACCACATTCACAAATTTATTTTTCCCAAATAAGAACAAAATCTTACTCCTTAAAAAATCAATTTAATTTTTACAAAAATTAAGCAAATATTACTATATTTTCATCAGTGGCAGATTAAGACCTTTTGGGACACAGAAGATCAGGGCCCCCTCAATAGAATTTTAGGTTAAAGTTTACCTGGGGAACCCCAAAGACCGCGCTTCCGGTAATCTCGACAGCATGTGATATTAGAAATTCATTGTAGGTGGCGCAATTTTTAAATTACACTATCGTATGTAAATTTCTTTTTTTTTTGCATGGCAGTAGACTCCTGTGTGTGTTATTTTGACTAGTTAAACATTTATGAAGAAAAAGTGTTACTTTCTGTTATTTTTAATAGTAAATAGGTAAGTTTCTATTCGTTCTAGTTCTAATGTTGAAATGTGAAGCAAATTTAATAATTTTCTCATAATAATATCTGTTCATAGAAGTATTTTTTTGTGAGATAATGGCTACCGCTGACATTAATTTGGAAAAATTTTAGAATAATTGTACCTCTGGACAATTCTCTCGATTAATGTACTCTGGATTCAATGATTTAGCGACAGATAAGAAAATACCAAGTGATGTGAAATTTGCAATATTCTTGAATTTGCAACATGTAGAAAAAGAATTGTCCGAATCCTATTTGTATTCTTTTATGTATAAAAAATATCACAAATGGCAATTGAAATCAGCAGGGGAACATTTTGAAATTTGGTTAATGTTACCTTAGGTGCCAAGATGGCGGTTTGTCTGATTCCAGCAAGGAAACAGTGGGGACGCACGTTCTAACCTAACCTATTCTAATAATTTGGTTGCTAATAATTATGGTAATTTATTAGAATAGGTTAGGTTAGGTTAAGTTAGAACATGCGTCCCCACTGTTTCCTTGCTGGAATCAGAGACGATCTGCCATCTTGGCACCTAAGGTAACATTAACCTCAAATTTTTATAAAACATTTGAGCTTTATTTATCTCGGGTCTGGAATTGAGCCGAAATGGAAAGAACCGGAGTCTGTTCCAGCTGCTCCACAAAAAGATGAGTGTAAGAAGGTAAAAAAACAATAGTAGATTTGTGTTGAAATTAAAAAACGTGTAAAAATATCATATAAAAAGAGAAAAATTAGTAATAAGGATTGTAAATCCAATAAAAGTGAGAAAAAACAAAAAGGAAATGTAAAAAAGTATCAAACACATGAGTAAAGATTTGTTTTGTTTTATTTTATAGTTAGTGAAACTTGTAAAATAATCTTGAAACATTTATTATTTACTAATGTAATAATTATTTTTTCAATAAATTCTAAATACTAACTAATTTGCATAAGTTTTTGAACATAGTACGCGTGCATAGTACAGTAAACAAAATGACGACCGAAAGGGCGGCCTTTGGGGTTCCCCAGGTAAACTTTAACCAAATTTTATATCATTAGGAACTAAACGTTTAAGTGTAAATACAGAATTATTTATAAATTACCGCATTTACTCGAATATAAGACGACTTTGCATATAGCACAAGGTGCGACTTTAAAAGTGAAAATAAAAAAAATTAGTTTTATTAATACAATTCTAATTTTATTTTGTTTAATCACAAGTAAAACATCAAATGAATGTAAACACACACATTGTCCCACAAAATTACTAGCATTTTAAACTTTAAGGAAAAATCTTGTAAAATCGACAACATAATTTGTTCATGTAAAGCTGGACAATCGGAAACCTTTTTTGCCAATTCGTAAGAGTCAAATCCACTCTCCGTCAATTACATTTATGAGTTTCTCCGAATTCTGATTTCCAAATAATCATCTGTTTTCACATGGGAATAGATTAAAATGTATATCGTGCTCTCGTGCAATTTTGGAATTTCAATCCGGAATTCAATTCTAAAGCTTTGCTTTTCCTATTGCTATTCATCTTTACTACCGACAATATACAAGAATGATTCAAATGACCCAGATAAAATACTTGCTTTTAAATAGAAGAGGGTAAGCATCTAGTAAAAAATGCGAATACACGATTCACAAAAATTATTTGCAAAAACGCAAAGAATCTTTCGTTCGCACGTATAGGACAATCTAGGATTTTGAAGCTGTGATAAATGAATAAAAACCTTGTCTTATACGCAAGTAAATACAGTATAATGTACAATCACAATTGGAAAGAATTCCAATTGAGATTGTACATTATTCTTTATCCAATTTTGAGGTCCTTAGACATGTGCTTCACATGCTTACTATGATTTGCTAAAAATAAAATATGTATTAATCCATTCCATTAGATGTCTCTGGCAGTCTCCATTTCAATAAGTTTACCATTTCTCTATTTATTGTCTTGAAGAAGATTTAACACTAAATTACCAGATTATTTCTCAGGCTATAATGAAAGTAATTTTTAATTAAATATATAAATTTGTCCTAAACAGAGATGGTTAATCTGCATTCTTGTGTAAAAATTAGCAGAAAATAATTTTAAATTTAATTAAATAATTTATAAATTTCTAGAAGGTAAGTTGTACATACACTAATGACAATGGGTTTGTGCATGGATAACTTAGTTCTTATTCATTACAAAAAATTAACATGCTAAAATCAACAATTGGTTTCTAAACAGTTAAATGAGTAATTAAATAAAAATTACAGGAAATTTATCAGCTTTCGAGATACAATCTTGAGTAGGAATATCTAATAATGATATATAGCAGTGATTCTCAAAGTGAGAGTCGTGAAAAATATTTGGGGGGGGGGTCGCTGAAAAATTGATGCCAGATCAATTTTTTCAAATATTTTATAAATTTACTATGGATTCATGTTTAGAAATAATAGAAATAAAAAATATATAAAATAATTTTTACTTAAATAAATTGCACATATAAATAATAAAAATAATATAAATATTTAAATACGAGCCTAACCCCCTCCCTCCGGGATGTTTTTTGACACATACTTATTCTTCGGGTGTCCTTTAAAATTTTTTAGTGCATAAGGGGGGTTGCGGTCCAAAAAGTTTGAGAAACACTGATATATAGGTCTATAATTGCTGCAAAAACTGCAATGGCAGATTAAATGTGTGCAGTGCATAAAGGCTTTTTCACAATTTTTAAAGACTGTTAGTAACTTTAAACAAAGAAAAAACTGTTGATTGATTTTTAAGTGCAATCTAAAATCAATAGATAATCTAAGTGTTACTTGCAGGAATTACAGTTATAAGACCCATTTTCTAAAATAGAAAACATAAATTTCTTTGTTAAAGATATTTTATTTAGAAAGTAAATAAATAAAATTGTAAAAATGATTTATGATAGCAAATATAAATGCAATACAGTGGGTGATCAGTTAATGAACATAATCCGTTTCAAGATCTTGTTCGCGACCCGAATTGTTCATTAACTGATTATCAATTTACCACAGATCTTTAGGGAATTTTATTAATTCGTTCTAAACCAAAAAAATAAATAAAAAATTATATACTTTCTTACTATGTTTATTTTTATGTAATAATAAAAATACATATATACACAGTCTTTGCATTTTTATCAGTCATATTTTTTTTTCCATTTGTAAGATGTTAAAGAATCTGTCCAATGTCAATTGCTTTTCTCTCTTCTTCAGAATTTTTTGAAAGTAATTAATAGGATTGTTGTCGTAGAGATCCCCAAGCCTGTTAACCTCAACCTGATTTGGATACCATTTTAAGACCGTTGTTCTGACATTCTCCCACTCCTTCAAAAGATTTTTAATAGCAGATGTTGGCATTGATCCTCTTTCGTCTTCTTCTTTTTCAGAAAAAAATATCTTGCTGAGTTTCTTGGTGTTCTTCATTCAAGAGTTCTTGGAATTCTTCTGTTGCCAGATCAGTTTCAGGTTCCATTATGAGCTCTTCAATGTTATCTTCATTCACCTCTAATTCCAGATCTCTAGCAGTTGTCACAATTTCATCCATAATTTCAGGACATCATCTCCATCTCCTTAAATGCAGGAAGGATACAGCTTTTGCCACGCAGAATTCAACTGTTGTTGAGTGACTTCCAACCATGCCTTTTGAATGAGCCATATAGCTTCAAGAATATTAAATCTTTCTTTCCAAAGCGTTTTTAATGTCATCACTGAGGAGAACTGACATGCTTCAAAACAATTGAATTCTATCTCCTCGTGTGATGAATGTGGAGTATGTTTCTTCAGTTCTCCAAAAATTTCTCTAGCTTTCTCTTGAATAATAGTCATACTAGTTACATCTCTTTTCATTTCCCTTTCTATTATCCAAATTAAAAGCAATCTCTCCATTTTTTTCAGGGACAGCAGGCACATATTTGTTTCTCAGATGTGATTTTCGTTACTCCTTTAGTTGCTTGAGTCTTCTTGATTACAGTTTTCTTAGCTAAGATTGTGCCTACTGCAGACCTGTTCAAGCCATACTGCCTAGCAACATCAGACATCTTCTGCCCACTCTCTACCTTGGCTATTATCCCTTGCTTGGTTTTTATGATGAGTACGGTTCTTGACACTCCACTCTTTTTACGCTACATAATATTATCAATTCCTTTTTGAAATAAAAAGTTCAGAAAAGCACTCACAAAAATTCAGAGAACAGAAATCAACTAGCACATGAAAGAAATTATGTAAATGTGAGGCCTGAATGAAATTCAAAATTTTGGTATTAAAATGTAAAGAATGTAAAAATTCTATTCAAAAATTAAATTTTTGTAAAAACTTAAAATATACCCAACCTTATGTCAAGAAATCTAATTTTTCTTTCAGTTTAATTTTTTTCACGAATCTTGATATTTCATCCACAGAATCTAAATTTAAGCATGAAATTAAAAAAATCTATTGAAACAAACAGTAACTTCATTCTCAAAGATGTTTCACTATTTAAACATTCTATTTATTAAAAATTAAATTTAATAAACTGTGGCATTAATTAAAATTATTATTTCACCAAATCTTAATTTTTTTGCGAAATCATCTCAATTGCTTAATTTCATTTATTTTCATCAATACCCAACTCCACAATTCAAAGACACTTGTTTTTATTATTTTGTTTATAATTTTATGTTTTCTGATATTACATAGCAGAAGAATTAATAATTAATATTTATTTTTAAATGTTATTGGATATATTAATATCATTTCATCCTATTCAACTTCAACTCCTATTATACATGGTGTTTCATTTAACTCGAGACTGTGAAATATCTCGAGAAATATGCATCGTATAAAAAAATGTTTGAAACACACACTCAGTATTTTGGAGGAGGCAGTTTATGCTACAAAATTAAGCCCCCTCGCCACACCTGGGGAGGGGGCAACTTTGTAAATTCAAATTGAAACCCCAATTTTTCATAGCAGATTTGAATTCTACATGAAAAATTATATAGGTTTATAAAAAACAATTTTTCGAATCATAGTAGATGACACAGTAATTGGTGAAAATTGGTTTTTTTTTTTTTTAAACAGAAACCCCAAGTTTTATTGCATAATGATTCCAGACTGGAAGAAAAGTAACTCTGATGGCTGAACATAAATTTTGAATCATCTTAGATGGTGCTGCAATCAACAAAAAATATGTTAGCTTCATTTTTTCACGGGGAACCCCCAAAATTTTACAACATAATGATTCTACACTGAAGAAAAGTGTCCCCTTGCCTCTCATTTTCGGAATGGCCAATTGCAGCACCATCTACGATGATTCAAAAACCATGTTTGGCTATTAGAGTTACTTTTCTTCCAGTCCAGATTCATTATGCAATTAAACATGGTGTTCCCATTAAAAAAAAAAACTTAACTAATTTTAACTGATTATAGTGCCCTCTAGCATAAGTTGAAAAATTGTTTCAGATAAACCCTACATAATTTTTGACGTAGAATCCGAATCTTCTATGAAAATTGGGGTTTCCATTTGAATTTACAAAGTTGTCCTCCTCCCCAAGGGTAGTGAGGGGTCTAAATTTTGTGGCATAAACTGCCTCCTCCAAAATACTGAGGGTTTGTTTCAAATACTTTTTTGTACGATGCATGGCATATTTCTCGAGATATTTCACGGCCTCAAGTTAAATGAAACACTCTGTATACTTTTGCTGGTATCATCATTTCTCTTATAATTAAATTTACAGTAGAGCGTAAATGGGTAAATGTTAAACTATGGGTCGCAACCCCATTTGGGGTCGCTTAGCAAAATCTTGGGGTCGCAAGATTTTAATGCAAAATATTGAAAATAATTTGTGAGAGTTTGAAAATGTTCTTCTGCCATTCAACACCACATATTTATGTGAAATTACTTTTTCAACTTTGCCCAATATTCTCTTTTATTTATGTTATTGCAAAAAATGCAGTTTTGATGAAAAATAGGGTATATAATTTTTGTAACTATAATAAATACAATTTTACAACTTTTTGTGCAATTTTTAATTTTATATTTTTGTATGTTTTTAAACAAATTCTAAAACTATATTTTTTCATATGTATATATATTGTTACCTAATCAATAAATCATCACAAAATATTTATATATTTTTATTTTATATTTTTTTTGGGTCGCGAAAAAAATCACAATCATAAATGGGGTCGTGAATAAAAAAAGTTTAAGAAACCCTGCTCTACTGTAATAATAAAAAATAAGGTTAATGTTACCTTAGGTAACCAGATGGCGGCTCGTCTCTAATTCCAGCAAGGAAACAGTGGGATGCGTGTTCTAACCTAACCTATTCTAATAAATTACCATAATTATTAGCAACCAAATTATTAGAATAGGTTAGGTTAGGTTAGGTTAGAACGTGCATCCCACTGTTTCCTTGCTGGAATTAGAGACGAGCCGCCATTTTGGCCACCTAAGGTAACATTAACCAAAAATAATTATAGAAATTTCTCTATTTGTAAGAAAAGGTTCTGAAAGCTGTTTGCAACTCTGAAAGTCAATATTCTATATCTTACATAAAATTAGGTTTTATTGAACAGCATTAAAATGTTATCATTCCTAATCTATATATGTATAGTCACAGCAGAGAGGCAATTTTTAGTATAAATGCAGCTTTGAATGAGGCAGTTGGAACCTTAGCAGAACTGTAGACCATACCCATAAGTGTACAAAAGTAAAAGGAACTAATGGTCTATATGTGACGCTTTGTGAGATACAGCTGTTGGAATATCTGACCAGACCACGCTTGTTAAACAAGCGGTAGTAAATGTTTAATGCCAGACAAAGCAGACAGAGTGGCTTCCGACTGTACCCTGGAAGTAGTCGGTGAAATGCTGTTTCTCGTATTTTATGAGCTTTTAGTCATTTCTAGTCTACGGCATTGATATGGTCCCAACTGTCTCATTCAGAGCTGCATTTGTACCCAATTTTCTCCATCTTTCAAAATCATTTCTATTCTCAAAAAATTTATTCTACATATATATCCAACATCCGCCATTTACTTATTTTTCAAATAATCTCTCTTTTTGGTGCCATTCTTGTTATTAAGTTGTTCTTACTAGAACTTAAAACATTTTCATTGGTCAGAATATGATTTATAATGTTCATAATTAAACACAAGTACAACGATTACGCTTAAAAAAAAAAAAAAAATACTGTACTGTGATGGTTTAATCTAAAGCAGCCATTCATGACTGCTAATGCCATCTATTGGTGAAAAAATACAACTTTGTCCTGAGTCAATTTTGTTCATATTTATAAAGTCAGCAAGTAGAAACTTTGTAGGCACACGAGTTTCTGTAGTAAATATAATTAGTGTTAAATTCTATAAGGAATGTTGTTAAATTCTATTACTTAACTTTTATACATAATAATTTGTATAAAAAGTTAAGATTAATAAATAATACTGTTAAGAAAATAAATTGACTAAAGCAATTTGCTTTTAGTATGTGTTAATTATTATTGTATCAACATATTTCTTTGCAATTGCTATATTATATGAAAAGATGGATAATTACAATGAAAGATGTACATATTCAGTAAATGCTTTGCCAAGTTCAGCAATGAAAATCAGTTCATACCACTAGATACATATAACATCTAATAAGCAGTGCAGCAGAAAAATGAAAAAAATTTATAAAGTACACTCTAATTGTAAGCACACTGTCCATTGGAAGAAAATCAAGCTTATTGTAAACTGAAAAATGGCACATTTTATTCAGCATTATCACTGCTACCAAATATTTGGTAATCTACAAAAATGTATTTAAGACCACAGAGAAGGTAGAGAGACCAGGACCACCTAAGTTTGAAAGAACAGGATCTAACCCAAGCTCATAAACAATGACAAAGTTATCAGATTTATTTCATTAATGGTTACCCTTAAATAAAAATTTCAGAAGAAATAACTTGGTTGTTTTAATAATAATAGCAATTATTATTCAAATAAATTCAGTATAAATAGTGCCATCTAATAAGCAGCATATCTGCAATATGGTAAAAAAATATAGATCAACAATTCCCAACAGGGTCCATGATAGTTTGAGCAGGTTGATAAAACTTTGCAAATAAAAAAATTTTATTTAAAAATATTTAAAATTTTACACATTTTTTTTTTTGTTCTTAAATAAATGTTGGAAGATCTTTTAAAAATTGTGAGAAGCAATGACATATATATTTATATACAATATAATATTGTATAATATATAGTGTATAAAATATTGAAGGAGGTTGAATGAAAAACTTTTCTTAAAAGGGGCCGATACTTGAAAAGATTGTAACTCCTGATAACAGATAATGTGCAGTTTATCAGAATAAATATGGTATTTAATTTATTATTATTATTAATCTTTACACAAAGCAATCATCAAATTATAAAGTCAGATAATTGAATTAACCTTAGCATAATCCAAAAATAACATAACAGTTTAGGTTTATATCTAGCAATAAATTTAGGCTTTATTTATACTTAGTGTTGCCATCTTTACAAAATTGCTGACCCGGACGGCAGGTCAGATTTGTTTGAACAGTCAGTCAGTCAGTCGAGAAAGTTTAGGAGGCTGTACCATTGGCTTAGCCTTGGAAATGAAGAGAGAAGAAGAGTTGAAGGGAGAAAGAAGGAAAGAGGGAAGACGGGATAAGAATGACAGGATAGCAGGAAAATAGACCTATGAGCAGCCAGCACCAAGTCCTGTTTATTAATCCAAAATCAAAGAATACAGTGGGTAGGCGAGTGCCTAATATAAACAGTGAAAATGCTCGGTTTGTTCAAACAGAAGTTCCTGACACATGCGCATTGTCATTTTACAATGCGAAGAATAACATGCATGCTGGTTCTAAATCAGTTACAGTTAGGGACTAGGGACTTGTGTAGGAGTAACATACAAGCAAAAAAAAGCAGGATGCATGTCATACGTCAGCATAAACAGAGTAACATGGCAGAACGGTAGACGAGTTTCAGTGAGTGTGAGGTCTTTCGTTGTTCAAATGGTGTAAATTGATAACAATATTTGCAAGAACTTTGTTTCGTCGTAATTTCACAATTTCTACAAAATTCCCGGACAAAATTAATAGTTCACCCGGACAGTGAGTCAATTCCCGGACTGTCCGGGTGAAAACCGGACAGGTGGTAGGTTAGATGTACCAGTTTTGGCCAGTGTAGTACCAGTTCTGGCCAGAAAACAAATTTAACTTAAAAATATAATCACAAATGAAACAAACTTTTATTGTCAACTGTGTGAACAGTTAACAATAAAAGTTTGTTTTATTGGACAGATTTGAATATGTGGTGATTATATTTTTAAGTTAAATTTGTTTTCTGGCCAGAACTGGTACACTGGCCAAAACTGGTACATCTACCTTAACACTATTTATACTGTAAGTGTAAACATTTAAAAGAATTCATAAAGTGAAGATGCTGTATTTATACAATGCATTAGCTTCAATTTTCCAACACTTAATTTACATAAAGTATCATTAAGTAATAAAATAAATTAAAAGTAAGTTTTTCTAAAACTTTTTTCTGTAACAAGATATATATTTAATAATTAAATAGATTAAGAGTCACACACATATATATATTACATTGAAATGATGAATTTAGTGCCTTATTAAATTATAGAAAACAAATTTAATAATATTCTCCAAAGTTTAAAGATTAAATATTTTTTTATTTATTACAGAAAATGTAAAAGTATTTCTGTGAGATTATTTTTTACTCCTAATAATTCCCAATTAGTATAATAAGTTTTTTAAATGACAGAATGTTTTAATGCTACACTAGATAAATGTAAATTATCAGTCAACTTTATCACATTTATTTATTAAATAGGGTATGTTAATTAACTAATTAAATAGGCATTTTAATATATTCAAAGCTGACAAATTATCTTTAAAAGTTAAAGAAAATGAAAATCTGCGAATTTGATTTTTAAACTAAACTAAGTTGGCATAAGTTCTACTAACTCAGTGATACTTAAAAGATATCAGCGTAGTTTTTAAAATTTATTTATAAATTAATTTAAAAAAATAAAACTTTTTTAAAAGTATTTTTAACTTGATACAGTTAAACAAAATAACAAATATACAGAATTTCAGTCAATCGATTTTTTCTGTTGCCGTTTGTAATAAATGAATCTTTAGTTAAAATGGTGATGATATTTTTTACATTAAAAACGCATGTAAGAAACTAAAACAGCTTCACACTTTCATCATGTCCATGATGGAAGTATGAAGATGTTTTACACAATTTTACAGAAGTATAGCATCTAATAAAACATTGTCTCTGTACAGGAAGACTGTATGTTTCTGGTGATTGGACATGACAGAAATGTGAACACATTTTAGCTTCTACCACGTATTTTTAATGGATCTTTGACTCTCAAGAAGTATGAAATGCTTTGGCTAGTATCACATCTCCAAAATACAGCATAAGCAATATCACATGAGCTTTTCTTATTGTTAATATAAGTCACGTTTCATATCTTTGGCTAAATGACATGTACAGAACAAATTTTTATATCTTTTCACTTATTATGTTTTTTTTTTCCTCTATACATGTTTTAAGACGGTGTTTTTTTAATTATAATTTTTCTACTAATCTACCGTGTAATACAATTAAACAAATATTAACATTATAAAAAAATCAAATAATTTTTTATAATAACTTTTTGATTTGACTTTATGCTAATTTGTCTCGAAGATGATGATTACCATAAAAACAAATTTTAACAGAAAATGTGACACAGTCAAAACTATATTCTTATATGTATAAATAAATAATTTTCCTTATAAATATTTATAAGTTTAATCCATTAACTTATCTGTAATATGTATCATGTTTATTCAAAACAAATATATTTATATATTTTGTAATTTTTATCATTTTACTTGCAAATAATTATTTTATAACGTGTTACTTTTTCCTAAATATTCTGTGCTAAAATGGAAGATGCATCTTATATGCTATAAATACCATCCTTTGTTTCCTTAAGTTTCAGACATTATCAACTCTAATATGAACCAAATCAATTTTAAAATGTTTTTTATTGAACCAATATAGCTAAAAAATTGAGTGGAATGAGTCTTTCTCACTATTTAAGATTAAACCAAAAGCATAGAATTATATGATACAAGTATAAAATAGGATTCATTCATGTTTATTTCTAATTGGTTAGTATTTAACAAATAAGCAAAGCATCTCATACAACAAAGTTTCATTTTTATTGTTAAGTTTGTGGTTAATTTATTCATTATTTATGGAAGAAATTATTTCTTCAATAAAAAATGTACAATTAGTTTTATTATTATTAAAAATACCTTTACGGGTAATAATTAATGCCTAAACCTAAATGAGTAACATTTTCTTCTATAATAAAAAGTCCAGTCTTCAACATAAGTGAACCATCCCATAATTCCTTAAACAAATGAAAGCTAAATGTTTACACTTCATACTCATGCCTGATGAAAAACAAATTTGGTTGAGATTTTGTCAGAAAATAGATCATATTTGAATGATAATTGCATGCCTTTAAAGTGCATGGCTCTGGCCATCTCTTCACAAAAAAATGAAATTTGAATTTTACAAAATAAGGAAACAATTCAAAAAAATAAGATTAAAATTAAAATTTTGTGTTTAAAGTATTTTAATAATGGCGATTGAAGAGAGAAGAAATAATAATAATAAAATATTACAAGCCATAATCCATAATTCATTAGTTTATTATTTACTGCCAACCACATCATCTAATTCTGCGGTTAAAGTGTACCTAGGTAACCCCAACAGCTGCACTTCCAGAATCTCGATAGCATTTACAATTAGAAATGCAAAGTTTTAATTTTCGTGGGCCTGAAGACGCACATTCTAACCTAACCTAACCTATTTTAATAAATTACCAATAATTTGGTAATTTATTAAAATAGGTTAGGTTAGGTAATTTATTAGGGAATAGAATAGTTTAGGTTAGGTTAGAATGTGTTCCCTGATTCCAACAAACAGAAGAAAAGAATAATTGGTAATTTATTAGAACAGGTTAGGTTAGGTTAGAATGTGCGTACTCGGGCCCACGAAAATTAAAACTTTGCATTTCTAATTGTAAATACTATCAAGATTCTGGAAGTACAGCCGTTGGGGTTACCTAGGTACACTTTAACCAATTCTGCTAATGGAAGTTCAAATTTCTGCTATTTAAAACTAACTAAAAAATTTCATAAAATTCAAACTGCATTAACTCATAAAAGAATGACCAGTGCCACATGATCATCTTTCAATAAGACATATTTTGTAGCAAAACCTCTGCCAAATCTGTTTCCCATCAGATGTGACCTCTCCTGTAAGTACGAATTTAAAGAAATGAAATTACTACAAACTCTTACATACATTCATACCTGTTTTTGTGCGGTCTTTTTTTGTGCGATTTTTTATATGTGCAATGTGTTTTGTGCAATTATTTTTGTGCAATATACCAATTTGATTGAAATTCATATACCGCACGCAAAAAATCACACAAAACAAATCGCACAAATAAAAAATCGCACAAAAACAGGTTTGAGTGTATTTTATTCTATATACAGGCAGCCCTCTACTTACGAACATTCGACTTACAAACTTTCAAAATTACGAACAAAGCCGACAGATGGCGGGTTAAAGTGCAGTTGGTTGTTTTTTATGTATAGTCAAGTTTATTTTTGAAGTTTTACATTAAAACATTTACAGGACATTTGTAGTTGTTTTAAATGAGTAATTTCAATAAATAATGTACTGTACATGTGATTGATTTGAATTTATACTTCCCTTTAACAATCTTAATTCAACATTATTCAAGTAGCCTAAACATTACTTAATTGTAAAAACAACGTTGTATTCGAGTTTTTGCGCCAAACATTGTCTTTTCGAGTTACGAACTTTTCGACTTGCGAACGACTGCTACGAACGGATTAAGTTCGTAAGTAGAGGACTTACTGTAATTTCATACAAAATCCTAGAATTTGTTTTGTGTTATTTTTGAATAACAATCAAACTTTACATAATTTCATAGTTCAACCAGAAAATGTTTATAACGGGTCTTTTGAGAAAATTTTTTTTTATTATACCGGTAAGTTTCACAACACCTCTCTTTCTTTTTTTCTAGCAATTTCTTTAATGTAACTAACATTTTCAGCTATTTTAAATAGCCTTCTTCAGGTTAAATAAAAATAGAATGTCAGTTATAAAATAAATCAGAACAAATTTAAAAATCACAAAATCTCGATGTTTTAAATTTATGTTCCGATTTATTTTATAACTGACATTCTATTTTTATTTAACCTGAAGGCCATTCAAAATAACCGAGAAAAAAAAAAAGTGAAGTTGCTAGAGAAAAAAAAAAAAGGTGTTATCAAACTTATAATTATACAAAGTTCTAGTTTACTGTGCTTAGAATTATTATACTGGTAAGATTTAATTATTTTATAAAAATGAATTTATATTTTGAGACACCGTGAAATATTGATACTAGATACAGGACTTTTTCACATTTGCTTTATTTTCTGATGTACTTTACAGTGTACACCAATTATTCCAAATGCCGATATGCATTTTTAAATGTGACCAATATCATCAATGAATAAAAAAAAAGCACACTTATTTTGGTTGTTCAAGTGAACAACTCATTAATAAATCACCCCTGCTCTAAATCACTTAAAATAAACTGTCCTATTGGCTGGTTTCTGATTGGTCAGCAGTGATTGATTTTCATAAAGAAATATTTTTTTGTGATTTTTTTTGAGTTGGCTATAGAAAATTAAGCACTTTTTAAGAACTTTCAAGGATCTGTAAAGACTGTGGGAACCTAATGTGTTTAATTTAAAATAATTTTTACCAGTAAAATTCATTTAAACTGATGTGAATATTAAGCAGTATAGCCAAAAACTTGAACTGATACACCATATGATTAATCACAATAACTGGTAATTGCAGAGTTCACAATTACTTGTATTTAACGTGTAAATTATCATCTTTTTTTTTACTTAACTTGACTCATTATTTCTAGAATTGCAAGTCAATAATGACTTGAAAAATAGCCAATAACTTTTTTGCATTTTTTATAACCATTTTATCTCAATATGTAACACATCGTTGTCCCATTATTTTTATAAAGAATTTTGAAAATGAAATAAAATTAAGAAGTCAATTAAAGGTTTATCCTCTTTCAACAACTGCTTGACAGTTCTTCCGAAGTTGAAAATATCTCAACTTTTGATGAACTTTGGTTCATCAAAAGTTCATAAAAAGAAATCTAAGAATTGTTATTTTGGACTGCAAATGTAAGACACTATCAATTCTAAGATGTCTCTACTTTGATAAGTAAAATAGGCAAAAACACAAATCTTAGAATTGAGGAAATGAGTATAAGTTAAAAATAAAATATGTTTGTATATATATATGCAATTATATATATCTTCATTCTCTGGCAAGACAGCTGGGACCATGACACCACTGATAGGCTCATCTACACTTTCATTCTTAAGGTTGAAACTACTGTGATTCTTTGCCATTTTTACCTTGGTTACACCCTCACTCAGCTACTTACAGGACATGGCAACTTTAAGCAATACTTGCATAGATTTAACCTTGGGGACAATCCACAATGCGACTGTGGTATTCAGGAGGACCAAACACCACTTCACTTAGTTTTTCACTGCAATAGGTACAACCACATTAGGGATAGTTTAATGAGAGCTGCTGTTCTTGAAGATACAACTGGCCTTGCAATCTGCACCAACTCATTCACACACATACAACATTCCATCACCTATTTGCATTTATATCCCTTAGTGGGGGTCTTGAGAGCACTCACTCGAGGGGCACGGATGGCAATTAGCTTTTCCTTGCTTTGTTTCAACTGTCAGTATATAGCTGCCTTTAACTTTGTATTTTAACTCTTTTTTTTTTTTTTTTGTCTTCTTTTTATGTCTAAATTCGGTTAGTTCTAGTTGTAAGTTAGATTAGGGACTCTTAGCTTGGTTTCCGGTTAGGATATGATAGGTTAGGGTTTGTTAGCTTTAGTCGTCTGGTAAGGTTCGTCCTAGGTTATGATAGGTTAGTTTAGTTAGTGAGTAAATTAACATTTAAAAAATAATAATAATACATTAAAAAAATTTTGGGGTCTTGCTCGTTTCTCTCTGTCAGTCCGTTCATCTCATCTAGTTTGTCATTGTGTTTGTTTGCTTTTTGCACTGTCTGTCTAACTATTAAGTAGTATTAAGATTTGCAATTGCATTCAGTTTTATTAGTATTAAATAGATATAAGTCTTCCTACTAACAGCCACTTGGCACTAACTTCTACACTTAGCTATTTGTGGCAGCACTCAATTATTGGTGTTCACTACACTCAGGTTTTCTTTTAGATCCTTTGGAGGACTACAGCCTTGCAGCATAAAAACTGGACACCAACATCAAATATAGAGGGTACTGTAGCCATGTATGCCATTCAGAGGGATCCTACCTTTCTCTACTATCTATCTCCTCTCCCTCCTCCTTCTCCTCACCTTTTCCTTACCCTCTTCTCTGCTGGCTAAATGCTTCGTGTACGGCTGATGTCTTTCTTGTATGTATGTATGTATATATATGCAAACTACTATTAATTACATTCCACTTATATCCCAAAATCATTGGATACAATCCAGTATGCATCAAACAGTATGTCAAGAACTGTGATGTACTAAAATGCATTCCAATATTCACAGACAAGTACAATGATGCACATTACACTCATCAGGATGCAAATAAGTCCACCTCCATGTTTATATTATTAACATCACTTTTATTACTCATCTGTATTAACTCAAAGTTATTTTGACAAAATAAAACTGTAAATGCCAATGTAGTGCTGTTTGCTTCTGCCATCTTGTTAGATTGCCAATGTTCCAGTAAAAGCTTATTAAACCATTTGCCAGAGCATTGATTGTGGCTGATACAATGCCTACTGAAATGTACCAATTTATAATCCTATTAATTCATGTAGAAATTGTATATAAAATAACATACTAGAATGCTAAATAAAGAAAAAACCAAAAAAATATATAGAAAAATAAATTATAAATAGATAATTTTAACTTAATTCCTTTCAAATGAAAGATAATTGGCAATAAAAAAATTCATCGTATATTTTCCTATATGATGAATTTTTTATTAAAAGACAGTGCAATAAGAATTAATTTCAAAAATATTATATTGTATACATATAATTAGAACCATAATAAATAATTCTTAGATTATGTACTTGAAGTAAATAAATGTAAATTCACAAGTACAGCAGAACCTTGCTTAACGAGCATAATTTGTTCCAGAATCTTACTCGTAATACAAAATACTCGTTAAGCGAAACAATTTTTCCCATATAAATTAATATAAAATACAATAATGCATTCCATGCCATAAAAATACTCAAATATTTTATGTATAATGTTTATTCAAAGAAAATTATATAGTATACATTGTTAAGAAGTGTGAATCATCTTCATCTTTTCTTCTAGTGTGGAATGAACCAACCTGGAATGCAAATTCGATTTGCAGAAAACAAACAAAAATAAAATCACAGATAATATGTCTGATAAAGACGCCAAACAATATGCTTAATTCTTGGGCTATGTAAAGGCTATAATTAAATAACAGAAATTAATTAATTTGACTAGAGGTAGGCAGTTATGCTTCCATCTCATATTAAATTTAATAATTAAAAATAATAAATTTTTAATTTAGTCATTTCTAAAAGTTAATTTGGAATTGGTCATTAAATTTAATATGAGATGGCAGCATAACTGCCTACCTCTAGTCAAATTAATCAACTTCTAATATTTAATTATAGCCTTTATATAGCACAAGAATTTGGCATATCAATTGCATGTTTATTATATAACAGACTATGGTTGTTGTTGTTTATATGTAATATGTCTGAACACAAGTTTGGAAAAATGTGTGATCACAAGCGACACTAAGATGCTAGCGGAACAAGTGCTAAACACAGACTGATGGAGCATGCGCACAATCTGGGACTTCCCCTCTCCTCGTTACTTGTTATGTAAAATGTCGCTCGTTAAGCGAGTCATTTTTTTACAATTTGTTTTGTTCATTATGCGAATTACTCATTGTGCAAGGTGCTCATTAAGCGAGGTTCCACTGTAATATGAAAAATGTACAAAGCAAAACAGAAATGCCAAGAGTGGACAATTTCAAGCATTTCTGTTTTGTTTCGGAGTTTTCTAATGTTACTTATGAAGTTACATTTTTAGACAATAAACAAAATTTATAGCTATCAACAAGTTGAATAAAAAAGAATATAAGAAAATAATTGTTGTGGCATCTGTTAGATTTCAGCAATTTTTTCAAGACAACTATAAAAATATCAAAAACTTACTTATGCACATGAGTTAACAGTATTAACTTTTACAACTTTTTAAAATTTCTTTTGATTTAAAACAAAAAACATTCCAAAATACAGTATACTCCCAATTATCCAGGTAATGGACACACAGATAATGCAGAAACACAGATAATCCACAAGTCTGTTTATTGAAAGCTTATCAATTTTCCTTTTATTTAGTTTTTAATTTCATACTAAATTTAACATAATAGTTTATATATTATGAATGAAGTAAGTTTTGACAACCATAATTAACTAACTAATAAACTTTAGATTTGATCAAAATTGAATGAAACATTCAACATAAACAGAAAATTCAAAAAATTTATTAAACTCATGCCATGCAATTCACAATCAATTTCTTGTATTATTTATTAACTGAGAATAACAGGTTGCCAGCTAAATATCATCATAAAATGTCATTAATTTTATGACATTGATGATTTTTTTGATAAGAAAATGATTTGAAATATTTTCTTCAAACAATTTTACAACTTATTTAATGAAAAAAAAAAAAAATACAATATACACGTAAATAAATCTGCAGTGTTCAAGAATCAACTGCACTTAGTATACTTGTTAAATTATTTAATTTATTCTTTGAATTTCTGGAAATAGTTCAGGCACTCAACATAAAAAATAACAAGAGTTAACAGATTTTTTAAATTTTAATATTAATATTTGTATTCCTGATGTATATTTTATCAAGACATGAGAATGCACGAATAATCCACAAACCGGATAATTGACAGTATGCTGTAATTCTCAATTTCATAGGAATCAAATCATTAAAGAAACTAAGTATTAATTTATGAAGAGAGCAGTTCTAAAATGATTCTTTTTACAACTGTTATCGGGTATAACCCCATTGGCTTCGGACCACCCACGATTCTTTTTAAATATACTATTGTGAGTAAGAGTAATATTAAAGATTCTGTACTTCAGAAAAGATTTTCTAGTATTTTTGAAACACTAATAACTTCAGGAAAAGCATATTTTTTCATCATTTATTATTTTTTTTTTTACAATAGTATGTTTAAGATAATTTCTTATTTTTACATGTATACGAGGTGCAATCAAAAAGTTCTGGGACTGGTGACATGGTGCTACAATCAGACATCTGCTGAACTTGTGTGAACTAGAATGCATAACAGACATTGTTATTTAGATTAAATCCTGTTTTCATCAATTTGCAATTTTCATTGTGTGTGCATGAAATTTTGTTTCAAACTCAGCAAGACTGCAACAGAAAAGAAAGTGATTACAAGAGATGAAACATGGATTTACAGCTATTACTCTGTGACCAAACAACAATCAACTCAGTGGAAAAATCATGGCTCACCCAGACCAAAGAAAGCACATCAAGTGAGGAGCAATGAGCATGTTCATTGTTTTTTCAATAGAGAGGGAATTATTCTTTGAGAATTTCTTCCACAAGGTCAAAATGTGAATGTAAATCAAAATTTTTACACAATGTTTTAAGGTACAGTACCTGCATGAAAATGTCAGACAAAAAAAGACCAGATCTTTGGAAACCTCAAAACTGGTTGTTTTATCATGACAATGCCCCTGCTCAGAAGCTATCTGTATTCAACAGTTTCTCATCAAAAAATAAAATGATTGTGGTTCCCCCCCTCCTTATTCACCACTTGGCATCATGTGATTTTTTTTCGATTTCCATAGCTGAAAAAGTGCTGAAAGAACAGCAATTTAATAACATTTTGTCTCCAGGTACACAGAAAAAAAAATTTTCAGAGATTAGAGTTAATGCCAAGGTTATGTAGTGTTTAGAATGGACTCTAACCATTGATGAATATGGTTGGACATTTATGGATACTACTGCAGTTATCTTAGGTATTTTGTTATGTGATACCTGTTATCATTCATGTGTAGTTTATTTTCCCTTGAAAAATGTTATATAGATGACTGGCATGACTCTATTGTTAACAGGAAAAGTATGATGCACAGGAGCAAGACACTACTAATTTGAGATGGAGAGCATATAGTTTAAATTAAATAAATTAAAAATTGCAGCACAGCAATGTGACCATGTCACAATAAATAATAGCTCATTCTATGTAAGGTTGCCCAATGATAAGCATTAAAGACATCTGAAATGTTAGTGTGGAACATTAAATTTTCTGGAAAAAAAATGTGAAGTGTTTGGTATAGTGATTATCACACTGAAGATTTTATTTTGGGGAGCAGAGTTGAACAGAAAAAATTTTTAATGAGAATTCAATAAAATTTCCACCTTCTGTGACTACCAATTCATTAGTAGTATAGAAGACACTACACAATATAAATGAAAAAATAAACTTTAATAAAAAAAAAACTTTTTGGAAAATTTTAGTATTTGTTTTTTTTTCTTTGGAGGGTGTCAAGACCCATTGGCCTCCCAATTTTTTTTTTGTGATTTATGTTCTTTCCCTCTCTAAGAGTACTAAAGGACCATTATTGATTAACACTGTGATATAATAAATTTTAAAAAAAATTCTGAATTCAAAACACATCTAGCTTAAAAAAATATCACCTTATACAAAAAAAGATGATTATTTATTTGATTACATTATTTGATCTGATTATTTGTAAATATGGGTGACTTTTTTCTTACTTCATCCGACTTCGATATAATTGTTAATAATTGGAAACTGTGTAATATTTTCAAGTAAAATGAAGATTCTCAAGCTAATCCTACTACTATTATTAATCTCCAGAATTGAATCGAATCCAGGACCATTGCAGAAAACACCAACAAAGAGAGGCAGACCACCAATAAATTGTCTAAAGCAATCAACTAACAACACAATATCATTGGAATTAGAGACAAACCTTATCACGGACTATACTGAAATAAGAAGAACAGAGTTACCAACTCAGACAGGTGAGAAATCTAATTTAAACCCTTTGATAGAGCTAACAACTATGGAAACAACAAACATTTCAACTACAGACCTATGGTTGAAAATTGTAGAACTTAATACTGTCAGTAATGAAAGAATGACAAACAATTTTCATTTATCCGAGAGGAAATTAATGTATTATAGTTCATAGTGAAATAATTAATTTTAAAAAACAATTGCAATTTATTAACAAAAGAAATGAAAAGATTGAATTAGAACTAACCAAATTATGTAATGATAAAGAACTAATGCAATTTAAGATAGATACTTTGAATAATGGAATAAATAATAATAAATTAATGATATATGATTATGAAAATAAATTAACGAATGTAAATCATAAAGAATTATTAAATTTCTTCATGCATTCTCTAAAGATTATATGCAACGAAAACAAAGACATAAAACCTATCTATAGTATACCTTATTCTAAAATTAATATTAAATGTTTAACTCTGAAATCGGAACAACTGAGAAATAATATTTTAATGACATTTAGTAGATTGAAACAAAACAAATTACTGAGAGAGTGGCAACATGTAAATATGGCAGCCAACTGTTAAAAACTCACATGATAAAAGAAAATCACTATTACCTTATTATATTGATTTAAAAAAACGAGGAGTTCAACTCAAATTACGAGATGATTATCTGTTAATAAATCAGCAAAAAATTACATACAGTTTTATGCAAAATCAATTAGTATACACTGATGATTTTTTTTAGAATATACCCTACAAGAAAATTTAATAAATTAGAAACCATAATAAAAACAAAAGAAAATAATGAAACAAATAAGAATGAAAACCAGGGAAACGTACAACTAAAAATAACAAACTGGAACTGTCAAGGATTAATAAGGAAAACTACTAGTAACGACTTCTTATACTTATTAAGAAACACTGATATAGTGAGTATTACAGAAACCTGGATGACCTTTCCAATCGAAGATTTAATTAAAAATAATGAAGAATACAAAATTATATTATGTCTCTCTAGTTACTGTCTAGTTCCAGCTTATACTGTATCAATATTGGTAATATAAAAATTCATTATACTTGTTGATTATCCTTATGAATCCAATTATAAATCATATGTAATTAATGTAATATAATTAAATAAAATGAGTAACTATTTTGCATAGTTGCTATAAATGCAGAAATATATAAAAGTAAAAAAACTGTCTTCTTGATGTAAAAGAGATAAGCACAATATTGAGTTTAAAAAACAATTATTTTTTTTATTTTCATCTCTTCTAACATCAAAAAGAATTTTTTCTCCTATATAAGGTTGATGAGGGAAAGAGAAAATTTTCCACATGTCTAAAGAAAACCTAAGGTAAGGATGGCAAACCTTTTTGAGTCGTGCCGTATAGTAAGCACATACATCTTTAAAAATGTTTCCGTGCGCTGAAGTTTTAGACTTTAATTACAGATGATATTTAAGAAATGAAACAAATACACTTTAATTAGAATAAATATAAAGCTGATCGAAAAAGAGACGATCAGATGGTAAGCCGAAATCATACGATACATTATCTGCCAGGTGACTTATTCTGACGTGCCACAGGTTTGTCAACCCCGACCTAGGTAAGCAGATCGTATCATTTACAATCCAACCAGGGACACATTTCAAAATCAGTGAAAATGGTGTCTAAAACTTATTGAACTTAAATAAATTTTTAAAAATAACCTATTGATCTATAAACTGATTATATTATATCGATGCATTAATAAAATCACCATATTCAGACTGATTCTACAATCAAACATTAAAAACAGATAAAATTGGGAACATCCAGTCACCTTATCTAGGGCCAATAATGGTAACCCTATAAAATAAATGTTATTCTTACTAACTGAAAATAAGACTCTTTACTTCTTTTTATTAATAAAGAAACATTCTAGACATGTGTATTTTATTTGTTCAAAATAATAATAATGACTAAAGAGACCTACTCTAGCAGACCTCATTAGTCTTGCCACCTTTTCAGAATTGCTGACCCGGATGGCAGATCAGGTTTGTTCGAACAGAAGTCCCCGAAGCCTGTGCAATGTTATTTTATCATGCGAAGAATAACATGCATGCTAGTTCTAAACCAGTTAGGGACTTGTGTAGTAGGAGCAACTTAAATTATGAAATGAAATAACTTAGCAACTGAGCTTTAAAGAGCTGAGAAGCAAATAAAAAATAAAAAAGGTGGTAGGTTGCGACATACGTCCGCATAAGATGATGAATTAAGTTTCGGTGATATGGTGAGATGTGAAGTCTTTCGCTGTTAAAAATAAAGTAAATTTATAAAAATATTTGCTAGTGCTTTGTTTCATCGCAATTTCTACGAAATCCCGGACAAAATTAATAGTTAACCTGGACAATGAATTAAAAACCAGACAGGTGTCAACACTAGACCCCATACAAGCTCTCAATTGCCCAACTGTTAGGATTTATTTTGGTGTGGCTTAATATATTGCACTTATCGAAATATAACTAAAATGGTACAGCAATTATCCTTCTGAATTATTTCTGATAATTTAATAGATAAGCATATTAATTTTATTAAATATAGAGAACAAGCATTTTATTAATCGATATCACAAACATATTGGTACTATTTTATTAGGTCAAGTTTATATTTTATGTAACTGTAACGAGTGAGAATGTAAACAATACATCCTGTTTTATAGACGAATTCGATTTTTAATCGTAAATAACTACAAAGAATACAATTGTTTTTGATTTGTAATAGCATTTATTAACGATACGAACAAGATCTTATTGTCACGTTAAATCCAAAAATTCTCACCTTTTCTAATCTTTGAAAATAAGCCCTTAGAAAAGATATGGGATTTTCTGGTCGACTAACGCATAACTGAACAATACAATCTTTTAAAATTTGCTGAATATTATGTCGCTGAACGTACGCTTCACATTCTCTTAAACTTTGCTCTTCCTCGCTGTTCGACGCCATTTTTGATCGATGGCTTATCGTATATTATTTTAGTAAATAAACTCAATTACCACACTAATCGACGTTTGAAACAAAAATAATTATATTTTATTTAATAAATAATAATAATATGTTAATTTAATTGCAATCTTCCTTAAGTATTTTCGATTTAAAGTTAAAATTTTTTTTAATTTTTACATCGATTATTAAATTATTTATATATTAATTAATTTAATTCGAAATAAAATAATAAAACGTAAGAAATTTTCATATTAATTAACGATTTTGTTAATGACATTACCAGCATTCGTCTGTTTCCATTTTTATATTTTAAACTTAAACATTTTTTAAATTCACACTAAAATATTTTACATATTAATTTATTAAATTAAAAATCATGTAATAAAACGATATAATCTATAAAATTGATGAAAATTTTTATCGATGACATCATACGTACGTTCATCGGCACGTAAGTTGGACGACGTGAGCCATCTTTATTCTATCCGAGTCGTTTATTTGCGTGATTAATATTAAAAAAAGTGATTTGTTAATAAAATTACCGAAGCCGCGACAAGTAAAACTAATACATATTTAGTTAGTGCCAAACGGATATGGTTTCAGTTCAAGCCTACGAAATGGCACAATGGTACGTATCGTTCTCGATCGTCTGACTCAAATTTTATATCAAACGAAAAAAAGAAATCTGATAAATTTATCCATGTTTATTAATATTATTTTATCGTATTAAATGATTTTAAAACCACCGAATTTACAGAATTTTGCAATATCGATGCAAAAATGGTGTCAATCAGATTCGGTTTTGATACAGATTTTTGGGTACGAGGGAAAATGATCGATTAATTCCTACCAAATCGATTAGATTTGACGAAATTATAAATCGAAGTCAATAGCGAACTCCAAATTTACAGATGCCGGTTTTATTAATGGTTTAGATCTATATCTGCTAATGTAAGATTTACTTTTAAGTACTTTATACGTATGTAAACATATGAGTAAAATTAACTAAAAATAACTTCTACTAAAGATCGATTGGAAAGTTTGCGGTTGTAATCTCCAGATTGAATGATTATTTAGTTGTTTAGCTAACTAAATGAATAAGCTGTAACTTAGGGCCTGATGTTGGGAGTGGCTTCCTTCTCAAAGACAGTTTATAGTACACATTGACCATTACTTGGTGTGGGAAGAGGGCCCTCTTGTATGTTGTGGTGAGGTGTTGCGAGTCTGATTATTTGGATAAATTTGAATTTATTTTTTATTCCCAGTGCGGTTGGCTTTTTCGGCGTTGTGTCGGCAAACTGGAGTGACTCCTGCCAGGAATTGAATTTTTGTTACACAGATGATGATGTCTGTCTTATCTCCATAAGTGTACTTCGTTTGTTAACTTTTCACTTGTGTAAGCATTTATAGTTTATTTTCTTTTCTTTGTAATACTGCATTTATGTATTTCTGAACTGTATTATTCCTATTATGATTTACCAACAATACTTTTCTTGAAGCCTGTTTGCTTCACTTAAAAAGTTTATCCATTTCTTTAGAGAAATTGTGCTTCTAAAATAATATTGTTGGGAGATATGCAATGGATCTTCTAAGGTATAGTGCTGATTTTTGTCTATTAAGATACAAACTAAAATCCATGTCTAGATTGCAGGATTAATATAATAAATATGGTTTATATAGATGATAAGTTGTTTTGATGTTTCAGTACAATCAGTCCAACTGAAGTAGGCATCTGTACAATTGGCCGTGTCAATTAACAACTTTAAATGTTAAAAATGATGTATATATTTTGTTTTCTTATGCAATTTTGCCATTAATTTCTTTAGATTAGTCTGAATTTAGTAAAATATTAATAGTAATGAATAAGTCAATATAATAAATATATCATATATAGAAAGTAGCCATCTTTCTGAACTGTTCAACATCCCAAGAAAACTTGAGATTTGCCATATGGATCCAAAAAATTTGACCATGTATGTTATATGAATGAAATTGCAATTAAAAATTTTGAGATAACATAGTCTCATTTCTAACTATTTTATTAAATATTGAAATTTTCATTGTATACAATTAAAATTTCAAATATCATTTAATAAAAATGAATAATATAAATTTTAACAACCCAATGAAATCTTTTCATTGTTATTTCCATATTTCAGCTCATAAATTTTTAAATAACTGTAGAAATCTAGATCTTTAAAAATTAAAAAAATACTTAAATGCTAAAAATTTTGGCATACTTCATGTCATTCTTAAACCACCACAAAGGAAATAAATGGAAATAGAACAAAAAAAAAACATTTTTGATTGTAACATTGAGTAGAATAGAATTTTTTAAATTTAAATCAGAAATATTAAAAATTTTGTAAATTAGTTACACTTCACAAATTTTAAAAACTACAATTAAATAAACAATAGAATTTTTCAAAATATTCAATCATTTGATCTACAAAAGAAATGTTTACCATTATAACAATTTTTATAATATTAGTTATTTCATAAAGTACTGTAGATCAAGATCTTGTCCTTCATGTTTCTTTTTTATTATTGGATCTTCCATAATCTTTATTGGCATCTTTCTGAAATTTTTAAGATTATTTTTACCTTTTTCAAATTCACTGCTAGTATCTTAACCACAAGTCACCTTTGCCAATGTAGTTTTTTTTTTTTTTTCTTCCTTCTTTCATTACATTTAATTTATATTTTATTCTTCTTCTAAAATTTCTTGTTGATCCTACATAAAATTGGTCCTTTTCTTTAGCATTATCTGTAGTTTCTTTTTAATTTTTTTTACTCTTTAATAGACATATAAGAAGTCAAATTATTTTATGCATGACTGCACAGTTTTTTCTGCTAATAAGCCTGTCACTCCTAATTTCTTTACAAATAATTCTTAATTATATATGAAGAAATTTTTATTGAAAAAATTATTTTTATACTGTTTTAAAATTTTTGCATATGTTTTCTTTTTGTTTTTAATAATAATAATATTATCTATATCAGAAACTAAAATTTACTTTTCATGTGATTATTAGTTTCATTAATATTAAAATCAAAATTGTAATTTTACATTTACATAAATATTGGATTTTTCTAACAAGTGAGAGCAGGTGTAGAAACTATATACGTTTTAATGCTATCACAAAAGTAAATCCAAATTTTTCACCAGCTGTTCAGCCAGCTTTATTTCAAAGCACAGTAGTACTTTGATACTCAACTGTCTCAACTTGAACAATTTGGTGTTCATGAACATTTTAATGAAAAAACTAGCTTAGCACTTGATCATTTGCTCTGCAATCGACTGAACAAACACAACAAGCTAGAACAAATTTTCAAATAATAACAAATATTTCCATTTTAACTTTCCTTTTGTCATCCCTAAAAAACTTTCTATGATAAAAATGGATAACTAATTTAAAATAAAATGTAACTCAGAGTTACTTATTTTTGTCAGACAAAATTATACTCAGTTCAGTTTTTTTATTATTCCATTTAATGTGTACGGAAACCAATTATCATGTTTTGCAACCATTCCAATTTGTTGAAAGTTGTTATTTGTAAATTTTTACAATTTCTTTCTCCAAATTTTCTTCATCAACAGCTTTTGGATGCCCCATAAGTTTTGTTTAGTTCAAAATTTCCCAAACGACTTTTTAAACCACGTTTCACTTGTTTGAGTTTAGGAACATCTTCCCCATCATGAATATTTTACTGTTTGTATGGTGTTATATCTTTTCCAAAAGTCATAAAACATAATATGCCCATTAGGCATGTTATTTGAACTTATTTGAAGTTGTTCAAACAAAATGTGAAGTAAAAAATTTAAAATTAGCTTCTAACAAAGAATACAATCTCAAATTGGCAATTTGTGTTCAATTTTACAACTGTTATAATTAGGCTAAATTACACATTTGTGTCAAGTAACAACAGCTGTTAAAAATTTGCAAAAACTTTCTGTTCAACCCAATAAAATTAATAGAGGTATTTTGCCACTCTGTATTGCATATGGGTATTCCTGGCTGAAACAAAGGAAATGTGTCAGTCTTCTCAGCCATTGCTCAGTGCACAACTCTGCTAAACTTTGCTGTAAACTTTTTCATTTCTTTGCACTTTTTTGGTTTTTTTGTGACTTATGCGTATTAGGCTTGTGAACTTATTAAATTTATGTTAAAATGTATTTCAAGTGTATTTTGAGGGTCAAAAGGATTGATGTACTTTACATTATTTTTTATAGGAAAAATTTATTTGGTACTCTAACAGCCTTCTGTAATGAATTAAGTTTGAGTATCGAGGAGGTACCCTATATTAAACTGGCATCATAAGACAAGTTGAATAACAGATTTATCACACTTCAATAGATATTTTATTCATTTCTTTTTCAGCTCTGTTATGTATGACAGAGGGAAAGTATGACAATTAGTCAAAAAATGACCCCTGAAACGTTTTACATTTTTGGACTTAGGAAACCTTGAAATGTCAAGGTTTCCTAAGTCCAAAAAAATTTAGTTTATTTTTCTGTATGTATGGCCGATGATAGTGTTTGGGAGCATGATTTTGTTCATTCACTTGAAGCTTAATAACTACTTGATTTTTGTTGAAAATTTCTGAAATTTTGCAGGGAGATTTGTGTATTAGGGAATTGATGATAAATTTTGATGTTTAACAGTTGAGGAGTGAGGAGATAGAGAGGGATCATGTATCATATGACGTATCTCAAGTAAGGTTGGAACCTATGAAGATTTTACTCATTATTAGCATTTACAACTTTTTTTAAACTCATCTTTACCTTCAAAATTAAGCTTTTTGACATTTTTTAATAATAATTAATTATATAAAAAGTTTTTTAATGAAATATTGTAATAGATAGAGCTTTAAATGTTGTTGCTGGAAAAGTTAAGCAACTCGTTGCTGGATTGTCTTTAGTGGTCTTTATGTTATAACTTTGATATGTTCCATTAATTCAGTTTAATATAAATTTTTCTGGGTGAAACTTGCTATTGGTCAGCAATATCGATTTAATAATCAGAATCAAAGCAATTTGGCCAGAGGTGGGTGGTTATTCATCTCAATAGATTATTATTATAATAATTCAAAATAAATTAATTTTAGAATTAAAGTATTGGGTTGTTATAATTTATAAATACTTATTTAGTTATGTTTTCAGTTGAGGTTATGTAAAGAGAAATTTCAAAATTTTATTTTATGAGTCATATGCTTTCAATATAGCTGTGTGTGTGTGTGTGTGTGTGTAATACAGATGATATGTCATATCTATAAAACTACATTAGTCTTGCTAAATCATTCATTGATACAAAATATTTGAGCAGAAGCAAAGTTCTGGCAGAAAATGAAATGGTAGGTGCATTTTTCATGAATTATAGAGGGTACTGCATTTTTACAAAATGGCTACTTTATCTGGGTTGTTTGTAACTAGTCAATGTAAAATTAATCATATATTACAGTTTGATATAACAATATATGCTATTTATAGGGTAGATGTACCAGTTTTGGCCAGTGTACCAGTTCTGGCCAGAAAACAGATTTAACTTAAAAATATAATCATCACATATTTAAATCTGTCCAATGAAACAAACTTTTATTGTTAACTGTTCACACAGTTGACAATAAAAGTTTGTTTCATTTGTGATTATATTTTTAAGTTAAATTTGTTTTCTGGCCAGAACTGGTACACTGGCCAAAACTGGTACATCTACCCTAGCTGTTTATCAAGAAATTTTATTGGAGAACAGTTATTGTTAGCGAGACACGTCATTACATGTGGTGTCATCGAAACAAATGAGCAAGATTCTATACATATTTGTGTTAAAAAACATCAGCTTTGACATTTGTTTCACCAGTGCTGGATTTACAAGTATGCTATGTAAGCTGTTGCTTAGGGCCTCGAGTTCCCACAAAAAAGAAAATTGAAGTCAAATTTTATAATGAAAAAATTTTTTACAAACCAACAAAATATACTTTATTTTTTATTTTGTGTAATATTTAATTAATATGTTTGTTAATTCTTTTCTTTTTATGATTAATTTCTAAAATTGTGAAAGGATGGTAAGGGGCCTCACACAGGGTTTAGCGGAGGGCCTTGAAATGCCTAAATCTGGCCCTGTGTCCCACACAAAATTACCGAAATTTTAAACTTTAAAGGAAAAATTTTTAAAAATTGACAGCATAACTTGTTTGTGTAAATTTGGATAATTGGGAAACTTTCTTGCTAATTCTTAACAGTCGAATCCACTCTTTCTGTCAGTTATATTTATGAGCTTCTCTGAATTCTGATTTCTGAATAATCATATTTTTCATATGAGAATAGATGGAAACTAATAACTGGCTCCCATATAGCTTTGGAATTGCAATTTGAACACAACAGAAAGCTTTGCTTTTCCTATTGCTATTCATCTTTACTGTTGACAATACACAAGAACGATTCAAATGACCTGACCCATATAAAATAGTTTTGTTTTTTAATACCAGAGGGTAAGCATCTGGTAAAAAATGCAAATACTTGAAACTGGCATGTTATTAGAAAAATCTGAAATCATGAAAAAGTAAAATATGTTTTGCTTTGAGGTATTATAGTTTAACATTCAACACTTACACAACAAAATTACATCCAAACATTTGATTTAAGTACTATCTACCTAGTTTTGATGATGTACTTAAATTTATTAAAAGAAAGCTTTAAAATTAGAAATAAGGCAGAGCAAATAATTATTTATTAATTTTACTGAATACATTTGGATTGTCAGTGTAATATGATAATGCAACACTCTTTGGATTGAACAAACATTAAATCAGCTTTCTAAAATAAAACTTTAAATTACTGATACAGTGTTTTAACTAAAAAGTAAAAACAACAAAATGTTTAGGATTTAAATTTTGTAAGTGAAAAAAAGATTTTAATTTTTAATTTGCTCTATTTTTAAACTGTGATAGCAAAGTCTAAAAAAACTCACAAGTAAAAGAAAAGTTTGATAACTTAATGAAAGATGAACATATAAAAATTATCATGGAAATAATTCCGAAAGATTTTAAATTTAAAAATACAGAAACAATATACAAAACTTAATTTCTATAAATTCTTACCCAAAATCTAATGACTTTGGGTAAAAATTTGTTCAACACCTGGTGTGAAGTGTTCTCTATACTCTTAATTTCTATAGTAGAATTTTTGAGTTCTACCTATAAAATTTACTTAATGTTTATTATATAAATTCTACACTTAAAATCAAAGAATTACATATTACATTAAGTATGGAAGTAATATATATATATTTATGTTATTTATAAAAATGTTAAAATAAACTGTGTGTCTATAGTAAAACTTCTCTTACTTGAAGTTTCAAGGGGCAGGAAAAATCAAGTTACAGATGATTCAAATTAGAGAACAATAGAGTGAAAAATGATGATTCTGAATAGATTTGTATTTTTACCTCTTTTGCATTATATGAAGAATCTTTGATAGTTTTTTGTTTTAAACAGCCTAGGTCACACCTTTTGGCAAACTGTTCAATGTAACTAATGGAATTGAACAGTTTTGCAGGTACATCTTGTTGAGATAAAGCAAGAGGTTCTCTTATTTTGGAGTAGAACATTGCAAATGGGTATTGGGCAGTAGATACAATTAACTGTCTGAAAATTTCTTGGAAATCAAATAATTAGGATCACTTTGGATAGAATAAATATTAAAATTTGAGTGAGTGAAGTTTAAAGCAACATAAATCGTATTAGGGGACTAAGAAACCTTCGAGTTAATGAAATTCAAGTTGGAGGCATTTAAATCCCTATGCTATTCCATTGAGACCTATCAAGTGCTTTGAGTTATAGACATTTGAGTTTTAGAGAAGTTTTACTGTAAATGTATATATATATATTTAGGTATTTTACCTTCTAAACTGAAGTAAGCTAACCTTTCTAGGCTACTTGCTAAATGGATAAAAGTGAACTTCTGGCATATATTAAGAATATGAATTATTAATTACAGTGAATGAAATTTTGTGAATTACATAGTCATTGATAAAATTTTTACCAAGTTAACAGTCTACAAAAATATTGGCTTTGTGTTCAGTTTAGTGAATGAGTCATGAAAATAAGAAATTTATTTTTTAATATTTTTAAGATTACAATAATTGTCTTAAAAATTTCTGTACTGGCAATAATATTTACAAATAATTGTGGATTGTATTGATAAGTGGAAAGATTATTTGTTGAAAAATAATAATAATTATTTTTTATTTAAAAACATTTTAAATCAAACTTCCATTACAATGTTGCTTCCTGCATAGCATAGTTAGGCCTACTAACTAATCTGATTTTTTAAAAGTAAAGTTACTTAAGAGTGACTTTACAAACAAATGTGATTCTTTATTGATCAGTGAAGAGCATCCATTTGCTCAATCAAATGTATATTTATTATGGAAGTATTGAGTTCTACAAAGATTTAATACTTATTATTTTGTTTTTGTAGAACTTAATACTGTTTTTCTACATAATCATAAGTACAAAAACAACTTGGCAAGAACAAGTGTTGTACTCATTCTTGCCACTTTGTTTTTGTAGTATAGTTATTAATTTGCTATCCAATATTAGTAGATTTCAAAGTGAATAGATTTGGAGTTACTTCTTTTAGTTTACATATACAGTAGAGCATTGATTATCCGACCCCCGATTAACCGACCGCGTTCTAGTCGGCAAATTCAAATGTCCGCTAGTGATGTGGAGCTACAATATTTGGTTATGTCTTGGCTACTTTAATATTATTTTTGTTAAATTTTTGCATGATTTAGCTGGCAGCACTGGCTCGACCATGAAAGGGAGGCTAGTATTTAAACCAAGCCTAATACACTATACTAATAATGTATTTTTTCATACTTTTCGGTTATCCGACCAACCCCAGTCCCCAATTAAGTCGGATAAACGATGCTCTACTGTATATAAATTATTTCTGTATATTTCTTCATAGGAAACAGAATTGGAACTGATGTAAAATTTGTAAATGTGATTTGTTTTTGCCTATTTTTTTATAAAATGAGAACAGTTATACATTCACACTATAAAAATAATTTGGGGCATTTTATTTTTATTCTTCCTTTGTAAGTTTTATAATTGGATTACATTCAGATAGTTTGCATAACAAATTCCTTTTAAAAAATTACTTAATTATTTTGTTCTATTTTCCAATTCAAAAAACAAAAATTTATTATTATTATTTATCCAATTCTGATAAATGCATTGTTCCTTATTCCTGGGTCTGGCATATTGTATATTTTTCAGTGTTTTATTTTATTTTTTTTTCATGGCATTACTTTTTCTGTGTAAGATAAATGAATATTAAATAATAAATATTTTAATGGTTTTAAATTATTTTAGTGTTTAAAATTTATAAACAACAAGAAATAAATATTTCATTTTATATTATTTATGGAAAAACTTTATTCAAAAATCCAGCAATGAGTTGCTCAACTTTAACAGCACTTAAAATTTTAGTGGCACCATCTATTATCATATTTTATTTTAAAAATTTCATATTTTTAATTATTATAAAATGGCAAAAAGCTTAATTTTGAGGGATGGGTTTTATAAAAAAATTGTAAATGCTAATAACGAGTAAAATCGTCATTAAGTCCAACTCTATTGGAGATACACAACCCCATTATCTCCCCACCCTGTTGACCTTTAACCACCAGAATTTAATAGCATCAATCACCCTAATAAACAAACCTCCCTGCAAAATTTCAGAAATTTTTGACAAAAGCACAGGGGTTATTAAGCTTTCAAACGGGGAACAAAATTATGCCCCACACACTAACATCCATAATTTACTACTTTCTGTATGTTTATTTAAAATATTGATATATATCTATTCTCTATATAAAATACTTAGCTTAAAATAGTCACAACACTTTTGTCACAAAAAAAAAAGTAGAAACAGCAGTAGCAAGAATAGGTGAAGTGTCACATAATTTTCAAATGAACAAGTGAAGTCCATAGGGTAAGCAAGCAGGAGGGTTGGTTGAGGGGGTTTGAATTGACATAAAATTTTTGTTATGAATAGTCTGTGTGTTTAATCCAGAATAAAAATTTTTTTTGTTCTGGATTAACACACAGACTATTCATTCTGAAGATTGCTATATGTTCAGTTTTGATGGTGAAAATCTAGAAAGAAAGTTTTGTATATGGTTTGGATAAAAAGTGAGTTTTCCAATTAGTTTGAGTAAGGAGGCATATTTTGAAACTGATGTAAACTTAAATTTCAATTAAAATGGCTGATGGTATTTTTACACAATTAAAAATATAGAAGAAACAAAGTCATCTTTACACTTTCCTCGTGTCTAATCACCAGAATTAGTTTTAATACACTTTCTATCTCCTGTTTGAACATCATGTGTCATTGCTCTGAGTTAACGGTGAGTGATGACCAACCACTGTGTTACTCAGAGACAAAATTTGAGTCTCATTACAGCATCTCCTGGAAATAGATGTTGGGCCTGCAAACAGTGATAGGATGTAAGCCAAAATGATGTAAAGTTTGATTGACTCAATTGTAAAGTGTGTCGAAGTTTAAATTAAGATTTGATTTTTGATCATTTATTATGAATATAACATGTCATTCATTATTATTATTGTATGTAACTTTCATATAGCTTTATCTCTGAGACTACTGAATATGAATACTCATGTTCATATACAGTTTTGTTTATGATAACTTATACTATTGTTTTCCAAGATATTTTCCTCTCCTCCTAACTCACCCTGTATATATATTAATATATATAATATAATGCAACTAAATTAATGTCATATTAGTTAAATATTTGATCAAATATTCTTCCTCTATTGAATCAAAACCAAAATCCAGTAATCTAGCAACAAGAACCATGATAGAAATATGAAACAAGGAAAACTAATGATTTAAATTGCAAAATTCTCAAAAATGTCTTGAAGGTAAAAGTATATTTATAAATCTTAGTTGATTCTGTCAATAGATTTTGACTTCCAGAAATGAACAGACAAACCAGAAATTGAAAATGAAATTAAAACAATTCAAATGCTATTTTTGAAAATTGAGTAATAAAACCATTATATATATATATATATATATATATATGTGTGTGTGTGTGTGTGTTATGGACAAAGTGATTAATCGGGCATTATGAATATTGACCAAAAAGGGCATGCAGTCTGATAAGTATTGATTAATTTATCGAATTGACTGGTCATTATGAATACTGCTATCACCTAGTCGGGCAAAGTGATGATAATAAGTTGAGGAGTGATCATTTGACATACACTAGCCAATCGACACTCAGTTGCATGTGTGTATTGTGTTTAGTACCGAATTTTAAATTTGATTTAAAAAAACTCCACTTATTTCATTTAGAAATATTTATTTTTTATGAATTATTTCAAAGTACAATTAACTGATATTCTTGTGGTAACCTAACTTTGGTTAATGTGTACCTAGGTAGTCCAAGATGGCAACTTGTCTCTGATTCCAGCAATCAGAAGACAGAGAACAATGGGGACACGTTCTAACCTAACCTAACCTATTCTAATAAATTACCATAATTATTAGCAACCAAATTATTAGAATAGGTTAGGTTAGGTTAGGTTAGAATGTGCATTCCCACTGTTCCCTGCCTTCTGATTGCTGGAATCGAGACGAGCCTCCATCTTGGACTACCTAGGTACACATTAACCGTAACTTTCATTTTTGACACTCACTTTTTGTATCCTTGGCAAATATGCTGATTGTGTAAAAATTTGATTGTTTTCACCTTTTTCTGCTATTAACTCGTTTAATTGGTTGTTAAAGCGATTATTCATATCACTTAATGATTCCTCCATGAATATAATGCATCTCAAAGCCTGATGATATGTTAATAAACCAACAAACACCTAAATAATCAGGCTATTATATGGCTATAATTAAATAATAAATACAAATGAATTTGCTATAGAGGTAAGCATTAGGTGCCATTTCTTATCTAAATTAATAATTATATCAAACCGTGGAAGGTTATATTGAAATTTAAGTACATCTGGAAGTGATGACTGGCTTGGGGTCCAGGTGGCGCAATTGGTAGCGCACCGCACGGCAAGCAGAGGTTGCGGGTTCAAGCCCTGCCCTGGGTCAGTTATTTTCTTCCAGAATGTTTTAAATTATTTATTAAATTATTAAAAATTATAATTATTAATTTAGATAAGAGATGGTGCCTAACACTTACCTCTATACCAAATTCACTTGTATTTATTATTTAATTATAGCCATATAATAGCCCGATTATTTAGGCATTTGTTGGTTTATTGATTCTTCCATGATCGTTATTTTTCTCCAAGAAGAAAGATTAACTACTGGTCACATAAATTTAAAATTTGGTACTAAATGCAATACGCATGCATGACTAAGATGTAAGTTCTGATTGGCTAGCATATGTCTGATGATCACTCCTCAACGTATTATTATCACTTTACCTGACTAGGTGATAGCAGTATTCATAATGACCGGTCAATTTGATAAATTATTGAAATTTATTACAATGCCCGATTTTGTTGGTCATTATTCATAATGCTAGTATTAATCACTTTGTCCATAACATATACACTAAGGGGCATTGAAAACTGATCCATCCAGAAAGAATGATCCAATTGGACTGAAATTTGGTAAACATTACTTGTGAACATTAAGATCAGCCAAGATAATTTCTCAGAATGGAAAAAAAACAGCAAAAAGTATTACAGAGTATATTCAATTATTTTCTCGGTTTTACAATGAACCACTGAATCATTGTAAAACCAAGAATACTTACATTTAATGGCTTAGGCAGACATAACATTCAAGAACAAATTAACCCATTTTAATGACTACTAAATCAAAGTTTATAGACAGTGTGTCCCAAAATAGGGTGTGATCAATATGCTGTAGAACTACCTCTAGTGTCAATATGTTGTTCAAGGAGATAATTTAAATCACCATACAGATGCTTACTTTATATCATCCTGAGAGATCTGCAGCCATATGTGCTGAACTTGTGCAGTCAGATCTTGGAGGTTCTGAGGTGTATTGAGGGACACATGACCTGTTCCAGACATCCTCAATGAGTAATAGATCTGGAGATCTTGCAGGCCAGGGCAGACAAGTGACATCTTTTAGACATTGCGCAGAAAGGCAAGCTGTATGTGGTTTGGCATTATCCTGCCAGAAAAAATATCCGAGGACCTCTTACATAAAGGAAAGCAATACAGACTATAACACTTCTGAAACATACTGTGCTGCAGTCAGAGAGCCTTGGATGACCACCAAGTGTGTCCTGGCGTCATAACTGATGGCTCTGCAAACCATAATGCTGGAAGTAGGACCACTATGGTAGAATCATATGCAGTGAGGATTGGTTCACTCCAGTGGTCTTTGCTGCACTCTTCTTCGTCTATCATTGTTTATCAGGCAGAAATGGAACTCATCACTGAACACCACATTTCACCATTTTAGATGCCAGACCAATCTGTTGCAATACCAAGTGAGATGTTCCTGACAGTGTGCAGGAGTCAGAGGCAGGCATGTTAATGGGCATCTGGAGGGAGCTCAGCTTTACACAACTGACATGATATTGTTCTCACAGACACTGAAACATCACTTGTACTTGCCCCATCACACTAACTGATATTGTGTGATATGCCTGTCTTATACTTTATACTTAATCCTCACAGTTATCTGTTATCATGGTTTGAAGTGCTATTCTGGGCTCCAGATCCTGATCTACAGGTTGTAGTGCCAGTCTCTTCTAGTCATTGTCTCTAGCATCTACCCATAGTTCAAGCATGTGATGACAATGGGCAGCAGTTTGCTTTGTTGGCCATCCAGCTTCTGCTAGGTTCACAAACTTTTCTGTAATTACATTTAATTAATTTCTAAACAATTTGTCACCAGAGGGAGACATTAGGCATCATCTCTTATTAGATTTAATAATTATAGTTAAATAATTTAGAATATTCTGGAAGAAAAGAATTGACTTGGAATGGGACTCGAACCTACAACTCTCACTTAACATGCAAGTGCATTGCAGGTTTTGCTACTCAAACCTCCAGTCCAATCTCCTTTTCCAGATATATTTAATTATGATATAACCATTCTCAGTTACTTATGGTGCTAACTGGAAATGTCTTCAGTGTCCTTATCCTATGAACTCCTGCTTATGGCATTCAGCTGGCCATTGTTCAACCCCAGCATTGTGTATATATATATATATATACACACACATAAATACAAACATTTCAAACCTCAAGATATTTGTAATAAGCCAAACAACTACGAGATTACATCTGGCTACTAGTTTAGAAATTAATTAAATATAATAGCAGAAAAGTAGCCCAATGTAATCTGGTAGTTGTTTGGCTTATTACAAATATCTTGAGGTTTGAAATGTTTGTATATGTATATTCTTTGTTCTAATTTCTATAAGTTTAGTTTAAATCAAACTCATAAGAACAAGTCAATAGTACATCCTGGATAATTAATTATATGTCTCATGTCTCTAAAGCACTATGAACTGTTAGAAACTTAAACATATGTAAAATGTAAACTAGTGTTTGTTTTATACAACTAGCACTTGCTTTTTTTTTTTTTTTTTTTATGTCAAAGCTAGACTTAAATGTAAATAAAATGAACTGAAAATTATCACAGAATAGAGGGATCACCATAGCTGCAATACATGCGATCTAAGTTAGCATATACTATATGCAGTGCATCTGTGACTATCCATTGAACAAATCTGGTGATCAAAGCAATTCTAAGTGTTCTTTGTAATTCTATCAGATTGAAACAGATGCAGGAAAATTTATGATAAACTTATATTATTATTTAAAGTCAGATTTACAAATTATGAAATTGCATTTCCAAAAACTTTTTTATTAATTCATTTTCTTGACACTCTTATTCTCTTAACTTCTTTGCTTCTAATATTATTAGTATTCTCATGAATTCAAACATAACACTTTAATCATAGATTACTTATTAATGAATATCAATAAGTAAAAAAATTCATATTTACATGAAAGATGTGACTTATAAATAAAATGTATTGACTATGTTATTTTCTTTAAAGTTTTAATGATTCAACAATTTTAAGAAACTTTTGTGTAAAATTGATCTCTAATAAGTAGAAATAACAATAATTCATTATTGTTTACTTTGCTATACATTTCAAATATTGTAATATATAACAAATTTAAAAAATAATAATAATAAACAATTAAAAATAAATTCAGATTTTTCAATTATTAATCAAGAAAACAAATTGGGTAGTTTAAAATAGATTTTCAAATAAACAGTTATTTTATTAGCAAGTGAAAATGGTTGTATTGACTCAACAAAACAGGAAGATGTGATTGTGTTAATCTATTGTCAGCTGTAGCTACCTCTTAATGTCATTCACTTATCGGTTGATCTGTTTTTAGTCACATGTGAAAACAAATCGTACTATGTACAGTACCATACATTTACAATAAATAAATTTATTGGACTCAATTTGAGTTTAATACAACATGAAAAATTGAGTAATTATTTTATACCAATAATCAAAATTCATGTATTTTGATGGAATATGTTGAAAAGAAAAAGTTTTAGAAATACAATTAATCAATTATTCCATGTTTAAAATATTAAAAAATTTTCTGATACTTTTCTGAATTAGCAGGCTTTGAAATGAAAGAGTAAATTATTACAACTTAAAAATTAATTTGAAAGATTTTACCTTTCTATTAAAAAATTTGTATATTTTATTTGTGCTGTTATGGAAATAATTAAGATATATTAAAAGTTATCAGCATATTATTAATTTTATTTATCTTTACGTGATATATTTTTCAATGTTATAAATATTGAATAGTAATTAAAATATAAGATAATTAATAATAGACTTCGAACTATGCAGTTATATTGTTTAAAATGGTCTGATTTAAAATTGACATATTTATGCTATTTTTTTGTTCAAATATTATGCAGTTACACTTTCTATTATTTTAAATAATTGAATTCTTATAAAAAAATAAACAATAAAATAAAGAGTTTCTCACTTTAAATACAGACGTTTGTTTAAAATTACTAAATTATGACGAATGTTAATTTGGAAAAAGTGTTCCATTTAGTATACTTTATTTAGTAGTAGTAAATTCTGTGGTTATTAATAATACTTTGAAATAATACTCACAGATTGATTAGAACTACTTTGTTCATTGGTGGTTTTTGATGAATCCATTTATAATAAAGTAAATGCAGATTTTTCAAATTTTATTTAAAGAAAGTTTAAACTAGAAAAATGGAACCAAATTATTCACTTAGCAGTTTCTAGTGAAGTAAGAGATACTACTATTTTAGTAAGAATAAATATAGAAACTGCAAGATGTCATTAAGTATTTTTAGATTAAGATAAGTGTGTGGAGATGTATCTTTGAAATTGCATTTTACAAATTCTGTTATTTTAGATTATATAACAATTTAAATATTTTAAAAATATTTTATTTATAATTTATAATGTCTACATTAGATTGGGAAAAATTTCAGTAAGTGAATCCTTATTATTTTGGTTTATGTTAAAGCCACTTCATTCTTGATTATTAAAATATCTGATTGATTAAGTATGAAATAATGGATTACAAATAAGCTTCTTTTCGTATATTCTTATATACAGGTCACAACAGTTCGGAAATCAAGGCGATAATTCTACAGAAGGTTCCTCTTCGGAAACAATTACAAATCAAGCTTGGGAAAATGCAAGAAAAGCTTTAGAACAAGCTCAGTTGACCAAAGCTTCTTCTAATAATGGAAATACTTTACAAGATTCTACAGTTAATCAGCAATTATATGGTTATCCTCCATATTGGCAAACAAATCATGGAATGTATCCAAATTATCCTCCAAGGTTAGTATTTAACAAATTTATAATTTGTGTAAAATAATTATAAAACAAAAATGAAGTTTGAAATTAAGTTTACTAAAAGAACTCATTAGTGAGATTCTAATATAAGTTGTTTTGAATCCATCTAATATAGATTTCATTACATTTTTCAATTTAAACAAAAAAAAATTTTCTCCTTACATTTATCAATTAGGGACCATAACATATACTGTAAATCTCATTTGATATAATAATATAATCATAAATTTATTTTTTTGTTAATGTAACAGGACTAGTTTTATATTGCAGAATTGAAATTTGCATTATTTATTCTGTATTCAAGTTATCAACCGCTTGATTATTTAATCTAATTGTTTATAATTCAGATTTTACTTATATCATTTATGTTTATTCTTAATTGATATCTTTATCATTCATAATTTATATAATTGCTTCAATCATTATGATTAAACCAAGGGAATTTAGATATTTATTTCTGATTTTTGTAAAAATGAGGAACTCTTGTTAGAAATTTATACAGTTTTATTAGATATTTATTATATATTGCATGAATTTATGCATATATCAGTTTAATCTGTTTTATAAGCAATATTATAAAATAAAAATGTGAAAGAAAATTGATCAGAATCTGTTGTAAATATATTCCTGATAGTTTTTGTTACATCAATATCAGTCTAGTCATCATAAACTGTTTTACATATTATCTATATTTATGACTAAATTAAAAAAAATTGTGTTTGTAATTCTAATTATATTGCTTAATCTGTTTCACATTATTATGTAAATAATTTGGCTAGAATTTCAAATTTTAAAAATTGGAAATGCAATTATTTGCAAGCTTCTGACATTCCAAACTGCTGTCATTAAGTCAGGCTTTGCTTTAAATCAGTTTATATAAATTTCATCTTCCCTAATTTTCAGAAAATAACACTTTAATAAAATTAATTTATTGTTTGTCACTCTGATGTTGATTTGAATATATGATATTTGTCAAGAATAAGTTTTGCATTATAAGGCATTCTAATGAGAGTTGAAAACTTAAATGAATTATTTCTAGATCGATTGTTGAAGTTTCTTTTTCAATATGTCACACACAAGCTCTGTAGGGTGACTGGATAGGCAAAGGAACAGTCAATATTACATAGATACTCCTGGGAAATCTGAGCTATACATGGATGGACATTATCGTAGTGAAAAATGGTTTGTTGTAGGTTTTTATGAAAGAAATAAATGAAGTTGTGGGATCTTCTGGTTGTTAGCAATGTTCTCACAATCACTAATAATGGAGACTGACTGTCATTGAGATGACTCCCTAGACCAGGGATGTCCAGCCTGTGGGCTGCCGTGCAGCCCACTTAATATTTTTATGCAACCAACTTCACCCTAAATTTTTTAGGTACATTTTCATTTATTTTGGTAAAGTATGTTATTTGTAAAAATTATTCTCATTTCACAGGATACACCTTGATGTCATAATGACATACATAATTGATGCTAGAAAATTGTTTTATCTAGAAAACTGTTATGCATGTGGGGTAGTACATACTGTTGTGAACAACGCTTTTCGTGCATGAAAAGTATGAAAACTGCTGAAAGAAATAGGTTGAGTAATTCCCATTTAACTAACATTCTTACAATTAAGACTGGTACCATAAAAGCAGATATTGACTATTATAAAAGAAAGCAATGTTAAAAATTGCATTGAATTTATTTTTATTTCATGTGGGTATAATTTCTTTTTTTACTGTCAATAAGTAATAGTGTTTTTTGTAATTATACATATTTGATATTCACATTTTGAACTTTTTAAAAGAATATATTTATATAAGGTACCTTTGTGGCCCGCTGAATATACGTAAATTTCTAATTTGGCCCATTAGAATAAAAGGTTGGACAACCTTGCCCTAGACCATTGTTGAGCATTGCATTGTCACCAATGGTGACAATGCAATGCTCAACAATGAAATTGAGATTTTGATGGTCTCTAATTCTCCATATTTAAATATGGTGATTATATATACTTAAACAGAAGCAAGATTTATCACTAAAGATGATGTGTTGCCATTCCAAGGCCTTCATGCTTGATTGTCATGATACAATTGTAAACAAAGCTGCCAGTATTGGGTATTAACAGTAGTTAAGATAAGGGGCACTATGAATGCAGTCCTTGCTTCTGCAAGTCACCTTGATATCATGTAGGACGATTTTAGCATATGTCCTGTCTGTCTGTGGCTGGTGGAGAGAGAAGCAATTGAATCTGGTTGTACTTATATTGTTATTAAGTGATCTCTCTTTAGATAGTTTGTCTAAGTTAATAATTCCCAAACTTTTTTGATCCACTGCCCCTTTGTTCCATAAAGTTATACCCAATGCCCCCTAGCCCATTTTCTCTTGTGAGAGAAAGGATGGGAAATATTCTTAGGAAAACTTTTCTATGAATCGCACACTTTGTGCCCTTACCGTACATTGTTCTCAACATCTGAAAACCATTAAATGCAATGTATCCGTTTAACAGAGGAAAGGGAATGGCCGTCAATGACCCAAATTTTTGCCTTTGGTCACCGTTCAGTACCCTGCCACCAGCACCCCCTAGATTTACTCATCGTTCACAAGGGGCGTTATCGTCCACTTTGAAAAACGCTGGTCTAAGTTGATCAATCTTTCTGCTGTACAGTGCATGTATTTGTCCCTGCAGCCACCTCTGCCAATATCTTCTTACAGAGAAGTCTGATCACTTAAGATGGCAGCCAGTTTGGTGAAATGATCACCCTGTTTTATCCAGCCCAATAACACAACTTCTTTTAAATTCAAATAGCCTTCCTAACTCAATGCCTAAACTGATCTTCATTTACTCTACTGTTCATAATAACAGTTTCATTTTTCTTTTTCATTACTTCTGCTCAGGTTGTTTTTGATGAATTAATAATTAATCAACATTTACATTTTGTAATAATTTTTGTTCCATTTAATTACAATATCCTGTTAAATCCATTTCTTTTTAGAATTCAATTAAAATGTGATATTTACAGTTGAAGAGATAAATAATATACTATATATATTTTTTAATTATATATGCTACATATACTTTTTGGTATTTTCACATTCCTAAAGCAAATTTGATGTTTTCATAATTCATTGCAAATTTGTATGCAATCATCATATAGTGATATGATGATTGCATTAAAATACAGTATGACTACCAGCATGTACAGTACCTTCCAATAGCAGACAAACTTCACTATTCAGAGCTTATACTGTACAAAGTTTTTAAAATTGTAAGAAAGAATATTTTAATTGCTAAAATATTCTGAAATTTATGTACCATGTTTTGAAACTAAACCATAAACTATGTACTGTAAAACTCACCTTGAAATAGGTTCATATTATGTGGTGGAGTATTTTATCTGCCAATTTTATGACTTGCAATTTATTATGACATAAACTATTTAAACAATTTTTCATTTCTGTAAAGTAATCAGGAAAATACAGTATTTAGAAAACACAAGTCATTTGCACAGTGCAAACATATGCATCTGCCTTTGCAATTTTATGTAAAACTATCAAAGACACATATCCATATGCTACATACTTTCAGACTTTTTCGTTCATTTTCTGCGTATCAATTTACGCTTTAATTAATATTACATTGCTACTTGTTTTCCATCAGACAGAATACATTTTTAATTGAATTAATTGAAATATAGATGGTTTAACCAGGGATGCACAACCTGTGGCCCAGAGGCCACATACAGCCCCTTTCAATGTTTATGCACTGGCAGACCGTACAGGCCAAATCCCCTCTTTCAAAGTTTCTAAGTATAGAACTTTTTCCCTTTCACAAAGTCATTAGCACCCAATTTTTATGACTTTCCCTGAGGTGAGAAATAGGGGTTGAAGTTCTTCTATTTCTAGCTAACACACTTTCTGGTTTTGATATCAAATATTTTAAGTCTAATACATAGTATTATAATGATTTTTAGAAGAATCAAATAGAATAAAATGACGTCAGAACGTCATTTTCGATGTTATCAGGAAGTTTCTATTTTGGCGGGAAATTTTCAATTTTATGCTTCAGAAAACTTCCGTACTGGTCTAAATAGCATCAAATAACATAAAAATAAGTGAAAATAGAACTGAAAACCACAAAAATAACGATTTTTTTAGCATTTGTTTACATTCTAGATTCTGATTGGTATAGTCGAATTTGAATCATTCTTTTCTGAAAAGATGCTTATTCATCAACCTAATGTCATTCAAACTAGAAAATACCAGAGTTCAAAAAGGAATGTACAAAAGGTGTAACAACCAATTATTTACAACAAAGTCTCTCCACAGACTAACAATAGAAAAAATTTTTAATTATTACGTTGGACCAAGAAAATTAATAGCTGGAATAGAGTCATACGACTAAAAGGAAGCCAATTGCACTAAAAAGTTTTGGATTTAATAAAGATTTCAAACCGTATCAACACTGCCCACAGCTAAAGTAATTATACTCCTTGTGTCAACAAAGAGGGTTGTAAAATGGTTTGGCCCCCTGGTCAGTAAATTTAATCCTAACCTGGCTCTTCTTCAGAAAAGGTTGTGCATCCCTGGTTTAACTTGTCAGTTTTCAGCAAATTTCTCTACATAATAACTATCCAGAGCTTCGGAGAAGTGTTTAGAAGCTGATTGTCAATCTTCTGGTAAATGTGAATTCTCTATAATGAATAAGAATGAACAGTGGAGTTTAAACTTGTATTATTGGATTTTATGTTGATAATTTAAAATGTTTTCTTTGTAATTTTCCTCTCTTTCGCTTATTTTATGATTAAAGTCCTCACATTCCTTGATATTAGTCTATTTAGACAAATTTTGTGTATTGAAGTAAAGAAGAATCATAAAATAAACACTAACTCCACTATGTGATGTTCTTGTGGTGTAAAAAGGATGGAATGTAGAGATCTTGTATTTCTTTTTCTTGTACATTATAAATAAGCTAAATAAATGCAATTTTTACTCCTTTGGTTTTAATAAATTGTTAATTAAGAAAATTACATGGAGCAATAGTCTATCCTTCTGGGATACATGTTTTGCTACTTTTCATAAGTAAATCAAAATTAAATGTAGTGGTTACAAGGCAAAAGAAATTGTATTTCGTATACATACAGATACCAGAATTTTCACATAAACCATAAAGTTTTGAAGTTATCATATATACTTTTCTTCCACATTAATGTCGTTTTTGTATTTTTTTTTTCTTCCTTTTTACAGTTCTGTCTTAGGGCTATAGGCAAAGAAAGTTTAGCTTTCTAGAAAGCCAAATTCCACTTTGTATATTGTTAATTTTATTAAAAACTTTTGGGAAATAACAAACTATGTCAACAGTATTAAGGATATTTTTCTTGTAATATTAAATATCATATTGCTTCAGGTTTTAAATTAATTTTAATAATTTAGTTAATTTTTGTATGAAAATGACTGAGTAAAATATTTTGTTTAATGAATAGATTATTCTAGAACAGTGTTCCGCAACCTTTTTCTACCTTCGGCATACCCATGACTCAACATGACTCAACACAGCACATCAAAATGTCAATCCCCTCAAAAATGTATGATATGATACTATTAATAGAATTACGTAATGCCACTAACCTATTATTGTTAGTAGTATTATTAGTATTAAACAGACATCAACACCTGTGAGCAAATTTATTTTACATTTAATTTCTTAGAATACATAAAAAGGCATAGCTTGTAATAAAGAATAAACAAACATAATCTTATTTCATCAGTGATGTGGCAGAAAATAAAACACAAGCATAAGAAACACAGCAACTGTGATAAAAATACATAAATGAAACTTGAAATTAAAAGAATATGTAAAGTTCAAGTCACACCTTTCACCTGGCACGCCGGTTGCGGAACACTGTTCTAGAAGATGATTGTAATACTAAATAGATAATTATTGATCAGTTTTCTGTTCTTCTTTTAATATTGAATCATATTATTAGGCAGAGTCCAAACTGAAATGTTTGGTATCTTTAAAACACTTTATTCATTGTTTTCTCTTATCTTAATTTAAATTCTTTATATTCTTTTATTTACACATAACATGTAAGTATTACATTTTTATAGCTTATAGCTTAAATTTCTTTTAATATAGTACAGTTGTATCTTGAAATTTGTATGCCCCAGTGGTTGAACAATTTCGAATCAGAATACTCTTTTCAGGGAAATTTTGTCCCAAAAGTTGAACTTTTCTTGGAACTCAGACACAGAGATGGATGGTCATACTGTACAGTATATATCTGTATGGGATACATGATGTTGCAGTGCTGACAAATTGGGTTAATTTTTAGTTTTGGCTACATAGTGTAAATCTGTTATTTTCTAAAGCTGTTGATACAAGTTTGAGACACAAATTGAACAAGCCTAACTACACACTGTTCATCTCTTTCATTTTATTGCATTATTTACTTTTTTCATTATTTTGAATTTATTATTATTTATTTTATTTTATTTTATTTTTTCATTGTTTTATGCATTAATTAGGACATTTACTTGTATTATTTTAGCTTAAATTTTGATTTTTTTAGAATTAAATTGGTCATTTTTAGGATATGAAAACAGATTAATTCACTTTACATTATTCTCCATGGAAAAATTGCTTTGGAATTCAAATGCTCTCTAGGAACAAATTAAATTCGAGTTCTGAGTTACCACTGTATTTCTCTTTCTGTTTTTATCATCATACTTTTTCTTTTTCATTGATTTTCTGAATTCTGTTCATTATTTACTATGACTTGTTTTATCTTTCAATAAATGCTAAATGTGAAGAATGAAACAACATAAATATTTTTATTTTGGATTTCTATAGCTATAATAAGTAGCCTACATTTTAAATTTTTTAAATTTTTCAAACGTAAGAGAAAGCATTAAAACTTTTCGGAATTAGTTTAATCAAGATGGCATTGCCACATTATTTAAGTGTAATCTTATGATAAAATTTATAAATATAATTTAATTAATGGATATTGTGAATAATAGAATATAACTGTTAAATATTTTTTTATAGGTATGGAAACTATGAAATGACAAATTATTCTTACTCCTATCATCATTATGTAAGTTCATATTTTTTTTATTTTGTTTAATATGAAAAATTATAAGTATAATTATAAAACATAATATACAGTTTTTAAAGTTAAATAATTAGAGACAATAAAGTACTTATGTTACATAAGTTTAGTTAACATGTATGAAAATGTCATGTATCTACTTTATCATAAATATAATTTCATATTAGATATTACTAACAAAAAGTAAAAATCAATATAGGTATCTCTTGATCGATGCAATTAATTATTCCCTCAATGTCACTGCATATATCAAAATCATGTTAATCAAATATTATAATGAATGGTAAAAATTACAATTTGTCTAAGAGTACAATACCATATAAGTGGATTTATCCACTTATATGATACTGTACTCTTTTAGGAAAAAATAAAAAATGATTGCAAAGTAATTAATGAATGGTTGTACTTGCATTAGTTACTGTTTCTAGAGAAAAAGATATTAAGAATTCTTTAAACAGTGTTAGTTTTTACATGTCAAAATAAGACATAGTCAAAATGACTTTCTAGACCTCAACCAACAAGCATATTTTAATCAATTGGCTGTAAAATATACAAATAATGTAATTTGTAAATTCAGTAGAACAATTGGAGCTTGTAATACACCTATTTTAAACACTGGCATAAAATGGTTCTCTGGCTCTGGGAGTGCAGCTGCATAATGGAAGGAATGGACATCATTACACTCTCAACTTACTTTCTCTGAATCAGAAAACACTCCCTGAGGCTTGCAAGTGTTTTATTTGATAAACTTCAAGGTGTGTTTAGTAAAACTCGTGTTTTTAAAAGGATTGTCTCAATTTATTCCACTGTTAATCAAGAAATACCTTTATGCTAATGTAATTTATCAGTAAGTACAGGTAATATCATTTAGTAAATCAAACAATTAACAAATTTCTAAGAAAATAACAATAGTGTGACTGTTGTTTATCCCCATTTAGGTAATCTTGATTTTTAAATATCAGTTAAAAGTTTGTTTACAAATATTGATTTTAAAAATTGAATGTATCTGTTATTCAGAAAAGTTGATCTAAATGCCAAATAATTAAGCTTAATAACAACATTTCATTTATCATTTTTGCTTTAAATTTATGTATTCTTCCTCAATTTGAATTAAATGTTAAGTATTACAAAATAAGATAACAAATTTCAGTTTTTTATTCATCAAATCACATTCTTCAAACAAATTAGTTTTAATACATTATTTGATTTTTAAAATCAATTATTACATTTTTTTAATTACATATTCAAATTTTATTTAAGGTTTTTTTCTAAATACACAGTAATCAATTTTTGGATTAATTAATTTGTAACATGTATTAACATAATATTTATATTCTTTGATTCTGTTATTGGGAGAATCAACTTATTTGCAGATTAATTTAGAGTAATCTATTTGTTAAACATGAATTCAATAAGTATTGTAATCAAAGTTCTTGAAAACCACCCATTATTTCTTTTAAACTGTATCCAACTTATAACAGGTCTGATCAAAAGTATTTGACCTTATTTTTTTTTCTTTGTAAATAAATATTTGTAAGCTGGGAAGAAGAATGTCATCATATGACCTTGGACTGTAATGTGTGTGTGAGTTTTGCAAACTCATCCTACCATGCATTCACTGTCAGGCAGCTATGATATTTGTGTGAGATCCCAGGCTGCAATTTTTATAAAAAGATTAATATCTTAATAATTTATAAAACAAATTGTTAATAAAAGAGAAAATTATAGAGAAAGTGATGAGGAAGTAACAAGATTTTGTCAAAGATAACGACGACGACTCTTCTGAGAGAGATGATGCAAGCAATATCATTATTGGCTTTTTCGCATAACTTAATTTTTTTCACTTGTCCCTTGCCATCTTGAAAACTTTTCAAAATTTTCTGTTTTTTATTATTGTGCACACTGTAGAATTTGTTAAACCAAAGTCTCTGCATACATCTGCCTTTTTACTTCCACTTTCAACTGCTTTCATTATTTCTACTTTGCAGTCTAACATTAAAGCTTTCCTTTTTAAGCTAGCCATTTTATCTGATTTGATGCTAAATTACAACATGAGTAACTAAGCAGACTGACCAATTGTCACGTCATTTAAAGGTGTGGTGAACCTCACCCCACCGAAGTCAGGTGATGAGAGTACCACCCATAATCGTTCTAAAAAGTGGACTCTGATCCTAGAGAATGAACACACAGCATTTTCTTTGTTAAATAAAGTTCATAATCTAATTTGGTAAATTTGGGAGTGCTTTAAATATGATATTAAAACAGGGTTTTATGTTGTTACAAGTGGGTTTTTTAACATTATCTAGTAAAGTAAAATCGTGGGACTGATAAAAATTTGACATTATATTAGGGTTGTCATTACATCCAATGACGTTATAATTGGGTTAATACAATTCCCATTGATAAATTTAGTTTTGTTTTAGTATAATTTTGACATTGAGTGCATCATTCCAGGTTTCCTAGTCTCTCTTACTTCCCTACTCCATCTGCCCAAGTCCTACATATGTGATGGCTTCATCACATGGGAAAAACAGGTGAAATTTGAATGGGTTTCCTATATTCCTGAAGTCAAAGATATAGGTGGTGTCAGACCTGACCCAAGGGGGTACTTTGGCCATCTCACAGTTGCATGTTTATGCTGTTATCATTGCATTAGTGATTAAATTAAATGGCAGAATATGACAGATCCTGATTTCATGATTATTATAACTGGAGATGGATATAACTCAAGATCATACCTTGAGACAAAGGCATGGCAATCACATAGCAATGTGAAGGTCATGTTGATTGTTTTTCGACCACCAGGGCATAGTTTGTCATGAGTATGCTCCCTGTGGACAAACTGACAAAGGAGTACTACCTGACTGGTTTTCATCACCAATGAGATGCTGCTGGGTGCCAGCTCTGGCTGTCTGGCAACTGGTTCATTCATCTTTGTCCACTGTAACACAAGTCAACCTCTTCAGTGTCACTTGTTAGTAATTGGTGATTATGTTGTTTGATTGATCCTTATATTATTGCTCACAGATCATATATTATATCATCCAGACACTCCTTACAAAACATGGTATTGGTTAGCAGCCTCCTTACTCCCCAGACCTGACTCCAGCTGACTTTTGGCTCTCCCAAATTCAAGATGCCACTCAAAAGAAAGTGATTTCAGGACACAGAGGAAATCAAGACTGACATGACAAAGCACCTGATGATGACCCCAACAAATGACTTTGAAAAATGCTTTCAATAATGAAAGCATTATTAGTAGAAGTGTGTAAACTCAGAAAGAGCCTGTTTTGAATGGGACTATATTTGAATCTAATAGATACGTAGGTGTTTTCATGACCTCACGTCAGATACTTTTTAATCAGACCTCATATTAATTGACTTAGTTTAATTAATTATATAAATATAAATTAAATTACATGTGTTGCTTGTAAATTATATTACACAAATTCATATCAATAAATAGTAATCAATATAAGCTACTTGAGTGTTCTCTCTCAAAAATTTTTAACAGCAGAATGGAACGAAGGAATGTTTGGGTGGACTGAAAAATAAAGTAAATACTTCATAACATTATAAAATTTTCTGCTGTTTGTAAATATACCACTTCTTTATAAATAAACATGTACATACAAACATAAACATACTTACACTAGCTCACAAAAGTATCTGGACACCTATAAAAGGGAAGAGTTTTTTAGTTATAATTCATTTCTTCTATGAAATAGAAAAAAAAAATGACAGATCTGAAATCTTTAGACTTTTTTACACTAGAAAAATATTTACATCTGCAAAAAATATTGATCAAAAACAGAAATACAATTTTCACATTACAGAAGTATCCAGACAGATGAAATAAATAATAGAAGGTGTCAGATCTTTTGCTTAAAAACGTGTTTACAACAATTTTCCTCAACAAATGAGTTAAAGTATTTGTTTTATTTTGTCATTATGAACAGTGAAAACAAACAAATTAATCATTATTATTAAAGGACTCATTATTAAGGAATAGCAAAAGGGAAACTGTGCAAAACCTTGCAGAACGGTTTTAAATTCCAAAATCCACAATTCAAGTTACCATTACAAAATTCCTTACGGCAAATAGTGTAGTTAATAAAGCTTGAACTGGACATCCTGAAATATTTATCTCTAAACTGAAATGTGTCGTCGTCAGGAAAGTGAAATAAATCTGCAAATAATTGCTCCTAAATTTGTTGTTGAGGCTTCTGTATAATGTGGAGTGTATACATCTGCAGAAACTGTCAGAAAAACTTTAAAAGTAATTGGCTATAAAGATTTTATGGGTATGAAAAAAACCGATAGTAAAGGTTAAAGTTTGCAAAAGAGTTTTATACAAAATCAGTGACATTTTGGAAATCAGTTTTGAGGTCAAATGATCAAAATTTAATGTGTTTGGTTCAAATGATGGCCTGAAAGTATGGAGAATCTTTGAAAATGAAAAATCTGATTCCTACAGTGAACTGTGAAAACAGTTGTGCTATTTGGAGTTGTATGTCTGGAAATAGTGCTAGAATGTGGAACTCTGCAATTTGTTGATGGAATAATGAATCAATATGTGTATAAACAGATTTTAAATAAAAATGTATTTGATCAAATGAAATTAGTAAGAAAATTAAAGTCAGAGTAAGGGTTTGTTTTCCAGCATGACAACAATTCAAAGCACACTTTGAAAATCGGTTTCTTGATGTGCACTGTATAAAAGTGCTTTCTTGGTTTCTACAATTGCCCGACCTCAACCCAATTGAGCATTTATAAGATCACATTGAATAGACAGTCAGAAAAGAATCAATAACAAACAAAACTAGATCTTAAAAACATCATCATTATCAGCATTTTGAATTTAATAGACAAAATTGTTATAAAAACTTGGACAAATCAATGCCTAGTTGTTATCAGGGCAAAAGGAGGCCCAACTCATCCTTAAAAGTTTAAAATATTTTGTTTTATCATTATTTATTTCTTCTGTCCGGATACTTTTGTGATTTGAAAATTTTCAGTTTTAAATAAAAGTATATTTCTCTTTTTGATGAATGATTTTGTACATGTAATTACTTTTTTCTAGTGTAAAAAAAAGTCTAAATATTTTACATTTGTCATTTTTTTTCCTATTTCATGAAAGAAATGAGTGATAACTAAAGAAAAACTCTTCCATTTTATAGGTGTTCTATACTTTTGTGATCTAGTATATACAGTCAAACCTGTTTTTATGCGCTCTTTTTATGTGTGATTTTTATTTGTGCGATTTTTTTAATGCGAATTTTTAATTTGTGCGATATAGTTGGCAACTAGTCTCGTGCGATTCGTCATGTCTTACGTTGACTTATTATAACTAAATAAACTTATTATAGCATAAATGCACTTATTATAGTAATATTATTGCATGAATATGCGAAAAATGAAATAATTTACTTTTTAAGTCAACAAAACACCACCTGGACAAAAATATGTAAAACAGACGATAGACCAGACGATGCAGTCAAGTGCTGACATCTGTTGTCAATAAATTCTATTTCGTACGGTTTTGAGTTATTTTCTATGTGAGACTTTTTTTATGCGGTCCCTGTTGACCGCATAAAAAAAATTTTTTTAATTGTGTTGCGAAAACTATTATTTACAGCCATTCGTGAGATTTTTTTTATGCGTTTTTTTTAATGCGGTCCCTATCCCCCGCATAAAAACAGGTTTGACTGTATTGAAGGATATTTGAAAGACTGTCAGAAACCAATGTAACATGAGTCAGCTTCTTCGATGTCTCTTGTTAGTACAGTAGAGCATTGATTATCCGACCCCCGATTAACCGACTGCGTTCTAGTCGGCAAATTCGAGTGTCTGCTAGTGATGTGGCACTACAATATTTGGTTATGTCTTGGCTACTTTAATATTATTTTTGTTAAATTTTTGCATGTTTTAGCTGGTAGCACTGGCTCGACCATGAAAGGGAGGCTAGTATTTAAACCAGGCCTAATACACTATACTAATAATGTATTTTTTCATACTTTTCGGTTATCCAACTTTTCAGTTATCCAACCAACCCCAGTCCCCAATTAAGTCGGATAATCGATCTTCCACTGTAATTGGTGATTGTTCTTTGACTGATCTTTTTATTACTACAGTTATGTTTCATCCATGCCACTTTCAGGGCTAATTTTTTATTTATTAAAATATAATTTAATAAATACAAAATACTATTATTTTGTATTAAATTTCCAGAATTTCTACTGATTGCAGTATTATTTACTTATCCTGCTTAATGTTATCAATTGGTTATTATCATTAGTGTGAGTTGCAAAATTATTACAACAAATGGTTTCATCTGTGCATTGATTTTAATAAATCATGTATATTTATAAATCATTAACATGAGCAAATCATTGATGTATGCACTTACAATAAAGCCTAGTTTTTACTTAAAAATTGTAGCCGAAAGAAAAAACTTTATTTCCAAGCACAGAAATATATAAATGTACAGCTCCTATTTAACCAAACATTGCAATAGAAAACAAAAAATTTTTTACATATCAATTCCATTTTTGCATTTTGTGAAAGACACATTCAGATTACATCTACTAATGATGTCTTTGAATAAAGTCAAAATTACAAGATGGATGTGGAGTATGGTCATTAACAAATTATTTGCCAGTCATGATATTATCTTATTCTTGATCCCTTTTGTACATTTTTTGAAAGCTAAATATCAATGGATACATAAAGGCTTGTTATGTGAGCAAGCTGATACATTCTGCCAAATATACTATTAAGTAGTGTAATTGGCAGCAATAGATGATAAAAACACAATAGAATAAATTTTTACAATACCTTTACTGCAAATGAATGGTAGGTTTTGCACAGGTGAAGTTGCAAAGACTAAATGGCAGAAAGCAATGGCCAATTTGACAAAATGGAATTGAACCATATGTGTATATATATATATCTGTTTCTAGAAGGAATGCCTTCAAGAAATAGATATTTACCACAGGAAATCCATTGGGACATGATGAAAATGTTGGAGGGTGACTGTTCTGGCTATTCCATTATTAAACAGTGAGTAAGCAATTTTTTGTGAGATGGCTTTGACATTCAAGATGCAGACCAGCCAGAAAGACTAATTTCCATCTCTGTGCCAGAAACTATTTATGCTCGCTCACATTTGTTTTATTTTTAAACTTAATTTTCTGATTTCAAAGTTATCAGAACTGATTTAAAATTATTTTTACTTTTTTAATGTAGGATACGTATCCTGGCTACGCAAGTTATTATTCAACATCTTATTTTCCATCTTCATCGTCTGCTCCACCACCGCCACCTCCACCACCACCTCCAGGAGAAACAGAATCCCATTTAGATTCTGGTACTAAATCTGATTGTACAGATGACAATAGCAATCAAGAAAATGATAGGACCAAGACAATTCATCATAATAATCTTGTATTTCAGCCACCACCTCCGCCACCACCAACACCACCTCTTACTCATAATGCATATAGATATAGTGGAACAAATAATCAATTTTCAGCATCCTCAAATAAATGTAAGTTGATAAATAATTATATATATATATATATATATATGTAAATATAAATTATATTATTAAAATCTTAGTATTTCATAATATTTTACTTTTAAATATTAGCTTCTTCAAACATTAGAATTAGTCTTCCAAAAAGAAATGTTCCAAATTCTAACAATCCCTTGAACTCTTACTTTCAACGGGGAAAAGGAAGAGGAATGAGGCAAAATAATTTCATGCAGCAACAATACAATCAGTCATCTAATTTAACAAATCAGCAGTTGCCAACTAATACACAACAGTTTACTCACTATCAACAAAATTCAACTGAATCAGAAATTACAAATAAGCATGATCAACAAAAACAAAAAGAGTAAGTATGCAGTTTTTTAAATAAAATATTATTATGTGATTTTGGTGGATTTTATCCTCCTCTTGTAATATGAGCCGAAAGCTATAAAAGGCCATGGCATAGTTACAGAAAAACTTACTGTAGTTATTTGATGTTCATGTATGTTTGTGTTTAAAAATTTCCATATTAACTTATATAGCATATGTTTTGTATGGCTCCTTTTTTGCATGTGATTGGTTTGTATTATGTAGGGTTTGTGGTGTTTTTGAATTTTGTGTGATGTCCTCTGTAAGAAATTTTGTCATGTATTGTGGATTGTTGATTGTGTATGTAAAATGTTTGACTAGTTTTTAGTGCAGAGGTGTAAACTTTTTGTATCATAAATTGTACGTGTTGTCTATACCAGCTGTCTTCTAACTATGTACTCTTTTTATTGCATGTGGAATGTCTTATATGTTTATTTTCACATGGCATGTTTTGTTTTTTCCCTTTAATTCAGGTTGCTTAATCTTTGTGCATAATCGTATTACACTAAAGATCAGACCATTAGTCTGAGTTGTTTACCTGTTGGCAGGCCCCTGTGTTATTACTGTGTGGGTGGGTTTTGTATATGCTTAGCTGTAGAAGATTATCTCAGTGTTTATGAATATTTCATTTGTTCTTTTTGTAGATGGTGTGTTTTAGTTTTCAGTCACCTGTTATTATTTTTCATCATCTGTTTTGTTACACACCAACTGTTATTGTTTTTATTGAAGAGATTTTTACTATTTTACAACTCTTAAGTGTTTTTACGTCTTCGATAATCTTAATTACTTTCTTTGTGTATTGCTTTTCTGCAATTGCTGTTGGGGCATTGGTGATGGTGACTGGAGCTTTAGATGACTTTTGGAGGAGTCTGATGAAGTTATAGAGGAGATAAAGAAATATGCCGGTGAAAACCCAAAAGGGCGGTTGTGTACAGGAGGGCATTTGAAATATATTTTAGAGCAATTTACTAAAATAGTGGAGCTTGCTGAAGCTACCATTAGGAAAAATATTTTATCAGATTTCCTTGTTAAGAGGCTTGATTTATTAGCAACAAAGGAGAACGTGAAACAATTGGTTGTTGTTCAGTGACAAAACCACAGAAGCTTTACAGGAAGTGAGAGAGTCCATTAGTGATTTATGAAAATCTCATTCACTGGGTGTTGTTGCAGCTCAAGGTGTCAGTGTTCCATCTTACAGAGATGTTCTCAACGGCAAATTAAGCCTACTAAGCGTATGCAATCTGAAAATGAGTCCTTATCGCAAATGTACACTGTTTTGGTGTACAACGATGAAGAAGAGAGTAATTTGGAAGAAACGAAAACGATACTTACTAGTAATTTGGATTTAAAGTATCATAAGGTCCCAGTTAAGCGTTTACGTAAGGTCAATAAGGGAGGAATTGCAGTAGATCTAACCAATAGAGAAGATTCTGAATAGTTTCAGGAGCAAGTGGAAAAAATTAAGGTTTTAAATGCTCGAAATGCAAGGAAGCGTCTTCCTCTCATAAAGGTAACATCAGTCACTAAAGAGGACTTCATGGAATATTTCTATGAACAGAACAATTTTCCAATGAAGTATAAAATGGAGGAGTTCAAAAAGTGTGTAAACATAAGATTTTCAATTAAGCAGAAAAATGACAAATTTGTGTCATGGGTTATTGAAATGTCACCAGAGGTTTGGGCAATGGTTAAAAAACAGGGGTTCCTTTACATTCAGTGGAAAACGTGCAACATTTATGACTTTATTCCAGTGCGACAGTGTTACAAATGTCTTGCTTTCAGTCATCTGGCGAAAAGTTGTCCATTTCCAAAGAGGGTCTGTAGTCACTGTGGAGATGATCACTTGTCTAAAATGTCCAAAGAAAAGTGAGATGCCCAGATGTGCAAATTGTTTAAGAGATGGTTTGGACAAACATGATCATAATACATTGGACAAGGAATGCCCAGTCTATTTAAAGGCAAAAGCTCTTTATGTTAAAACAGCTGATTACTTGCCTTAGTGCATTGGCGTTCTGGGGGACATGGATACAGTTTACTTCCGGTTTTGACTGGATACAATGGTGAAGAAAGATGTCATTTTTCATTAGTTGGTTCTTGTAAGGACTTGGCTGAAAGAAAGTTTGAGTGCTTACATACACTCCATCTTTTGTTGGAAAGTTTTAGTACATGAAAACCTAATGTTCATCAATCTTGTGTGGACTTTGTTTATATGCTGAGATAACTTAAATGGTAATGTGAGCATGCAATGCAAGGTTATGTGCAATTTTTCAGTTACTTGTTATAACTGTTTACTGCACTGGTTCAGTGCTGTTACTCTGTTACAGGTGGGTTTGTACCTTTTTGTATTTTGTGGTTCAATGTATCGTGTTTGCATCTGATATGGACAAAATGATCTGTTCAATGCTCTAGCAAGCATATCTTCCATTCCAAACCTAATAACCGGTGCAAAACAATTATATTTCTGGCTAACATTTTTGGTCCCTCCACTGAGACCTTCCTCAAGCCTATATTTTTTCTTACACCTAGCAAGCTGCTGCAATTATGTTCTGATTTTTTCTGATTGTTACATGTTTTTCTTTTCCACTTTTTCATTAGTGGATAACTGTAATTTGGTGATAATTTTGTAATGGATATTCTCCTGTTGTGCTCAGCAGTTCAGGGCATTGTACTATGTTATGATTGTATAATAAAACTAATGAATGAAATGTTCTTTTTGTAGTGTAAAGATTTTGTATCATTTGGAATCTTTTTGAATTGACTGTGAGTTTTTGTTTGAGTGTGTCAGCATGTTTCTGTATGTAGGTATTATGTTATGTATTTATGTTAATTTTCTAACCCCTTTCATTAAATTTAGTGTTATGTTGTTTTTTAGTTTGCTGTGTAAGCATCATAGTTGTTATCTAATGTTTGCCAGTTGTTAATAGTTGTTATCTAATATCTAATATCTAATGTTATCTTCTTTGCCAGGCAGCTTTTTATTTCTCTGTGATTTGATTGTCTATCTGATTGTATTGTAAGATCAGTTGTAACTACAGTGACTATACCAGAACAAAACCAATATATATATATATATGAAAGTGTTGATTCTAGTTGAATGTATTTTGGTAATATATGTTTTAGGTAGTGCACTTACTTGTTTTGATATTCATATTTTGATTATCCATGGTCTTTGTGAAGAATCTAGACATGTATATTTAGTGAGTATTTCTTGAATAAATTTGTGATTGTGTTAGTTAATTGTATTATAATTATGGTGGAATTAATGGATTGTATCCTGCTTGTCTTCTATACTGGTGCATAAATGCTATGACAGATCAAGGTGAAAGCATAATTACAGAAAAAGTTGTTATTTTGTTCACGTGATGTTCATAATATGTATCTGTTTAAGAATTTATTATTATTTATAATTTGCAGATAAATGCATTATGTTCATTATGAATCCTAAATATACAGTATCTAATTGTAATGGGCTTAGATATTCATAACCTTTTCAGCTAATGATTTCAAATTATTAACTTCTTTGCCAAATGTTATTTAATATTTCAGAAATATTATTATTGCTATTTTAATAACTTAATTATTCTTATAATAATTTAATAATATGAATTACTTAATGTAGAATATCTAAAACACAAGTTGAAGGAGGATGGCCAAAGAGTTTAAGGTAAGTTTAAACTTCTAAATTTATCCAAATGAAAAATTTCCAGTAAAATTTTTTATTTTTGATAATTAAAAGTTTTCTATACTTTTTTAATTAATAGATAAATAGGGAGATTGGTTTATTTTCTCAGTGTAAATAACTTTTTTAAAACAATGATAATGAAATGCATTAAAAAATTAATATTCAAATTTATTTATTTTTGGAATTATTGTTTTATACTATAAATCAATTTATTTAAAGCCTCTATCACATTGACAAAAATACAGTACACAATTATTTTATCATTCATCTATTGTTATCAAAATTGACATGCCAAAATGATTTGACTTTTTGTGCTATAAGCCTGGTAACGTACAGTCATTATCAGTTTTATTCATTTCTTTAAATATTTACTATTTTTATTGTTATTTGTTTACAGTACAATATTTAAAATTACTGACATTTCGTACTTCAGTTAGGTACTATGTTAAAGACTTTACTGCAAAAAAGCAGCAGTCAAACTACACTGATGAATTACTATTAATTAATAATGATAATTATAATTAATAAGGCTTGAAGTCATATAATATTTAAGTTGTTATAACATGCTCTTTTAATGTCAGTCAATAGAACTTCCATTAATTTCAGTTTTATTTACTTATTTTGATTAATATTATTAGTTAGTTAAATAAAATCTTGTATATTTATTGTGTTTTATTTACAAATTATTGACTTTTATTATGAGTGTCAATCTCATACTTTTACATTGAAATGGCTCTTTCTGTTTCTGTCTCTCTCTCTCTTTGCAATTTTCCTGAAAACATATGTTGTTTGAGGGTTGAGGAAAGATAAAAGAATGCAACCCTGTAGTTAGCTACAGGGTTGCATTCTTTTACCTTTGCCGTGCTGTCTCAATCGTGCTTCATCTAATCAACTCAAAGTAATAGCCTCTGCTCCGCTAATGGCACTACAGAGTACTAAGAGACGATGTTCTAATCATAAGCTGGTCCATCGCCCGGTGGGCACTGAGCTCCTGGACACTGAAAATCGAACCCGGGATAAGTGCTCTGACTCGGGTTCTGGTGGGTCCAGAGGCCACCAACCTTAATGCCTTCCTTGCCTTCATTGCTCCCGAATCCAACCCTCTAACACTAATATGCGTTTTGGTGCAGTCAAGGCTGCACTTTAGAGCACTCTATCAGAGGAGAAGGATACTCTCTGAACGGGCGGTGGGGTCCCCCTTCCCTGCAAAAGGGAGACCTTGCCCAGTGTAAACACTGGGCTCAAAGGTCAAATAGACCCAGAACTACTTCCATCATGTCCTTTAAAGTCTCAAAGTTTCCTTTACTTGCTGCAAGCGTTCTAAGTACTTGGTTCTGCGGACTTTGTCCAGTCAATATGACTAGCCCTCACACGGATGTCCTCTGTATGGTGTCACTCAAGTACATAGTGCCTCGCGGGCACCCACAGGAGCAGCAACCATCCACATATCCGAATCTGGACATGTAGTGGGGAAACTTTCCGTGTCCCGTTAGGATTTGAGTCGGCTTCCAATTACAACTGATCAGAGTTAGGCCAACTTCAGGCACGAAGGCGTAGGTTGACCTATCTACTGTACTGAGGTTCCAGCGCTCTTGCCAGTGAGTCATTGACTGTTGCAGTGGAGTACCTTTTGTGTGACTGGCTGGAGGTGCTACCTTCTCCGTCACAAATGGGCCCCTAGCCTCCTGCCTTGGCTAGTTGGTCGGCACGCTCGTTGCCCGGGATCCCGATGTGGCCTCAGACCGAGCACAGGGCAACGTGTTGTTCGTGCCTCGCCCTCAGTACCCTATCTCTGATCTCTAGTACCAACATCCCTGTGGTACCTGTCACGCAGTGCCTGAAGCAACGACTGGCTGTCAGAGTGTCTCATTGTGTGTGGTCTTTTAATGTATCTCAGTGATTGTACAGATTCAGAGAATCTGTGATGCTTCATACGTGAGTTGATGTCTGTCAAGGTGGACTTTTCTTTCGCATAGTCAGAGCAATGAGAGATTGCAATCAGTTGGTACTAGCCGTCCCATTTTCGAAGAGATAGGGCGATATTAGAGTTGCCACCTGATTGGTATTGGGTTGGTTTGGCCAGCAGTTGAAAAAAATATTTAAGTTTTGCAAAACAGTTTAAAATATAAACAAAATTATATTTTAATTGAAAAAATATTAGATAAAATTATTTTTAATATTTAGTATGTTTACTTATAATGATAAAACACTTGAACAACACCTTAAATACTTTTTCAGCAACACTTCAATTTGTTTAAACAAACATTTTCAACCCTTTTTACATGTCTGCATCAGGTTTAACAAGAAGATTTACACTATTTAAAAAGACAGTTCAAATCTTTTTGTTAAACCTGATGCAGACCTATGAAAAGGAGTCAAAAACATTCTTTTATAGAAATTAAAGTGTTGCCGAAAAAAGTATTTATGGTGTTGTTCAAGCTAAATTAGTTTCAGTCTATATATTGAATAGAAATGTTTTTTAATAATAAAACGACTTTCCCATTATAACTAACTATTAGTGTTTTTGTTATGATTCTCAAATGATCGTGTAATACGTTAAATGTTTTGAATGCATTTGACATGATTTTAAGTAAAATAATTGTTCACACTAAATTTACTGCAGTTTTGAGTTTTAAAATTTGATTTTTTAAGATGAATCAGTATTTGCATTAATTTGATTCTTCTTTTCCTTGAATAATTACACTCAATTGTACAGGACATTTAGAGATCTATAATCTCATCATTCTTGTGTAAGTGCTTAACACCAGTATAATTGTCCTGTTAATGATTAATGTCCATGTTGACAAATATATAACTAATTATTGAAGTTTTATTAATAATAAATACAATAATAAAAGACAGTTTCACAATAAAACACAATGAATAACAGATGTTAAAATAGATTTATCAGAAAAGCATTCATTTGTCATTGTACATTCTTGACAATAAAAATAAATTTATCTTTGTTAGATTAAAAAACTGTATTTTTCAGTGAATACATGAAACGTGCATTTGAAAAATGCAAGACTGATTTGGATAAAGATCAAGTTGAAATTATTCTTAAAGGAAAAGTAACCAAAGCTTATAGTGATGGCACAATATGGACAAAAGATTGGGACAATGAAGCCCTACCAAGGTAACAATTTTCATTATCTAATCTTTTATATTAATAATTTTTTGTAAATAAGCATTTATTTAATGATTGATAACTATCAGCACAAGAAGTGATGTGGGCTGTACTTACTTTAATTGCATAGACTATTTTCTATCTTTCTATACAATTGTTTCAAAGCCATCGTATTACCGTATTTTACGACTATAAGACGCACCTGAATTTTGGAAGCAATTTTTCGAAGAAAAAAGTACATCTTATAGTCCGTAAAATACGGTAATTATTAGTCCTAAAATCAATTAGTTTCAAATGTTTTTTGTGAGTATAAATATATAAATTGAAATAGCCAAGTTGAGTAAATTTATATTTATAATTATTATGAAAATTATCTTTGTAAAGATACATTCAGTGCTACAAACCAATCCATTATCCAGTGAAATGGTTTATTTAGAGTTTATAGAATATTGATAACTATTGAATGTTTTATCTTCCATTAGCTAAATGGAAAATACGACGTAAGATTTGTTGTATAGTCATGTAAAATGTTTACAGCTTTTATTACTGCATTCAGTTCAGACGTTATTGACATAGTTAATAGGGGAAAAAAGTGAAATCTACTCTGCACGTGGCGCTAGTATCGACGAGGTTGTAAACAGACTAAGCGATACGTTGTCGGTTCTAAAGTACGATTTGTTAATTCTTTAAACGAAAATCCAATAATTATTTTAAGACTGGGTAATGGCTGATAGAGGTTTTAACATTCAGGAATAACTAATTACTAAAGATGTTGTGGTAAATATACCCACTTTTATGAGAGGAAAAGCACAGCTGAGCAGCAGTTTGTCATCTCGAGACAGAAAAATATCTAGTAAAAGAATACATATTGAACGTATTATAGGAATGGCTCGTACTGTACATATAAAATTTTGAGGCAACACATGCATCCGGCAGTAACCAAACTTGGCAGTGAAATTATATTTATATGTTTTATGTTATGCAATTTTAGACCATGCATTGTTGGCAGAGATTCTTAATTTGTTTCACTGTTAGTCTAGCTCTCTATTAATACCGTATATAATTTTTTTTTCCATTCTAGACCCTAGCCTAATTTAAGTTTTCCATCTATAGTATTTTTAAATTTTTGTCTGTTTATAAATTCTAAGATTAAGAATGTATACTATCATACACAGTAAGGTCTTCATTGTGGAACTTCAATTCAAAGTAATATAGTGGTTTTAAAATTTGTACTATAGTTGAATAAATACTTGTAAGCTAATAAAAGAATTTTAATCTTTAAAACAAAATCTCTTTTTATTATTTAAAAAAATTCACACTATACACCATCTAGAAAAATTTTACATAAACTCAAATTGTAAAATAACAATTAGCTCAATTATTTTATAAACTTAATGTTTATAAAACATTTTTTTTAAAAAAAGAACTGGCTTAATATGCTCATGGAAAAACATAATTAGTGTTTCAATCATGTCTGCAATGAATTTATTATCTCTTGGAATGATACAAACTTTGAAGTCACTTTTTGTGTAAATAAACAGATGAGCAACTTGTCTATTTGTCACTGCTAATTGTCCTTGGATTTCATGAAAATAATCATGATTCCGTTTTAAAGTAATTTTGTCATCAGTACATTCCAAATATGGTATCTTTAGCACATTCACAGGAAGTTTAAAACTGGAGTAAGGACATTTAACTTCTAATATTTTATCATCATCCACTAGCCCATCTGGACTTGCAGCTAAGAATGGGTATTTTGAATGAAGAAACATGCCACATTCTTTCACAGGAGTATTTACAAAAGAATATGTTTCAATTGCTTCTTTTTCATACCTTAAGCCGTGAGAAATTGCCTTACTTTTTATTGGCCTACTTGACAGTAATGAGCCACACAATTTTACTCTGTCTGTTGATTTTAATTTACAAACTTTTCCAAAGTTTGAAGATGTCAAATGCAACAAATGTTCCTTCTTCCAAACTGCACTTTTTCATTGTAATCTGGTCTCTTTTTCCAAATGTTTTATGTACTCCCTACTTGCTTCAGTTACATGTAAAGCACTTAAAAACATTTCAGACATTGTGCTTTTGCAATAATCATGATCTGATTCTAAAGCCCTCATGTTTGCTGGTTGCCTTAATTGCAATATCGGTATTGCACAACCACTTTGCATGTTCATTGCCAAATTAATAACAAAGTTTGTATAATCAGGGATTGTACTGCCAGATGGTCTGGGGTCAAATTTTATGTCTTCCAATAATTTTCTTTTCATTCCTCTCTTCTTAAATAAATGAAATGGAAGCTCACTAGCCTTAACTGGGGAACCTTTATGTTGGCAGGTAGGCTGATGGAATGTTTGCAGAACCTGTGTGCATGTTTTGTGACACTTATATGTGCCTGTTCTTCCATATTCTTCTATTGCCAATAGTGTTACATATACATGTTTGCAATATGCTTTAGGCCCTTTACCTGCTGTACATTCACATATTACATTTTCTATAACCCCATCATCTGTAATTACTAAATCTGTGTAAATCTGTTCCCCTTGGTTAATTCAGATTTTACATTACCTTTAAAATATAAAAAAATGTTTCTCTTTTGTTCCTCTTATTATTAATAAGAATTCATTAAAATACATCTGCACAGCAGACAGTGGCATTCTTTGATCTGACATCTCCATGTAGGCATCAATTGTCTCTATAGTCAAAACTGGTATTTGTAAACTTGGAGAGAGATCCTTATATTCAGATGAATCAGGAAGTTTGAGTTCAGGAGAGCTATCACAGGATATAGAAAAATTATGAGTTTCCTGATTCCTCTCATGCCAGTAACCTGAAAATTATTGTAAACAAGTTTAATAACTAGTTAAGATATGATCACCAATATTTTATTTAGTTTTTTCTGTCTCATTGACAGGAAAGGCAAAAATTATTATTATATATTATATTCTTACCTTAATATATTACATATAATATAAAAATAAACAGTATAAGGTAACTGAACAGTATTGACAAGCACCTAAATATGGCATATATATAGTGTATGCCAGATTTAGTAAAAGAAAATGGGCAAAAATTCACTTGTACAAAAAGTTTATTGGTGAAGAAATTAGTCTTATTGCATTAAATTATTGAAACAAGATGACTTGTGACCAATAAAAAAGACATTTTGATTATATTTATTTTAAATACTCCAAATATTGTTTTCTCTTGGTAAAAGATTAAGATATGTATCTCTTATATTGTCTTAGAACTTCATAGAAAGTAGTTTTGTTTGTATTGATTGTTCTAAATTACAGTGATAACCTATTGGTACAGTTAACATTTCAGATACTGGTATAAATTGGTTATAATATATCAGGCTCAGTACATGACCATATTCCAAAGGAAAAAAAATTTATTTTAATTAAAGTTTTGACCTTATGTATTGGTTAGACAAATGTGAAAGGAATCAATGAGAACTTTACTGATCTTTAAATGTTTTTATCGACGAAAAATGTGCATTTTGTGAAATCTTATTCTTAAAACTTTCATCTACTGGTAAGTTACCTTATCATGTAATAGTTATAATGACTTGAAATTATAAATGTAATAATTAACGATAAAAATATAGATGTAGATTATTTTAACTTACCTTTCTATTAAATCGGCTTTTCTACCAGCTAACTTGGCATTGTACTTTTTTAATTCTTCCTTTAATTGTACCGTTGTTAACCTTCCTAAAAAATATTTTCGTTCTTCCATTATTATAAAGTAAGCTATCCTTCGAACGGAACAGCTTGTTTACAACCGTATCGATATGCGCGACACCTATGTCACGTGATCACTTTTTTCCCCTATTGAGAAAATATGATTCCAGAGATTGTCAGGGTGATAAATCCAGAGAACTCCATGAATTTTTCATGGGAGGTCTGTTCTGGATATGTCTGGCTCTGTCCCTAGCCACTCAATTGCCCCAATTATGGGCCTGACCAAGTCCACAATGGGTATGATTTAAAAAGGTAGTAATCTTAGCACCCACAGAGTAGAAAAAAAGAAAAATATTAAATTTTATTAAAAGTTTATATTCTGTTAAATATTCCAAAAACAATTGGCCATGGGCATGGAAGTCATTTCCAATTGGTGCCATGAGTAACCAGTATGGTTATATTTAAATTAATAGTTTAGGAAATGAAGATCAGGAAGAGGTCGGGGTAGTGTAACTGGCAATGCATCTGCTATATAAGGAGTTGTGGGTTTGAGTCCCACTCCGAATAATTCTTTTCTTCTAGAATTTTTAAATTAATTAATACAAAATGGCAGCATAACTGCCTACCTCTAGGCAAATTAATTAACTTCTAATCATTAAATTAACCATGTAATAGCCTGATAATTTAGATTTATTATTATTCATATATTAGTTTGATTGAACAAAATTATTATAAATAGCTCTATCGTATTTCAAATTAACTAGAAAACTATTTCTGCATTGTATTCTTTCAGTGATTTAAATGTATTTTCATGCATGATTTTTTATCTATCATTTATTTAATTTTAACTATATAGATTATAAAAATTTAAATCTATCAACAGTTTTTGGTATGTAAGAATATAGAATTTTAGAAACACTTTTGGTATGTAGTGTTTACAAAAGTCTGGATTTTTAATTCTTATAACTTCATACTAAACAATGTTAATAGAATTTAAAATTTATAATATATGGTTTTCCTTTAAATTTGTTTATAGGCACTTGAAAAAGGCCAAATGGCCACAGTATTTTAATAAATAAAAAACAAATGTATACATATTGTGAATTTTTTTTAAGAAATAAGTATGTGTAGAAATTATATTTTTATTACAAGTGAAATTTTTAAAGTGTTTGTCTGTATTTTCAACATGCTTGTTTTTTTCCTCTAGCATCCATAGTGAAAGATTAGAAAGAGAACAGTCTGTTAATGCTACAACAGAACAAAATTATTACACAATGTCAAATTCAAATGATGCATACTTTCAACAAAGAATGAAAGGAAATCAATCTCCAAGAAATACTCAAGAAAGGTAATTCTTTCAGTTACATATATTTTTGGATTTTGAATTTGTAAAATGCATATCTAATGCAAGAATTATACTTAATTTATAATGAAACACTTGAAAAATACACAGATGAATATAATAATAAATATGAACAAGGGTATATTTTTCTTAGAAAATATATTTATCATAAAAAGTTATTTTATTATTAGAATACTTTGTTTTTAGTACATTGTAAAATTTTTATTGTCTTTAAAGTTTTAAAAATTTGTTTGCTGTTGAATATTGACTAAATCTTATTTGAGATATTGGTGTTAGTATACTAAACAGTTTAAAAATTAAATTTTTGAGTCAGCTAATATTTAGTTTCTGAATTTAATATCATGTACAAAGAACTGTTGTAAATTACAACAAAAAGTGCAAACTGCAACACGGGATGCTGAAGTAGAGCTGTTGAAAATGAACGAGAATGGAGGCCCTGTAATTAAATAAAATTAATGTTTGACTTGAAGTTTAGAATTTATAATTAAGTATTTGGATATTATTGAATACAGATAATATGATGATAACAATATTGTTTCAGTCAAAGATTCTAATAATTATAATTAATTTAGATTTTTCAACTATTAATTTATTAGAAAATATTTAAATCATTATACAAGAGTAAGTTATTTTTAATATTTTAATAATTTAAAAAAAAAATTTTCAGATCATGTTCTAAGTCTAGATCAAGATCAAAATCTTGGAGTCCACCACAAAGAAAATCAAAGAAGAAACGACATTCCAGGTAAAATACATATATATGTGTATGTGTGCATAAATTATTCATTTATTTATTAACTAATATATTTTAAATACATTGACAGTGACAGTAATGATTCCTCTAACTCAGATGACAGTACTGAAAGTAAAATGAAGAAACATGGTCTTAGTTCTATTATAGGGCCGTCTATTAATTTAAATCGTGGACGAGGTAGAGGTAGAGGACGTGGACGTGGTAGAGGAAATGGTTCTGGACAAGGAAAGAAGTCTAAGAAAAATAAGAATAAAAAGTAATTTTTTTAAGATTATTATAATAACCTGTTGATACTTATCTTTAGTTTCATTAGCTGATTAATGATCAGCATTAAAATACTTTTAATTGGTAATCAATTCCTATAATAAATATACAGTCAAACCTTGGTTTTCAAACTTAACTAAAATAAATTTTTCCACAAGAAACAATATAAAATGGATAAATGTGTTTCCAACCCCCAAAACAAAACCCATTTTTGTTTTTTAGCTGTATTTCATGCATAAAAATGCCTACAAATGCAATAAAATATTATCTATGTCTATTCCACATTCTATATATGTATTAAAAGCAAAATATTTTGTCACTGCCAACTAAAACTGAAACTAACACTTTACAAAGAGATGCTATAAAAAAAAAAGGTTGAACTCTGACTTTCTGGATGAAATATAACCAAATCAGTCAAGACAGACAAGTACTTTATCCACCATTTGTGAAATATTACATTTCAATTGATTTGATTTCAATTTTAATTTTAGTTTCAGTTTTGATATAAAGCCAGAATTTTAATTATTATTTATTATTTTCAGTTTTAATTAACTGGCTATTGGGTATTAATATTATAATACATAATATTATATTAATAAATTTTTGTTATTTAATTTAACTTAAGCATATTTAAATACAAATTTGTGGATGCCATTTATATTATGTGATTGTCAATTAATGCAGTTTATATTGATTAATTTGATTTAGATTTGACCGCAGCACATACTGAAAAACAGAATTAGTATCTTTCCTGCATGCATGCCAAAATCTAATTTAAATAGCAACATCATCAATGGTTCATGTTGTGATATTTAATGACATGAGGCAATTTTGGTGTCACTAACTTCTGAATCAGTAGTCCCATCATTGATTGGTCAGGCCAGCGACTTTCATTAACATAGGAAGTGTAGGGAGTTGACTGATATTTAAATTCTAAGGTAGCTTGCAGGGTAGCTTGTTTGGCAACCATGACAAATATGAGTTCAAAATTTTCTTTGTAAACCAAATTGTTTGAAAAGGGGGGTGTTCAAAATTCGAGGTTTGACTGTGGTGTTGTGAATATGGAAGTGAAGATCTTGATTGTAATCCAGTGAAGATCTTTACGATGATCTGTCTTGAGTTGGTTCTTACGACTCGAGAATGTCCTTACGTTGGTTCGTGGAAAGATACACCTCCACACTCAGTCCACTGAATATTTACAGTTTATTTACAAAACAAATATTTACAGGATATACAAGTTTGACAACATTACACACACAAGGCAACAAAGGTGTGGTGTCTCACGTAACAGCGTGTCTGTTGGGGACTATTAGATTCTGGGGAAACTCCGGTCGGTTTGCGGAGTTGGCTCAACCGAGTGGCCGTCCGTCTCTACACTAACCCTTCTCAGAGGAATTCCTAAGAGGAGAACACTCTCTCTACACCTCATGGGCTTCCTAAGTGTCAGAGACTACCACGTATCCGGTCTCTTGCCCTTCTCCCCGTTTCTCTCGCCACTCTTACAATTTAGAGTTCCACGGTGACAACTTGCGACCAATCAGGTCCTTCTTTACCCCTGGGAGCTTCCAAAGACGTCCGCCCTTCTCCCGATGACGCAGCTTACAGTCGCGTCCGTTCCTTGTTTACATTTTTCAAGCCGACCAACATGTGGCAAACACATTGACGTGCACCGATGAGTCCCATAAACGAAGACGCTACCCCTTTGTTCTTCCCGGCCATTTATAGACCCAACGCCAGGTGGGACCAATTACCCCGGTCGCGTGGTTTTTAGACCTGCTACGCTAAAAGCAGACCTTTACAATGGATATTAAAATCTTGTTTAATTTTTTCTGTATAAATAAGAGATGTCCATGATCTACAAAGACTTGAACAAACAAGATCTATATATTTATTATTATTATTATTATGTTGGGTTAAGTGAAATATACTCGGTTAACACCGGTGGCTAAGTACTATGCCGGACCAAAGTCAAGGCATAGTAACCAAAACAGAAATTAAAGAAGTGTATCAGTGTGTGTGTCTGTATTCAGGAATTTTCTCACAATATGACATGTATTCAATATAGTGGCCTTCTGTAGAGTGATATATGTGTTTCTATTCAATTCTAATGTGCCCAGGCTTTTGTGTAGTGTGTGTGGTATGACACCTGTAGAGGAGAGAACAACAGGTACAATAAGCACCCTATCCATCCTCCACAGATGCTTTATTTCCTGGGCAAGTTCTGTGTACTTGCTAATTTTTTCAGTGCATGCGTTTTGTATATTGTGAGTGTTTGGAATGGATATGTCTATAATGTATGTGATTTTATTGTGTTTGTCAATGAGTGTGATGTCTGGTCTGTTGTGGTAAATTGTTTTATCTGTGATTATGGCTCTGTTGTAGTACATTTTGTGCGTGTTGTTTTCCAATACTGTCTGTGGAATGTATTTGTAGTATGGTTCGTGGATGTCTACTAATTTGTGTTCCTTTGCAAGCTCTTGGTGTATTATATTTGCTACTTGGTTATGTCTGTGTAAATAATCTGTCTGTGCCAAGAGCTTGCAACCAGAAGTGATGTGTTGTATAGTTTCTGGCATGATGTGACATTTTCTGCATGTGTCATTTGTGAGTGCTGCATCTTTGAGTATGTGTTTTCTGTAGTTTTTAGTATTTATGACCTGATCCTGTATGGCAATCATGAATCCTTCCGTCTCCCCAAAGAGGCATCCCCGAGCTAACCAGCTGTTTGACGCAGTTTTGTCAACAAAATCCTGGGCCAGGTCGTAAGGATGCCTACCATGGAGTGCCTTTCGAGCCCACGATTGCTTAATGGTGTCTATGCTTTTTATATGTTGTGTTGTGTCCATATGATGTGAGTGTAAGTTTAATGGTGTGTTATTTGAGTCTGCTAGAGTTACTGCTTTATGTAATTGTGATGTTTCCTGTTTTTTGTAGAAAAACTCTCGCAGTGACTGTATTTGTTTGTAGTGAAGGTTAACTATGTCAATCAGGCCACGTCCGCCATCTTTACGTGGAAGGGTTAATCTTTCTGTGGCAGATTTAGGATGATGTTGTTTATGCTTAGTAAGTGTTGTTCTTGTTTTCCTTTGGAGTTGCTCAAGATCAGTGTGAGTCCAATGTATAACTCCAAAAGAATATGTGAGTACTGGGATGACATATGTGTTTATTGCTTTAACTGTGTGTTTTGCATTTAATTGTGTTCTGAGAATAGCATTTAACCTACTTTGGTATTCTTTAATTAATCTTTGCTTTATTTGTGTATGTTCTGTTAGTTTGGCCTGTTGGAATCCTAAATACTTGTAGAACTCTCCCTCTTTCATGGATTCAATAACGTCTCCATTTCCAAGTGCAAAATCTTCTTTCTTCAGGATTCCTTTTTCTATGTGAAGTGTTTTGCATTTATCTAGGCCAAATTCCATTTGTATGTCCTTGGTGTATGAATGTGTGATTTGTAGGAGTTGATGAAGTTGTTTTTGTGTGGATGCATAAAGTTTTATGTCATCCATGTACATGAGATGTGACAGTGTAAACTGTGTTGTTTTTTCATGTCCGATATTGTAACCATATTGCGTGTTGTTTAACATATTGGATAAAGGGTTCAGGGGCTAAGCAGAACCAGAGAGAACTCAAGGAATCTCCTTGAAAACTTCCTCACCTAATGAATATTTGATTTGTTTGTATGGAAGTGTTATGAACCCTGAGATGTAGTGTTGTTCTCCAGTGCTGCATAGTGTTTTGAAAGAATGCAATGAATGATGGATGTATTTTGTACAGTACATGTGTAGAATATGTAGCAGCCAACTGTGTGGAACACTGTTGAATGTTTTTCTGTAGTCTTTAAATGACTGTTTTGTTATCCTTTTATTTACCTTCAATTTTATATTTTTAGTAGCACTTAAACTCCTTCCTTCTAATCCTACAAAGGATTTTTTTGTATATCTCATAAAATTACTAAGTCATGATTTTCAGTGATTCTCCTGGCAGTTGGCTTCCATATTTGGAAAGAATTGACATTTTAAGTTTTTTTTTTTTTTTTTTTTTTCAATCATTTAGAGCAGTGATTTCTAACTAGGGATGTTCACTTGGTGGTCTGTCGGAGTACACGAAGAAAAATTAATAATGGCAGATGTACAATAATGATATTCGGATTCAGCATTGAGGCTTTTGGCAACATCACATAACTTGAATTCAATAAATTATCTTTTGAGTTTTAGATACATATATACAATTTATTATTAGTTTCAACAATTTGTTTTTACACATTATATCTGGTCTTTATTGTAATGAGATACAGGGCTTCTAACTGTAAATTTTATTCTTAACTTGTTTACCATTAACTAATGTAATGTTTGGTATAGAATGGCAATTAAATTTACAGCATGCTGCTCTGACAAGTTTGAATTGCACTTAAATATTTGAGAGATGGTTGATAAACTTTGGCTTTTTTTTTTTTTTTTGTTTTTTTTTTTTTTTTTTGGAAAAAGGCCAACTGGTTTCTTAATATAATCAACACTTCCATTTTCTTCATATTTTTTAATAATTTGGTAGATAGTTTTGCCTCTCCATCTGCCTAGTGACAACAGGGTTTTAACTTATTGTAGTTAACTATTACTTTGTAGTAATGGCTAATTCTGATTGCCAAGGTTTCATTTGTTCTTTCTCTTTATTTCAAAACTACTTGGAATTTTGAAACATAATTTTGCATAACGACTCAAATAGAAACATGTTAAACAAAACATAAGCAATATACAATTGATGTGCCTGTGTTTGATGTGACAATATAACAAAAATCATTCTTACAAGATCTTAGGCATCCATTATATCTTAAGAAGAAAGAAATTTGTATAAAAATTTATATTTTCTCTAACTAAAGTAAGTATTTATTTTGGAATTAATACAAGTTGTAACTGTCAAAAAATGACAGGAGAAGAAATAATAAAAATGTTGATTTTTAGTTAAAATTATACAAGGTTTACCAAATTACAGAATTTCTTTATCATATTTTTCATAAAGACTGTATCCTCTAATAGTTTTCTCTGTTGACTCAAATCTGAAATACAAACTTAAGTTCTCTCTCCATTGTAGCAACATAATCGTAACCAATTTTGTCATCTGAATTTAAGCATGTGCCATCTGACAAAATTAGTATATTTAATCTGTAGTGGAAAATTCTGTCCACCGCAGATAACATTATCAAGTAAATTTTCTCCATTCAAGATATAATTTCATAATAATTTTTGAATTTCTATCACTTACATTTATGAAAATCAATTGTTTTTACTACTATAGTCCAAATTACCTAAAATATGCTGCAAAATACAATACATAGTGTCTATTTTTCTAATCATTCAATAAATGTAAACATTTTTGCTCACCAATAAGTTTTTGTAAAAAAGATGATTGATTCTACTGAATGGCAATGATAAAAACTAAAATGACATAATCATAATTAGTGGATTGTAAGAAAATTTTGAATTCAAATGTGGTTGCCAAAGAAACATACACTTTGTCAATAAAAGGCGATTCATATGGAGCTGGTGATAAGCAAATGTAGGGTGTTATATTATTAGATTCTGCATTTCTTAAAGTATCTCATTGTTACAGTATTTAGCTATATTCCCAAACTTTGTATATTTTTTTTCCAATTTTTGTTGATTTATTCAATTGTTAAAATTTATGTGTTGAACATTAATAATTGATAGTTAATAATGTAGATTTTGCACAGATTTTATCTATATTTATAGTTATATATATATTTCAGTAACTTTGGAATGGAAGTAGAATTTTCATCATCTGAAAGATTGCAAAAGAGAGCTGCAAGATTCCAAACAGATAGTTCTGGAAAGAAAGGAAAAACACAATCTATAGTTTTAACAATAAATAATTTAACGGTAAAAATTACTTAACAATTTTGAAAATAATGAATCATTTAAACTGATAAACTAAGATATGGAAAATTTGCAGGCTAGTGAAAAAACTGATTCAGAAGCATGCAATATTGTAGGAACATCAAAGGACATTGAAAAACAGTATCTTAGGTTAACAACTGTAAGTGAAAATAAAAATTATAATATAATTATCTATATCATTGATTCATTTAGTAATTTAAAAACTACTGAAATTTGATTAATGACTTTTACAGGCTCCGGATCCTTCAACAATTCGTCCAGTCGATATTCTTCGGCAGTCGCTTGTTATGGTGCGGGATCACTGGATAAAACATCAAGATTATCATTACGCGTGTGACCAGTTGAAATCCATTCGTCAGGATTTAACGGTAATTAATTTTTGGTAATTTAATATTCCAAACTTTGTTTGCAGTTAAAATGAAATAAGATTTTACTTGATTTGTTGTCAGAATTCTAAAAATAATTGGACTGCAAATTCAGTTTATAATTCTGAAAAGGATATGTTTATTATATAATTGCATATATTAATATTTTCTATAGTTTTCCAGCATTTAATAATTCATTAAGAATCTTCAAATTTAATATGTATTTGATAGTTTACATTAATTCTGAACTACACTCATGTCCAAAAAAAAAAAATAAGCATAATTATTAATTAATTAAGTCTATAACCAGTTAGCCAAAATTTAACCCATTCATTTACGGCTGTTGTGGGTGTATTTGCTTATATTATTGGGTTTCGTTGATGATATTTGGCATCTTTAAGTGCCAGATACTAACTATAAAATAATTCTTTTATTACCTTATCTTTAGCTTAACAAGCTAAAACACATACATAAATAATTTACAAGTACGTTAAACATAAGAATTTTAATTAATTGCATTTGGTATATTTTTTTTAATAATCATTTTGATCTTATGTCAATAAATATGATATTGAAAGTATTTATATTTTTAATAACATCAAGAGTATTTTAAATAGGTTCAAGGAATTAGGGACAACTTCACCGTTCAAGTATATGAAACTCATGCTAGAATAGCATTAGAAAAGGTATGTGTGTGTATATATTTAGTATATACTAACTTTGTTGATATTCTGAATTCCAATGTTTTTAAACTTGGCCATTGATGTGTATTTTGATACTTTTAAATGTATAAAATTATCATGTAATTATTTTTATTTGAAATATTTAGAATTAATTTAAATAAATTTTTCTATTTTGGATTAATTACAATTAATGAAATGGAAATTTATACTGTTCAAATCTCTTTTCATTTTTAATAATAAAAATAATGCATCTTCCAGATGTTATATATAAATATAAAACATTTACTCCTGAAACAAAGTTTGAATTGGATCATCTACCATATTTTACCACATATAAGATGCATTTCCATATCATCATAGAATATTTAGGAAAATAGTATTTAATGTATAGTAAGACCCCGCTTAACACGAGGATGCGTTTCTAGATGACAAAGCGCTAAGCGAAACAGTATTAGACAAGGTCATTTTAACATAGAGTAAATAGGGATAGGGGAACATGCGACCAAAAATAAACAAATTTTACTTTAAGTTATTTTTATATTAATTTGCATAATATGTTAAATAACTCATAAAAATATGCACAAAGAAATGTAAAGTTTATTTTTTGAGATTAAGGTCTGGGCTTTGCTGAAATTCTTGTTTTTTGTGATAAAGTCGTGTAGTTTCATTTTTTGCTTTTTATTTTTCTTTCCTTAAATGTTCTGATGTATCGATTAGGTTGACAATTTGGTTACCTTAATTATGCAGTGATAGGCTCTTCTCATTTAGAATTCTTGGATACCTTCAACCATAACTTCTTCTATACTCCGTTCATGTATTTATCAGTTAATTCTTGCCAAGCAAAGTTGATATGGCATCCATGATGTTATATTTTTTCAAAAATTGCACCAAACAAACATAGATTTAAGGAAAGATAGTGCTTCGACAAATTGCCACCTTTTGCTGATTGGTTCGTGTTAGTAAATAATCGTATTATATACGAATTGATGAAATGCTGCGATAATTTGAATTGGCATAAATTTTGAGCATTTTTTTAGGCTTCGAGCAGACCACATTATATCGAATCAGCGTTAAGCAGGGTCTTACTGTATTTAAGCCATACCACATAATAAAATAACTGTGACAAGGTTTGAAATAAATAGTAGCACACGGTATTGAGAAGAGTTGGATGCACATGACAAACGATGTATTGATAATTACCTTAAATTATTGAAAAAATATTTAGAATAATTCTGCTTTAAATAATTAAAACTAGTAGTGGTATTATTATTGTTTAGTTAGACAATAACATTTTTGTTGGAGAGTTGGGTTAGGTAGAAATTAGTTTAGCATACTGAAGGCTATTTTGGAATTTATTAGCCTATAGATCACAGTTTCACGTACAAGACTTGGGGCAATTGTTCTTTTTTACAAAAAGTTGTATCTTACATAATTTACCATATTTATGTACTGCATTTATGTCTAAACTATTAATTTATTTTTGCACAAATTATTTCATATTCATATGTAGGCAAAAAGTTAACAATAAATAACAGATTTATATATTTTTCTCAAGTGGGACAAATGTCTGATTCTACATGTTATTTTGGTTTTGGATATGTTCATGTTAAATTTTAAAAATATTTTTCAATATTCTAAATAAATAATTTAAATCTAAAATAATTTTGTTTAAGAAATAAAAAAAAATTTCTTAATTTAAAATAATTTACATAATTTTAGGGTGACCATGCAGAATTCAATCAGTGTCAGACTCAGTTAAAAGCTTTGTATTCTGAAACGGGAATGGGCAATAAACTTGAATTTACTGGATATCACATTATATATTATATTTTTACCAAAAATACTCTTGGTAAGTAAATCATTTTTCTATAACATTTGATTTTCATTTTTGGAAGGGTATTAAATAAAATTATGTATGAACCAAGTATATATAGTAATAAACAAATGATACTACCAGATTTTAATCAGGCTATAATATGGCTAATTAATTGTAAAGACATTATATAATTTCAACTAAAAGTGGATGATTAAGCTGCCACAATCTTCTGCCAGTTTTTACTTCCAGAGCAATTAATTTAGATGTATCCATACAGGTCATTCACAGTTTATACCTTTTAAATTAATTTGGTCTGGATGCAAAGATTGCATAGAGATCTGAGTAGTGTAGTTGGAAACAAACTCACAATTCCTCCTTGCCATGCAGGCAGGAATTGCAAGTTTAAGTTTCACTCAAATCAATCTTTTTCCAGAATATTCTAAATTAAATTACTTATTTCTAATTATAGTAAAACCTCAATTTAGCAAACAAAATTTGTGGTCTGTATATCATACGTGAAAATTAACACCTTGTTAATGTTAGTTTAATTATATATAAAAAGCATTTTAACATTTTTTATTTCAAATCAGAGTCACTTCTCATAAAATGTATTTTCAAAAAATGCTTATTTATTTTGATTTGGATTGTATACTTGTTTATTACAGTCTCATAACTATCGTGAGTACATAAGTAATAAAGCATGTAGAAAATTTCTCATACATAATTTTATTTCGCAGGTAAAGTTTAAATTACACAAACACATCTAGGTACGTAAAAACAGGAAAAATTGATAAATTAGTTAGTTTAGAACATATGCATTTGTAAAACCCACTTTATTATATAATGAAATTTGACTTTAACAAACACCCCTTTTCTGAATTAGTCTGTTAAATTGAGGTTTTACTGTATTAACTTCAATGCTATATGTGGCATAACTGCTTATCTTTAATTAAAATTATATCTCTATAATTTGACTTGTTTAATTAAGTTAGTAGAAATGTTTTTTACGTTAGGGCTTATATTAAATTTAAGAAATATTTGTGTTCATATCACACCAGTGAATATGAACACAAACATTTCTTAAATTTAATAGATATTTAGGTTTACAAAACAAAGATTTTATAATAATTAAAACTAATATGTATAAAATATATAAAATACACCCAAAATGCATTTTGGACTCTAAAATAGTCCCTCTTCAGTTGGTGTTTCAATTAAATTCACAAAATAAAAATACATAAAAGTTATATTAAAAGGCCGAAATAAGAATGAAGACATCACAATTAAGAAACTGAAGTTATTTCACAAGTGAGATACAATAACTTCTATCTTTTTCATGTTTCCTATAACCAAGTCAGCCATAAAAAGTTAATTGATACCTCTGAAGGATTGACTGAAACATTACACCAAATAAAAAGAAGAAAAATAATGCACTTTTACAATCAAATTCCATGGAAATACTTTATAATTAATTAATTATAAAGTATTTCCATGGAATTTAGGAACCAGGAAAACACTTTATAATTAATTAGCCATATTATAGCTTAATTAAAATCTGGCAGTATCTTTTCTTTTGTGTAAATACTATTTCATCATTGAAAATTTTGATATAAATAAATGATTATTGCTAACATTTTCAAGATAAAAAGTATGCAAGTATATTTTATTTTTAAAATCTAAGAATCATTTTTGGAATAGTGCCAACTTTAATTTGTGATCTTCAAGCTAAATATAAATTGAGGAATGCTTTTTCCAAAATGTATTTTATATTACATTTGCAGCGAACTACTTTATTTTAGGAAGAATTTTGACTACTGATCAGATTTAATTAGAAAAAAAATTCAGTATGGTAATATCACTATTGTTTTCTCCCTTTCTCTGATGTTCAGCAAGCAACATCTTGCATACTTAGTATCTTAATTTACAATAAGTAAGTTTCTTTAACTTATCATTATCATAACAATTACCATATTTTACGGACTATAAGACGCACTTTTTTCTTCGAAAAATTGCCTCCAAAATTCAGGTGCGTCTTATAGTCCGTAGCGTCTTATAGGTATTTAAAAAAAAAATTGCTTAAAAATTAAGGTGCGTCTTATAGTCCGTAGCGTCTTATAGTCCGTAAAATAAGGTATAACTTTTTCTCTGTTACATTTAAAATAATGAAACTTAACAAAAAATTTTACACAATTTCAGAACTTCGTTCGTTGGTAGCCGGTCTGAGCCCGACGGACAAAAAGAATGAAGTTATTGCCCACTCGTTACAACTGTTATCTGCATGGGTATTAAATAATTATCATAAATTTTTTAAATTGTATCAATCAGCTCCTAAAATGGCAGGTTATTTGATTGATTGGGTTGCAGAAAGGGAAAGAAAGATTGCATTGAAGGCCATGATTAAATCGTATGTATCAATACATTATAAGTATTATCCAAAGGTATTTGTCTAAAAATGTCGTAATTTTGTTGTTATAAATCTTTAATTTAAGCATTTCCAAATAGCATTTATTAAAAATTAATTCTTAAATACTCAAAATTTAATTTTTAGAAGTAAGATGATTATTACTGGAATATTGCAAATTTTGAGACCAAGTTATTTAAAATTTATTAAGTTAGAAATTCAAGTTTATAAATGTAAAAATGTTTTGGTAATTTTTTTTTTAATTCCCAAGAAAAAATTTTATTTCTAATGTCCAGTTTTTGTGGATATTAAAAATATTGCTTAGATAAAATTATTCTTGAGTGAAGTTGGAATGTCTGTACTCAAGCAAATAGAACTTTAATTTATTTCAATTGATCTTTATTGGATTGCTATAGACCAGTGATTTTCAGACTGACATTCATATAATTCTTGCTAAATTTAATTTTGCACAATTCTGTAATCTACTAATTTCCAATGTCTGCAAAAATTAAAATTAGCAATAAGGATTTCACAAATGAAAATGACTTTTAGACATGAAGGAAAATTTATACCTTAACATTTAGGAACTTTTTTTAAAGTTCCTAAATGTTAAAAGTTAATTTTCAATTTTTATTTATTAATTTTTAAATTTATTTAAAAAATTCTTTAACATAAGAACAACAGACTTATCATAAATATCACAGATCTATGGGAAACATTTTGATAATTACTGCTAGACTGTAGCTGTAAAACTGGGGTGCATGTATAATTTACATAATGTAATATTAATTATTTTGACAGAATATTTTACTACTTTGATATCCGTAGCAATCAAATGGAGGTCATAAATAAGTTTTAGAGTGTTTTGCTTTTTTTTTTTTTTTTTTTTTTTTATTATTATTATTAACTTAAAGAAAAGGTTTAGTTATAAGTGAAATTCTGATAAGTTTGTCTAAAATGTAAATTCTAGAAAGATTGCTACTATTATCTTAAAAAAAATTTTAAGATAATAGTAGTAATGGGGGACTTTTATACTAAAAATGATGAAATCACTCAATATAATCTCATACTTTTTTCATGCAAAATACTACAGTAATTTTTGAAAATACACGGATATTAGTAGGTTGCAAAGATATAAATTAATGTCAGTTTAAAGTGTAGCAAAGTATAAATTTTTTCCGTAATTGCGTACAAAGGAAAAAATAACGGCAGGGAATCCAAAATATAAATTTATTCAAACAAACAAGATTGGAAAGAATCGTATCAGATTAACATACGTTTATAACATTACCAATTTGGTTCAGAGAAATTTTGAAAATGACTTTTTAACATCAAAATTTCTATTTATACTTAATCAATTTAATGAAGTTGGGAAAAGGTTTTGAGCTCTTTGTATACAAACATATTTTATTGTGTTTATTTTGATTCTTCATCCAAAAATTTTTTTTTAATTAAAAATGTTAAGGCCTAGTTGACATTCATTTATTACTCATTCCAATCACTGGGTACCTGTTTTAGGTGATGTAGGTTTTTTCACCTCATTTAATTATAATTGTTTTTTCTTTGAAATGAGTTTTAGATGAAATTGAAAAATTATTAGTTAAGGTTTTTTTTATTAATAGTGTTGTAACTCTATCATTTTTTAAATATAAAATTTTGTAACAATTAATAGTCTTATCTGTATAAATTATTTTAGTATTCACTTTAAATAAACACAAGACACTTTTAGACAATAATTAGTTGAAATAACTAAGAATATCTAAATTATTAATTCTGGGCTAGTGTAGAAAGAAATTCATATAGCCAAAGACTTTTTAACTCTGGGTAAATTAGTCATTAAACCAAACATTTTCGAGTGGATTTCCCCACAGTTTAGGAAAATTGTGTAATAATTAAGATGCTTATATTTAAATATATAGATTGTACTGTACATTGTAAATATTTGATAATATAAGTTCTTAATTCGGTAACAGAAACAAGAATTTAAGTATATTTAAATATGGTATTTGTAATTATAAAACCATACTGTGTTATATAACGGAAGAGGCGTTTACAGTCGTCGCAAGGTAAGTTTTAAACCAATAGACCGACAAGGTGAGTATTAATCGTTTTTTAAGACAAGATATATAAAAACTATATCTTAAGGGGTGAGTATCATTGTTTACTTGGAGTTTTATTGTAAGAATTTTCAGAGGTTAAATAAGTGATGTGTTTTATCTTCCTGAAGGTAAATGAATTTATGTAATTTGCTTGCGACTAACTTGTTTTATCCCGTTCTTTAGATATCGACCCGTGTTACCGGTTTCATTCGTTCAGAGCGAACTAGCCTTCGCCAACGTCGAGGACTGCCTGACCTTCCTGGGTCAGTGTGGGGTCGTTTTTAGCGACGAGGCCCGGACTAAGATCGAATGCAAGGAATCCGTGCAACCAGTTATGGCCTCATAATTGTCCGTAGGATGCACTCACTAACGGGGGTTTGGGAGTGTCGGGTCTGTCGTCGAGTTTTCCCTCAACCGTTCCGTTTGGTTTCTTCGAAATCCGTATCGAAATTTTTCCACTTTTAGATAATTTTTAATTATTTTTATGGTGCAGCTTTGTCAAAGCAAATTCGAAAGTCTCTAATTTCGATACTTTGGGAATTCTCTCCAACACAGCAAGATCTTTCTGTCCCGTTCCACTCGTTTCTCGAACCTCGAGCGTCCGTTTTCTTTTCTTCCATTTTCTAATTCCCTTTTGTTGCACTGCAACAGACAAAATGGCATTTGTGGTCTCGACGACATTGACACGTCGTGTACAAATCTCGCTTTGTCGTAACTAAATGTCTTTTTACGTAAATCCATAGGATTTTTGTAAAGTTCTCGCGTGGAGAAGACAAGTGAAAGCAACCAATATGGAAAACGAAGAAATGAACTATTCTTTTATAAAATGCCACCCATCGAACTTGGATGTCGTCGACAGGTGTAAATATTTTTATTGTGCCGTCTTTTGTTACCCACATCCGAAACGTCTTCGCGATGTTAAAATCATCCTCGTCGCATCGTCATCGCCATCTTTCCGGCGAGATAAAAGTCTAAATTGTAGTTCTGTACAAAATAAATAAAATATAAATTTCTAATTTATAAGTATTAAAATCTTGTTGTGAATTACGTTAAAGCTCCGTTATTATTTACGGTGGAGTCGTTAGCGAATTAAACGAAAATTATATTCGACAATTACCGATTTCCCAATTTGCCAACCGGCCGAAACTTTATGGGTAATTACGGACTCGACATTTAATGTCTGGTTAATTCCGTTTTTCCTGTCGAAACTTTTTACACCACGTCGTGCTATAATTTAATTTGGCTGCCGTATAGATAAAGTCCCGAAATTCCGTAGGGAGTAATCTATACAACTTCCTTTAATTTCAATTAATACGGTAGATGTCGTAAGATTTGCTTTTACTCCCGTTTTTAACATCTCCTTTCAAATGTTAAGTTAAAGTTGCCGTGAAAATAATGCCGAATAAATACAAATGAAATACATCTAAAATACCAATTTCTGATTATTAAAACAGTACAAAACAAATATACGATAAGCTATATATATAATCGAGACGAGTTGATGATGATGATAATCAGTGCAGAGCTCAAACGATTAGGAGTTGAAAGTTGAAATTTGAAATTTGGTACACAGGGTACGTCACAAAAACGCGCACTAAGAAGGGATTTTTCGAAATATCTCCTCATGGGGGAGAGGGACAGGATTAAGGCTTAACACTTCCATCAACAATGGAATTGTTAAGAGAAAGCGACGTGCAAGACGCAGATGCAGTTTTTTTCGTTTTTGCAGGAAATCGAACACATTTTTAGACCCATCTAAAAATTCTCTGATTAGTCTGGAAACAGAGGAACCCAATTTTTGCATTCTGTGAAAACGGGTAAGGTTGACTATAACGTAATAATCTTAATCTTCACTATCGTTAATTTTGCCCGAGCAACGCCGGGCCCACCCGCTAGTAGAACAATAAGTATCGAGGGTATTTTCCAGGCTACCATCAATTTGCGTACTTCTCCAAGCAATTTTTGTACGTATTCACTTGCCAAGTAAGGAAATTTCCGTCATCGTCATATTTCGATATTTTATTTAAAAAACAGCTTTTTGCCGTTTAGAATAATTAAGACACAATTTTGAAGAAAAGAACGGGTTTTATAAAATAAACCTAGCAACGAGTTGCGTAACTTTACTGGCTTTTATGAGATTGTTTTAAAAAAATAACATTTGTATTATTAATCAAATAACTAAAATTTATGTGGCTCCATCTGTTACGAGATTTTGTTATAAAACTATATTTTTAATTATTACAAAATAGAGAGAATTCTGATGGTAGAGATGACATAAAGCACTAAATGCTAACAAGTAAAATCTTCATTAATTTTGATCCCTGGCGAGATACGACACGCAACCTTTTACAACCGAAATTTAATCACCGGATGCTCGAAACAAAACTATTTTATTTGGGTCGTTTGAATCATGTATTGTCAACACTAAAGAAGAATAGAAATAGGAAAAGAAAAGCTTTCCGTTGAGTTCCAAATTGCAATTTCAAAGCCATACGGGAGTCCAATATAAGTTTTCGTCTATTCCCACATGAAAAACAGATGATTATTCGGAAATCACAATTTGGAGCAGCTCATAAAATAATTGACAGAGAGAGTGGATTCGACTGTTAAGGATTGGAATGTAAGTGTCCCGGTTGTCCAGCTTCATATGAACAAGAGTTATGCTGCCAATTTTAAAAGATATTTTCTTAAAGTTAAAAATGCCAGTAATTTTGAGTGGGACACAGGGCCGGATTTAAGCATTTCAATGCCCTAAACTGAAATCAATTTTTTTAAAAAAAGACTGCGTTAATTCTTTACAAAAATTACTCTCTATTTTGTGTAATATTTCATTAAAATATATTTTGTTGGTTTGTAGAAAAAAATTTTATTACAAAATTTGACTTCAATTTTCTTTTTTGTAGAAATGTTTGAGGCCCCTTGAAAGTCGAGGCCCTAAGCATCAATTTACATAGCTTACACCCTACATTGGAAATACGGCCCTCATGGGACAGATGTCAAAGCTGATGTTTTTTAACACAAAGGGCACAAATATGTATAGAACGATCTCGTTCATTTGTTTCGATACCACATAATGACGTGTCCCACTAGCAATAATTGTTCTTCTATAAAGTTTTTCGATAAACAGCTACAAGCAGCATAAATCAATATATCGGACAGTAATATATGATTAGTTTCACATTACTAGTTACAAGCCACCCAGATAAAGTAGCCATTTTGTAATAATGCAGCATCCTCTATAGTTCACGAAAAACCTGAGTTGCATCAATGTTCCTTATATACAAGCTACCGTGCCAAATTTCGTTTATCTTCACTTCACCCGAGATATTAAGCTAAATAGAGGCCTACACGCGCACTTACCCACGGAATTTTTTTCTTTTGGGGTCGGGGTCTCAAAACGTGGAGATTTGCAAAAAACTCGGAGGGCCAAATTTGCACTCCGGGTATCTGATGCGAGACGAATGTTTCCGCGGCGTTGCATCCGGATGTCCACCGACGTTTTAATTTCCATTCTTCTGTCACGAGATGGCAGTGCCTCCTTGGATCAGACCGAGCAGTTGTCAATCTCACGACCGTAAAGATCCGTTACACTTACGCCTTCTGTCTACAGAAGTATTAATTAGGTTCCTCTGCGTCAGATTCTCAAACTTTTTATCTAAAACCCCGCTTACGATGAAAAAGTTTTCGCGACTTCCCTTATATGATGCAAAACAAACTTCCGAATGGCATAATCTAAAATGTACGCGTTTTCGTACAATTTTAACATATCGAACGTTAACAAATAATGAAGCGGATCGTTAGCCAAGCTTCTTTTATGAGGCTTACAGAATTGTCTTCGTTCTCAAAATCCGTTTGGTGGATTTTGGTTAAACTTCGCGTGGCAATTAATGGAAAATGGCAGAATCCAAAAATGCGATAAAAATGGGGGACCGCGACTTCGTTTTCGAGATATAAGGTTTCGCCAGCGCGTCTTGCTTGGGCTTATGGAATCGAGTTCGTTCTCAAAAAGGATCGATTTTGATAAAACTTTGCCATTTTCCATTAATCGAGACGAGAAATCCAAAAATATTAATGCGGGTCTATTTAAATGTAGCAAATCCAGCAAAGAATCGCTTGATATTTCATTTTAAAAAACTGTTTATAATAGTTAAAAATAAGTTTTTTGCCATTTTATAATACAATAGAGCGTCGTTTATCCGAAAGCCGGTCAACCGATACGTCGGTTAACCGAAATCTTTCCAGTCGGACTGTGTCGTGCTGAATCGAACGTTTTTGATATTAGATTAACTTGTAAAGTATAATTGTTTTGTTTTTATATTTTTTAATATATTTATTTTGTTTGTACAAAATAAAGAAATAATTTTTAACGATACAATAGCCTCGATTATTATTATTAAAAATTTCGTTCGGTTTAAAATCGACGAAAATTCAACACGAAGCGACACGCAATGGAGAAAAATTTCAACATCGGATAGGTTAATATATTTTTTCGTACATAATCGGTTATCCGAACAACCCCAGTCCCCAATTGATTCGGATAAACGACTCACTACTGTAGTTAATTTTAAGTAGGAATGGGTTTTATTTTAAAAAGTTGTAAATACGAATAACGAGTAAAATCGTCATTAAGTCCGACACTACTCGAAATATGACACGCGACCGCCCTCTATCTCCCCACCCCGTCGACCTTATAGCACCAAAATTTAACGGCACGAATCTTTCTAATTCACAGATTTCCTGCAAAATTGCAAAAATTTTCGATAAAAAGTACAGGAGGGCCAGACAGTGGCGTAGCGTGGGGGGTCAGCTGCCCGGGGCAGAGGAAAATTTCGCCGCCCCCTTATTTAGGTATTATTATTATTTATCGTGAAATTTTGCCGCTCCCTTAAAGAGCCGCCCCTTCCGCCCCCACTACGCTACGCCACTGGGGCCAGATGTAGTAAAATTTCGAACATACGGATTCCGGCATACAAAATGGATAGCCCGAATTTTAATGTTTCTGCAACATCCTTTCCGAGTCTTTGGATGTTGCACCACAAACCTAACGCTTCATTGTGGACGTTGTTCGAGTGGCAGCGTTACACACCTTAGCATCTACCGTAGTATCGCGGTATGATCGATAGAAAAAGATCTCTCTGCCAAAATCACTTCCGTGTTTTGTAACGAATTTGTTGCGTTTTATGTATAATTGATTCCTGTTTTCGTAACATCGACAGACTTTTACGAATCTCATTCTAATAGAACGACAGCGGGAGTTGGGTTTTGCCAGATAATTTTTTGGCCGTTTTTAGGGTGCGACTATGCAGACGCGAGCGAGCGAATTTTCCGAGCAAGAGAGAATGTGTGGCGAGAAGAGGGGAGACGCGATAAATATCAAACCCTGTCAGATATGCGCGAGAACCAGAAATTCACTCTCGCCAGCGATATTTCTCGCTTCTCGCTCGTGTATGTTTTCCTTTGCGAGCACTATATCGTTGGCTACTAAATTCGCCTCTGCGTAGTCACACCCTTAGTATCACAAATTAGTCGGAGTGGCACAAAACAACTCTGAAAAATGTTTGCTCCCGACTCAGAATCATTTTGGAATTTGTTTGTATCGTGTTTGTTACGAGTCATCACTTGCAAATCGACAGCATTGCGTTACGTTCTTGGTACAACCCGTTTCAGATATGTCAATAATCTAGTTACGGTGAGGTCGAGTAAATTTTGCAATTTAATTTCGGCACGGGTCTCGGTCACCCGTTACGTAAAAGTATAGATTTGATAGAAGATTGTAGAAAATGATGGTTTTAATTAAAATTAAAGTTTCAAAGTCAGAAATCAATATTATGATAAAATCTTTAATCATTAAATATAGTAATTTTAATATTTCCAACGATTTTTAATGTTAGATACAGTAGAGACTCGTTAATCGGAACCCCGGTAATCGGAATCGCCGGTAATTGGAACGATTTTCAGTCGGACTGTGTCGTGCTGAATCGAACGTTTTTGATACTAAATTTACTTCTAAAGTATAAATTTTCATGTTTTTATATTCTTCAATATATTTATTTTGTTTGTACAAAATGCAGAAATAATTTTTAACGATACGATAGTCTCGATGATTATTATAAAAATTTTCGTTAGGCTTAAAATCGACGAAAATTCAACACGAAGCGACACGCAACGGAGAAAAATTTGAACATCGGACAGGTTAATATATTTATTCGTACATAATGGGTAATCGGAACAAATCACTAATCTGAACAACCCCAGTCCCCAATTGATTCCGATTTTCGGTTCGCTACTGTATATAATTTTAAAAATTCTGTCCATACAAATTATACAATACTGTCGATTGCCATACACAAAATATTTGTGAAAATAGAGAAATTTTAATTAATGAAAACGGCGCGGGATATAATCAATATATATTATAAAAGTAAGTGTACAATGTGCGTGCCACTAAAATTCAAAAACGAGTCCCGGTACGATCGAGGAAGTTATATGGTGTGGTAGCCCTCTATCCCCCATCCATGAAGAAGGTTCCCGTTTTTACCTGAAGGGCGTGCTGTTGAAGATATAAGGGCTGAAAGTTTCGCCCTCTAAAAATTTCTAGAACAGTCCAGAACATTCGGGAGTATTCGAGAGCTTTCCACAACATTCCAGAATGTTCGGGAACATCCCAGATCATTGTGGAACATTCCAGAACACACTCAAATACTCTCGAATGTTCTGGACCCAGCGCAGAGCCCAAACGCTTAGGAGTTGAAAGTTGAAATTTGGTACACAGGGTACGTCACGAGAACGTTTAGAAGGGACTTTTGGAAATTCCCCCACGGGGGAGAGGGAGAGGATTATAGCTTATCCTGAAGAACTCTGCTTCTACTGTACTATTTTAGATGCGGTTTTTTGCGTTTATGACTGCGTTTAATATGGTACGCTACGAGAATGCACACTAATTTTTTTCCATCTTCTCTGCGGGGGAATTTTCAAAAATCCTTTCTTAAAGTTTATCCTAAAGAACTCGACTTCTACTTTACTATTTTAGATGCAATTTTTTGTTTTTAACTGCGTTTTAGTAGAGTACCGCGTGGGGATGAAAGAAGTTTATTCCTTAACAATGGAAGTGTTAAGAGAAAGCGGTGTGCCAGATTTACAGGCGCAGATGCGGTTTTTTGCGGGAAATCGATCATTTCTTTAGACCCATCTAAAAATTCTCTAATTAGTCTTTTTTTAACTCTTTCCACCCTGTGGGCACTAAGAGGGCCTCTTTTAGAAGACCCATTATGGGTTCGGCCAGGCCCACAATGGAGCGACCGGGTCGTGGGAGACGGGGCCCGACATATCCGAACGGACCCCCCCCCCCGAAAAATTCATGGGGATTATTCGACCTGTTCGGATTCGATCCCGGGTCCCCCAGAGCGGTAGGCTGCTACCTCGAACGCTCGGCCATCCGGCCGTCTCTCTAATTAGTCTGGAAACAGAGGGACCTAATTTTTGCATTCTGTGAAAACGGGTAAGATTGGCTATAATGTAATAATTTTAATCTTCGCTATCGTTATTTTTTTGCCCGAGCAACGCCGGGCTTATCTGCTAGTGTGTATATAAACCATAGCGGGGAATAACAATTTAATGTATTTATTAATTTCCATTTTGCTTTAACAATTACAAATCTTCAAAAGATTGCGGCCTGAAATTTACTGCAAACCAAAATTTTCGCCATGACAGTATAACCGTCGCTCTCCCCCTATCTGCTTAGTATGCAGCAACTATATACAAATTCTATTTAATTCTAAACCCACATTATTATTTCGCATTTAATGACTTGTGCCATTTGTATTTTTAGTAAATAAAAAATATATATATGTTGGGTTTAGACGAGTAACATTCCTAAACCGTTAAGATTTGCGAGGGTTGCGGGGGAGACGAGGAGAACGAGAAAGGAGAGAGGTGGGAAAGACGACAGTTGGTGACGGCGCGAAAGGAAGAAAGGACGAAAGACGTTACGAAGAAGATTATCATTCTATCAAGACGGTTGCAAGACGCTGGAAAACGTGTTGTCAATTCTGGTTCTCTCTATTTCTATCTCAATCACTATTCCTACATATATAATAGGCTATTGCTTGATTTTGATGATAGCCGAAGTATGTTCTTTTACACGTAGTAAACGCGTTTAAATGCGTTTATTACGTGTAAAAGAACATTTTTAATTGATACTCACCGAGAATTTTTAAAGCAATGTACAGTACTTGAAGCTAAAGGTTACAGAAAAGAAATGATTGTTTTATTAGACGAAAGAAAAAGAGATAGATCGAAGAATGAAAGAAAAAGAACAGTGACAGCAGCACCCGGTATTCCCAGGTCGTCTCCGCCCCAAATACTGAGCGGGCCCGATGCTCCTCGACTTCGGTGATCGGACGAGAACCGGTATTTTCAGCGTGGTATGGCCGCTTTCCGAGGCAAATCGCCCGCACAGCATCGCTTATGCATATTCGTACTCAATTCGCGCCTCGAATATCGGTTTTTGTCCTTCCCATCGCATTCCACTTTAAACCAGGTTTTCTTAAAACGTTCGCTATTACATCGACAGGATCGACAGGATCGATGGGGGAAAAAGTCCATTAAAAATTGACAACGTCAGTCAATTTTACTAACTTAATAATACTTATTATATATGTAATATTATAAATAATAAACAATCTAAAAATCCCACGAGCAATTCTTTTATTGTCACATCGTCGGAATGTTGACTTTTTCATTTATTTCATTTAAAATATATGCTCTCCAAACCAAATCAGTAGTGGCTTGCCCCTGTACGTCATACTTTACCTTTAACAATAGGGTCGTGCCGGTCATCTATCTAACTGCTTTAAGGGGAAAATTTTTCAATTGAAATAACGTTACTTCCGGTTTGCATCGGAAGTTCGTACATACTTGGTACATAGTCGGGGTCTCCTGCTGCCCCTAAATTTCCGTATCTGGTCTCGTCTTTCATCTATTTAACTCCGTTCTCGAGATAAGGAAAGACAGGCGGAATTTAGTAAGATTCGAAGGATCATCATAAAATCGAAATATTTATTCGTCTTTATATAGACGCGAAACACGAGAATATTACATTTTCGAATACGTATTACTGTTAACATGAATGTATATGCAAGGAATGATCCGCGATAATCCGTCTCTTCAGCGACAGAGAGGCGGAAAAATCACGAAATTCGGTCAAAAATCCAAACGTTTTACATTAAATTTCGAGGCGATGAAACAATAAAACTCTGACAATTTGTTGCGAGCGGTTGTTTATTGTTGATGAGAGCGGTCGAATTTTCAGTGAGTGAGATTTAAAGTCATTGATTTCAAGCGTTTTTCTGAGTTTTGCATCATTTGCAGTTATTGTACTGGTAAGTTCAGACTACGAACTTTCTAAATTTAAATATTTTTGAAGCCGAATATCACAATTATTGGCTATGGTTTTCCGACAAAGATCCACTTAGATAACAATTGATCGGTTTCGTCACAGAGACGACGAATGGATCTTTTCACTTATTTTAGGAGATACTTTTAACCCTCATTATTATTAATATTCGTTTGGCCCAAATTTAATCGAATTGTTAGAGTTGTTAAAGCAAAATGGAAATGAATAAATACATTAAATTGTTAATTTTCGCTACGGTTTATATACACATTATATCTCATATGAAATTCACACCGCTATACTCTAAACTTTAAAGCGCCCTCCAACTGCTTAACTAAATTACAAAGGTAGATAAAATTGGGCTTTCTATATTTGAAGTTTTTCCGGTTGTAACGGTCATGATAAAATCGAAATTTTTATTCATCTTTATACCAGAATATTATGTTTTTGCGTACATATTGACGTTAACATCAATGCACGAGTATATGCTGGGAAAATCACGCAATTCGGCCAAACTCTTAATATTAACTTTTGCGGCAACGCAACAATAAAACTCTGACAATTTGTTAGTACACAGAGTTTTATTGTTGCGAGCGGTCGTTGATTGTTACTGCGAACGGTTGGATTTTTAGTTCGTGCGATCAAAATTTTCTCGTTTCGAGTGTTTTTCTCAGATTCGTTTCGTTTACGTCGATTTTATCTGTAAGTATGGACTACGATGTTTCTAATTTTACGTATTTTTTGAACATTGTTAAGCCGAATATCACAATTAGTGCCAATGATTTTCCGACGAATCTTTATTTCCATAACAATTGATCGGTCTTGACAGAGACGACGAACGGGGTCTTTCCACTTATTTTCACTCTTCGTCAAGCCTAAATCCGATGGAATCTAAATTAATAAATACATTGCATTGGTATAGTTTATATACGCATCATGTTTCATATGAAATTTGCTCCTTTAAATGATTTTTATTAGAAATCTTACAATTTACATGAAATTAAATTAACAAAACGAATACGAGTTGTATTTTCATAATAGTCGTTTCTTTCTTTTGCAGAATGGATAACTTCAAGCAATTAAAGAAGTGGCGCACCTCGGCAGATGGTGTGGAGGAGGAAGGCTCTTCGTCGTCTTCCGTTCCGTTTCCGGTGATTCGGGTGCTCCCGAAAGATGTCGAGGAGAGCGGAGAGTGCGTCAAACGGGTGGTCGTCATTACTCCCGACGATAGCGCCTCGACTGTGGTCGACTACCTGGGACTGCGATACCCGGAAGTTGCAGAATGGACGGTGGAGTGTCCAGGGGAGTCCAAAGTGGTCGTGGAAACATCTGTCAAGCAGAAGAAACCTTGGTGGAAAAGGCTCTTCTTCTGCTGCATAAAGTGAACCCTCTCTCTTCCGAGGTCACTTCCACTCACGTTCCACTTTTCACCGGATATGACTCTGCCACCCGAATACGACTTTGTCACCCGGAAATGACGTTTCACCCGGCTACGACTTAATTTACTGGACTTGACATTTCATTCCGGATTGGGAGTTTTCGTTTTGAATTGACGGACAGACATTTCTGCACTGGTTGTTCAACTTCGATTAGATTAACGTCCACAGAACAACGACAGTCTGATGGTCGGCAAAGTGATAACCAAAACATAAAGCAATGTTTTTACCAGCTTAAAGACTCTGTTAACCGTCTATAAATGGACAAGGCGACTTATATTGTACGGACATTCGCACTGTGTTTAAACAGGTGTTCGACTGTCATTGTAGTCCGAACCAGAATTATAATTACTTCAACAATTAAATTTGTAAATCGAATTGTCTGAAGTGTATATAAACTTTCATATTTAATAAATTTTAATATGAAATTTAATTTTAAAGATTGGCTATTTATCAAAATAAATATTAAAACTGCACACTTTTAGATTCATTAAAACGTTTCTACTTTTATCAATATTTATTTCCATCCCTGTCATCGTTTCGGTTTACAATAACGTGACTATTTTTAATGTAGAAACGGGCAATAAAGTAATTAAAATGAGTACCATAGTTTTGCAATGAATTGGAAAATATCGGGAATTCACCAACAAAACTGCTCTCCCGCTTTTACAACGCCGAATTAGTGAATTCCGAAGGAAAAAGGCCGTTCTGCAGTATCGCAGTCACACAGCGCCAAATGGAAAATTCACTAACTGACTAAGCAAAATTGCCGATTTCTTCGTCTTTTAAACGTTTGTAGTAAATGTGAATATTTCGTTCGAAAGATACTTGTTTTCTTAGGTAGTGTGCAAAACTTCAGGTTTTTCTATAAGGGGGTTGCCGAAATATAAGCAGTTGAAAAGTGCAAAGATCTCCATGAAAGCTGTATCTTTTCTTTTCCTTATTCATTTGGCGGTGCAGGTGCTCTTAGGGGAAGAACACCACTGGGTCTAGAGTGCTCAAATTTTAAACTTAAGCCTTTCTCGTTATCAGTGAGGTGCTGGCGAAACTTGCGGGTGGATAAATCGAACTTAGCCGAGTCCTATCCCTTGCTTTTATCGCTTCTTAGAGTAAAATTGCACCCGAACGAATGATTTTCATTCGAAATGTTGTTCGGAATAACAAAAGCTCAAATTTATGCAAATTAAACTTTTTTGTAGCGATTACACTAACAGCATATTGTGGGTGGCCGTCGTGACGCCCAGCGCCCTCGGAATTGTTAGTCGTAGCTGCCTCGGGTTTGAAACTACAAACTATAGCCGTATAGGGATTTCGGAAGTTCGTAGCTTAGCAAAACCTTATAAAGTAAATCGTAAACGTTTGTAAATTAAACGGTTTCCATTAGCGCTGTAAAGTTATGCCCGATTTTAAATTAAGTTTAGGCTACTATCCTTTACAGAACTTATAATTTTATGTAACTTACAGATATCATTTAAACACTGTAAATAAAAATGAGTTTATTAAACAATTCGATTGGATGAAATTTAACAATAAAAAGGGTGAAAAGTATCTTTCAAAATAAGTGAAAAGACCCCATTTGTCGTCTCTGAGACCAAAACCATCAATTGTTATTTAAATGGAGTTCTGTCGGAAAATCGTTACCACTAACTGTGATATTCGACTTAACAATGTTCAAAAATACCTAAATTTAGAAAGTTCGTGGTCCGAACTTACCGATGAAATCGCTGCAAATGATGCGAAACTCAGAAAACGCTCGAAATAAATCACTTTTAATGCACGAATAGAAAATCAGACCGCTCGCAACAAATTATGGGTGATTTATTGTTGCGTGGCCACGATATTTAACGTAAAACGTTTGGACTTTTCACCGAATTTCGTGATTTTTGCGCCTCCCAGTCGCCGAAGAGACGGATTTTCGCGGATCACTGTTTCCATATACATTCGTGTTAACAGTAATATAAATTGAAAAATCTAATATTCTCGTGTTTCGTGTCTGTATAAATGTGAATAAAAATTTCGACTTTATGATCTTTCGATCCGAAAAAAAGAATAGGCTTGAAGTATAGTACATCTACCAATCTATTAATAAAATTGAATTTTCGTTAAATTAAAGTGATAGATAAAAGCTTACACCTGGACTAGGAGACGAGATACAAAGATAATGAGATCTATTGAGTGACTAAACATCCCTCTTGAGAATGATTTATTTTTCCATTTAAAACGAATTAGAAACTTCATTCTAGACGTGTTAAGCCATGTGTAAAAAAAAGAGAACAAATACCCTGCCAATTATAAACTTTTCTTCGATATTTTATTTGGATAAAAGTCTTTCACGTTGTGTACACTGTAATGTACCGTGGAATGTAGTTACTTATGTATATGTTATGGGGATAGTGACAATAGTCATTTACGCCCACAAAATGAAGCTTTTCGCAGTTTTATACGCGTATTAATATAGATATAGCTAGTCACTTTAAATTTTGTTTATATGTTTTTAATAGAATAATTGTTAATTATATTCACTTCATTTTTCTATATAATATAATAAAACTAGCATTTTAATTTATGTAGAAATTATTATTTTAATACCAGAACGCACCCGGAACTCACTTGTACCACGGAACTACCCGGAACAACAAAGGCTTTGGAGATTGTAAAAATATGCTGAAAAAGAACAAACTCTTTTTTCGAGCTGTTGTATCTTATTCAAAATTAAAGTACTCGTAACGACAATATTTAAAATTTATGCACACCTACCCGCTTTATCATCGGCTATAATTACTCGCTTTCGATTACATTAAATATAAAATATATCCATCGACGAAACAGTACGTGCAGAGATAAAACGCGCAAAGAACGGAACGAGCAAGTTTTGACTCGTTTTCTGGCACGTGGCTGCGCAGAAAACCCTGTTGTTTTCTGACTATTCAACTTTGTCAGGCGGTACATTTTTTTTTTTTTTTTTTTTTTTTTTTACACATTGGAATTTTGGCCAGGCCAGATCGGTCAAGTACCCCATTGCGCGTCTTTTAAGCCTGGTACTCACACGCGGCAACGGATGACGAAAACCGTCGACGGAACGGCAAAATGACGTCACTTTTGCCGTCGCGGCAAAAATTAGACCAATAGGAAGGCCGTTTAGCAATGTCGTCATAAAAATCACGCGGGACAATAGCATTCGAACTATGGCGGCCGGCGAGGTAAAAAGCTTTATTTGTACAGTAATACGCTAATATATTTCATTTATACGCTATATTAATATCCGATTTAAATATTAATGTCAAATAGACGTACTTACTGCGTAAAGTATTGGGAATGGCGTAATCGAAATTCGGTGACGAAAGCTAACTTTCGACGATTTAGAAAATTTTTCCTATCCAAATTATTTGTTTTTGGGGGACTTTTATTTGCGATAAGATCAAAGACAAACTTAAAAAAATTATTTAACAAAGCAATCCCGGTAGACGCCATTTTCGACTACTGGCACGTGGCCCTACCTACTGTAGTAGCTTGTTTATATTTACGGCTGGCAGATAACGCGTTTCTCAACCTGGGGGTCGCGAAACAATACTGAAATACGATTTTTTCCCATAAAATGATATAAACTTACTATAAGTACAATGTAAAGAAAAGAAATTAATTTGATGGTTACATTTGTTTTTCATTTAAAATTTACTTCACACGTGGACAAGGGCGTCGCCAGCCAATGGGCCAGGGGGGAGCAAGATGATATAAATTGATAGAGGATATGAATTGTATGTAGGTAAAATAAAAACGATTCATAAATTTTAAGAAGCTTAAGAAGATTATTTTAATTAAAACATAATCTTCTTGGGTTTTTCGCGCGGGAATTATAAATCGGGCAATAAATGACTTAGCATTTAAATAATTTTTTTCGCATGTCTAGGGAGGGGCAACTGCCCCTCTGCCTCCCTCTGGCGACGCCCTTGCACGTGGATCAAATTACAAAGAGCACGTAGGGGAGAGCGGGGCTAAAAGTTCCCGGGGTAAGTTGTTCCGATTGAAATAGCTCCACAAGGAAAAAATATATATATAATTAGTAAATATGTAATGAAATCGAACGTTTCTGCGCACCGACGGCAGCTATCTTAATCAGGCCAGTGACGTCCGGTACATTGGAAAGAGAGCCTGTACGTCGCTGATCCACATAAGTAAATATTTTCGTGTTTGATATTTTTGGTATATCTGGCGAATTTAAATAATTAGCGATTAGTTGTTTGGTATTTTTATTCAAAAATATATCTAGTATCTTGATATACTACGCTAAAACTGTATATGTCTCGTAACCTAATCTAGTAGTTGCTGTTTTGAACCCATGTGTTATCGGGGCTTGATGTTCCCTTCTTTGGGGGCATGTTGTGACCTTGGAACAACTTGCCCCAGTTCATCTGTACCGGTAATGCAGTAAAAATAATGGTTTTTTTTGCAGTATGCGGACTTATATTCGAAAAACAACACGGGGTTCTGTATCTCAGGAGTTGATGCAAAGAGCTGCAGATGCAGTTATTAAAGATGGTTAAAAAAATAAAAACTGTTGCCAGAGAATTAGATATTTGTCATATGACGTTATATAGATTTGTAAAGAAGTTGAAATCTGGAGTAGAAAACGTTGCGATTGGCTACAGAAAAGTAAGATTGGTCTTTATTGAAGAACAGGAAAACAAGTTAGCAGAGTATTTGTTAAATGTAAGCTTTACTGACGAAAGATAAATCTTGGATCAGCCAGGGTCATCAGGAGTTGTAAATTTGCCTGCAACTTCTGGTGTTATACAAGAACTTGGAAAGGATGTTCCTTTCTCCCCTTTTCTTTAAGTAAAAGTTATAAATGTTGAAACGTAAAAATGTTTTCTTTACAATAAATTTAAGAAAAACAACTAATTATTGATAAGATATTATTGATTAGTCTTTAAATACATACTTAGTTAAATAAATTGTTTTTTTTTTTTTTTACATATTACACGTTCCATAGATCTTGTAACAACTTGCCCCACCCTGTTAACAACTAGCCCCGAACCGGGGTAAGTTGTTACTTTCCGACTTTTGGTATTGTATTATTAATTATAAAAAAACTTACAGAAAATCAACCCCAAAAACTGTATTTATAGCAAAGTTAGATATATTACTAAATTTTAATCTCTTAATACTTAGGCTAGAATTATGTTTCCTTAACAAAATATAAGGTTGATTAAAAAACGGAACTCCCCTACATATCAAGTTGGAACTTGTAAATTGCTCGTGTATGTACACGTCATACATGCATGTTCATACCCGTCGCTATAAACCGGGCATGGGCAAATGCGGCTCTTGTTGAAAGTGCTATCCTTCCCAGCCTTACCATACTATCCGCCACGACAGTACAGAACTGCGGCTCCCGTGCATTTTGCAAAACCTATATTTCGGCTCCCACTGAACTCTTGCTTGCCCACCTCTGCTATAAACACAGCGACATAAAATAATAGGAATAGTTGCATTACATTTTTTATACTGTCGGTATTTTCTTAATGTATAAAATTAGTGCAATGCGTTATATAATATTTTAAAAAATTTATATTTAAAATTACAGTCAAAATTCAATTAGTAATAGTAAGTGATCCATTCATCCCACTAGAGATGGCGGAAATTTTGGTTTTTGTCGAGAGTTGGCAACACCAAAAAAGTTGTTAAGTTCCAAAAAGGCGCGGAAACATAGTGGAATGCTCTTATAACCGAATTAATGTAGTTGATTTTTGTTTTGTGTGAATAAAATCTAAAGACAGATTTAGTGGACTTTTTGCTTGATTGGACATACGACAGGGAACCTGGCGTACGAACAAGACGGTCAGGTGAGAGTTACGAAAATTAATTGATCATTCCACGAGACTAGGATGGGCCTGACGCGAGAGTAAGGCTTACTGTTATTATTCCTTTGGGTGGGGGTCGCGGAGCTAAGGTTGAGAATCGCTGCTGTAGGGTAATTTCCGCATGTGAGTACCAGGCTTTAGAAAGCCAACGTTACGGCGGAGAGAATCTGCTTACTTCCTCGCCGATTTTCCGTTTTGTTTTTAACTTAACAAAACGAAGCCCGGGATCACCCTTCTCCGAATCGAGTGGCGGGAATTGGTTATTTGAGAAATAACTTGCCAATCGCCAGTTATTTCTCACGCGGCATAAGTTACCATTTGGGTTAAAGTGACGTAACGCCACGGTTTTGTAGTAGAGTATGTTAAAAACTCGGTATCGTATTAATCGCCATCGCATCAGTACGGGCGACTAACGATAACGCGTTACCTCTTTCGCATATATCCGGAGGTAATGCGAAAACTTCACGCGGCGCGCGGAGTTTTCGCTACGATGTTACATATATCTTCACCTCGTATGTCGCGCGCTAAAAACTTATTAGGAATTTATCTTCAGTTGGCCGCTTACGACCAACTGAAGATAAATTCCTCGTACTACCGTAAACAAACGGACAGTCTAGCAATGCCGAAAACCGTTTCGTCATAGCAACTGAAGACGCGCGCGCAACGTACCCAACTTTAGTATCGGATGACGTTCGGTTTCCTGGGATGCGTAACCTATGTTGTTACCAGGAAGGTCCCGGACGCGTATCGACTTTCGGTCACTTACCACTAAAAGTCGGCGTGATTAATTGGCCTGGCTACGCGCATGTCAGGACGCACCAGCCGACGTCGATCTTAGCGATTAGCACACGGTCGAGCGTCGTCGCCGTGGCACCGGGCGCGACGAAATCTGTAGACGGGCGGTTCGGTCCCACGTCCGAGGCGTTAGTTTCAACGTCGATTTCTCGCCACGTAGTTAAACAGGTTAAACAAGACAAATTTACATACCTGCAACTGCCGAAGCTGGTCCTAGCCGGATTTACTGTTTACGACAAAATGTCGGCCGTCCGATTCCGTCCAGTAGGAAGACGGTCCGGGAACTTTCATACGGCGCGGGTCGTCTCCGACTAGAGTTTTGCAGTTCCAGTGATAAAACGGAACAGAGAGAAAGACGTCGTTTTAATTTAACTCGAGAAGAAGTTGAATATCGTTAGTAATGTACGTAGAAGTATACACGAAATTCGGCCTAAATGGAGAGATTACAAGCGTTCGGAGACCCACCAGTGACCAAGCGGTTCCGTTACCCGAATACCGGGAGTTCGGTCGTAGGTTCGCGCTTTTTTGGGTTTTCTCCACGTCTGTAACGCCCGAATAGGGGCCAGTCACCCTTAAAAAGACCTCCCGGAAGGCGTCCCCGTAGGCAGATCGCTAAGTGTTGCTTTGCCATAACTTAACAAAACAAACAAACAAACAATGGAAGGCGTTCCGAAAAGACCGGTAAAATTTCTATATAATTCATTATAAAAACTGTTTATAATTTCCACACGATTATGAGAATGGTATGCCTTACACGGCGCGTACGCCTTTCTCAACCAGGTTTCGGTTTCCGAATTAAACTAAAGATAGTTTCCCCGACATTCGATATTATCCGATTAACTCCCTTGCGATCGTCGGACGACAAAAATGATCAATTTTCCACGAATTGCGTAATTCATCGATGCAGAAAGCTAAATACGCGTCGGCCCTCTCGAATTGTCTCGACTTACAACCCATTACGCGGTACGTAACCACGCCTATTTACGACACTTTCGGTTACAAGTTTCGCAATACCGAATTTTGTGACATCGCAACTCACGACCGATTGGCCAATCCGGGTCAGGTTTCGCACGAAAGGCCTGTCGGGAGCAATCGCCATATACGGATAAAACGGAACCTGCCGGTTGTAAAGATCCGAAATAACCAATAATTCCGCCGAAACGCGATCGGTCGTTTCGACGATGGTAAGCTATTCGTGCGTCGCTAGTGAATTAAGCGAGAAAGGCGCGTGGAAGTCACGTCGGCCTCGCAGAAAGTGGCTAGATTCTTCGGCGATTCTTCTGGCGAGAAAAAAATTCAAAATGGTTAACGGTTTATGCCACAACTACGGCCCGTTTATTCCGAACGTCGGTAATTCTAAGTTTTATAGGATTATATATTTAACGCTCGTACTACGGCAAACAATAGGACAAAGTTAACAATACAAAACTGCCAAACAATTACAAACGAAAGAACTTCCGCGGATCCGAGGCGCGATTGGGAAAGGTGACGACGGATGCGCGCGTGGATCTACATCGGATTAACCCGAGTCGAAACGCTACTGGGTAGGAAACGAAGCATTAAATTAACGAACGACCGGTCCGTAGGTCGGTACGAATCCCGTTTGCGTAAATAATAAAAAAATAACGACAATTATTTCGGGCGGAAGTATCTTGTCAAATATTATTCTTTCTTTTAATATATTTGTATTAATACTCAAATACAATGGAAATTACGTACTACATTTGAAAATGATTATACAATTAAAAAAAATCGGTAACAATTATGTACATTGGCGAGCGGTACTACGTACTTTCCGGCTGCGTCCGGAGTCGACTCCCAGCGCGACCAAAATTCGCGACGGAGGAAGGAGGCCCGAAAAAATTAACTCGCGGGTCACCCGCGCCTCCCCCAAAATCACCAAACAATAATAATTTATCGGATCGCGCCGCCAAAAAGACGAGAGAATTTCTAGAAACTTGGTCCTGGAAGTGGTCGAAGTATTGCGTAGAGACGCGCGGTTCCGGTGGGTTCCGCGTTGGGACGCTTCCGAAATCGCTCGGCGGGCGGCACAGGCGAAATGCGGTGGATTTACTAATCGGGCCAATGGAAATTTGCATAATCGGTGTCGAACGTAAGGGAAAGGCCCGTCGATTAATTTTGATTTGTTTGGATTACGCGTTAAGAGGCTAACGCAGAAACCAACGGTTGTGCGTTTTTCCCGATAACGTGCCGTACAAAGCCGTGGGTGGTCGTTCCGCGCCCGGATTCCGTAGCGGACCGATCGAGAGTCTACTTTAAAATAACATTTAAATTAAAACTCGAATGTATTATTTGTAGTGACGTAATTACACAGGAAGCAAAATGAAAATGAATATGTATAAAATGAAGGTGGTGGGGCGGGCGGGAGGCGTGTGGTGGGGCGTGGGCTAGTTGAGGTCGCCAACGCTGGACGATTCGGACTCGCTGTCGGTGTAGTCTTCGGAGGGAGTGCTGGTGCCGGGTCTGGAGGGCATGTCGCTCAGGGATCCCATGCTCGATTGTCTGGACAGGGCCGGGGTCTTGGATGTCGTGATGGCCACCTCCACGTCGGTCATGTCGGACGACTGGGCCGACGACGCCGGATCTTGGTACATCCTGCAACCATCTCCCTTTTAGCCATCGAAAACCAAAATCTGGGGCGGGACGGGTGCCTCTACTCGGCTTGGGGCCCCCCCCCCCCGCCAAAGCGGACCCGCCACCACCGAATTTGGTGGTAGTCTTTCGAAGAGTGGACTTCTAACGCCTGGCCTTTTTAAATAACTAAAAATTCCTTTTACAGTGTTTTTATTAAAATTTTGTAACTTTATACACTGGGCGGTCGGGAAAGTTGGTGGCCGTTTCCAATAGAAACGAAAGAGACGGTTTTAAAACTAAAAACTACCTTTATTGCGTTACGTAAGCGCCTTGCCCTCTAGGGCAGTGATTCTCAATCTTTTTGAAGTCGGAGAAACACTAAACTTAACACATTTTTTCCCCTGCAGAACACTTACAATACATCCGCTTTAAAGCAGAGGTGGCAAACCTTTTTGAACGCCAATGGCGTCGTCTACTAGACAGAGCGCACTCTGTCTAGTAGACGACGCCATTGGCGTTTGCTAATTACATTTCCACACACAAATTATTTTACGTTCTATTGATTTTTCTTTTGCAACAAATTTAATTGTATACTTGTTTTTTCGCAAAACACTCGAAGTGGCTTCATGGAGCACCCGTTCCGCAGACCACGGATTGAGAACCACGGGTCTAGGGGAAGCCGGATAATACCCTCTTCCTACCACTTTCTAGTTTTTGGCAGCTTCCAAACGGCTACCGACTTTTCCCGCCATCCGATAATACGTTAGGTCCAATTCCCCATTAACGTGGCTCTCTCCTTATCGCGATTTTCAGGCCATTCAATGACCTCTGTCGTGGTTCCTGTGTAGAAAAATCGCTTTCAAGTACTTTGGCCCCAAAGTGCCAGGCGACGTATATTTTCGCAGCCGATCAACACGCGAAATCCGTAATTCCCGGCGTAGGCCACGTCGTCCTTAGCACCGTATACCGCCCGGAGTGGAAATTTCAAAAAAGTGCAAAAAATAGCAAATATTAGATTTTAAAAAATTCCCATAATTGGTCGGAAATCGCCTTCTCTTTCGAGTAGTGTAGGCAGGTAGGGAAGCGATGGCCTCGCTCCGCCAATCGCGCTAAGTGCGGAGCCGGCATTAGATCCTTTGACTTGGTAAATTACCAGCTAACCCCTCCTCGTACAGTACGTATGGCTTTTACTCCGAGCGAATGTTTCCGGACACTCGTTTAACACGGAAATTACGAAAACGTTATTTACCTTGTTTGCTCGTTGGGAATATCCTGGATCTGGAAATTCTGTATGAATTCCGAAAATAAATCTCCGCGGGCCATTTCTGTAAAAAATTAACAGTAATTACGTGAAATACTTTTGCGTATTTTCTGGTTAACTAATCGCTTGGCCGTTTACTGGCTTACCACGTTATGACAATTTACATCGTTTGAAGATATTTATCGTCATCCATTTCAAAGCATTTTTAATAGTACAGTACGTATCTTTCCTTAAAACTTATTTAAAATACAAATTTTGTCATTGATGTACGTTCTAAAATTAAATATTTCGTATTGTTTAAAAAACGATGCTTCCAAACTATTGGGTCCATGCAAAAGTTTCTGGAATTTTCTAGTTTTATAGCATGACATGTATTTCAAGAACAAAAAAATAGTTTATTCGAGAATATAATTGCCATTCGTATAAGTATACTTTGAATAATAATAAAAGACAAGAGTATTCTCAAAACTTTTGCTATTAAGCTTTGTTTCGTTATGCCTTTTATTTATATGAATTCTTTAATTTTATCCTTTTGTTTTTTTTTTGTATGTTGCCATGTGGTTTATAAAAACTGTTTATTGAAAATTCAGTTAGAAAGTTTTTAAAATTGTTTCAGAACATAATGATGTAAAATGTTTGAATTAATCAAACATTTCATTCCACATTTAAGAATGATAAATGTAGTTGAAATTGTTTCAAGAATCTTTATCCCTTTTTTAAATACAGACATCTTTAAGTTGAATTTAGCTGTTTATGAAAATGTTATTGCTAAGGAGTCAAGCATAAGCCTATCTACCATTTGCTATTATTAATTATTATTATGCTATTATTATTTAAATAATAAATTTTGGTAAAATTCAAACACTTACGAACAATATAGGATTCCAAAGACTTTGGAACCATCAGTCGGGCTTTTGCAATGTCGGCAGAAGATGGATTTCCCGTGTCGAGATTTAACGCTAGTCCCATTCTCTTTAACACTTCGATATCGTCGTGTATTTCAAATGTATTGTCAAAATTAAATAAATATTCCATCCTAACAAAAAACATCTCTTAATATAATTTTTGAAAAAATTAAAAATTATATACACACATGCACATTATATATAAACATACTTGTCATTAGAGATGCTACAATCGATCACAGTTTTCTTACTAGTATTGACAATAATAAAGGGCAATTGAATGGTCGAATTTCCTAGTGGCCAGCATTGCTGTTTCTCTTTATCTTTATTGCGTTCCACTAGATTTTTAAATGCTATTTGCTGAATAGATAAAATTTTTAAGTTTTTCATCATAACAAAGCATAAAAAAACTCATAGTTTGTTTCATTTAAATATACAGGTACTTACTTGTAAAATTAAATCCTGCAGCTGTTGTGTTTTCAATCGTATCCTTTCGATTCTTTTCTGTTTTTCAAGCTAATAATCAAAACTGTTTTAAAACTACCTTCAAACAAAAACACACAGATATTATAAACACTGATATATGTATTTTTTACCTCTAAATTATGACATTCTTGTGCAGAATTTGTGGGTAAACCAAGCCATTTAATTTCTTTTTTTTCTTTAGATATAATATTCATTGCCATGAGAACATTTAATGCGTCATAAACACGTCTCCGGATATTTTTTTGATCATATGCCTGTTTGAAAAAAATTCAAATGTTTTCAAATATATTTTGAATTTTTTAAATAAACAAACTTAAGTAAACAGTTACCTACTTGGTCTGTAGGTGACATATGTCTGTGAGGATCTGTAAATTCTGCAACAAGTTCATCTGCCACTTCATTATAAGAGGTAGTTCCCTTTTTTTGAACTTTTTCACATACTTTCATGGAGAAATGCCGTAAACCTTTTCCACCTTTTTCTCCCTTTTTACTTCTTTTACTTTTCAAAAAATGTAATTTCTTTTTGAAAATTCTTTTACTTTTTCTTTTCAAAATTGTAAAATAAACAAACATTTCTTTAAAATATTTCTGAATTCTTTTGAAAAGAAATTTCTCTTAATCTAACTCAAAAAATATATTTTATATATTTTTAGAGTTAGATCAAGAGAAATTGTTAGATTAAATATAAAATATAAAGTTAATTTCTATGTATAAATATAATATAATCTAATCATCAATGAATGTATTGTAGAGTCCACATTTACAGCACCATGAACAAATTCATATATATAACTTGTTGCTGCTCATTACAAACATGTCATGTTCTGCCATTTTTGTTGCATGATGCCATAAATTTTACATTCATAGAATTATGAATTTTATTATATCATGGTGTCATCAATAATAGAAATCTAAAGTTAGATAAAGTTAGTTTTTAAATAATAAAAAAAAAACAATTTTTTTATGAAAATAAGTGGATTAGTTTAACAAATAAAAGAAAGATAATTTCAATGAAGTAAATTCATAAAGACATCATTTAAAATTTTAAGCATAATTCAATCATACCTTTCTGAATATTCAGAGTCACCCAATTCATGGCATCTTTTTCCTGACCACGTTCCAGAATGATCCACAATTGGAGACAATAAATGTTGAGGCGTTCTTGGACTATTATTCAAAATTTGTGTGCTAGCAACCATTCTCTGAGGGGTACCAAGAATCTAATATGAAATAATAATAATAATCATCATCATCTGCATAAATTAAAAAAAAATTAAACAAACAGTTCTATTTAACTAATTTTCTTTGATTTTTCTCTGAAAATCTGTAAAAAAATTTTTGTGTTAAATATTTATGTATCAACTTGTAAATACATCTTTTCTCACAGTAGCAAATAGCAAAATATCACATTCATATGACTGTGTCTCTGTAAATAAATTTATTATTTATATGTTAGTAAAGCTTAATTTTTTAATTGTATAAATAAAAACTTTGCTAAATACATGGGTAGGCTGAAAAGTAATGCACACATGCTTGTATAACACGAACAAAAACAAATAGCAAGATTGGGCAAAAAGTACAATTCTTAAGCTTCAAAATCATATATTTATTTTTCAACATAGTCACCATTAAGGCTAACACATTTCTCCCAACATGAAACAAGTTTTTTCATTCCGTCACTAAAAAATTCTTCCGACTTTTCTAGAATCCAGGACTTGACAGCTGCCTTCATCTCATCGTCTGAGGTGTAATGATTACCCTTGAGGTCTCTCTTGAGTAGAGGAAAAAAATAAAAATTGCAAGGCGCAAGATCAGGGGAATAAGGAAGGTGTGGAATCGGTTCAAACTTCAGGTCTCGCAGAGCCTCTATGGTTGTGTGCGAGGTGTATGGACGATCGTTGTCATGTTGCAAGATTACTGGTGCCAGGCTGCCTCTAACACAACAAACTCAATGTCGAGGTGTTTTAGAGTCTGTATGTACTGAGAAGAATTTACCATTGCTCCTCATTGTGATGTTTAACATCTGTGGCAGTGATCAGACATCCACTGCATGTTTCATCAACAATTATGGCTTTTCCAGGCTCACACCACAAAATTTTATTACCCATCAATTTACAGTAGACCTATCAATAGCATCGTCATCATAAACAGATTAACTCGAAATATACTGGATGAACCAAACGAAATCAAACTGCGCATGCGCATAGAGGGAGAATGTTACTTCCATATGCCACCTGGCACGCTTCTGAAAATCATTTTGTTCACACTCGACAAGCATGTGCGCATTACTTTTCAGCCTACCCTCATAAATTAATGAAACAATTCCTCTATTTCAGTCTCTCTCAAAGTGTAGTAAATATACCTCCAGGAGTTGTGCTAAAGGTCTTTGAGAAGTATGTGACAATTCTTGGATACATATATCACCAACATACAAAATCATTAAAAAAAAAATACTGTAGTAACAAATTATTTTAAATGTATACATTTCCTAATAATTCCTAATATATTTCATATGAATTCATCTACTCAAATCACAAGTTCTACTCATCAAGTGTTGCATTTGGGTAGTTTGCAAAAGATTTTTCTGACAAGAAAGTACTGTACTTGTACTTATGAAAATTGAAGAGGGAATTCACAGGTGTCAAAATTTTGGGAAGCACTGCTTTATTTCACAGTTAAAGATTTCTATGTTCAGTATAGCATCTGATAAAAATCAAAAGATTACAATTTTAATTGTGCAATGTAGATCTCATGGATTGAAAAAGAATAACATTTGCCTGAGTTCTATTATCTCCTATGAATAAATAAATTAAAACATTCCAAATTTCCTTAAACTGATCTTAAAAACAACAGTCAGAATCAAATATGGACCCCACAACTATTATCTAATATTCAAACATATTGCCAAATATGCCATCTAAACATTCTGAATCAAGTTCTTCCAGACTTATATTAATTTCAAAACAATACAGTCAAACCTGTTTTTATGCGGGGGATAGGGACCGCATTAAAAAAAACGCATTAAAAAAAATCTCACGAAACTTCACGAATGGCTGTAAATAATAGTTTTCGCGACACAATTAAAAAATATTTTTTTTATGCGGTCAACAGGGACCGCATAAAAAAAGTCTCACATAGAAAATAACTCAAAATCGTACGAAATAGAATTTATTGACAACAGATGTCAGCACTTGACTGCATCGTCTGGTCTATCGTCTGTTTTACATATTTTTGTCCAGGTGGTGTTTTGTTGACTTAAAAAGTAAATTATTTCATTTTTCGCATATTCATGCAATAATATTACTATAATAAGTGCATTTATGCTATAATAAGTTTATTTAGCTATAATAAGTCAACGTAAGACATGACGAATCGCACGAGACTAGTCGCCAACTATACCGCACAAATTAAAAATTCGCATTAAAAAAATCGCATATAAAAAGAGCGCATAAAAACAGGTTTGACTGTATATGATTGTAACGGTTATTTACTACATGTCAAGTGAGTGTTTTGTCTTGTGTATAATTTCTATCATCATCTACATAGTACGATTGAAAAGTTCGGGGACTTGGCATAAAATTCCTTACCTTAAAAAGTTTATATTGCCAATGCACAACCATCTTCAAAGTAATCACCTTGGGCGATACACTTTTGCCAACGCTCGTATAACTTCTGGAAGCACTGCTGGAAGCCATTTTTTGAAACCCCCCATAAAGCCTCCTGCAATGTGGCTCTCACCTCATCTGATGACACAAAACGACATCCCTGCAAATGCTTTTTCATTGATGGAAACGAATAAAAATCACACGGAGCTAAGTCCGATGAATAGGCGGGGTGTGGAAGCACATTAATTTGAGTTTTGGCGAGAAACTGTGTGCCCATTTGGGACCAATGTGCAGGTGCATTGTCATGCAGAAGGTACTAGTCTCCACTTCACCAGATCTCCAGAATCCATTTGCCATAAACAGCCGTTTATGGAGAATGGATTCCCTCAAATGACTTAAAATGTCTCGATAATGCTCCTTGTTTACTGTTCTGCCTTCGGGAATAACTTCTGAATGAACAATTCCTTGAGAATCAATAAATACCTCCATCATAACTTTCCCTTTGCTCCGATCCTGCCAGAATTTCTTTGATCGCGGTGAGGAGAGTGATTTCCATGTTGAAGAGAAACGTTTTGATTGGATATCAAATAAATAACACCACATTTCATCACCTGTTATGATGTGAGTAAAAAAAGCTGGATCCTTATCAGCTTTGTTGATTAAATCACCCAATATTCTCATTCGTTCTTCCTTTTGTCCAGAAGTCAAAAGCTGAAGGACAATGTGCTGAGACACACTGTGCATGTTAAGATCTTCCATTAAAATACGCTGGCAACTAGCCTTTGATAAGTGAGTAGCCACAGCAATTTTTTCAAGGGTTTGGCAACAATCTTTGTGAACACATTGAGAGACCAACTCAACATTTTCCTCATTCCGTAAAGTCAAAGGTCGGCCAAAGCGTTCATTGTCTGTGATGGATTCTTGGCTCTCTTTAAAATGCTGATGCCATTCATACACCTTTGATTTCGTCATGGTAGAATCACTGTACACCTTTCTTAGCAATTTTAGTCTCTGTATGTTTTACCTAAACGCTGACAAAATTTAATGTTGCAGCGCTGTTCTTGAAACTTTACTTTTATTACACTGCAGAACAAAGGTAACTATCTCCGGAAGAAAACAGCAGCACTCACAGTTTAATCACATGACATGGGCGAAACCAACCTGAACATGCTGTAATTTCAAATACATGTTTTTGTTGTCATAGATTACTGTAGTCCCCAAACTTTTAGATCATACCATGTATATGGATATAAATGGATCTATATGAATTTAAATATGAAATGACTTAAATCTATACTGGTAGCCCTCGGTTTATGCTGGCTCAATTTACACCAATTCACAATAACGCCACTGTGCAATTTGCCATTTCGCGGTGTAGTTCCCCGATTTCCTTATGCTAGACTGATTTTCGTTTGTGTTGATGCATATACTGAGCCGCGACATTGTACTGTATATTCATCAAAACAAAGATTTTTATTGAATAACTTATTTTCTCTGTTTATTATTATTGAGTATGTATACATTTGCATTAAATTAATATTAAAATACTAAACATTTAGGTACCCACGAGTAAAGTTATTAAACCTAATAGTCCAATAAATGGTGTCCTAATCCAGAGCGCCAATGAATGTGAATAGTTTGTATCCCATATCAGTTTGTTCAGGAAAACACCATACGATGCAGTAGAACTTCTGGTGATCATAAACTATCATTAGTGAAACAAAACCAACTTTAACTTTCCCACCCAAACTGACCTTATATATGCGCTATGGCAGCCGGCGATTGACCAATTAGCATCTCTGCTCGTCTGTAGCTCTATGTCAGGTTAGTGTATCATTTCAACTATGGAAAGTTTGACAGATGGGAGGTGACTGCGAGTGTGCCATTCAACAGGAACATAACGTTTTGCTTGTAAACAAAACGTAGAACCTGAATGTAAACAAGAGAAGACTGTCAGACAAGAGGATTGTGAGAGAGTACGACGAGTACAGGTGACTTTTCTTGCGAGTGCACTTTACTCAACAAGAGTGTGGACGACGTTTAGTTTAGCAGCTTCTTTATTATTTCACTTAATACATCTTGCTTAACTGAGCTTCAGAGCAGGTAGAATTTATTTTAAGTGCTGTTCTACTCCAGGATGGAGGTAGACTTGAATCTGGGGAGGCGCTGGCACCGTCGGAGACGGTGGCCCGCAGCGACGTAGAACATTTTCAGATATATTCCCAATTTGCGGAACTGAACAAATTCCAACTGATGAGCTCGGATTTTCCATCAGACCATGTGTATACTGTCTTTTTAGAGGGGAGCGGACCGCTACACCGCCTCTGTCTGGCAGAATTATACAAAGCACTTAAACCGCACTTTCCCCAACCAGCGACCTTAACAGACATTTAGTATGCTAGGGGCGGCTTTCTGATACTAAAGTAATGGGACCCTCGGACTATTGAGAGAGCTCTCCAACTAACCAAGTTAGCAGGAACCCCGGTCAGGGGTCGTCTTGCCCCAGACAGTGCCCAAACTGAGTACCTACTACGAGGGGTAGACCCCTCCATATTAGTTCAAGAAGTGCTAATGGAGGCCGGCCACCCAATTATTGAGGTCCGTCTGTTCATGCGAGTCCACAACAACGTTCGCCACCCGAGCCTTACCATATATTTTTTGGTAGGCCGGGCTACTCCCATCAATTCTGTAAAACTATACAACCAATGTTTCTCATGTGAGCGCTACGTACCACGGCCAAGACAGTGCACCTGGTGCTTCGCTTTTGGGCACTCAAAGAAGACCTGCCAAGGACGGCGACGATGTCATTGTTGCGGTGAGGACCACGACCTGGCCCTATGCACCAAGATCACCAACAACTGTATCTGCTGCGGGAAACACCCACAGCGTAACCTCCCCACAATGCCCACTGTACCAGCGCAAAGCTAACATCCTCAAACTAAACATCCAGAAGAGATGCTTCTACACGAAAGCCAAGAAGTTGCAACGGGAGGACAGCAAAACGTATGAGCAAGCGGTGGCTATTACAAAACCATCGCCGGCACAAGTACGGCCCAGGACCTCCCAGCGGGTAGAGTGGGAGCCAGAGGGTTGGAATGACACAAAAAGGAGGCAGCAGACAGAAATACTGACATGTCTAACAACTCTTGAAACAGCGGTAGCAGCCCTAAGGGAGGAACTGCGTGCAATACGACAGGCGATTAGTCCGGAAAACTGGACCCACACACCGCAGACCGAACCCAGGAGCAACCACAGATAGCGGCAACGCCAACAGCTGGGAAACACCTATCCAGGAAAGCGGAGACACAGGTGGCATTACCACAAGTAAAAAAGATGAGAGGGCGTACTCAACGGCAGCACACAGCAACGAGTTATACAGATACAGACGATCTCCCAACAGGGGACGAGGACCCGAGCAGCCCGAGCTTATCGAATGAACAGCCCCTGGAGGAACCCGACCTTAACGCCAGCAGAAAGGATCAAGACCCATGGACGCACAACCTCTGCCCACCATCATCATGTCTAGGTGGCTACAGAACCAACAGGCTTTACGCATAATCCACTGGAACGTGAGGGGAGTAAGGGCCAAGAGAGAGAGATGATCCTAACAGCAGACTGGTATAATGAGGCTGACATCATAATGCTACAGGAAACGTGGCTGAGGCCTAACACAACATTTAGGCTACTGGGGTTTACAATCTTTCAATCGGATTGACCCTCCAGCCAAAGAGGAGGACTCCTCACAGTGATTTCCCAGCGGTGGCCGGCTCGACATTTGAGTCACGAAATCACAGCAGGCGATCTAAAATATCAAGAGTCACTAGTCTTTGCCACAGGACGGCCCATCTCGATTGTCAATATCTATGCACCACACGGCCAGCTCACTGAGGAAAATTTAGAGGTGGTCACGTTTGTGACCACAGGCAACGACTGATGGAGAGTGACTGGAACGTGCACCATCCCCATTGGGACAAAGGGGTGCATGCAGCTGAACAGCGCAGGCAGAACTCTCTTCACATGGCTCACGACGGCAGACTATGGTTGCCTTAATATCAGGGAACCAATGCACTTCTACCACGGTGGGGAAACAGCGATAATATAACCTTCTGCTCGACTGATCTTCTGGGATCAATGACGTGGGGTATGTGCAGAGACAATTTGGGCAGCGACCATGCCCCAGTAGAGACGACTGTAACTATGCCAGGCACACCTTTGCGGCGCACAACTATCCGTATCCGGTGGAGAATGGATTGGACCCGGTACACCAACCACCTAGAGGAGCACCTCAACCCTCCACCCCGTACGTACAATGATTTGCTGGGAAGCGTCGCACAAACAATTACGGAAGTGACAGAGAGCTACCTCACACCACCTCAGGGGCTCCCGCCACAGTAGACCCCTCTTTGTAGGCGCATACAGGCGAAGAAGAGGAGGGCCTTTAATCTGGCCCAGAAGTATGCGTCGCTCACATGGTGGACTACATACAAGAAGATGAGAGTGGAGCTCCGCCGACGGGTTCGGCAGTCCCGGCGTGATTGATGGAACAGCATTTGCACCAGATTGCTCACAACAGCAACAATCTACAGGATTTTCCAGCGCTTGCGCTCCCCATTGGGGAATGCAGAGGATCATCACTATCCTGCTAACTCCAACAGTCATCACACTGAGTCAACAGGAGGATGAATTGGCGAGATTTTTCGGTCACCCCCGTGTGCAGGGATGTTTTGCACCCCTCCTGGAGCCCCAATGATCACAGAATAGATGAGACGAGCAGCCTTTCATGATGCCAGAACTGATACAGGCAATCCGCCGGTTGCAACCCACAACACCAGGCCTGGACCAAATAGCAGCGCAAGCCTTGAGGGGCCTTCCACCAGAGGGCCTAAGGGCTCTTCTCGATAGATTCAACGACATCTGGACAACAGGGGACTGCCCCCCAGAATGGAAAACGGCGATAATAGTCCTGATAGCAAAGCCCGGACGTCCGCCCATGTCGGCAAGCTAATACAGGCCGATATCACTCACTTCACAGGTAGCAAAAACATTCGAGAGGATGGTCCAACATTGCATCCAACTTCAGCTGGTCCGGGAGAACCCTTTCCACTGCCACCACTTCAGGTTCCTCCCTTACAGGGACGGGGAAGCCCTGGTGGTTTTACATCACCACGTCGCAGTGGCTAGAGGCCAACATAAATGGACATACGTGGTGGCATTGGATCTCGAAGGAGTGTATGACTCAGTCTGCCAAGAAGGACTTCTGGCAAAACTGTCAACCTTGGGGATCAGAAACCACACGTGTTGTTGGCTCTCCTCATTTCTCTTGAGATGCGTATTTCGTATCCGCTGGAGAGGGGTGTTCTCCACCCTCTATGAGTTCAACCAGGGTGTCCTGCAAGGGAGTGTCCTTGCACCCCTGCTTTTCACGTGTTACATGGCAGACCTGTGAGAAGCCCTCCCGCCCTCGGTCACAACTTTAGTATAGGCTGACGATATCTACATCATTGCAACGTGTACTTCTCAGGCTAGCATGACTAAGTACGCGCAAAATGCACTGGACACCCTAGACCACTGGGCGAGCTGTTGGAGCTTGTTTTTCATTTATGTAGAACCTAACCCTATACCTCACTGTAAATGTGGGTTCATTTTATGCCAATTCGATTTGCACCGACTTTTGTAGGAACGGAACTGCGGCATAAACCGAGGGCTACCTGTATACGTGTCACTTATTCCATATCTTAATAACGCAATATGAATTATCGTTAGATGTACAGTTTATATAAATAATTGATTTCAAAAAAAATTTTTACAATCAATTTAATTTGCAGTAATATTCTCTAGGCATTTACTTGTCAATCCACATTTTACTTCCATTTATACTGAAAATTTCTAATTTGTTTTTGATATTTTATAATCCCAATTTTACAATATGGAGAAAAAAAAAGGCTGGCAAGGACTTTCTTGGTACTAATACAGGAGGTTAAGGGAGCATTAGGAAGTACAATCATTTACAATTATGATTAGGATATAAAATTTAAACAACAGAAGCTTAAAATATTTTTGTTGAATTATGAGAACTTTCTCTGTTTAAAAGTATATTTAAGCTGAAAAAAATACTAAGATGCATTTGAACAAAATTAAAATTGTATGTGGTCTTATCTGTTAGAGTTTATTAAAAAAATTTTATTATTATTATTAATTATTAGGTTTACAAAAAAGGAAAAGGCTTAATTTTCAAGGAAGAAATAATTTTCTAAAAAAATTTTAAATGCCAATAACAAGTAAAATTTTCATTATGTCCAACACATTTCAGATATGACACACAACATCCCTCTATCTCCCCACCCCTTTGACCTTTACCATCAATGTCCCTATATATACAAATAATCCCACCAAGTTTCAAAGTCTTGGTTCATCCAGTCCTGAGATATGATGCAAAATAAAGACCAACATCACCAAACAATTTAAGCAATTTACATTTTTGTTCTTGTTAAGCATCAAAACATCAAGAAATGCAAAACCCCAGGGGGAGTCAAAATATGACTTATCACCATACTCTCTCTCCCTATGTTACATTCTACAACAGCCAGAAAAGTAAAATCAAATGGAGAACACAAAAATCACTAAAAAATCCAGCAACGAGTTGCTTAACTTTCCAAACAGAATTTAAAATTTCGGTGGTACCATCTGTTATGATATTTTATTAAAAAACTTTTATATTTTTTATTATTACAATATCACAAACCTGCCTATAAAATTTCAGAAATTTTCAACTAAAAGCATGGGAGTTAAGCTTTAAAGAGTGAACAAAATCATGCCCCCCTACATACACATTAATACCCATACATACAGGAAAGACTCCCAAATTTTTTTGTATTCCTTGACATTTTATGGTTGAGTCCAACAATGTAAAAATCTTGGAGGATCTTTTTTTTTAACTGATTACTATACTTTCCCTCTGTCATATATAACAGAACCAGAAAAGTAAAAATTTAACTAAATGTTAGTTAATACGTTAACACTGTTTCATTAAACCTAATTAACAGAAATTTTCAGTTCATATTATCTGAAAACTAAAACCGGCATAAACAACTTAAAAATAAGTCTTTGCAAATTGTTGATTATCATTTAATACCGAGCATAGAGATTTTATTATATAAAATGTATCGCTACTGCAAATACAAATAATTTTTTACTTACTACTGGTGAGCTTGAAAGATGCATTGTTTTTGGTAATATGGTAGGTTCCATTTTAAACGGTGACATTTTATACAGGTATTTCATTAATAACTTATACCCCAAAGCTTTAAATAATTCCTGAAATTAAAAATTTTAATTATTATTTTTAATTCATAACATTCCAACCACAATTTTTTAATGTTTTTTTTAAATATCTAGCATTGTATTTTAATTAACTGTAAACTACAGGTACTCCTCACTTTACGACCACTCGCACTTACGACCTGAAATTCGGGGAATCCCCTTTCTCAGCTTGAGTGTCGATCAGTGGCGAATGGTGACATGCACACTAAGCCTACTATAATTATCTTATAGTACTATAATAGGCTAATAGCGTACTATAATAGTCTTTTTATGAATAAATTTGAAGTTTGTTGCGTAATTTGTATAATTTTATAACGATCCTATATTCCCAGTGCAACTCCTTGCTTATTGACCAATTCACTTAACGACATAGTCGTCAGAACGGAACTCGGTTGTAAAGTGAGGAGTACCTGTATTTATATATAAAAGTATAAAGAAAAAAGCTTATGGCATCGATTCATCAAAATATAATTCAGATATTTATTTGCGAGGGTGCATTCTTAAGAGTAAGAACCTTTCAATGCTAGACGTAATTACCAAGTAGTGCATCAAGTTTTTCAAAAACGTTTAGTATCAAAAACGTTCGATTCAGCACGACACAGTCCGACTGAAAATCGTTCCAATTTCCGGCCATTTCAGTTACCGATGTTCCAATTAACGACGCTCTACTGTATTATGATTACTATTAATACATTTTATTTTCACATATTAAAAACATGCAGAAATCATGATTTAATAACAACTCCTCTATTTTCATATCTATGAACAGTTCATGAGTAATAATCAGCAGCAAACTATAATATTTTTTAAATGTTTTTCATCTATTTACTAACCTGTAAGCCATTCAAAAAACAAAAAAATGATAATTATAGCAGACTACTTGTTTCAATCACTGAAAAGAATTCTCTTAGCTATACTTTGAATGAATTTATCAAGTAAGCTTGTTAAGACATTAAGACATTCTTTGCTACTTTATCTTTTATTTTTATAAAAACAAAATTTAACATGGAATCCGTGTTCAGACATATTGTGTTCTAGGTCCAGGATTAAGGATAGGAATATGTATGCATAAAATCAATTAGCAGAAACAAAATAACATGCTTTTAGTTCCGTTTACATGTGTGTTCATTTACCCTAAAAACAAAAAAAAAGTATATTTTTTTTATCTTCTAAATATAGATATCATTGAACATGTAATCCTTTAATTCATGACAATTTACACTGTTCATATACATTAGCTACAGTAATTGCCACCAGTTGTTTGAATAGAAACATATCATCACTGAAGGAGATTCTATGCTTTAAAACTTGCTTCCCTGTAAAGTGTCTTCAGGAAACAACAACAACTATGTTCAATCCATTGGCATCTTTCTCTTCTTTGATTAATCTCTTGAAAACATAAATTGGCCAATTTTATGCCAGCATTGATTTCCTAATGATTAATCACCATCTTTACGCTTGAAGTTATGCCCGAAGGTTTGACTTATCTTCATTATCATCAACATCTCAAGATTATCCAATAGCAAAATTGTCATTAGACAACATCCTTAGGCACTGATGATAATCTCAGTTTCTTTGGAATCTAAATTAGTTTAATACATTAACTGTAATGGATTCAGAAATATATCTAGAATCCTGACATGCAAAGCTCGCAAATGCACTTATTTCCTTTAAAAAATTCAAATGTTTCATTTAATATTATCACTGGTGAAAGATTATTGTAATGTTTCATCACTGTATACAAGATTACATTTCATTTGTTTTCATTTTTATAAACTTACAGCTGACATTGAAACTAGTCCATTTTAGTAATAAAAAAAAATTAAAATGTCTTCAAAATTTGATGGATGAAGAACCGAATAGTGCTCTCAATCATTCAGATGACAGATTATTTCTATCATTATCTAGTCCAGCAATGGCAAACCTTTTCCCGAAGGTAAGTCAAAATTGAATTCAAAATTTATTAACTCTAAATCAGTGGCTGCCAACCTATCTGACCTCACAGACCACAAAACTCACAATTTTGAATTCTGCAGACCACTATCATGAGTTTTTTTTAAATGATACGAACATCTATAGAATAATGATCATAAAAGTTCCATTTTTACTTTATTAATATGAAATTCACTTGTTTAATTATAACAAATTAGTATGAAGTTTGTTGTTGCTTGTTCAATTGATAAGTCCTTTCATGTTTGGTTTTAGATCTCAATAAAAAAAACCCCAATGGGTGAGAAAAAACATTTTGCATTTCTTTCGTAATACTTTGCGTAACCTTGAGTTGATCAATGTCCAAATTTCTCCACAAACCAGCAAAATTTTCTTACGGATCACCAGTGGTCCACAGAATCAGTTACTGACTGCTGCTATAAATTGCAGGTCAAATATTTAATATGAGTTATCAAACATAACAAGCAACATGATTATAATGGAAACAAATATTTCATTTAATGGGAAATCATCTGTTGTTTATTTGATGACAATTTTCCTATCTGAGGTCCACAATGACTTAAGACTTCACAGCAGCTTTAGGACCCTGCGTTCATTCTGCATACTGTATATAAAATTTTGAAATCTATCAAATATTTTTTATAGTTTATAAACCTGAACTTTCTAAATATTCAATATGGGTACCTTGAAATGCTTGTGTGTGTCGCAAGTTCACCATCACTGATCTAGACACTACTTGGGCTGCAATTTTCAAACTACACACATGTAGATTCTGACTATCATCTGTCTGTTTGGTCTTCTTTAATCTTGAAAACAGTTAGATAGATAAAAATCAAGACCAGACATGAAAAGCTTAGGGACCCAGATGCTCGATTAACTATACACAGACTTCTGTTCTGGATTGGAAATACAGTAGAGAGTCGTTAATCCGAATCAATTGGGGACTGAAGTTGTTCGGATTAGTGATTTGTTTGGATAACTGATTATGTAGGAAAAAATATATTAACCAGTACAATGTTCAAATTTTTCTCCATTACGTGTCGCTTCGTGTTGAATTTTCGTCTATTTTAAGCCTGATGAAAATTTTTATAATAATAATCGAGGCTATTATATCGTTAAAAATTATTTCTTTATTTTGTACAAACAAAATAAATATGTTGAAGAATATAAAAACATGAAAATTATACTTTAGAAGTAAATCTAGTATCAAAAACGTTCGATTCAGCACGACACAATCCAACTGAAAATCGTTCGGATACCGGGGTTTGGATTAAAGACACACTACTGTAATTTAATTTTAAAAATTACACTATGATAAAAAAATTGCAGCCCGGCATTGTGATGATCTCACAATAATTGTCTTCAAATTTATTTAATTTGCACTTTAAATTACATCATATTAAATTTCATTTCATACTTCATAATTTTACTTTTATTACATATCAATATTTTAAATGCATGAATTAAATTCAGTATAGCTGATAAATATTACAGTCACTTAGAAAAAGACAGTTAACAGAAAACGTAAAATCTGATTAAAAAATTTATATAGATTTCAACTAATCGATTATTGGTAAATTAAGTTTTACAACAACTTTCATTTGATCAATGCTTTTTATTGTCAATAATTGCTGCTATAATTGCCTTTGCCTTCTTTGCAAAAAGATAAAAACTATAAATAAACTGAATGTAACAACTTTGCTGAGAGTTTTGCCCCTTCTCAGGCTAATTTATTTCAGATGACCATTCAAAAAATGCCAATTTTTTTTCATTGCTATTTCATATATAATTAATATTCATGAATATGCAAAAAATTAGTTCCTAAAAATAGAATAATTTATTAATTATTTACTTAATAGTTATTAATATTAATAATAAATAAAACAATTTTGATTATTTATTTGAAAAAACTCCCAAAAATAATTTACACAAATGCTGCCAAATTCTGAAAATAAATTACATTTTCTTGCCAAAAATGGAAAAATAATTTTCTTATAATGAAACCATTCCTTTTCCTTGTTACTTTCTCTTAAGCCTGGACTCCACATTACCGGAATCTGCGACGTAATTGTAAAACTGAAAGCCAAACTGACGAAACTTTCAGTTTTGGAACGTTCAGTTGGGCAGAAACAAGACTGAAAACAGAGTTAAAAGTTATTTAACTTTTCTGTTTTTGTTCCACACTTCTGTCGTGCTGCAGCCAATAAAAACACAAGGATTTGTGACGCGTAGTCCTGTGTATTTGATTGTCGTAATGGCGGAAAGTGTAGCGAAACGAACGAGGAAACAAATAATTTGGAATTATTCATCGAAGAAGTTAGAAAATACAGATGTCTGTATGACAAAAAATGTAAATAATTCAAAGATTAACAATTTCATTGTTAATAAATGCAGAGAAAGCATGGCAAAATCCGTAGCGTCGTCCATATTTGACTCTTTACGACAATTACAGAACTGATCAACAGATGGCAATTTACGCATTTCCATGTAAGCGTCAAGGTAAAATGAAAACAGAACTGAAATGAAAACGCTATATGTTTCAGTTCTGTTTCTGAGTTTCTGTTTTCAGGTAATGTGGAGTCCAAGCTTTACACACAATGAAGTGGCATAATAAGACAATAGACTATCAATACATTCACTTTATTAAATATTATATTTTATATTTATTGCCAAGATGTGTTTCAGGTATAAAACCCCTCTTCTATTGGCTTGACGTAAATTCTTTCATCCTTTTAAGTTGATGTATTGATAGTCTATTGCCTTATTATACCATTTCATTGTGTGTAAGAAAAAGAAAGGCAAAATAATTTTTATAACATAATGCCATCTATCGAAGAAATAGAGAAATAAACATTAACAAAAGTAAACACATCAGAGAGGTTAAAATAAATATTTCTAGAGCATTTTTGACAACAAACGTATGATATATGTCAGATCCAAAAAAGCGATCACTGCATACGAATGTATAAGATGCAAGTGTGACTGTTACATTTCAAATTGCAGCCCTTTCTCAAAGAACAGATGATGGGATGACAGTGGGGGAATTGGGCTGCAATTTGAAATGCAATTTTCAAACTGCAGCCCGATTCCCACTGTCATCCCATCATCTGTCCTTTGTTAATCTCAAGAATGGAGTTAGATAGATGAAAATCGACCTCATGCGGAAAGCTTAAGAGACCAGAGGCCCCAGTTAACTCCATTCAAACTTCCAGTCTGGACCAGAAGTCATGTGATTTCAATTCAAAATTTTTACCTTGTTATGCTATATAGAGCAATAAATCTGATATACAATTCATCCTCACCATAAACCAAGATCAGTAGATAATACATCACTCCAAACTCTATTGTGTACAATATTCGTGAAATCTCGCATTTCCTGTGATAAAAGTTGTGTGAAAAATAACATCAGTGTAGAAAAAAGTAATCATAGTTTCAGATTTGGCACCAAAAGTTATATTTACTGAAATTAATATATGATTAAAAATTGCTGCCTGACAATGTCACAATAAATAATTTCAATTTTTGCAATTTATCATGCAGAAAAATTGTGTTGAAAATAAGATAATCTGATGATTTTGTTATCAAATATTTAAAAAACGAAAAATTATGGAAGAAAGGGGTGTAATGGCAGTCTCCACTTTTGTCTCCACATGATAAATGCATCATTCTTTGAAAAATTCGACAATTGGGTTCAATAATAAATGAAATACAAACTGTTGCAGAAGCCCCTAGTTCTCATTGGACCACTTATCAAATTGTTAGGCCATATCCAAATTTAGAATATGTAAGAGAAGAAATCTGCTTAAAGCCCCACCATATCACTGCTCATCTTGATGTTGAATGACATCATATTAAAAACTGGATTAATTAAAACACAATCATAATATGATTGTGTCTTAATTAATATAGAGAAGTGAATCTTAGATGGTCTGGAAGGCATTTACAAATAGTCTGTCTGATTGAATTATTCAACATGGTTTACATCTTATCAGATCAAAATCTCAAACTGAACATGTTTATCTGATTCTGATCTCACTTAAACTTTATTAGAAATTTTGTGTTTCTTAATATTAATGATGGTAGCAGTAATTTGATATTACATCAAAGGAATTAGCAAAATTTATGTTCTGATCAATAGTTACGTATCTAAAATTATTTCAGAAAATTCTCAGAACTTCATTTTCTGAGTATGAATTTAAACCTTAATATGATTCATAAAAAATTTCATAATTTATTTTTAAAATATTTTAAATACAGTCAAACCTGTTTTTATGCGGTGGATAGGGACCGCATTAAAAAAAACGCATAAAAAAAATTGCATGAAACTTCACGAGTGGCTATAAAAAATAGTTTTCGCAACACAATTAAAAAAATATTTTTTTTATGCGGATAATAGGGACCACATAAAAAAAGTCTCGCATAGAAAATAACTCAAAACCGTATGAAATAGAATTTATTGACAACAGATGTCAGCACTTGACTGCATCGTCTGGTCTATCGTCTGTTTTACATATTTTTGTCCAGGTAATGTTTTGTTGACTTAAAAAGTAAATTATTTCATTTTTCGCATATTCATGCAATAATATTACTATAATAAGTGCATTTATGCTATAATAAGTTTATTTAGCTATAATAAGTCAACATGAGACATGACGAATTGCACGAGACTAGTCGCCAACTATACCGCACAAATAAAAAATCGCACAAATTAAAAATTCGCATTAAAAAAATTTCACAAAAAAAGACCGCATAAAAAACAGGTTTGACTGTATATCTTTTTCTTTATTCTGCTTACTAAAGAAGCCAACTGTGTTAAAAACTATTAAAGGGAATGTTTTTAACTCTTGAGTCAACATCAACTGAACTATTCACTGCAAACTTCCAGAATGTGAAATGGGACGTAGAATTCAAATGATGAAAGAGATTTAAAGAATTTGGAATGAACTGTTAATAGAACACTGCATGTTTTTAAATATTCAAAAGTTCCTTTAAAAAATATTCTTTGAAGTATTCTTAAAAAATGTTCAATTATTATTATGATGAATGCAATTTAATCCTATTAATTAATTGAATAATATCCACCTTATCCAATACTGTCTTCCAACAGCAGTAGAGAGTGCTATGTTATTTATGTTTACTATGTATAGATGCCTAGACATACAAAAAATACACACTCGATCTAACACTCTGATCAGCAACCCTAATCTGCATTCTCTATTAATAGAGATTTGTCCCATTCAATACTTATTTACCATATGCCTACTGTGCTAGAAAAGTAGCTAAACTGAACCAATTATTGATTTATTTATTTTCAATTACAATAGGAAAAAGTCTTGTGACAATAGATTTCCTCTCCCTAATTAACATTAAAACCTCAATTAAAATACATAAAAAACAACAAATAAAGTAACAAAATAAAAAAATTAAGAATTATATTACATTCTTTTGCAGGCTTTTTTTGAAACAGCAATAATCAAGGTGTAATAAGTCTTTGAATCTTCCTATATTTTGTGATATCTGGTAAAAAAAGAAAAATCTTTCAGATATACAGTAGACCCCCCTATAACACGGGTTCATATAACACAGATTTGTATAACACGGCGAAAAAATTGCAATCGTATTCGTAGAACACAGTAAAATGTCATCGCCGACTCGTGTCGTGACAGGATTGGTTGAATCTGGACCAGTAGCGGATATTGTACAAACCGTTGAGTTTAAACAAGCACTGGACCTACTAAAAAACATTTATTATTCAACAGCCATAAAAATGATTTTTATATTAATGATGTCTCCAAAGTTCAGCGAATTTTTCGCAGAAAAATAACTTATCAGGAAACACATGTCCGCCGTTCGATGAGCCGTTCCGTGATGAAAACAAGCTTAAGCAATGGCGTCATCGAACGATGCACACTCGGTAAGTAATCCTACAATTTTTTTTGTTTATAGCATAGTTTATATGGATTATTCCCAAAAAAATTATACGTGATTTGGAAATGTTGAGTCAAATTAGTCTAGAATCGGTTAATTTTATGGAAGAAAACCTTTCAAACAGCTGTAGTCCCTAAACTGCACAAGTGCGGGCTGATTGGCTCATGTATTTACGTGACTCGTACAACATGGATTCATATAACACGGAACATATCTACCGTGTGTGTATATGTATGTATATATATATACAGTAGAGCGTCGATAAGTGGAACGTCGGTAAGTGGAATGGCCGGAAAGTGGAACGATTTTCAGTCGGACTGTGTCGTGCTGAATCGAATGTTTTTGATACTAAATTTACTTCTAAAGTATAATTTTCATGTTTTTTATATTCTTTAATATATTTATTTTGTTTGTACAAAATGCAAAAATAATTTTTAACGATACGATAGCCTCGATGATTATTATAAAAATTTTCGTTAGGCTTAAAATTGACGAAAATTCAACACGAAGCGACACGCAACGGAGAAAAATTCAACAGGAAGCGATACGCAATGGAGAAAAATTTGAACATTGGACAGGTTAATGTATTTTTTCGTACAAAGTCGGAAACTGGAACAAATCATTAACTGGAAGGACCCCAGTCCCCAATTGGTTCCACTTTTCGACGCTCTACTGTATATATATATAAAGTGTATATGTGCTTGAAAAATTATGAAAACTGCATGAGGGAACACTTAATCTAACCAAATTGAACATTTCATATCCATTATAATATCTATGATATAGTAATTAATCAAAATATTTTGTGTGATTAGTAAATAAGGGAAGACCAATCTGGACCTAGTGACATTAGAGTAGATTGTAAAAAGAAGATTACAGAATTTAAGGTTAGATATATTTTATTTATTCTTTTGTGATTTTATACAGCAGAGAGAGGGACAAGCCATTGACCAGATTGGTATACAATAATCAATAAAGGATTAAAAATTAGCAAAGAAAATGGATCATAAAACAATTTTAGAAGCTATTGAAATGACAAAAACTTCATAGGATCAGACAGATCTAATGTCTTCTAAACTGATCTGGTGGTGAAACCTATGTAATAAAAACTTTCACCATTTCTATTTAACTTCAGGCCATAAATTCCTGATCTGAAAAGCATCTCTACTTAATCCTTATCACTATGAAGTATGTTCATGATAGTGAGTGTTAGAGTAAGATGGCCATCTTACTCTAACAATAAAACTGCTATTCGTGGTATACAGAATAACTAATGCAGCCATAAGTTTACCTGTGTGTTAGTTAATACCTATTTTTTATCTTTCCTATTTTGTTTCCTGTTCATCATCATATTGCTCACAATATCTTCAGGGAATCTATGACTTCTAGCTACTCTTGATATGTTGGAGATTTTCTTTCTCTGTCAATCACAAATGATGATTAGATGAAGACTCCTGTAAGAAAACTCATCTTTGCAGTTGCATCATTGTATGTCAGATGGTTCTTGTTGCATAGCAGGACATTTTGCAGTAATGGAACAGGTGAAGAGAGAAAAGCCGTACCTGTTCAACACTGCAGAAGATGAACAGATGAGGGTTCTGATGACAGTTAATTTGTGTCCTATTAAGTCTTCTGATTTCCAATGAATGAAATAAGACTATTAATGTGGATTTCCTAAAGACTTTTGTGTAAAGATGGCTGTTTCTTTTGTACACTGTCATATGTAGGAAATTGGTCCTACTATAACTGTTCCTTGTAACGAAAAGACTTACCCCTGAAGTGTTTCAATTTATGACTTTTATTATTTCTAGTGCTACCTCTTTATGCCTCCAGATGACAAGCATGTAACTGACAAATCTCATTACAAGTTTTACGCTTTTTTGGAAATTTAGTAACTCTTTCTTAATAGGCAGAGTAAAAAGGAAAGATACTGGCTATGATGCTAAGTTTTACAAACTCTGATGATTTTAATATAATTCTTATTTAAATAAAGATATTGAAAGGTACAGAAACAAAAACACCTCATTCAATTATAAATATTCATTACCATAAATTAAGAAAAATATTTTTATATATTTTGTAAAATTTATTTCAATCAGATATGATCAGCATCCTGCTAAGCATACTTACTGTGTACAAATAGAACAAAATGAAAAGTCTAGCAATCTTTATAAGCCCCTAGAAAACCATTATTAGAATGCTTAATAATTCAAAAAAATTAAAAAAAAATCAGAATAATAAATTTAAACATCTAAAATATAATGTTTTCCTCTTTACAAGAGGCAATTACATTTTATACAAAGCAAGATGTATCGCCAACTTGAGGTTATTAGTCAACATATGCTTGGCACAAATCCTGCATTAAATGAAAGCAACACTGATTGCTTAGAATTGTAGAGCATATTTATTGGAACATAATGTAAAGCAAAGCTATAAATACAAATATAACCTCTAGTATACGAAGTTTTTTTTTTGGGTACATTTGGCTCAAGACTGTATGCACTGGAAGAGTTTTAGAAGTTTAACCCCCATTTGAGAATTAAAAAAATTAAATAAAAAATAATAATAATAATGCCTATGGTCTATATCAGAGCTTCTTAAACTTTTTTTATTCACGACCCCATTTATGATTGTGATTTTTTTCGCAACCCAAAAAAAAATATAAAATAAAAATATATAAATATTTTGTGATGATTTATTGATTAGGTAACAATATATATACAGTACATATGAAAAAATATAGTTTTAGAATTTGTTTGAAAACATACAAAAATACAAAATTAAAAATTGCACAAAAAGTTGTAAAATTGTATTTATTATAGTTACAAAAATTATATACCAGACATGGGCAAATGCTGAGAGCCGCATGCAGCTCTTGCTGAAAGTGTTAATTTCTGTTTTTTATTATTGTTTTTACAATTTTATTTTTATAATTTTGTGAAAATATGTTAAAAAAATTCAATATTTGTTTTATATTATATTTATATTATATAATACAATCACGCACCTTACCATACTATCCGCCATGATAGTACAGAACTGCGGCTCCCATGCATTTTGCAAAACCTACATTTCGGCTCCCACTGAACTCTTGCTTGCCCACCCGTTATATATCTATTTTTCACCAAAACTGCATTTTTTGCAATAACATAAATAAAAGAGAATACTGGGCAAAATATATCGTCGCTGGTATATATTCGAGCCTGGGCATTTTGGCCGTCTTAGTTCGTTTGAATATATTCGCGTGCAGCTGTTACACAGTTAAGTATACAAAACTTAAAAAAAAATTGTTTTTTAATGAGATGGATGTGCTTGCTTTTTACTGCATACAGGGCCGGATTTACATAGGGACATTTGGGGCCGGTGCCCAGGGCCCCCACAAAACTATGTTTAAACATAATTTTTCCCCCTATTTCTGCAACAGCCTAGTGTGGCCTAATCACGAGGGCCACAGGCAAATCAAACCAAACCCGGGAAAAAACCTATGGAACATCGGAAAATTTCGGGAAAAAAATTTAATAGGTATTTTTCAATTAAATTAAAATAATTAGTTTTATACAATAAAATATATGTATGTTTACAGTAACCTTATTTTTAAATGAAATTTACAACTTCCTAGTTGAAATCTATCAGGTCAGTCCATAAGTCCATGCCCATTTTTATGACCTTGACAAAAAACTTTTTTTGCTGTTAAAAATGTCAGTCTAATGTGATAATTTTTACACTGAAGTGTTAAATTGAATCTCATTCATATAATACTGTTCAGAATTGTGAACATTTCAGTTGTTTATTTTCGTTAAAATGGAAGTAACTGACGAATACAAAAGACGTTTTATACTTTTTATTTTTAAGTGGTGAGAATGCTACAAATGCAGCCAAAAAAATAAATACTGCACATAATCAAATTGTAATTAGAGCAAGGACTGCACAGAAGTGGTTTGAAAGATTTAGAAACAATGATTTTAGTGTGGAGGATAAGGCTCGTACTGGAAGACCCGTTGACTTTGATGACGATGCTCTCTCTGCACTAGTTGAAGCAGAACCATCTTTAACAGTTGATGAAATTGTGGAATGTTTAAATTCATCCCATGGAATTGTTCATAGACACCTACAACAAATCGGAAAAGTTTCAAAGCTAGGAAAATGGATACCACATGCACTGTCAAGAGCTAACAGACAACGTGTAAACATTTGCACGTCTCTTTTATCCCATATTGCTTTAGAACCTTTTCTTGGTAGGCTGGTTACTGGAGACGAAAAATGGATCCCCTATAATAATGTGACGAGAAAAAGACAATGGATGGATTGCGACAAGCAGCCAAAACCAACTGCAAAAGGTGGGTTGCATCCAAAAAAATTCTTTTATCTGTTTGGTGGGATATGTCAGGTGTAATTCACTTTGAGCTGTTAGAACCTAATCAAACAATTACAGCTCAAATGTATTGTGAGCAATTAGAGCGTTTAAATGAAAAATTGAAAAAAAAAAATTGACTGTCATTAGTGAACAGAAAGCAGGTTCTCTTGCAGCATAACAATGCCAGACCACATGCTGCAAAAATAACTGTACAGAAACTTGAAAGCTACAACTGGGAAATTTTACCTCATCCACCATATTCGCCAGATATTGCTCCCAGTGATTATCATCTTTTTCGCAGTTTGCAAATTTTTTAAAATGGAAAACTTTTGAGGATGAGAACAATGTAAAAAAGGCTATTTCTGAATATTTTGATTCAAAACCAAAATCATTTTATGAAGACAGGATTAAAAAGCTACCATCAAGATGGCAAGAAATTGTACAAAATAATGGTGAATACATTATAGATTGAAATAAAATTTAATTAAAATTTTTTGCTGCTTTTTTTGTAGATAAAAATACGCATGAACTTATGGACTAACCTGAGTTGAAAGTACAGTATTTTGTGTAAATTTTCTAAATCATCAAATTTGCCTACTCTTAAAGGGGAGCCCCCACCGAATTTGTGCCCAGGGCCCCTGGATTGGTAAATCCGGCCCTGACTGCATAACAAACTAAATCTTGGTGCAATGTTTGACACAAAGCACAACTCACAAAACCTATGACACAAAGTGTGCCATTTTCAAACTCTCACAAATTATTTTCAATATTTTTGCATTAAAATCTCGCAACCCCAAGATTTCGCTAAGCAACCCCAAATGGGGTCACAACCCATAGTTTAAGAAGCCCTGGTCTATATTCTAAAAATTAATAATTTAATTTAAATTATAAAAAATGATTTTTTTAAACCGCACGCCTTTAAAAACATTGACACAGACCTGAACTGGCCTACTAAAAGGAATAAAAAACTTTATAACAAATATTTTGTCAGTAATCATGCCTAGACTTATGATTCCTTTTGCTTTTCTTTCTGTCAGTATAGACACCTATAATCTAAGCAAGATGTTAATCATGACTGATAGAGAAAAATCATATCCTCCTTTAATTCCTTCAGTAAAATTTCCTATCATTTTTAATTATTAAAGAACTACTACTACTAAAATTTGTTTTATAATTATCAATCATTATTTCAGAAAAACCAGCATTAACATTAGCCTTATCACTATACAGGTATACCTTAATGCCCTAAATCATACCACATATATCAAAATCACATTAATCAAAATACAGTATCTATGTTAAGTAAAGACAGCTGGTAAAACTATAAATTAAAAGGAATTATGTATATAAAGGAATTGATGCAATTAATTTTGCGCATTAGTCAAAACTGTATTAAGCTAAGATACCTGTAGTATATTTCAATTTATTCAGAAACTTTATATATAACTTTAAATAAAATATTAATTTTATTATTCAAAAAACTGTATTCAATGAAAAATTATTTCTTTATCATAATATATATATATATTTATTATGTATTGAGTCAATAATGACTCATTATCACTCAAGAACTTCAGTCATCAATTAACAGCCAAATTGTGATATTTTCTCATTTGATAGTAAAAAGTTTGTGCATTGGAATTATCCATTATAAAATGATTTGTTATAACCTTACGAACAGTTGTAATGTTATAAGTGAGTGTGAAGTCTCTTGTTATAAGCTCATATTATAAAATAAGGTTGCATTGATAGCTAATCAGATTAATCCTTATATGAATCCAATAAGACGAAACAAAATAATGCCACTTTAGTTGCTGTTTGATAAAGAGAAAAAAGTATTTTGATTTTCTAATGCTGAAAGACAGAACAGTATACAAATTGTTTTGTTTCCAAGGATATTCCAAATTACAAAGGAATGTGCATTCTGTATTATTTCAAAATAATTCCAAGGTAATGAAAATAAATTACATTAAATATGGTAATTAAATTCATAGAAGTTGATATATATTTGTATTTTTAGATTTAAATCTTATAATTTAGGATTATCAGAACAGACTTATGATGACTATGCAATACTTGAAAAATTGGATTTAAGTATAAATAACGATACAGTACCAATAATATCCAAAAAATAATACTCTTTACTAAATAATAACAAAACAGACTTGATCAAAAGAAGGAAATTTATGAAATACAACAATCATAAGGCAAAAAAGAGTGGTCAAGAACAACTGAATATCAATAACAATCTTGTTTTCAAAATGTAACATTGTAAGTACAGTAGAGCATCGATTATCCGACCCCCGATTAACCGGCTTATCGGTTAACTGACCTCATTCTAGTTGGCAAATTCAAATGTCCGCTAGTGATGTGGCGCTACAATATTTGGTTATGTCTTGGCTACTTTATTATTATTTTTGTTAAATTTTTGCATGTTTTAGCTGGCAGCACTGGCTCGACCATGAAAGGGAGGCTAGTATTTAAACCAGGCCTAATACACTATACTAATAATGTATTTTTTCATACTTTTCGGTTATCCGACCAACCCCAGTCCCCAATTAAGTCGGATAATCGATGCTCTACTGTATAATAAATAATTGCACAAACACTATTTGCGATATTCAACATTACACTAGAAACATAAGAATAATGGAAAATACAAATATGCAAACACCAGTAATTTGAAACTGCCTTATTGCAATTTGTTATAACTCTTACTTATTCATCATTTGAAACAATACAATTGAAAAATTATTTTTAAATTAAATATAACATGTAACATAACCTAACAATATTATAATAAATCCTAATCCTTCCTTTTCAATTGCAAATTCACATGTTATCTCTAAAATATGTCAAATTAAGCATGAAGAATTGTTACTTTTAATAAATATTTGCTAATTTATACTATTAACTAACTAAATTTATTCCAAAGCTGAATGGTATCACCAACCTATGTCAATGATCATTAAAAATTTAATTCAGAAATTAAAATAATTCATTTATTTACTGTACTAGAAATTATTTCAACTTTAATACTTTGTTATTATATAATAAAATGTAGCTATTATGAATTTTTCTACTGCAAAATTGAATTTTTTCCATATTTATTTTCAACATTTAATAATCCTGTTAATATTGGCTGATTATTTCACATCAGTTAATAACAATTATAGATTAATTGTTGGGAAATTTCAATAACGATAATTATGGCATGATAACATGTGGATATATCTCTAATTAAATATACTACTTACAAATTTTAAAATCACAGAAAATTTCTTCTTCAGTATGTATGTAGTATCTGTTCACATTGTTACTTTATAAAACAAAAATCACAGAACATTTAAAATATACTTAAAATGTTTAATTAATCTGTCAGTCATTTATATACAGTATCTAGCATTTGTACTTCAACATCACATTGTATTGTAGGAATTTCAATATAACCTTTTGCATCTGAAAATCAAATTCTTCTTAAATTAAAAGGCAATGTTGTTACGCAATTACAAGAATGAACTCAAGGTCACTATCAAACACAATGTATTTTAGGGAAGAAGGAAAACTTTTAAATTAATTCATCTCAAAAATTATTATTATTACTATTTACTTCAAAAATTTAATATTGGTATCATAATAATATATTTTAAAATATTCTGAAATGTTTAGAAGTCTACATTACGAATATTATATATTAAATAAAATAATAAATTGTCAAAAATTCTTCACACACACATTTACAATTAAATCATTTATAATATAATTTTACACCAATTTCAATATAAGTTAATTAGTAAAATTTAAATATTTATAAACATCACTTTTTGATAAATTCGTGTATTTAAGAGGAATCAAGGTCGCTATCGTACACCCTACTGAAATATCTCTTACAGAATGGAGTTTGTTTATATTTCTTTATATATTGTAAAACACTATTTTCATTTCTATTATATATGTTTACATATATAAGGTAAATGTGTCAAACTTCAAATCAGTATAATGAAAATAAGCTGTTTCTAATTTATATTAGAAACAGCTTATTTTCAGAATTACTAATTAGTCAATAAAAATTAAAAGTTTACTTCATGAAATCATAAATGCAAATACTTATCAGGTTTTAGAGATAAATTTACTAAATAAAAATATATTTAGAATAATTTATAATCATTTAGTGGTTAATGTTACCTATGGTAGCAAACATGGCAGTTCGTCTCTGAAACAGTGGGGACGCACATTCTAACCTAATCTATTCTAATAAATTACCATAATTATTGCCAACCAAATTATTAGAACCGAGGTAATTTATTAGAATAGGTTAGGTTAGAACGTGCATCCCCACTGTTTCAGAGACGAGCCACCATGTTCGCTACCATAGGTAACATTAACCCATTTAACTAGTAAGACATATATTTCATTGTTTATAACTGAATACTTAATAGTTTGATAATATCCATTATAAGTGAAATGAATTGCTATTTTCAAGTTACTTTCATATAAATATGATACAATATATATAGCCTATATATAACTATTTACAAATTATAAATTTCATATATAATGACAATAATAATATAATAAAAATAATTTGTTATTGTATAAAGTTGCATCATTAAATATTCACATAAAAATACTGCAAAAAAAATCTTCATGTAATATAATTACATGCCAAGGCAATAAAATATTGTCAGATTTTAATCAGGCTATAATGTGGCTAATTAATTATAATCTGATTAAATCCAATGATGTCATTTATTACTATTTATAGGGCTTGGTTTATATAATTACAATAAATAGTCTAATAATATATTTACTAATGCATTACTCAAATACAAAACAAAATTACAAGAATTGCTAATAAAATATTCAGATGTATTATGTATTTTAATAATGATGTATTTATTGATAGCAAATTTGAATTGAATACAAAAATTTTGTATTCTGAAACTTATTGAAGAAACAGAAGTAATAAATAATGTATTCATTTACTCTTATATTTAATTACATTTTTCATAAATTATGTAATGTTAAGCATTGACTTTTTAATACATTTAACAGATCTAAACCATTGAGAATTTGAGATTCCTAACAACAATTGAATTCTTGCTTCTTAAATACTACTTATAAATAGTAAATGTTCAGCTCCAAAAAATTTTTGTATGCTTTATTCACTACACTTCTAAAAGAAACTTCAAATTATGATTAATATTATTATTAAATTGTAAAACTAATAATTTTAATCAAATTATTAATTGGATTTCCACAGATACTTCTAGATGGCTGATAAATGATTTAACACTACTCATCCATATAACAGTTTATACAAATTTTAATATTCATAAATCTAATTCTTTGAACAGAAAGAATGTAAGACTGAATACAAAGAGGAATAAACATCCAAGTATGTAGTGTCTGCTAAAAAAAGAATTAGTAGCAAATATTTTAGAGTAAAAACAAAAATATTCATGAAAGAATATATAGAAGTGTAGATTCAATTATACATAAAATGACAATAGGATAAACTGGCATCGATCCATAAGGGTCAAAAGGGATGCTCCCCAATATTTCTGTATCGGCAAATTGTCTCCTTCCCAAGACAAAATATATACACATCACACTACAAAAATTAGGAGTCAGAACAACTACAAACATAACAGATACACCTTACTTTTTACATCTACTCTAAACCGGCCACAAATTTTTCTTACTCATTTTCGTGGGCCCAACCCCACATACAGACCAATATCAACAATTCACAGCTTTGCAAAGAGAAATACGATACCAGAAATACAATTAAAAATGTAAAACAAAGGTTTGAATTCACTGTTCGTAGGTTATAAGTTGATAGTTAAAAACAAAACTCCTAAGAGCATTTAATTTTCAATTATTTCTCCATCTTTACAGGACAATTCTATTTTATATAGCCAAGCCATTGATCAAATCATTTAAGTGTATACTCAAATTCTCTGTCTAGTCACAATCCAGAAGAGAAAGTGAAACAAGAAATGGTAAAGAATATGAAATAGAAAGGATTTAAATGCTGATCAAACAGATAAGAAGTGTTTAAAAGGAACACCACTTAAATCTTTCCTCATCTGGAGGAAGAGGAAGATGCAAATGATAATGATGATGATAAGCAACGTTTCTGACCATCAAATAAATAAAATTTTTGTCCTTCATTCGTAAAAATCACTTTTAGATGCGTTATATTTATTTAAAGAGATTTAAAATGTGTAAACGGAGACATTTCGTATCAATTTCGGTGACGTCGACTTAAGCAGTTTTTACGTAAATTCATCGCCCCTTTTTTTTGTTTACGTCACAAAGACGTTTATGAAACGTAATGCACGAGCGAAACGTTGTAAATTCATTTGAAAAACTTCATATTTACCTTAAGCCTAAGACCGGTACTTACGAATATCCCATTTTTAAAGCGAAAACGTCAAGTATTTAATCGCACATAACATATTATATGAATATAGACGATCTTAATTTACAAACTGATAATTATAACAAGATAAAATTATTATCTGTACACGAATAAAGTTTCATTAACATTTAACACAAAGAATGAATAACAAAATTTTCTTCCCTCCCAACGGAAAACAACAGTTCCGCACTCATCGACCAGACGATAAACAATTTGTTGAAATTCTACTTCTTTTTTTTTATTTTTATTTTTTCCCCCAGTTTAATTTTTATTAAAGAATTTTACTTTAAAAATTATTAAATCGTACTTTAATTATATTAATTCTTAAATGTTATTAATTGTCTTGAATTTTTAGTTTTTTTAAAAGCGTGTTGTGTAGTCTGAATTTTTGTAAAAATACATTACTTTTACACGAGAAATGTATTCTTTTAAATAAAATTTCTTAGAAATAAACATATTATAATTATTTTTCCATAAACTGATACTAGAATTTGTAAAAGCCAATCATTAGTAATAATTTTAGCGGAATTAGTTCGCTGACGCGAGATGACGCTTTTCTAGTCTTCCATTGCTGATAACTGCGGGTCTGACCCTCAATGGGTGACATTTTGTGGGTGGTTTGTGCGGGATACTTCGAGCTCCGTCTCTTATGACCTCATTTCGGTCTCGGCGGGACATTAAAAAAAAGGCCTTTTATAGTGCCAGCGTGTTGAAAAATTAGACTGCAATGGGGTTAGTCCATAGGTGTGCCTCTTCTACTCCTTCCATTCTGTGGGCACTAAGACCTTTGTTAGCGGCCGGATGGCCGAGCGGTCAAGGTTAGCAGCCTGCCGCCCTGGGGGACCCGGGATCGAGTCCGGACGGGTCGAAAAATCCCCAGGAATTTTTCGGGGGGTGGTCCGTCCGGATATGTCGGTCCCCGTCCCTCACCACCCGGCCGCCCCATTGTGGGCCTGGCCGAACCCATAATGGGCTTGCTATAAGAGGCCCTCTTAGTGCCCACTGGGCGGAAAGAGTTACAAAAAAAAAAAAAAAAAAAAAAAAAAGACCTTTGTTATCAAGCCCATTATGGGTTCGACCCGCGGATGGTAACGAACGAGACCCAAGATATCCGTCTTCCGAAAAATTCCTGGGGATTCGAGCCTGAGTCCCTCATAGCGGTAGGCTGTCAACTTAACTACTTGGCCATCCTATCGTCATTTGGAACATCTTGTATTTCGTTCATTATCTAAAGTTTATGCATGAAGATTGGCTTATTTTTATTGGCGCAAGGACCATTCTGGCCAAGCTGCGCCATATATAGGCCTAAAGAAAAATCTCTTTTTTTTTGTTTTTTTAAGCTTCGACAACCGAACTTCTCAAATCTTGACACAAAACAAAGAATCGCACGGTCATTATTCTGTGTCTTTTTTTCAAAACTATTTTCGCCCTGTGGGCACTAAGAGGGCCGCTTTTAGCAAGCCCATTATGGATTCGGCCAGACCCACAATGGGGCGACCGGGTAGTGAGGGACGGGCCCGATATATCCGGATGGGCCACCCCCAAAAAAATTCTGGGGATTTTTCGACCCGTCCGAATTCGATCCCGGGTCCCCCCGGAGCGGTAAGCTGCTACCTTCACCGTTCGGCCATCCGGCTATAACCATTCTGTGTCAATCGTCAAGCGTTCGGTGTCGCCCCCTAGTATTTGAAAAGATTATTACGAAAAGGCATATCGATGACGTAGACGATCAGCAATGATAATGAAAGGTATGTCAGGTGCCGTTTATAAATTACTGATTAAAACTTTGAATACAGTTATAACGTTAAAGTGTTTAAAGAAGACAATACTTTAAAAAATAAGTTCGTTTGTATATTTTAAGCAAAATTATTTTAAAATTTTCCGATAGATCAAATTATTATTACACTACATGCCTAATTATTATAAATTTGATTTACATCACATCATATACACTTTTATAATTAGATTTGGATTTAATCAGCGTAACCGGTATATTATTACCGAGAAATTCAGTGTAACATTACAAGTTGTACACACAGCCGATTGCAGAGACAGATTTTACGTTAAACGACATTTAACATCCGAACGGCATCTATTGGCTGCACGAACCGCGGTTTAAAATGCGTTGCAAAGACGACAGTCGTCTATTTCTGAACGCCATCTAAACGAATGTCGGCAAAACGTTGGCTCTTACTTTCTTCGCTGTTACTTCCCTCTCAGGTGTCATTTAACCAATTAGGTCATTCGTTTATGACGTCAGAAAAACGGCGGCGCACAACGTGTTCAAATCATGCCGGAATTTTTCGGAAGCAGAAAAAAACTGTCCTCGCGGAAGTTATAAAACATTATGGGTGCACTATAGATTACCACCTATGGAATTTCGGGACTTTGAGTATATATTTGAACTCAGAGGACCAAGACGAGTTCAACGGTACCCTACTTTTGGGCCGGAGGCAAAAATAAGAAAGTTATCATACTTTTTTTGGCGATCGTGCGATGATCAGGAGTCGCGTCGCTCTCTCCGCTAAGCCTATCGCGTATTTAACAGGCAGTCCGGCACTCGGCCATATATACTTTCAACAGAGACAGATGTTGATCCACGAGCACACTGATCGTCTGCAGTTCGAATTAAGTCCTTTTCGCACACCCTCGTGCTCGTCGACCTCTGGGGCTACGGCTCCTCAGTCTCGCTATCGTTCGCGGTCGGCTAGTACTACGAGCCGACCGCGCCATCGCGATCGGGAGTCGCGATGCTTGAACAAAAGGAAAAAAAGGAACTGGCGTTCGACTGTTCGTGCTCCCGACGGATTCCCCCCCGGGAGGGGAGCCGCCGGCAGGCCGCTGATTGTTTAACGTCACTAGTTATTGATTAACGGTAGTTCTTGAACAAGAGGAACAAAAGGAAGTGGCGTTCGACTGTTCGCGCAATTTGTTGCCTTTCAGAGTGTTTTTTTTTTAAATTTGTTTGCAGACTTTACCGCGAGATGGCAGCACTAGCAACTACAATGCCGTCTGCATGAAAGCATTAAAAAAGTATGACAACTTAAAAACTATGATGACTTTCTTATTTTTCGTCTCCGGTCCAAAAGTAGGGTATCGTTGAACTCGTCTCAGTCCCCTCAGTTAAGATATATACTCAAAGTCTCGAAATTCTATAGGTGGTAATTATAGTATCCCCAAAATTATCCTGCAGTTGAGGGTAAAGGTTATTCTGGGGATAAAAAAATATTGCATGGGAGATGATACAGAGCGAATTTTCTTCGTCGTTTCCTTGTCGGTCTGCTCGCAGCAAGATCTTATTCTTATTGTAAACGTCTGTATCACTATACAAAAAACTTTTCAAATTTATTAAATGGTAGTTTGATAGATATCTGCACACAGTACAGACGTAAACTCCGATAAGATCACAGACTACCCTCTGGAAGCTTCGGGAAGCATAAAATCGTAATTTCGTCAACAATTGTTATTCAGTAGTTAATGGCAATCTTCTTCGATTTAGATGCTTAATTTCGTCGTCAATACGATTTAAAATACGAACGAATCCAGATTTAGACAAGTAAAACGGCAAAGCCGTATTTGGGACAAGACTGTCTCGGAGACTCACTACTAAGCAAATACACTGACGCTCAAGCGGGTCTCGTTCTCATTCTCCAATCTCCTTTGGTATCGCTGGTTTTGGGCGCGATCGTTCAAACTTCGCCAGCCACGAACACGAGATCGTCCACGATGCATTTTCGGTGAAATTAACCTATCCAATGTCGAAATTTCTTTCGTTGCGTGACTGCCAGGGTTGAATTTTTGTCGATGCGTAACGAAAATTTCCCTTTTTTGAAAAAAATAATTTCGGACGATACAATAGCCACGATTATTATATTTTTTTTTTTTATTTTGCACAAACAATATACAGTTTAACCCGATTATAACGTCATTGGATGTAACGACAACCCTAATATAATGTCTTTAGTGGAGTGGCTAAAATCTGTATGTGGCACGTCCTACCTTTTTTTTTTTTTTTTTTTTTGTAACTCTTTCCACCCAGTGGGCACTAAGAGGGCCTCTTATAGCAAGTCCATTATGGGTTCGGCCAGGCCCACAATGGGGCGGCCGGGTGGTGAGGAACGGGGACCGACATATCCGGACGGACCACACCCCGAAAAATTCCTGGGGATTTCTCGACCCGTCCGGATTCGATCCCGGGTCCCCCAAGGCGGTAGGCTGCTAACCTTGACCGCTCGGCCATCCGGCCTCCGCACGTCCTACCTTGTCCGTGATGTCCACGTTTACCTCGACCACGCGTTCTGCATCTTTTGTTCTGCCGATAAAAATTAACTGAGAAACTGATAATTTACTTCATTTGTATCGGCTACCCGATATTTACAATAGTGTCGAGATACAATATAAATCCAAGGCTGTCGAATCGAAAGGTTAACTAAATGAAGTACAAAGAAGTTTCTCCTCGTTAGAGTTTAGGAGCAAAGTGAGGTCGAAGGGCGAAGGTCAAAAAGGGCGAGGAACAAAAGGAAGTGGCGTTCGACTGTTCGCGCAATTTGTTGCCTTTCAGAGTGTTTTTTTTTTAAATTTGTTTGCAGACTTTACCGCGAGATGGCAGCACTAGCAACTACGGTGCCGTCTGCATGAAAGCATTAAAAAAGTATGACAACTTAAAAACTATGATGACTTTCTTATTTTTCGTCTCAGGTCCAAAAGTAGGGTGCTGTGGCGCCCTCTGCCCTATACGTCAAATTTTTATCTGTCCTACGATTTTACTATAATAGATAATGTTTTAAAAAAAACCACGTGTAACGACATAAAACCGTTTTAACGTCATATTTGAAGCACTCCCAAATTTACAAAATTAGATTACAAATTTTATTTAACATAGAAGATACTACGTGTTCAGTCCTAAGGCCAGAGTTCACTTCTTAAAATGACTGTGGGTGGTACTATCCCCACCTGACTTCGGTCAAGGTCTATATAAGAAGGTCAGGACACGCGTACTGGAGCCGCCATTTTGGGACTTTTCGAGTCGCGTGTTTAGAACAAACTTGTACGAGCAGTCAGTTTTACACGACATTAATTTAACTAAAATTGCATAAATTAGTTAAATCAATGTCATATAAAACTGACTGCTCGTACAAGATTGTTTTAAACATGCGACTCAAAAAGTCCCAAAATGGCTGCTCTAGTACGCGTGTCCTGACCTTCTTATATAGACCTTGACTTCCGTGGAGTAAGGCAACGCCACCTAGATTATCTAGGTGGCGTTGGGTAAGGTGCCTGTTTTGCCTGTTTGTAGAAGAGGGTCGCCATTTTGTATTTTATTTTGACTCGGTTCTCGGTCCCGACTACCTACAAGTTTGGATTTTTTTTTATGCGCAAATGATTTTGGCACCTAATACTCTGTGCCAAATATCAACTCTTGATATGTACTGTACTTTTTCATGCGTCTAAGCTTGTAAGAAAAACGGCGGTACGATTTTATAAACAAGACATAGTCTTGTCAAAAATCTATACCGAATTCGAAATTCGTCTTCGGAACAGATTTGTAAAGGATTATTCCGATCTCATATTACTCTTTCTCTCTTCGTAATTGTCAAGATGAATAATTTTCTTGATTCGTCTCGTTTACAAGATTTATTAAATAAACAATATTCATTATAACAAACTTTGTGACCAACAAATGAATATGGCGACTTCTACTCAAATAAAATGGTCTCTAAACCTGCTATCAAGGGAGTCTAGAAAGTACGTCAAATAACTTGCTTCTAATCGCTGTTTAAACTGGGAAAAACGAAAAAACGCCGTCTCTGCAATAAAATTTTTTCTGAACCGCGGTCTACGCGATCTCTAAACTGCCCTCGGCATTTAAACGTTATCTTTGCAATCGGCTGTTAGACTCCAGCTTTTGTAAACATCAACGAAACACTGACAACTTTTAAACGGAAATAATACGTGATACATGCGTATTCGTGAATCCTGGCTAATACAGTATTTACTGTAGCACTTTATTAATAAAATTCGATAATTAAATATCAATTCTGAATTAAAATCAGTTTGACATCTGTTTAAAAACTCGATTTCGAGAATTTCCCAGTTTTGCCCAAGGTTCTAGAATGTATTCTAGGACCTTGGGTTTTGCCAGCACTAACAAGGAAAAGTCACATGGTCATCACAGATTTCAACCATATTGACTCCGGGGATAAGCTTCAATACGAACCGTTAAAAAAGAAAAGGAAAAAAGCGCGCTTATGAAACGTTTTTAAAAAATCCCAAGACTTATGAGTATGCTTTGCGAAGTGTCTCTTTAAAGACTCGGCGGCACGGCAGCAGTATGCCTAAATGACAAAAAAAAAAAAAAAAAAAAAAAAAAAAAAAAAAAAAAAAAAAAAAAATAGTTATATCTAAAGTCAAAAAATTATTAAGTCATAACTAACTCCCAATATCACATTGAATACGTGGTATCTGAAAAGTTCGGTGAATATTAGGATACATTGAATGCAACGCGTGTCACAAGGTCAAGAATGCGTGCCGACATCCAGGACATGTCTAGAAGCACCTTCTAGAGTGGAATACGCATGGCTGTAAGTGGCCTTTCGCCGCAGTCACTTGAGCATGATCTGTGTGAGTGGTAGCGTCGAAGAACAGTGGAACAACGGCGCTTGAAGTTGTGCTTCAAATTGGGGAAAATAGCGACGGAGACGCATGAAATATTGATCAAAGCAATCTTGTGTCTGCGGACTTGTTTTTGTTTCTTTGCCTCAGAATTCATTAAGCGATCACGTTTTGCTGACGTGTCTGCGTTTCATGCTCATGTGATAGCAGTTCTTAAGGCGGTTCCAAACTTTTCCAACTGTTTCCACAAGCTATATGAATGTTGTCAAAAGCATGTTGTGTCTCATGGAAAATATTTTGGAGGCCAACAAAAGTAATTGTTATGTACCTTATTTTAACATTTACCGAACGTTTTACACATACCACGTATATGACAGTATGCGACCATTTTTCAATGTCACTTTTCTGGTTTCTTATTGTTTATATCATAAGTATTTTTCCTTTTCATAGCTAACAATACAAGCAGACAGTAAAAATAAAATTATACACTATAAAATGATTAATTATCCCAGTTTTAAAAACAAACTTCGAATTCATTTAAACAATTCAAAAAATAAACTTTCAAGGAATAGAAAGTGAACTTTTTAAATAGAAAATAAGTAGGCAAAAATTATTAACCCACTTTCCCCCTTCGTTGAGTGAAGAAAGGTTTGTAACAACGTTTATCCACACAAACAATATCATTGAAAACTGTAATGATCACGTCGTGATCTCCTAAGATATACCATGTATATAGAATATATTTGTTTTGAAGTGTTTATAATGGAGTTTCAGAACAAACTGCTGTATTAGTTTAACTCTATAATCCTTATGTCAGGTATAGTATTTACGACAGCTATACCTGACATAAAGAAATATAGAGTTAAATTAATAAGAATACAGCTACCCTATTTGAGCAAATTGCTTTATTTAAAGCGTATAGCGATGACTCATTACATTTCTTATTGTTTTTCATTACGCTTTGAAACATTTGCAAGGTCGTACTGATCAAGTAGCGGATGTTCTAGTTTTGCATCCACAAGCTTTTTATCTTTTAGACAAAGAATTCTACGTTTCAGATTACGTATTCGTGAATTTCTAAGCCCCACTTTCTGCTGCAGTAATTTTATTCTCTTGCATAAAGCTCGAACGGTGACTGGTAATGCACACGCCTCTGAACAGCTTGATCTTTTGTTCTTGGCTCTGTTTCAGTTTTGACTGTGCTGCCAGTAACTTTATCAACATTTTGATTTTTGTTTACTTCATTCGTACTTTCTTCCCTTATACCGTCATTAATCACATTAGATTCAAGAAAGGTCGACGTTCTCGAAGTGTTAGGTATGGCTTCTGAATTACCTGGTACATTACTACTTTCAACAGTTTCCGATCTGTGTAAAAAGGCTCTTTTCGGCTTTTCACTCGGTTGATAATAAGACGGGAAAGCACTAAACAGTGACGGAACTGCATCTTCTTTTAGTTTTTTCGCGAATGCTCCAGGTCGTAATTTAAAATCAGTGTCTTTAAAATGCGCACTACAGAGAGATGACGATTTCGTAGGTTTAAAGTTTTCCCTTCTTACAGCAGTAACCCATTTTCTGAGTAAATCAGGTTTTGTCAGTGGAAATCTGCAAAACATAAAACTGTGCAGATAAAACTGATCCGATATAACTGGAATTTTTACAATACGTTTACATTAGAAAAGTTAAACGAGTTTAAGTCGTGAAACTAGTTAAATAGTCGTAGCCAGGGTCATAGGGAAATTGAGAATTTTCCTCGGGCTCTTTAGTGAGTCCTACTCCTATAAATTAATGTTATATCGTTAATACTGCGACCAGAGCCATCGAGAGCTTCTATAAGGCCGGTAATACTACAGCTGATATCGTCTTTTTGCTCTTTAGGGACCCGTTAAAAGGCAAAATGGAGCGCTCAATCCTACTCCTACAGAAGATCTCGATGGCCCTTGATCGTAATATAAACACTTCAACCGAAGTTAAACGAAATTATCTACAAAATTTAGCTTATTTATTACATATCAACCTGGATAGAACTAGATGCGCCACAATTTATGTCTGGTTGAGACAATAACGAGCTCGAATTTAACTTAAACTGGATTATATTTTCTTGTATAAATGGGTTACGATTTAAATTCGTTTTAATTTACACGTGTTTATCTCCGAACGAGTATAACTTTCCTATTCTAAACTTAGTGTTAGGGGTACACTAGACTATTTACCGATAAAAATGTATTCCAGAATCTTTCACAAATCTATTGGTACAGCCGTAAGCACTACACGATATTACCATGGTTCAGTCGACGGTCCAAAATTCGACACAGAAAGAAAACACGCTTCTTGCCAGCATTCAATATGGCTACCGCCATACACCAGAAGCCTCGCCTTCAAACGACAACTTCCTGTTCCTGTTACGGTGTGGTCGAGATTACGGCTAGTTAACCTTTTTCTCCAACTACGATTACATATAACAAATTCTTTATCTAGGTTACTTGCATTTTATATATGTGTTACGTACTGTACGATATATATAATTTATAAATGTATTATAAATCTAAGACAATACGATTAAAACAGCGACATCTATTGTTCGATTTGCGAGACAATATTTTTAATTTGATCGTCTTCGCTTCGGAAAAAGATACGCGCATGGTGATTAGTCGGAGAAGGAACGAGACGAAGGATACGTCAAATCGAAAAACCAATCAAAATATAAGAAACGAAATTAGTTAATCGATTGTAGCGACGCCGCTCGATAAAACTCCGCGCACATATATATATTTTTTTCTTTATTTTTGTCGCGACACACCTTTCACGGTTCCTCCTCGTGTGTTAATCTATTAACTGGTTAAATAATATAATATCTTATAAAATTAAGAGACGTATTTTTAAAACGAAAAAAAGGGGAAAAAAGTAGTGAAGAGCGCAAACTAATCTGGTGTGAAGAAGAGTAACCTTGCACACTATCTTCTGTACAGTATCGTGTGTCATCAATCTGACACGCTCGAAACCTTCAATAATGTCAATACCCCCATCAAAGACGTCATAAAATGAAATTTATCAGGAACCAAAACCCCTCGAAAACACACGAACTAATTAAAACCCGATCCTCGTAATTCCACCAATTAACGCGACGTCTCGTGTCTTTTTTTTTTCCAGTGTGACGCATTTAAAGTATTGTTATCGAGCGATTTAATTGGTTCCGCTATACGAGAAACCCTTAAAAAAAAGGTGCCTATTGACCTTGGCTCGTACCTGCTTTCCCTACTTTCCTTTTATAATGGATGGGTCCAGGTAATGACGAGAGCGAAAGTTGAACGACAAATTGTCAGACCAGAAATGAAAACGAGGCTGGATAAGGGTGTACGTGGGTTTCGTGTGGTACAGCCACCTGTCCGTACAATTGTACATATCCGTCCTATAGATCTAATGATATCGGAGCGTGTAGAATGCCCAGGAAACTATTGGGTGAGTACCTTACCACTCGAACTCGATCTAAACAAATTCGCTTTTGTACCGCAACGTGTACCAGCCATTTACGAAACTTTATAACGGAGTTCCGACGGGGGAAATGAGGTCACATAAGTGATTATCCCGCATTTAACGCTACGGTATTATCGATTAGAAGCCAACGATTTTCGGGTCTTTACAGGCAGAATTACGTACGGAAAATGTCAAAATTAATCATTTTTTACGGTTTATAACCTCTAAGCTTTGTACTCGAGTACACGCGTACGCGTTAAGTAGGTCGGAATTAACATGCCACTTCTCCAGTGTACAAAAAAAATCAACAGATGGTGCAATGTTTGCTGATGAAAAAGCCGATGACTAGCGATATCGATATGCGTTTTTTACGAGTATGGCGCGTTATTGAGAGGTTAATATTTAGTGTAATTATTAAAAAGTATGTTTTTAAGATCGGAAAGGGGTGAGGCCAAGTGTTAAATCGTGTACTGTTACAGGCTAACGCGGTAGATATAATTGTACACGCCGTATCAATATGCGTGTTATACACGAAACTATGAATATTTCGAATTTATTTCGGGTTTTTTTTCAGAAATAACTGAACTCGGAAATTATAACAAATATTTTAATGGTTTCTGTGGGAAAAAAGTCACAGAAAATTTCAAAAATCTCCCTATTCTTCACCTAAATCATTAATTTTCACAGCCAATTTATCATTCTACTCTGTGCTATTTAAAAATTTGAGATTAACTTAACGAGTTCAGAATTATAAATTTTGATAACCGGTTCTCGAAATTTTTATTGATTTTCATATATATTTTTTCTGTTTTAATTCTGAATTAACTACAATATTTATTCATTTTATATCTAATTTTTTTGTGTTAAGTCAGCAAAAAGTGACGAAACTGTAGGGGAATTTTATGATTTGTAGAAATTTTTCTTGTGTCATTCTGTCGAAATTTGTAAATGAATGAATAAAAAACACCAAACTGGTTCAAAAAGTTGTAAGGATTTAAGATATTCCTTGGATTTTATGCTAAATATAATTATGAAGAATAAGAAATTCTTGGAATATAGTTATTTTTAATATATAATATAATATAGTATATAGGATCGCTGATATTCTGAAAATAACTTTATATTTTTAGTATATCCGCCATCCTATATAGGCTACTACATTGCTAGGAATACAGGATTGCGGATATTCTGAAAATAACACGAATTTTATAGGCCTTAGTCATAAGGATATTCATAAGAATTCCCATTCTTTGTCCTGTCTCTTCTATTTTATAATTATTATTTTTGACCCTCCTGCCTTGTGGTTATTAAGAGGGCATCTTCTCCAGGTCTGTCGTAGGCCCAACTGAGGATTTTTCGTGTACCCGACATATCTGGGCCCAATAAATATCCTGAGGTACCCTACAACGGTTGGCTCGTGCAAAATCGCCTTGGCCATTTGGTCATCATCAAATCTTTTCTATTTCTTTTTTTTAATGCCATTAACTATATTATTCTTTAATCTAAGAATAAGGATGGATTGATGGAATAAGGCAACGTAACAGTCAAGCCCTCTGCCAAGGAGTGTACAGTACCTTCAGGGAGGATTTCAATGGGAAACTGGCCCCTATTTAGGTGTTAGACACGTGAAAAAAAACCTCGTGACTGGCTGGTTGATCAGACGCGAATCCGCGACAAACTTGTGTTTAATGATTTTATCCACCAGGCCACTCTAAGAATAGGAATTACTCCTTACTCCTTACTCCTAGAGTAAGTAAATATGATGCATATATTGGAATAAATTACAATATATAAATGTTTAACTTACAAGATTTAATTGATGGTTCTTTAATGTAAAAGAACCGGTTAATAGATCTGTAAAGGACATAAAGTGATTTCTGAAACAGGAAAAAAAGATGTCTGTATAATGTAAGGCATTTTTCTAGTGACGATAAAGAAAAAATGGGCATTTTTGTAAGCTTTAAAAGCCGGTTTTAACATATCATCGCATGTAACTTACTTGTTTGTTGTCGATCGTGTTTCTTTAGCGATAATACAATCGAACCTCCAAACAACGGCCATGTTTTGTTTCTATCAGTGGCCGTTGTTTAGAGGTTTGACCGTAAGATGTACTAGATGACAATTTCCAAATGATCTTAACGTTTATTTTTGAAATAACACCTCAAGATCTTTTAAATTTATTTAATAAATTTTCATGTAGGCTATTTTAATTATAAAATGCATGGATCCAAGATCAAAGCCGTCCCGGATGGTTTTGTAATATAGGCTCTTGGCGTCCATTCTGTGCACATACTTGAATTTTTTCCAATCTTCTAGTATATCTTAAATACGCCAAATCTCTAAACAACGGCCATTGACGAGAACCATAAAAATGGCCGTTGTTTGGAGGTTGGACGGTATTATCGATGAAAAAACACGATCGACAACAAACAAGTAAATTACATATGGAAAGATTAAGATTTACAATGCAAACACATACCGAAAATATATATTCTTTGCGTTATTTATGGCTATTTTAATGATATTCATAAAGAATACAGTTTAATTTCTGTTTGGATCATTTTATATCTTAGCATTAATCAAAGTTCAACACGTTGCGTTGATTTAACAATCAAATTTAATGAGAATATTTACACTAATTTGCATATTATGGTCGACTCGTGACAACCTTTTCTGCTGGCCATTTCGAATTGTTATCCTCTCGAATGTGCATTATTACTGTCGGATTGTGTAATTCAGTGTAGAATAATAATGTACAAGTTAGATTCAAGTGTATTTTTCAATTATATGCAAACTAATTAAGGAACAAAGTTACGAAACCCTTCGTTAGCATTCAACGTAACAGATGCTGAATTGCAGCTGCATAAAAGTACGTGTTTTTTAAAAAAAGTAATGATCTTTCTTCATTCTTCCGAGTTAAAAGTTATTAAATGGGAATTAAATGAGTGTAACGGGTAAAAAATATCGTCATTCAAAGTAACGAGGGAAAGTATTGTATAGAGAATCTCGACACAATGTATATGTCAGGTTAAGTATAGCCTATTTGAAAATAATACAGCAAAATGCTATATCATTTGCAAATAGGTTTTTAAACAACAATTTAGTTACTTTCAAAGTATTCTTTTATTGTATAGAAGTTTCAGGCAGGCACACGGAACGTAACGTGGCGTTGTTATATGCCAGGAAGCCATTTCAGGGGCAACAACGTCATTACGTTGGAATCGATCTGGAGTTGATTTACACGGAAGAATCACGTTCAGCCAATCAAAATCGTCCCATAATTCCGCGCGAACACAGGAACCACAGGAGGAAAAAATGGAGGAAAGTACAGTACGTTGAAAAATTAGAACATAATTATCCCATTTTATACAGGGAAAGGATTGTGAAAATGCCGTTATTTGATTGGCTAATCGTATGACCACTTGCGCGTAACGCAACATAAGAAATGCCCGTCTGAACGCTTTTAAACGCATTCAAGGGCACCGATAATGGTAAACCAATTTATGTTATGTTGTTTTACTTCTATGTTACGCTAAGCTTTTGTATTACAGTAAAATAAAACCTTCACCAGTGATTTAACTCCAAATCTAATCCTTGCGTATGCAAAGATTAGATTTGGTGTTAGATCATTTGTCAATTCAAAGATTTGAGCGCTACAATATGGCGCTCAAATGAGAATGCGCATCACGCAATTAAATACCTCTACAAAATATAAACATGTTTACAGCTCTGCATTAATCGGAAGTTTTCTAGACGTAGTTGTTTTTTTTCTGTAAGTCTCCCCTCTCTGCTCCGATCCTTATCGAGCAGTTTTTTAGGACACATTTTACTAAAACTTGGCCTTATCGTCACTCCAAACAGGAGTGGAATGTACTTATCCCCTAATTATGACTGCTGTTTGGAATTTTTTTACTCTCTCCCAGCTGTGTTATTAATTAAAGTAGTAATTTCAGGAATTTGCGAACGTACTTCACTTATTTTTTTAGTATTTGGCACCTTTTTTCAAAGTAGCGTTTTAGTAACATTACACAGAAGTGTTCTCAATTTCGAGAATCAAGATGACGCTCGCAGGTCTTTGGACATATCAGGAAGAACAACAGAAGCATCTTAAATAATTCTATTAATTCGTGTGAAATGTTTAAACTAAGCTGTGGTTTCGTGTTGTAGGAATCTGCTGTTATAAGCAGTGGCGCATTAAGGCCTTCGGATGCCCGTAGGCACAGAAAATTGGTGGTTGTCCTCTACATAATTTCACATCACAAACTAATAACGTCTAATTATAGCTGAAGAATTATAAATTGTTACATAGAATTGTAACGGTACAATTGCTTTATTTTTTTTCCAACTTCGGGGCTCCCGAGACTCGGGCCCCCGGACGTTGCCTGGTGTGCCTTGTGGGCAATTCGGTACTGGTTATAAGATCCGTAATATTAATGATATGAATTCGGTTGATGTGGAAACTATTTTGTACAGGCCACTGTAAAAACATTAATACAGTCACACCACCGAACGTCGGCCATTTTTTTCATTGTTTCCGTCAGTGGCCGTTGTTTGGAGGTTGTTATTTTGCATGCATTTTTTGTTCAAAAAAAGGTTCCTGGAAAATGTCCGCTATTTACAGGTGGGCTTACCGGTTTCTTAAGAATTTATATTTATATTTAGAATTAGTTAAGAGAAACGTAGAAATTTTTCTTTCTTTCCCATATCACTTATATACAAATTACTTATATATTCTTTTATATTTTGCCATAAGACACAATATTTATAATAAAAGTTTCGTTAATGAGAAAAGTAAATATCAAGATATTGATTGATGGCGTGCCGGATTACCCAGTAGGCACGTGAGGCAAATGCCTAAGGACCCGGGGCTCGAGGAGTTCCAAAATTGGGGAAAAAAACAAAATACAATTACAACCGTAAAATTGCCTTATCATAATTTATAAATAATTCCGTAACTACAATTTAACATTATTAGTTTACGCCGATCATCTGTGTTAGAGGGCCCAGCAGGTCTTAATATAGGTATGTATCAACGTGTGTTTATTCGAATTCATTTGAATTAAATCCATGTTATGAAGAATATTGTGCGATGCCCACAATCCGATTGATGTCACGTGATACTTCTCACCCCCCGAAGGCAAACATTCGATAGATACTTGACACGAAACAGCACGCGAGCGTACAAATATTTCCGTTTCTAACCGCGTATTTTCATACAAGGAAACACTTCTTTTAAAGCCCCATTTTTAACAAATATTCATATAGTTAGGGCTTTTATGGTGGCTCAGACTAGAAATTCTACTTGTAGAGGTATATAAATAGAAAGTCTTTGTGGGTGGAGGCTCTCCACGCCTAGAATCTTAATTAATGATTATAAGGTATTAAATGACGTATTATTTTAGTTATTAATTTAAAAAAAAAGCATTTGTAGACTTATAAGATTAAGGTAGATTAGCAGGTTGTGGCCTTAAGGTATAACATATAATAGGCCCTTCCTCTCCACTGTGTAAAGATAGGCTGGGGAACTCAGAGGGGAAGAGCAAATTGCCTCGAGTCCAGAGGAATTGGGTCCCTTTACAACGTTTTTCTCGTTTATATTCTTATTGCTGTAGGTTCCCCCGATATGTATTTTGTCCCACGCCCCCGTTACCTTCTGAAAACGTGAGGTCCTAACATATAGACTGAATACGAGGCCCTTGCATCTTATTTAGCTTACATGCAAATTCGGTACAGTAGATGCGTGTAATTCTACACTTAAAGCAGGAAAATTTGAAAATAATTGCAGTTTTGGGTGGTGTTTTTTGTACTAAGAAGCAATAATCTAGACTTTAGATTCGGTGTATAAGCGACAGAAGGGGGTGAATGAAGTTATCAATATGAATAACAGCACTAACGTAGAACGGGTTAAAGAGGATCAAGGTTAAAGAAAGAATAGACAAGCAAGCTTGTTTTTTTTTTAATACATAAACTTAAATTACAATATAAGAAAAGTTGACGAAATGGGAGTGTGAAGGAAGTGCGGAAATTACATTTTAGAGACAGAAAACATAAAGAAAAAAGCAGCATGATTGACCCGAATTAAAGAAGATGAAGTACAAGGACTGCGTAACACACAATGGAAAGACGTGTGCAGTTTATAGAAGAATTAGACATAATTTAATGTGGAATTTCTACGTCATCATCAAAAATCGATTACGAAAAAGCAAGAAGAGTGCGGTTAATCGTTAATAGTGCGTGGGCAACGCGACGCAACGCGACGCAACGCGCAGTACGCGATACGAAAAAATTAACAACACACTTCCGGTACGGAATTGCGAGAAAATCAATAGATCCGGTTTCGGGTATTCGAATTAAATAAAGTTTTTAAATTGCGATAAATCGTAAATTTAGTAATGTAATTTTTAAAATGTTTTTGTAGGAAAAGTGAGGCCCTCCCCTCCGCGCATAGCTTATTATATGCTGAAAGTGAGTGTGTGTTGGTGACTTTCAACGATATCTTAGTCGTTTGACCATCTAAATATAGACGTAATTTGAACTTGTTACACGCAACTCGCCTTTCTCCCCGATATTATCTGTCTACTTTGACTTAATCCAGCTGTTCTGCTTCTTATTTTCACTTTATTTATTCCTTAATTCACTTATTTTACGACTTAAATCGGGGGTGAATTTATATTATTGCACGTGTTTCGCGTACGTACTTTAAATTTGATCTAGTTGCATCCGAGTTACTGCCACATCACATGTATACCACAGACTTTATTGCTATTGTTTGAAGTGTTTCGGTTTATTTCCACACTCGATTTAACGCCATTTTCAGAGGAGAACCAATTGTGCCTTTAAATCGGGGTACGAAGCTGGAAATTGCACAAAGTTATGAGCTCAGAAACGCCATAAATACGCGGAAAAACGTAACGTTTCTTTGCTTAATTTGCATTTAGAACACTGTAATTTGTTTCGAGCCGCGTAATTCGTAAAAATAAAGATTGTAAGAGCTGATCGATCGGGTTCGATCGATCGACAGCAAACGAGATTTGTAGCTTAACGAAGATGAATTGAACGAAATTACTGTTTCGGAGACCATTTACACGTCTCGAATACACCACAAAATACAGTAAAACACAGCAATTCGAGCGCCCGTTCCTTCTATTAGGCTATATAACGTGGAAAACGGCTATCGTAACGCCTGTTACGGGAGAAAATAACGTCTTGCTCCTTATTAAAGAGCACTAATTCTATAAAGTAACGGGCGGTTTAGAAAGGAGAAGGAACTAAAACTAGCGTAACAAAGTTATCTTTTAGATAAGTTACGTAATTGATTCTAGAAAACATCAAAGGAATATTCGTTGAATTAATTATAACAGAAAGACGGACCCGCCTTCGATTCTTTATTGATGCAACCCAAAATCGCACAGATATTGAAGTTTTTAAGATATTTACGAGGAAAATACGGCGTTTCACGAAGGTGGCGTTACTTCGGGGGGCGTTATATCGAGATTTGACTGTAGTCGCTCGTAAGTGCGGCGACACTTGAATTTATATTATACGTGGAAATAACCCTCAGTTTGATAGCAAAGTATACAGAATTTCGCCTCCATAAAATCTGTATAATGTTAATTAGGTTTAAATCAGTGCAACTGTTGAGAACAATTAAATTAGTGCAGTGTGCAAATTTTTAAATTGAAAGTCACGAAATTGCAAATTATAATAAATACTTTTCTGTTAACGTCATCGAAATATTTTATAAATCGGGCAATCCAAAAATAGTTCTCCAGATGATTCAGCTTTGAAAAATTGTAGGGATTTTCCCTAACGAGGAGGTATTGAAAGTTTGGTGTCGTCACATAAGACGAAATGGAATCGAACAATAGAAACGTAACAGCAGTTTAATTTTTTCCCGTTTGGAACAATAAAAAATCCATTAGACGTCGATTGGGGAGCGAGTCACGTTTCCCGATATCTAGAGCAGTGTTTCTTACACCGTCCCTAGTGTGATGTCAGGAAATTTTCGATTCCGGTGTCTCCAGAGGAAATGCTGCATTTAAATACGACATGGCCCATAAAGTACACGAGGCCCTACATTCTCCATCGAATTATACTAGATAATAGGGCCTAATTCTTTTTTAGAATGGAGCCAAGTCCTTAGAATAGAATTAATATGGCACAGGGACTTTACGTTACTAAGCTCCATCCTTCTCTGTATTTGTATATCATCCCCTGTAATAATTAATGCTGATTTTGATAGGATCAACAATAAAATTGCGAAAACAATCGAATTTTCCTGTTAATAATGTTCACATTTACAGGGCAATTTATTATTTTTAGGCGATATTTTAACGTCACACAGCGTTGTAATTTACTCACTTGTGACCGTTGCAACACGCCTCCATCGACTGGAAACATAAAGTTTCTTATACGATGAGGAAATTTCTGTATATATATTTACATGTATTATAATCCCATTGTATTGGGAAACGTTAAAATGTCATATAAAGTAATGACGTATACGCCACTGTCATTATGAATAACGAGTCATGCAAGGTTAACTAACACATGCTTTTGTTCTATTTTTATAACAATAATAAATTAATCGGATATAAAAGTATTGTAACAAAAGTAAAACAAAATTTCATGCCGGGTAATCGGATAAGAACGAAAGTATTATAAAAGAATTTTATATTTTCTTAACCCACTTTCAGGTGTTTTCGTGAACCACTTAAGGCTAAATCCGGTGTTTAGTGTCAGCACCATTTTCGTATTGTTTTAATGCCCGATGGAATGGAGATAAAGTAAAATATTTTATTCAGACTCTGCTCTATTCTTTACACACTTTTCTAGTACAGTATTAAATGTTTATTCTGGAATATACTAGAAGCGGATTTGTTGTGTAAACAGTTACAGGTTGCATGTGTGTTGATGCCACTTTAAAAAAAAACTGTTACTAGAAGCCGTAAAAACTAAAATTTTCGGGTTTAGCAAACTTAATTTTAAGAAAAAAGATTATTTTGAGCCATTAAACAGAAGAGGTGAGGAGCCCAAAGTCAGCTAACCTATTTGTATTTAAATAACTCAACAATTTCTACAAAAAATACGAGAATTTGTAAAAGTATTAGAGTTGTAATTTATGGATGAAGTATTCAATAAGACACTGAGCCCTGAATGCTAGTAGTTAGTCGTGGGTTCGCACCTGGCAAAGAGATACCCTCGTGGAGTTTTTCAGGCTTTCTTCACGTGTCTAATTAGTGCCATAGAAAGCCCTTCCGGGTGGACCCCCTCCTTGGCAGATGGCCTTTGTGTTGCGATGCCTCATTTTACCAATAATCTTAACAATAACTCGGGGACACCCTGTATTTTCTCTATTTCTGTCTTTAAAACGAGCGAATATTTCGAAAATACACCAAAAATAAATTTTATGCTGTAATCTTCGACCAAAACCAGTGTATACAATGCCAAAAAGTCGGCCTTACCACGTACAGAAAACTTGTTTACGACCTTACTCGTCCTTATTACAGCTCACAGTTAAAAATAGTAAGACCATCCCTGATTAAAATATAAATTTAATTAAAAAATATAATATAAATTCATACCATAAATTCATCATATAAATTTAACCATATAAAAGCCAGAACCATAATACTTTATATACGGGTATAATTTACACGATATACTGTACACAGATTAGCCGAAAAGTCGGTTAATCGCGTTTCTTGTTATATTAAAATAATTTTTAAAACTACGATATTAAACCATGGCAAAAATCAATTCGGAGGGAATATTTCTATTCGTTTTTTTAACGTACGTCCTGTATGTAAGAGCGTAAATTATTTAGAATGTTTTAAATAATAACAATAATTTGTTTACAGTCGGGGGAAACAAAAAAACCGGGACGTTAAAGTCGACCATTAAAAAAGTCACCCCTCCAATTGTGCCTGGGATTACGAATCGATCCATCTCTACCAATGCTCACAATCAATCAAATAATCAATCCGTCGGTAAGTTATCTTCTTTATATTTCATTGTTTAATGATTCGAAACCATAATTTCGGTTTTGTCGATTGCCAAATTTTTCCATCTCTCTCTTTCTTCCATCGTAAATTATATTACTCAGAGTGGAATTACTACAATTGGTCAGCGGGACACTATAGATTTACCACTGTCTTGATCGAATGTAGTGTCCCGCTGGCCGGTTCTGTGACGTAATTTATATCCGAAAACACCCTCGCCTTGTATTCTTCCAGCTTATTGGCGTATAATTGTGTAATTTTTATTGTAATTTTCTCCCTCTTCGACTCAATTTCTGTGTTTTCTGAAGCGTGCATCGAAGAACACCTCATAAAAGTCTTGGCATTTCTCAATTCCGATGCAAGAATACATTAAAATAAATTTCTGGAATTTTCTCACTTTCTTTGAATATCTTTTATGGAAAAGTCTCTTCTTATTAATCGAAAAACGGAAAGGGAGGGGGTAGGAAAATGAATATATTTTCTATTGTGTGGCGGAAGTTTTAAGGAAGCGATTTTCTTTAAAACTGGAACACGCGAACTCAAGAAGTCGAGTGTAAAATGAAAGGCAGAAGATATATTTATATATATTTTTTTCGACTGGGCCACACAACAAACATTTTCAATCAGTAAATGCTGGAAGGTCGCAGCTGGAATTGCATTTCTTGCTATGGGATGTAGTAAATCTATCACTGGTCTTGCTGAGTTAACGATTTGGTTCGAGTGATTTATGCGCTCCATTCGCCATCGACTATCCATCAAAAATAAATTGTAGATATTACTATTAATATAAGAAATAAAGTCGTACAGTTTCGACATTTTTCTTCCTTATTTTTTCATAGAAAACAAACCATTTATTTACTCCAAACCTCCATTTATTCATCTCGACTTATTTAACTTACAGATGAAACCGATTATGGAGGAATATGTGCCAGTATCAACGTTGAAGTAGGTGCCATTTTTGCAGATTTGTAATCCGGAATTTCGTGTAAAATTCTGTTATTTAAACAAAATTTCGTCTGTTTTTTTTTCTTTAATTGTAGAATCTCATTCAAGTGGATGCAACTCTCTCTTCGACGCATGCAACTCTTTCTTCAGGTATTTGATTGAGCTTTTGTGTGTTACATCTGTATTTAAAAAAATAGACTGTTTTAAAAATTGTATTGTGTTGTATTAGTTGATTCACAGATGGAAGACCAAGGGATCGAAGTAGAAGCGAGCCCTGGACGTGAAAGTCCCGGAGGGAGTAGCGTGGGATGTTTATCTCGACACAGCACCGCCAGTGTGGATAGTGGGAGATGCTCGATAACTTGCTCCGAAATTAAGGTAACCCCCCCTTCTAATTTGCTGTATTTGTTACACGAAAGTGATGAAAATTCTTCACACTTACCGTTAAAAATGTACACAACTCTTGTCTCATCATGTGTTATTTGTGTTTTCTCCTTCCCTTAACTACCAATTTGGATAGAAATTATATGTTACTCGACTATTGTTACGTGTATCTCAGAAGGTTATTGTATTGTATATTGCTGGGTGATTCTAAGTTACTCTACGTTACTAACGTGCAATTATATAACTGCAGCTATTTCTGCATTTAATATTACAAAAATGATAACGTAAAAAGCCTGAAATTTGGAGGGTTTTTTTTAGCATTTTAAAAATAAAATTGGGTTTTAAAATCAATAATTAATTTACTTTAATATTTACCAACGGATTTCGAATCGAGAAGGGTCGAATTACACACTTGCAACATCCCAAAGATGCCTTCCAGTATCCGAAAAGCATGGTGGCCCTAAGGTATAATATTTAACAGGCCCTTCTCCGCTGCTAAATAATGAATAGTAAAAATGTGAGGTCCTAAGCTAGACTCGTAACGCGAGGCCCTAAGCTGCAGCTTGTTTGGCTTACGTGCAAATCCGACCCTGCCCAAAAGGGGATGCGGAGTGAGCAATTAAAAAATGCTCGGGAACATTAGTATAAGGGAGAAATGGCATAAAAATTGCTCATTGATTAAAGATAACCTTCAAAAATTTAAATATTTCGTAACGAATTAATTATTTAAGATACTTAAAGGCTTGGTGTGCAAACACTTCACTCAAATTACACAAAGTAGAAGCACTTACAAACATAAATTTTTGACGAATATTTAAAATTTTAGACCACTTTAATAATTAAATAAGCCAGGAAATTGCTAGTGTTTCCGGTTTATGTTGATTGTATCCTTCCGAATGCCTCGTTGTTTTGCATTAAAATGGAGTAATTTGATACGGAAAGGGGGAGAAAAACTTAGAATATTGTTTAATTCTTTACAGAATCCGCCCAGAATATCTGCTCAAAATTCGGAATCAGGCCAAGTTTTAAACACGAACGTGGAAGACTGCGTTAACGTTGCAGAGATGCTAGTCTACAATCTACCAGTGAGTAGGGTGCTCTTTTGTTTTCTTTTCTAGAACCTGTTGTAATTTTAGGGTGCGCATTATCCTTCCACAACACAGACATTTCCATAAAGAATAGCGTTTGTATATGTAAAAAAGAAATAAATTCCAAAGAACTTTTAACATCTCGGGATGATTTAAACGTTGGGTGATAAGGAAAAGTGATGCGAGACGTGGGAGATTGCTTCTCTTTTTCCCAGTCACTTCGGCACCTTTAAACTCCTTGTTATATTTTTCGTCATCCCCTTTGCTATTGGTGGATTCGGTAAAAAGCGACCAATCAGACACGTCGTGCGACGAGACGGAGCCGGGCGGAAAGGCAGACATTGCCACTCGGATGCCACTCGTCTGTAGCAAGTTTTTCGCCTCGACCGCTCGCCTATCACGTGACCCGCCGTGGAAATGGGGGTGAAGTTACCGAATCCTCGCTAGATGAAGAAGTGCGTGACGTCATGTCGAAGAGACAAGCGATCGACTTTAACAGGAAGGTAAGGGGTCAATGTCTGTTTAAGAGTGCTGACCTAGTGTCGGAGGGTGGCTGGCGTACCGATCCCATAATAGTTCCTCTCGTGAAAATTTAATCGTTGAGGGAAGTCAACTTAAAACAATTGATTCCCATTGCCGAAATGTGCCGTGGTGTCTTCTTACGCGTAAACACTTCGATTGAAGAAAGAGGAAATTGAAAATTTGTGTGTTTTCTACGTGTTTTTCCGAATCCTCCGGCACCAGGAAATGAGTGTTTATACTAAAAAAAAAAAAAAAAAAAAACACACACACACAGCATAATTATCTCCTCTACGCGTGTACAGTACATCGCTGTTAATACGCTTAAATTTATCACCCCTTTGCGTTAACTTCTCTGCAAAATTGGTGCCCGAATTGATCTGCGGCTTTCAAAAATCCCATCGGGTTTTTCACCCTTATTTTAATACCCGAATACATCATCGATAATTCGATTTACGTTCGAATTACCATAAAGATTTCTTTCGACACGAAATCCCCCAAAGCCTGTTTCTAAGGGGGTTTAAAAAAAAAACCAATCTTTAGTGTTTCTTTAGAAGATCTTGACCCTTCTGCTCTTGGCTCCGGGAGTTAGGAAAGAGAATTTTTGTCAATCATCCTCGTTAATGATGATTTTTTGATCCGGGTTATCACTCGGATAACTTAATTACGACACCAAAAATAAACATAATCGATTTTAATATACCGAATTTCCCGAGAGCGTTTATTTCCATTTAGCGAAAAATCCATTACCGAAATGATTAAAATTAAATTTCACGCAAAACCCTTAAAACTTTCATCACTTTGGGGTTAATGTAATTAGTCTTTTCATTTATTCCACTGTTCACTTGTGAAGTTCGTTCTTGTTGTTTTGGAGCTGCTGCGTTAAAAACTGCAGGGTAGAACTGTTTTTTTCCCCTGTGTTTTGTTGCTATCGTGTTTTATTTCTTTAAATTTTTTGTGGTTTAATTAATCGAAGGGTGTTTTATGTATGGTTTCCGTGCGGGAGTTATTGCTCCGACTGCTTAACAGTTAGTTGACTGCAAGTTGCCGTGACCTCTTGTTCGATCGATATAGTTTGTGCGCTTATTTTGGTAGGAATTATGATAGCGAAAGTGAAGTTTTCTGTCGATACTAAGAAGGGGTTTTTCGATTTTACGTGCACAATCGCCAGTTTTACTCGATTTTTCACACGATCTCCAGCTTTCTAGATTTTCCCTCCCTGCACACAATTGTTAATCTCTCTTGACTTTTTCCAGTATAATTGCTGGAATATTTCGTGTAAAATCACCGATTTTCTTTCATATTTTTAAGTTTCGGTACGATTTTTTTTCGTTTCTTAACGCGTAATCGCAAATTTTCAGTATAAATCCTAAACGAAAATGACATATTGCAGCTGAATTTGACACGTTGTTCATTCATATACGGGGGCAACGTACTGTTTAAGCTTACTCTTACCGGCAAAAACTCGAATTTAAGTTACGTAAATGATTTAAATTTCATGCTGATGAAACCAAAACTTGAACTTTTCTCTAGGAAAATGAAATATTAAAGTCTTGGCTCAGCAGTGTTCATTTCGAAGAGTACGTTCCTCTTTTCGTACAAGCGGGGTACGACATGCCTACAGTGTCTCGCATGACACCAGAAGTGAGTGCGCTCGAGTCATTAAATTTGCTATAAATGCCACGACACTTTTTGAAATATTTATCAATGTTTACGTCCTGCAGGATCTGACTGCGGTCGGGATAACTAAACCTATGCATAGAAGGACTCTCAAAGCAGAAATTGCCAAGTTGAACATTTCTGATGGAATACCCAACTATAAACCGGTAAACTTTGTGTTATTTTATACTTTATAGTTATAACAATGTTTAAAAAATATAATTTACATCAATTTATGACTGAAAAAGTTGAATATTTATTTCTTTCCGGAACATGTTTACATCACTGTGTAACTCCACAGCAGTAGTTTACAATTTTTTTTTTTTTTAAGCTGGCACCCTAGCTGTGGTTCCTGTGACATGTCTGACAGAGATTAAATAAATTATTGGGTATGAAGGAGTGTTGCAACAGCCTGCGTGAAAGTCAGTTTGAAAATCAATTGCTTAGTGTGTTAATAATTTGTCTGTTTCCCCCTCTATTAAAATCAATTAATTTTAAATAATAGTAAGAATATAAATATTGTATCTTTTGAAAGAAATTATTGTAATTTTATAATGCAAAACAGCCAGATGATTGTTTTACAGTCTTACTACTGTTAAATAATTTTTAAATTGTATTAATTCCCTTAGAAGTAATTAACAAATTGTTTTTTATTTTTGACTGTTTTCATCTCTTTTGCACTAAAAGTGTTTTTTGATCATACCCGTTGTGTTAAAGGACCCTCTCTCTCTCTTGCCACCTAGGCTCTGTGGTGCATGCCAGATGACAAGAGATATATCGAGGCTAAACCGGCTATAAAAATTTATGAGTGGATCCGGACTCAAACCCAAGTCTTCCGGAGCAACAGGCCGGAGCCTTTATTGATTCTGTCATCCAACAGTCACACAAGAGCTTATTTGGAATTTTTTCTATGCCAATATGTGCTTTGCATATCCTTTGTTATCAATAGATAATATTAACTTAATTATTATTATAAAACAGTTATAGAAAGTACTTTTTACCTCTACTCATTGTGGCTCGTCCAAGCCCATAATGGAGTCTGGGATGAGGGATGGGAACTGACGTATCTGGAATAGATCGCTCGTGAAAAATTTCTGTGGTTTATCAACCACTCGGATTCGTTTCAGGTCCCCCAGAGTGATAGGTTAATGCCTTAGCCATTTAGCCCATCAGGCCATCTGTATAAAGTAATAATTGTTATCTCTCATATTCAAATAAAAAGTATTGTAGATCTTAATTAAACTGTTAAAATTGTTTTACAATCTTCAATCCTTACTTCTATATCTAAGATCTTAAATATTTTTAAGTTATTAATAGTTTACATAAAAAAAATAGGTAAAATTGCATTTAGGTAGCCTCCATGGCACAAAGGTTAGTTTTTGACATGTATCAGTCTACCACCTATTCTATGTGCAAAGCATGTAGATGTGCGCCTCAGTGCTCGCTATCACTTGCTCCTCGGCACCCAGGTGAGGTGAGCCCCCACACCCTCCTAAAACTAAATAACATCAAATCCGCCACAAACAGTTAAGTGGGCTACTTGAAGCCGGCATAGTCACGTGGGCTAAATAATTAAACACCATAGTCTTGGAAGTACCACCATTGGGGTTACCTAGATGCACTTCTACCAAAAAATATATGTTTCTTTAAAGAAATAAATACAATTAATCTTTTATTTCTAAATGAAATATTTTTGAATATTTAAAAGAATACACTGCTTGAATGGCTACAGTTGCTCAGACTGGAAGATTATCACAACACACTATGCAAACAGGGTTACGATACCATCGACAGAGTTACGGAACTGGCATGGGAAGATCTCGAAGAAATTGGAATACAGAAACTTGGTAAGTGTTTATGCTAGATAAATTTTGAAATTTGAAAAGTAATTGAAATAGATATTGTATATTCACAGTGGCCAAACTGTGGTTTGCAAGCCCCAAGTCACTTTTCTAGACTCTTACTGTGGCTCCCTCACAGTCTACTTATATAATTTCTTTTTATAAACATTAACTTTTATATATATAATACTGTTCTAATACAGAATGTGGCTCTTGCATATTTCTGATAAGTGATATATGGCTCCTATTGTGACACAATTTGGCCACTCCTGCTATATATGTAATTAAAGTTTTTGATGAATCTATTACTTTATTTTAATATTGAATTGTTTATTGTTCAAATTGTTTAATCCTTTATACTTTTGAAATGCTGATATAAAATAATTGAAATAAAGTGGAAAAAAAAAACTTCAGATATTATATATTTGGCTAAGTAGTTACATAGTGGAGAATTTTTTTAGCACAAGGGATCTAAGCTCATTACAATCCTTATAATTTTTTTATTTTTCAGATTGAAATATGTTCCTCATTCTCAGTCAGCTTCCTGTTACCTGAGATTTGACAAATTTAAATTGGTCACATAAAACAACACAATCTGTCACAAACTGAATGTTACAGTACACAAGAACATGCCAAAAAACCTCAGTTCAGTCCATCAATGAATAGTCAATAGAAATGTTCATCTTTTCAAATTCCTCCTGAATCCTGCTTCAGGTTAAACTTGTACTACAAATGGAATGCTTCAAAAGATCATCTGTGGAATTCAGCTTTAAATATGTATCTGTCATTCATGCACGGAGTGCTTTAACCAAAATTATAACAAACCATCAAAGTACTGTACTTTTCATGCTCATAATATTTTCATCTCATCCTGCTGGTGAATGCCCTCTCAGTATATGCCTTGGATAATGACAGAAGCTAAGTTTCACCAAGCATACCTGATATGCCCTACAATGTGATCATATAAATGTCTTGAATTTTCAGAAGTCTTTAAAGTGACCATAATGAGAATTGCATCAAGCATGAGATGCAATTCCCATTATGATAAGATGAAATGCAAATATTCATGGGCATGGCAAGTGCTTTATGTCGGTTTGTTATAATTTCAGTTCCATTAAAGCTCTCCTTGCATAACTGGCACATGCCTATTTAAAGTTGAATTCCACAGATGTTCTTTTGAAGCATTCCATTTGTAGTACAAGTTTAACCTGAAGTAGGATTCAGGAAGAATCCAAAAATGTTTGTGAACATTTTATTGGATTTTCATTGCTGGACTGAACTGATGTTGATCACATAAACTCTTTCTCTCTGCATGCCATATCAGAACATCCTGACATTGGCAAGCACCTGGCGCAGGTTAATAAGTGGTTAGTAATGCGCCAAGGTGTATCCTGGGGGAAGTTACAACCAGAGTGGTTCCCCATTGCCTTCTCTGGAGCACGGTATTACACAAGGGGAAAGAATGCCTTCCGGATGGTCTTGTCTTGTCTTGTCTTAGAGAAACTGGCTCCTATTCAGGTGTTACAAATGTGGAGAAAACCCAAAAAACTCCACGTGGCCAGCCCTTCCGAGCGCAGCGCAAACCTGCGATCAAACTCCCAGTGTTTAGCGACAGAACCGCTCAGCCACTGGCGGGCTCTCACATAAACTATTACATACTATTTTCTTACAAAAAAAGGTCAATTAAGTTCTATTCTGGCATTAAATAAATAAAGAAAACAAATAGGTTAATGCATAATTTTTTTAATCCTATTATTTTATTACAAAATTTTTATACAAAAATTTTTACAAAAGAATTGACAAACGTTGGAATATAGGAAAAAAAAATACCTAAAAATATAAAGTGACATTAAATAATATGAATAATTACAAACATTTTTTAAAATAAAAGTTTAAAGTACCCAACAATCAGATCTATGCCTGAGTATGTTGTTTAGATCTATGCCTTTTTATAGAGTAATTAGTTTTATTTGTCAATATAAGTTGCATTTGTAATAACATTTAGGCACACCAATGACGTTTGATATACTGGACTAGTCAACCGGAAAACTTCTTGTAAATACCTACTCTTTACAAAGAAGAGATGATATTGCTAGATTAAGCCTAAACAATAGATTGGTAAAAGAGATTTCTTTCTTAATTGCTGTTATCTCCCCCTTCAATTTATTCCCATCGGGTTTTACAATAAATTTAGCTGCTTATCTCTCATGTAATGTCGGATAATGAAGAACATATGCATAGTAGCTATGAAGAACTAATCATCACATACAGCGGAATGTTTGGCATTAATGTGTGTGTCATTGCAGAGCTACAAATGAGCATTTCACTTCTAAAATTAATAGAATAAAGCTGAGTTGCTTTTAAAATACTATAGGTTCGATTTTGTGTAATTTTATATATTATAAAAATAAATTCTTATAATTCTTTACGTTACATATAGATATCCCATATACGGTAGAGCATCGATTACCCGACCTCCAATTAACCGACCGCGTTCTAGTCGGCAAATTCAAATGTCTGCTAGTGATGTGGCACTACAATATTTGGTTATGTCTTGGCTCCTTTAATATTTATTTTTGTTAAATTTTTGCATGTTTTAGCTGGCAGCACTGGCTCGACTATGAAAGGGAGACTAGTATTTAAACCAGGCCTAATACACTATACTAATAATGTATTTTTTCATACTTTTCGGTTATCCAACCAACCCCAGTCCCCAATTAAGTCAGATAATGGATGCTCTACTGTACTGTTCTTTATATATACTTATATCAATTAACAATATGATTCTAATATTCTTATATAAGCATCAAAAATTCACTTATCTGGAATATCTTCTTTCATATTTATTGTTTCTCACCTTTTAATGAAAGTAAAATCCATAACATTCCTTTTGGTTGCTTTCAAAAGTACAGAAATTAAAAAACAATTGAAGTTACAAGTACTTTGCATTTTGTTTCATATTTATTATTTTAAGTAAAAGTAAATGCACAAGTTACTCAATTGTTTAAAATTAATACATAAATAAATACATGTCACGTAACACTCTTTTATCATTAAATTTTCTTACATAATATACAGTAACAATTTCAGAAAGTATATTTTAAATTATTAAATTTATTGTTTGAATTCTAAATTTAATGGTTTTTCTGACCTTGAATTTAGAAGTAAAACAATCAGTTTACTAATTTAAAAACTGTTGAAACAATTCCAGTATCAGAAACAAATTTCTATATAGTTTTATAACAAAAATTTTAAATCATTTATAAAAATTCAAGTTTTAATTATTACTTTTTTAATAAACTATTTTAATATAAAATTATTTTAATAAATAAATAAATCACTGTTAATTCTAAGAATTTAAAGCTGAGGAGGTCGGTTAGATTCTGACTGAAAATGTTTCTTTTATTTAATGAAAGGTTGACTTCCTGAAATTAGAATTGATTTATTTATTTACAGAGATAATGCCAAGTTTTATAACCTTGGTTAATGTTACCTATGGTTCCAACATGGCCGCTCGTCTCTGATTCCAGCAAATAGAAGAAGGGAAACAGTGGGGACGCACATTCTAATCTAACCTAAGCTATCCTAATAAATTACCATAATTATTACCAAAAAAATTATTAGAATAGGTTAGGTTAAGTCAGAACGTGCGTCCCCACTGTTTCCTTGCTGGAATCAGACGAGCCGCCATCTTGGAACCATAGGTAACATTAATCACCTTTTTATAATTCTTTACATTACATACAGATATCCCACATACTGTTCTTTATTACCTTTCATATTCATAACCTTTTATGGTAAAACATTACATCATAATTTTACTATAAAAGGTTATAAAACTTGGCACTACCTTTATAAATAAATAAATGTTGAAATAAATCAGTGGTACTCAAACTATGTTCTCTGGAACCTTACAACCTTTGAAGCCCGTGGCATTCCATTTCTGCAAAAATTGTAACCTGAAGTAGGTCGTAGATATAGACTGAAAGCATTTGTTTTTGGTGGATTTTCATCACTCTGTTGGGAGAATTTTAAGATTAGAAAATTTTATTTGAATATTATCATTATCTGTTATACTTTATTTTATATTTTATTGTTTCACTCTTTTTTCTGAAATCCTTTCTCCTTCATCTATTTATGCAGACACACAAATACGGATTATAAAAATGTCTAAATTGATTAGAAAGTAATCATTTAGTTGACTAAAATTAGATTATAAAACAAAAATTTCTTTTCTGTTTGATAATCTAATTTCATTTTCAGAAGACTAACTTGTAAATGTCATTTATTAATCAGTTTTAGAAGAATATTGATATATATAGATTAGATTGAATTACTTATTTTCACAATTTTATTAGGTCATCAGAAAAAAATTATGCTTGCCATTAAAAGAATTCAAGATATAAACAGTGGGATACGAAAACCGAATTTAAATCCTGTCCCCGAATATATCGGCAGAGGGACATTACCCCGTCCGCAAACACTTGGTATGTCTCGTGATGTTGTTTATAGTCTGTTAAATTTTTCATTTACAAATATTAATAATTAATTATATTTTAGGTCCCATGAATCCACTTCCTGCTGTACAATGTCATGGTCAAGAAATAGCCATCACTACTGTTAAAGTTAAAACTTCTCCATCTGCTGAAATTTCAACTTTTCCAGAACTTAAAACATTTCAATATTCTCCAATGAAAGGAGAGAGCTTCAGATGGCCTGGAAATGGAGATTCTTTCTCACCTGTGAATGCAGTAAACAACTTTGAACCCCAAATGGTGGATATTCAGGTAAAAATGTATGAATTATTTCATAAGTAATTAACCAGTTAATTAATAATTATTGATATTACTTAGGTGCAGTCTCCAAATCGAAGGCATTCATTAGAAAATCTTGATAAAGGTGATTCAATACCATCATCCCATCATCATTATATAAATAATTCTGATAGTTGGTATGATACTATTAGTGCATGGAGACATCATGGTTATGATACAGATAGCGAATTAAGCACTCATGGAGAACATTGCTATTTATATGAATCTGATGGAACAGCAACATTACAGAGGCCAAAAGGACTGGTGAAACCGCGACCAGTAGCTAAAATTATTGCTAAATCTCGCCAAAATAATCAAATCAACGATTTGGAAACTGTGAAAAATTTGAAATATAATGGACAAAAGACAGATCAAATTTCTGTAGAAAGTTCTCAGCAAGCCAATATTTTGTCTACAAATTTTGGAACGTTGAAATATAAAAAAACGCCACCTCCACCTCCGAAGCGAAGCAACTCTATAAAAAGCGATTCTTCTGTCGAACGCACCATAGAAGCAATGAAAGACGAAGCATTTGCTACATGTGTTAAAGGATTAGCATCTCACTTTAATATAGCAAAAAATAATGAAGTATCATCAAATTCAAATCAGATAAGAGCAGTTCAAGGAAATTCTGAAGAATTTCCACCCCCTCCTCCTCCATTACCAGTAATAGAAGTAGATACAAAACCATCAGTATCAACAAATAGTTATAATGATAGTGAACAAAAGGAAGTTCCAGAATTATTTTCAAATGCCATGTTTAAACAAAGGAGAAAACATTCTTTAGATTCCACTGTTTCCAGTTCAGAATCTAATACCCTACCTTTTGCAAATGAAAATGTGAGCACGATTAAACAGAAAATAAACAAACCTCAAGTGTCGGAAACTAAATCTCCATCGCCATCAATAATTCGTAAAACTACTTTGACTATTCAAGGTAAGCAATAATTTTTATATTTATTTACTTGTGTTACCGAAATCAAACAAGGAGTGCAAATTAATCTTATATTTTTAATATGAACATAATATATATATATATATAAATATATCATTTATTTATAGTAACTAAATAGAATTTTTAGTTAATGTTACCTTAGGTAGCCAAGATGGTGGCTAGTCTCTAATTCCAGCAAGGAAACAGTGGGACGCACGTTCTAACCTAACCTAACCTATTCTAATAATTACCATAATTATTAGCAACCAAATTATTAGAATAGGTTAGGTTAGATTAGCACATGCATCCCCACTGTTTCCTTGCTAGAATTAGAGACTAGTCGCCATCTTGGCTACCTAAGGTAACATTAACCGAATTTTTATATTACTTTGAAAAGGAATTCATAAAGTATTTTTATAGTACTTTTTTATAAATGAAATTCTGATGTAATATATAAATGGAAGTTTAATTTTAAATTTGATATTTTTTTTCTTTTATGTTTATTTTCCTTTATTTTATTTTGTGAAATTATGTATAATCATCATTTAACCATTTTAGTACTATAAACAATATATATTAGACCAATTAGTTCATTTTCATTATATTAATATTGTTATTTTAGCATTAAAATAATGTTAAAAATGATAAAAGTAGAGTGAATTCACTAATAAAAGTGAATTAAGGATCTCTCTTAGCATATTTGTGTGACTGTGAAGTTTTAAATATGTGGACTTGCATGTTTTTTTACCCTGTGGGCACAAATGAAATTTTTTTCAGATCCGCAATTGGATGGGTGGATGGTGAGGTATAGAATCCAACACATCTAGGATAAATTACCTAAGAAAAAATTCTTGGGATTTTTTGACTGCCCAGATTCAATCCTAAGTCCTCCAGAGCAGTAGATTGATGCCTTAATTAACTGCTTTAACCATCCATACACCAGACTTGCTCACTACAGACTTACTTGTTAGTCACTAGCACTAGAATTCTTCTTCTTCTTCAACCATTGAGTCGTGTACGACTATTGGTGACTTCATAGACGAGTTTCCTTCAGCGAGTTCTGTGTAGTGCCCAATCTTTCAGGTATTTGAGTTCCAGGCTGGTATCTGCTTTGATATTATCCATCCACCTGGTATGTTGCCTTCCTCTTTTCCTATGTCCCTCTATCATTCCCAGCATGATCTGTTTTTCCAGAGAGTCAGCACAAATGGTGTGACCAAAAAAAAACTTTAACCTCAAGCATGCAATCATTGCCTCCAAGGAAATTTGTGGTTGAATTTTCTCTAGGACTTCTTTATTAGTTGTGCTGTCTGTCCACAGGATTCTGAGGATCCGCCGCCAACACCAAAGTTTGAATGGATCTATCCTTCTTCTATCACTTTTTCTTACTGTCCAGCTTTCACAACCATAGGTTGTGATTGGGAACACAATTGCCTGGACCAGTCTGGCCTTGGTAGATATTGTGATGTCTCGGCTTTTCCAGATGTTGTCCATCTTGGTTAGAGCGGTGCAGCCCAAGGTTAATCTTCGCTTAATCTCCTTTGTGCGTGCTCCTGTTCTGCTTAACTTTGAACCAAGAAAGATGAATAGGTTTGTTCCAACAAAAGTTCCTGACTGGTTTAAACTTGAAAGTTGTACGAGGCATGTGCAATATCATTTTACAGCCAAGAACTGAATAATGCGCATGCCAGTTTTGAACCAGTTAGGGACTTGTGTTGGAACATACTTAATATTGTGAAGACCCGAACGGGGGTCTACCGGGAGGTCCAAATGGGGGTAGCAATCGAGAATTTAAAGATCTCCTTTTCAGACACAAATAGGAGGAATTGAATATCTCGATTGAACAATGGAAGTTTTTTAGTAAAATATGTAAAACAATAGAAAAGACCAAAGTAGAGGAAACGCGGCTGGAGAGGAGTCGTATTTAGTCGCAACATTGACCTCTCCAGCGCCCTCCATCGGGTTTCGAATTGTCACCAGGTGACAATGAGAGACCAATTGAGAGGCAACTTTGGATGAAAATCTTATAAAACCATGCATTTCAAGGACATTCGGAGTTCTTAGTCTTTGGTTCAGAGTGCTTCGCTACCAGTTTCTTGCTAAGGTTTAACAACGAAAACTGGGTCAACGTTTCGGATTTGTCTTTGACCTCTGCTCAGGACAATTTGCGCCCAGGTACACCTCACTGTCGAACATCAATGCTTCAAGTTGTGCTGTACGCCCCAGGGCCGACGCTCTCCACATCACTTTCACTGGACATGCAAATGATCGACTGGACTATTGAACTTTTGTACGATGGGTCCACCCTTTGGTTTGGCCTTACGCCAAATTAATAGAGCTGTTGTAAGCACCATTTTTATGTTTATTAAACGGTTTTAAATGGTAAACCTGTCTCGGTGAGTCTTTCTGCACCCATACGATTGTTTTGGCCACTCGACTGCCATGACGATCTTTCCACCCAATCAGCTAACCTCAAAATATTTGCCAGAGATATTTGCAAGTTAAAATTTTAAAAGTACATTTTATGTCACTCTTAGCCTAGGGATAAGTTTGGGTGAGGGTGTGAAGTTAAAGTGTTTTAACCATTAAAATAAAACAAATATATAAAAATATTTGCGAGTATTTTATCATAATTTCGCAATTTCTACAAAATCCAGATAAATTAATAATCAATCTGGACCATGAATTTAAAAACCAGCTTGTCTGGATGAAAACCGGCCTGGTGGCAACACTACATAGAATGCTAAGTAAAATATCTAATTGACCAGAAGGACAGAGCTAAGAAACATTCTGAGTATCCTTGAATGGTATGCTGAGTTAGCAAGTTAGACTGATTATCTGTAAAAATGGTAAATGACATAATCATAATTTTACCGTAATTTTATGACCATTATAAGATATATTTAGTCCAGCATAAGCAGCCATCTTGCAAATCATATGTTGAGACAAAAATGATGACATCACTAGCAGAAGTAACATAGACAAAATAAGCTGACTAAACTACTTTGAATCCTAGCAGTGGGAAGAGTCAAGTAGTATTTAGAAACAAGTTCAGCATCACAACATAACTAGACTTAGCAAGAATTCTGTGATACTATGAACAAGGCTCAGGTCTGTATAACACAATTGGTAACTCACCTGCACAGTGAACAGAAGTGTACATTTAAGTTCTGCTCTGGATCAATCTTTTCTTCCAGAATAGAGAAATAAATTTAAACAAATTATTAAATTTAATACAAGGTTGTAATGTAATTGATTGCATTTACTCTAAATTACATAATATCTATGTAACTTATTAGCCAAGTTCTAGCTCATAGTTAATCAGACTCTATCATTTGATTAAAAGTTAAGTTTTAGATGATATTTTATTATTTTGCTCCATTCTAGAATGGGTTAATGTTACCTATGGTAGCAAACATGGCGGCTCGTCTCTGAAACAGTGAGGATGCATGTGCTAATCTAACCTAATCTATTCTAATAATTTGGTTGGCAATAATTATGGTAATTTATTAGAATAGATTAGGTTAGGTTAGAACGTGCATCCCCACTGTTTCAGAGACAAGCCACCATGTTCGCTACCATAGGTAACATTAACCCTAGAATGTGATGATGCTCAAAAATATTCATTCGTAATAAATGTTATTGGATTTTTAAAGCTTTGCTTTACAGTTGTTATTTGTCCAGTTTGAAAATCATATTTAAATATAATTAAATTAAGTGTAAACTCTGTTGCTTAATGTCCCAAATGGTTTATCATGTATTTATTTATGAAGTCTCCAAAATAAACATTGTTAAATGAATAGTTAAAAAAGTTTAAAACAATTTAAAATTTAATAATATTTTGTTTTTGATAAATATATATAAAATAAATTCAGGTTAAATTTATACTATATTATTATAAACGTTTCTTGTAGATTTTGATTAATTGTTTAAAAAAATATATTATAATTGGATGCATTCTAGTATGCATCAAACAGTGCATCAGTGAACCTCAATGTACTAAAATGCATTCTGATATTCATTGATGAGTTCATCAGTGCAGTGACAAATTCACATCGCACTCTTTGGGCTGTGGATACGGCTGCCTCCACGGTTCTATTATTATCACCAGTTTTACTACTCATCCAAAATAACTGAAAGTTATTTTGATAAAATTAGTCTCCAAATGCCAATGTAGTGCCATTTGTTTCTGCCATCTTGCTAAGTTGCCAGATGTTCCAATAAAAGTTTATTAAACCATTGGCCAATGGTTATGGCTGATGCATGGTGGAATATACTCATTTTTATAACTAATTGAAAAGTTACATATGTTCAGAATTAGAAATTTGCTATAAATGAATTATGTTAATAAGTAAATTTTAAATGCTTCTTTTTTTTAAATATAAAAGTAGTAAATATTTAATGAATTGTTTTTAGAATTGTTTTTAGTCTGTCAATGAAAAAAATCTTACTTAATTACATTAATAAAGAGAAAAATGTCACTTCAAGTATGACAAAATAATAGTCAAGGTTCTTGACAAACATATTTCTTTTCGCATACTTGTTATATATGTTATATAGAATTAACATGTATCTTGAGCTTGTTTTTCATTATTCTAGAAGAGATATATATTTAGTGAGTATTGTAATGAGTTATTTTCATGTAATAAAATACAGTAAACTCCCATTTTTACAATCAAATTAGTTTGTAAAAAAAACTATTGTTGTTAAATGAGCCATCATAAATTGAGCTGTTATTCATGGAAATGGACTTTAAACTATATAATACTACATTGAAATGGCCAATAAAAAAAGTACAGTATTTAAATACCATGTTTCATGTGATCATAACAGAAAATTTATACCAGTCATAAAAGAAAAAGGTTATAAAACGTATAAAGCAGGAAGTCTAAGAAGCATGTAACAATACAAATAACAAATAAATTTAAATATATATCTCCTTTATTAAACAAACTCTTTATAATCACATCTAGCAATTGAAGGGCTCCTTCTGAAAATGTTACAACCAAATTTCATTTTTTACAAGAAGCTAAAAATGTTTTGTGCTTGTTCTATATCCATATTTAAAATTTGCTTATTTATACAGTTACTTGCTGACTTTAAGTTAGATTTTTATAGTTTTCCTACTTTTGAATTTAAATAGTTACTTTTATTAAACATTTTTTCCTTATTACGGTTTAAAAACATTACAACTATGCACATTTAACCTTGTCAAATTACATTTCTGAAAAATTATATAATGCATTTGTAACCTTTTTACACAGAGGACACTAGACTAAATTAGAAAATCTACCATCACTCTGAAGAAGGTTTGTACAAAGGAAGGGTTTTCTCTGTCTTCGCTAAGCTGTTGGAGCCAATGTCTCATTACTTTGTCTAGTTGAGTAAATCTACTGAAAACAGTTTAATAGCTTTTACATATTCATCTTTGTAGTGTGAAAATTTATTCTGAATTTTAATGACTCTATTGATTTTAGTCTTTAACAAGTGAATGCCATTCTCAAATGGAATTGGATATGCCAACATAATATCTTACTCTCAAAGAATTAATTGAATTTTTAATATCTTGTGGCATCTTAATATTTCATTCATTTCAAATATGCTAATCAATTCAGCTCCAAACACAATGAAATATCACTATATTTTTCAGGGATATCAAACTAGAAGATAGCATGTGAAATTTTGTGATAATTCTAAATTAAATATAACTGTATCTGTGGGTTGGGCTGTCAAGAGCATGTATGAGGTCCAGGATAGAGTGGGGTCTTTTTGCAGCTGTTTTCCAATAAATGAAATATGTAGAATGTTTCTTTGGGTTACAATTTAAAATGTTTGGCATTCCTAAAACTTACGTTTAATTTTCTTGCATTCTAAACCATTAGATTTACAATGTTCAATGGAATGTTTGTAAACCTGAAGATGGTGTTTTAATAAGACTGAAAATGATTATTATTAAAAAGTTCTTGCTGCTCAAAAAAGTGACTTAGTTATTCACATTTTTTGAGCAGTAACTTTTTTGGCAGTTACTTTTTATATGCTTTTTTATTAATAAAAAATAAAAAAGCATAATTAATTAATACAAAGTAGTTTTAAATATTTTATTGTTTGTTAGTAAACACAAAATTAATTTATACAAATTGGAACTGCTATGGGCTCCTAAGTTTTCTCCTGTCCTGTTTGGATCCCAAGCAGGAAGCAAATACTCCATCTTGTCCTCTCAACATCCCTGTCTGTATGTTTAGAAGAATATGATTTTGCTGGGATCCATATGGTATAACAATAACGAATATGTACATCTTGCAGAATTTTACATTTTGATCCCACTCTGAATCAATTTTCTAAACATTTCTAAAATTATTAATTAAATTGAAAATTTATTATTGTTAAAATACTTACAATAACAGTAACACTATTTGCCATTGTCTTAATTTGTACAATATTTAAGCCTTGTTTCAGAATGGTTAATTTATTGTTTTATTTCAGAAAAATCGAGTGATGTTTTATGCTGTTTGCTTTAATTTACACAGCATTGCGCAATTTAATATTATGCAAATTTTAAATCTCTAGATATATAAGGAGTGCATAGATAAATTTCTTGTTTATTCCTTACACCAGGAATATTATTTAATAAATATTCTTACATTATGATATGTATAAAAACATCTAAATATTGCTGTAATGATAAGATGACCCAATTTTATATTCAGAAATAAATTCAAATAATTTGGTTACATTTATCTTCAGATTTCATGAAAAAATGTGGTTATTCTTCCTAATATATTTTACATTTGTACTAAAGAGTTATAACAGGAGAAAGTTTTATAATTAAATTATTTAAATTTTCAATTCAAAAATGTAATTATTTTATACTCAATAATATATCACTTTGTGATCTAAATTATGATTCATTTATATTATAGAGAGCAAAATAATCAGTTTGTGGATTGCGCAACTTATGAACAAGCAACTAGAATCATTCAAGCATATTATTTTAAATAATACAGGACAATAACAGATCTTAATCTATTCACTGGTATATGTAGGCCAATGCTATAAGTAAAAATAGTTTTGGAATGTTAAGGTTTTGTATAGAATCCAAATAATAATCTGTTGTTGCCATTAATTTTTGATTAGTTTTTCAGCAATTGTTGTTATAATGATCTTTGAATTAAATTTAATTTAAGAATTATTGCTGTTATTAATATTACAAGATAATATTGTAATAGCCTATCTTTAGAACAAATTATTATATATTAATTGTTAATACTTATATTGAACTTTTACAACTGGTTTGGGTGTTTTTTTGAATGGTGATATTTTTGCACCCACCAGTGGCTGAACAGTTCTGTCGCTAAACACTGGTAGTTCGGTCGCATTCTCGGCTTGCCACGTGAAGTTTTTCGGGTTTTCTCCACGTTTGTAACACCTGAATAGGGGCCAGTTTCCCTTACAAGACCTCCCGGAAGGTATTTCCCCTCGCGTGACATCACTCATCAGAGAAGGTAACGAGAAACCACTCTGGTTGTAACTTTCCCCAGGATACACCTTGGCGCCTTAACTAACCACTTATTAACCTGCACCAGGTGCTCACCGATGTCAGGATTTCTGATATGGCACGCAGAGAGAGAGAGATATTTTCACTGTTTGGTGCTGACTGGAAATAGGCTATCCAGGCTAGAAGTCAAATTTTTTAAAATGGAACGTAATATTATTTTTTAATTTAGATTGAATTAAACTAAAAAAAAAAGATAGGACAAAATTGTCTCAAACATTTTCTCTGAAAATACCTCCATCAGCTATAAAATGAATGATCTTGAAAGTGTGATACATGAAAAAAAATGGTACTGTCAAAATAACAAAATATCTTGTTACAAAATTTAACATATCATCAGTGTAGGAAAAACATAATAAAAATCTGTAACGATGACAGATCTATCTGTGTCTTATGATGAAGTTGAATGACACCTTCATTTCTGATTTGATTAGCCAAGCATGAATAAAAAACATTCCACGAGTGGGGAGTCCAGTCAGAATAACTCTCACAGCATAATCTTTCAACTGCAGCAAATGTACGTTAAGTCATATACTTCTTCATTTGTGTTGAAAAATAAGGAAAATATTAACATTTTCATGATCTGTTGATTAGTGGCAACACTGATCATTTTTTTTTTTTGCTGTGAACTCCCCCTACTTCTTTTTGTTCTTCTCTTCCCACCTTTTTTTTCTTCTTCAGACGTGTGAAGTTGTAATGTTCCTTTTTGTTTACATAAAAGTTTTTGTTAACTAAAGAAGTGTGTATTAGAGGTTCTGACATCAAGTCTCAACAATTTGAATAGGACGTCGCTATGGCATCTTTAATGGGTGCATAACTGAAAATGTAAACAAAAGTGTAATGTGTTTACATTTGTTGACAGTGGATATTCAGACAGCTGAAAAATAGCACAATGAAATGGCTTGTAATAAGATTTTGCCAAGAAGAGTTCATCAAACTTTCAAGATTATTTTGTGGTCATTGGATGCATTTTCATAAAAAAATGTTTGAGACAAAACTGTCTTTTTTTTTTTTTTTTTTTTTTTTTTGTTTAATCTAAATTTAAATTTAAAAAATTTGACTTCTGTCCCTGATTGCCAATTTCCAATGTAGTTGAGTAATAAATAACAGAATCTGGAGAATTGCTCGGCGTTGATAATGGATAAATTTAAAATTTTAATGGTTTCAAAAATTATTCCAAATCCTGAATATACAAATATTCACGCTTACAAACTATGATATACAAATTAACTGGGATCGGTCTTTACAATACAACTGACAGGTTCCCAAGTACCGACAAACAAAGAGCTTACTATAGCTAGGTTTAACTTAACTAAATTATACTAATATCGGGCCCAAAATTTAGAGTAAGATATAAGAGTCGTAGAATTATACAGGAATTGTACAGAATGAAAAGTTCAAAGGGGTGACTGGCAATAATAATAAAAAAAAACCTCGGATTCGTTTCTTAATAATTTTCTTCTTTACGTACTCATCCTCACGTATCCTCTGTCCTGCTTTCCTCTCTCCCTGAAAGTGTCTCCCTTTGTTCTGTTCGAATATCCCTCCCTCCTTGGCCGGTAACCCCTTGACCGATCGGGTGTCACCCCCTTTTGTTTTATTACAGTTCAGACCACATGGGTCAACTAACTACAGCGTGGTTAGGTAAACAGAAGCCGGAAGTACAGTTTTACTGCAGGAAGATGGTATAAGGAAAATAAAGAAAAGAAAAATAAATAACAAGGCTTAATAAAGCCACGCCAGCAAATACCAGAAGTTGAAAGTATCACCGTTTGATAAGTTGTACTTAATTACCAAACACTCCAGCACAAATTATCAATAATGCAAGTTTAATAACATATAAATGTTTTGAACTACATTATTAAACATGTGTTGTTGTTAATATGTGGCTGGATTGCTTGGTGATTGTGTATAACTTAAAGCATATTCGATTTACTGCAATATATGGTAAATGACTATGATTTACTATAAATTTAAAATAAAATTCAGTTATTTGATATAAAACACAGTTCTTTAGAAAAGGATCCAAAACTTATCATGGGCTTTAATTAAGCTACAAACTGCTTTATTTTTGATATCCTTAGATCATAATAAAAGTCATCAAATGCTTTATTTATATGTTATAATTCTTCAGTTTCCATCACTTTTATAAATTAATAATATAGTCTGGCATTTGTTGAAACTGTAACTGATGCAAGTTCTAATAACATTTGATTGTCAAGTCTGAAAAAATTGTATGATAATGTTCATACAGATCTGTAAATTGATTTAAAAATTCAAATGTAATGTTGGAAGACCATTGAGCAGTTCTCTCAACACTTTAGTGCATTGTTGTAAGATATTCAACAATGCACTAATCTATATTGATGTAAACCTAAATAAACATAAGAGAATACAAAAAATTCAAGTAAATTTTGCAATTTATGTCAACAATTGAAACAGTTTCATACTATAAAATTCTTAATCATAAAAAGTGAAGTTTTTAAATGTTATGTAACTCTTTATTTCAAGGTCTAACATTATACATTAACTTAGTCATTGAAAAGCCATTAAAATACTCAATTTAATGGTTTTGAAAGAGTTTTAATTCCATTTTCAGAAGAAATTACTTAAAAAAAAAATATATATATACAATAAACTTCGTCTAAATAAAGCTGAATTACAAAACTTGGTGTTTGTTTTTTAAGAAGTATTTTTTCTGAAAAAAGAATTGAATTATTTGGAAAACAGTAAAGTGAGCAATTTATCATTATAACGACAAGGTCAATGTGTAATTTTAGATTTACAAAACAATGTTGCTTTGTCGAAATATTTGGAAAAAAGAAATCTAATTAACTCGAAGTATTTATAAATATTAAAAAAAAAAACCTCTTCTGAAATTTGGAGTATAAGTTTCTAATTGACAAATGGTAAAGAAGTTCCTATAAATTGGATTCTTATATTCATATTATAGTTAAGTAAAGGATTTCTGATGTGGTTGTGAATCTTTAACTTTCATGCCCTATTGCTGCAAAGATCTTGGTTTGAGTCAAATCCCAATTCCTATCATTTATTACATATAATTTTGATTTGGACAAAAATGAATTGTATGGACTGTAGTATTCTAGATGCTGTATGTCAACAACTATATATTCTATAGAATATTTTTTATTCCATAATAAATAAATAAAATACTGTATATAAAATTTTGAGAATTCCACAGAATTTTTGCACTTTGTGTTTAGAAATATCTAAAAATTGTAATCTCCAAAGATGGTCTATGTAATCAATCATTTTATCATCTGATACTTGGAGATTGTTTGAAAAAGCTTTTCCTGAGTAATTTTTTAATTTTTCATTTCTTTAAAAAGAAATATGTCATGAAAACTTAAACTTATTTTAAGTATTTTTTTCTCCTCTTCTCAACTGAAGGATTGATGCGCAGTGGCGTAGTGAGGGGAGTGCAAGGGGGTGTATTATGCACCGGGCGTCACTCGCAGAGGGGTGCCCAAATGGTCTCCAAGGCAAACTATATGTGTTTCTGGAGGGGGAGAGGAGTGCCACTGTTGGTGGGCATCATCATGTCTGCCATTCACTTCTATTTAGTGCTAGTTGCTTAATCTTGCTGTAATGTGTTCTGCCTTTTGCTACATCCCAGTATTCTTACCACTTTTCTCTCCATTCAAACAATACCTTCATCAATTCTGAATGTCTTAATAACTGTTCTATCACATCATTCTTTCATTTATTTATAATGTTAAGAGTGCTTCTGGTTTCTCCTACTCTCTAAAACCTGCTCATTGGACAATATTTCAGTCCAAGCTACCTTCAGCATTCTTTTCAAGTACCATATTTCAAAAGCCTGTAGTTTTGTTCTCCCTTTTTTTCTCAATATCCATGTTTATGAACCATACAAGATCATTTCCCAAACATAACTTTTGATGCATTTTCTCTTCAGATCCTTGGAGAAGTAATGTATTTAATAATAATAAAATATAGTGATTTCAATTGGATTAATATTCCATTAAACACCAGTTATATTATTAAACAATGCAATTATAGAAATATACTTAAACATGCACTTTCTATGAGAGAAATGCTGCTTAATCATAAATTTAGAAGAGACCTATAACTTCTCTGATATTTTTAAAAACCATTTATTTAGCTTTATAATTTAATATATTAAAATCTAACATGTGTTCTCAATGAGATGGAAACAATTAAGCAGTAATTTCAAAATGATTAAAGGCAAACAAAATGAAATCCAATTATATGAAATGTTGAATGAATATTATCATATTCACGAGAATCAAAGTGATTAAAATGTCAATAAATAAGTTGAATTTAAGTTTATCAGTTTATAGCCCTATATAAAAAGTTTTAAAATCTCGGATTTAATAAATGTTTAATCATGTCATATTTATTATTTTACAGGAAATAAAACAGTAACTGCCAAGAGAAGGAATGGTAATGCAGAAGAAAAAAGTGAAGAATATGCTCTTGTTAGGTAAATAATTTTTTGTGAGACTAGTAATAGCATTATCACTTTCACAGTAAAAATTATATGATAATTTGTTTTTATATATTTTATTTTATAAATGTATACTTAATAAAATAAGCATACAATTTTGAATAAATCACTTTTCTTAATTCATTAAAAATGTTTAATGCAAATTAACACTTTCTACAAGTTGCATACATAATTGTCATTAAGTTTAATCATTAGTCCAGGTTAGGTAGTAGGGTTGCCAATTGGCTGGCATTGGGTAGACTTGACCAACATTTTAATTCAAGGCAGGTGGTTGGCAAAACAGTTTAAACATACCTAAAATTATGTTTTAATTGAAAAAATATTATATAAAATTATTGGCTAATGTTACCTATGGTTCCAAAATGGCATCCGTATGGTCGATGCACCTGGACTTTTTACGAGCCTTATAAATTTCCAATTTTTCCAGATATCCTACAATGTGTATATTAGATGTGGACATTTATTAACAGATATTTATTTGTTTATTTTTTATTTTATTTTATTTTTTTATTAATTTCACCTGCACTTGCTGTTATTTATTTATTTAAAATAATGTCCTTGTATTCAAATTCTTGTTCTTTTAAATTAAATAAATAATTCTTGTTCTTTTATAATTGCACTTACACTTTTTAAAATTTGTATTTATGTTCTTTTACTTTTCACTCCATTGTAATTGAAGAAGGTTGGTGAAACTGATTGAAAATGTTCTTGTATTAAATTCATTGCTGGATTTACAAAGGTGTAAGTTTTTGTGATGTTCATGCAGTCATGTGTTTAAGAAAACGTGGCTTCAATGAATGAAATCAAAAGTTGGTTAACTGGTGATTATGATGATATTTGTTCAGCTCATTGCATCATTTGCAAAACGTCATTTAGTGTTGAATATGATGAAATTAAACCACTTATGAGGCATGCCAATTTTGGGAAACTTGAAAAAGTTCTTCATCTCATTTACCTTTCCCCTCCCTGCTCATCAAGTTGGCTGGTGTAGCATTTCCAAATGTGGCAGCTCGTCAGGAATTTTCCATGAATTATCCTAGCTGTGTCAGGCCATCCCTCACCATTTTTAAATTTTAATGGATTAATGGGTTAATTGACATGAGCTCACATCATCTGGCCAACTTCATAATTGTCACTAAGAGTATTCAGTAGGAGTTATACAGTATATGGTTCAAAAACAAACAATGATATGAAATCAATTTTGGTCATGGTCAAAACCTATGATGAGTAAAATTAAAAAAACCATTTTAGTGTCCTCAAAGCAGAAGGAATCAAAATAAAATAGCACACTAATTTTCATCAGATGATTGCAATGAATGAATCAAGTAATGGTCCAGTTAGAGACAATACAGAATTATCAGATGCTGTTATCTAACTTCACCCAGAATGTGTTGCTATGACTGATCTCAAGTCTGCATATAGAGAGAGAAGGTTGGAAACAGGAAGTGTATCCATCCATACAACAAAGGCAAATCAGAAAAAGCAGTGGTGATCCCATAAAAAGACTGGGACTAATATCGCTACAAAATGAGAAGAAATAGAAAGAATAGTTCTATGCAGTTGCAAACTCAATTTAAAATAAGATTTGCATATATTTATGATGTCAATATCAATGTATAATTATTTATTATCAGTTTGCATAGTAATTTCTCAAATTGTAGTAGCTGTTTAGTTCAATTTTTCCAAATAAAAAAAATGTTAACAATAGACAATATATTATCTCATATATTAAAGTACAGTAACATTGGATGACTAATTAGGATATAAATTATAAAATTTATTACATATATTTTAATTTTTAATAGGAAACTTGCAACCACATCAGAGGATGTGATTGACGACATAGAGCACATGTTGACCAACCTTTCGAACCAGTTGGACGCCATGTTGGAGGATGAGAAACTAATGAAGGACGGTCAGTGAATAGAGACACTTGTTATTGCACCTTTCACATATTAAAAGGTTTAAAGTTTTAAAATATTTAGAAGACTAAATTCTCTTTATACAAATTTTTGGAAATTGTTCTTTGATGAAAATATAAACTACAGTTTTTTACTTTTTTTCCTGTTATTAAATAAATCTCATAGAATGTATAAAAACAAAGCTACTGTGCCAATGAATGATTCTTAAATAGTGTTTGTATATATATATAAAGTACAATATAATCTTTATGCATGTTTTTGTTATTAAACAAATGTGTAGAGTTTGTAAAAAAAAACTTAAGACTAAAAGAGTGACTATGAAAGATTTTGTAGAATATGATAGTTTTCAATTTCTACACCATGACGATTTTTTACGTTGCTGTATATTTTTTTTCGTTTAATAAATTTATTAAAACTGAACTTTTCAATATGCAAATAAATGAAATGATTTAAAATGTAATTAGTATTTTATTTTTAAATGAGAACTGTATTTAAAACTGTGTACACCTGTTTAGAATATACATAAAGTATTAAGTAGATTAACACCAGAATTTAAACTAGAAAATAAAACCATTTAATTTTTATACAAATATTTAAACCAATGGTTCTCAACCTTTCTGAGGCCGCAGAATGCCATTCATGTACTTTTTATTTCGTGGAGCATTAGCATCAATATATTCAAAAATTGTTAAGAAATTGCATGATGTACTCATGATGTATTCACATGAGACAATAGCGAGGTTGAGGCCGAAGTTTTAAACACGAAAACGTGTACGTCGGACGTTCGGCACCACTTTCCTGTAAGCTTAGAAGTTTGACAATGGTGTTTGGAAAGTCAGTAGAATCATGCTCAACATTCCAAATGCCATTGTCAAACTTCTAGGCTTACAGGAAAGCAGCACTGATTGTCTGACATACACATTTTCCAGTGGCGTGCCGTGACATTTGATGACAGGGAAGCTGTGTTTCTGTAAGAAGCCGACTTCCAGGGGCAATCAGTTAATAGGGGGAAAAGTGATCACGTGACATAGGTGTCGCGCATATCGATACGGTTGTAAACAAGCTGTTCCGTTCGAAGGATAGCTTACTTTATAATAATGGAAGAACGAAAATATTTTTTAGGAAGGTTAACAACGGTACAATTAAAGGAAGAATTAAAAAAGTACAATGCCAAGTTAGCTGGTAGAAAAGCCGATTTAATAGAAAGGTAAGTTAAAATAATCTACATCTATATTTTTATCGTTAATTATTACATTTATAATTTCAAGTCCTTATAACTATTACATGATAAGGTAACTTACCAGTATATGAAAGTTTTAAGGATAAGATTTCACAAAATGCACATTTTTCGTCGATAAAAACATTTAAAGATCAGTAAAGTTGTCATTGATTCTTTTCACATTTGCCTAACCAAAACATAAGGTCAAAACTTTAAAATGAAGTTTTTTCCTCTTGGAATATGGTCATGTACTGAACCTGATATATTATAACCAATTTATACCAGTATCTGAAATGTTAACTGTACCAATAGGTTATCACTGTAATTTAGAACAACAATCAACACAAACAAAACTACTTTCTATGAAGTTCTAAGACAATATAAGAGATATATATCTGAATCTTTTACCAAGAGAAAACAATTTTTGGAGTAATTAAAATAAATATAATCAAAATGTCTTTTTTATTGGTCACAAGTCTTCTTACTTGTTTCAATAATTTAATGCAATAAGACTAATTTCTTCACCAATAAACTTTTTGTACAAGTGAATTTTTGCCCATTTCCTTTTACTAAATCTGGCATACACTATATATATATGCCATATTTAGGTGCTTGTCAATACTGTTCAGTTACCTTATACTGTTTATTTTTATATTATATGTAATATATTAAGGTAAGAATATAATATATAATAATAATTTTTGCCTTTCCTGTCAATGAGACAGAAAAAACTAAATAAAATATTGGTGATCATATGTTAACTAGTTATTAAACTTGTTTACAATAATTTTCAGGTTACTGGCATATGAGAGGAATCAGGAAACTCATAATTTTTCTATATCCTGTGATAGCTCTCCTGAACTCAAACTTCCTGATTCATCTGAATATAAGGATCTCTCTCCAAGTTTACAAATACCAGTTTTGACTATAGATACAATTGATGCCTACATGGAGATGTCAGATCAAAGAATGCCACTGTCTGCTGTGCAGATGTATTTTAATGAATTCTTATTAACAATAAGAGGAACAAAAGAAAAAAAATTTTCATATTTTAAAGGTAATGTAAAATCTGAATTAACCAAGGGGAACACATATTATACAGATTTAGTAATTACAGATGATGGGGATATAGAAAATGCAATATGTGAATGTACAGCAGGTAAAGGGCCTAAAGCATATTGCAAACATGTATGTGTAACACTATTGGCAATAGAAGAATACGGAAGAACAGGCAATTATAAGTGTCACAAAACATGCACTCAGGTTCTGCAAACATTCCATCAGCCTACCCGCCAACATAAAGGTTCCCCAATTAAGGCTAGTGAGCTTCCATTTCATTTATTTAAGAAGAGAGGAATGAAAAGGAAACGATTGGAAGACATGAAATTTGACCCCAGACCATCTGGCAGTTCAATCTCTGATTATACAAACTTTGTTATTAATTTGGCAATGAACATGCAAAGTGGTTGTGCAATACCGATATTACAATTAAGGCAACCAGCAAACATGAGGGCTTTAGAGTCAGATCATGATTATTGCAAAAGCACAATGTCCGAAATGTTTTTAAAAGCTTTACATGTAACTGAAGCAAGTAGGGAGTACATAGAACATTTGGAAAAAGAGACCCGATTACAACGAAAAAGTGCAGTTTGGAAGAAGGAACATTTGTTGCGTTTGACATCTTCAAACTTTGGAAAAGTTTGTAAATTAAAATCAGCAGACAGACTAAAATTGTGTGACTCGTTACTGTCAAGTAGGCCAATAAAAAGTAAGGCAATTTCTCATGGCTTAAGGTATGAAAAAGAAGCAATTGAAGCATATTCTTCTTTTGAAAATACTCCTGTGAAAGAATGTGGCATGTTTCTTCATCCAAAATACCCATTCTTAGCTGCAAGTCCAGATGGGCTTGTGGATGATGATAAAATATTAGAAGTTAAATGTCCTTACTCCAGTTTTAAACTTCCTGTGAATGTGCAAAATGTACCATATTTGGAATGTACTGATGACAAAATTACTTTAAAACGGAATCATGATTATTTTTATCAAATCCAAGGTCAATTAGCAGTGACAAATAGACAAGTTGCTCACCTGTTTATTTACACAAAAAGTGACTTCAAAGTTTTTATCATTCCAAGAGATGATAAATTTATTGCAGACATGACTGAAACACTAATTATGTTTTTCCATGAGCATTTTAAGCCAGCTCTTTTAAAAAAGATGTTCTATAAACATTAAGTTTATAAAATAATTGAGCTAATTGTTATTTTTATTTTACAATTTGAGTTTATGTAAAATTTTTCTAGATGGTAAATTTTTTAAATAATAAAAAGAGATTTTGTTTTAAAGATTAAAATTTTTTATTTGCTTACAAATTTACAAACATTTATTCAACTATAGTACAAATTTTAAAACCACTATATTACTTTGAATTGAAGTTCCATAATGAAGACCTTACTGTGTATGCTAGTATACATTCTTAATCTTAGAATTTATAAGCAGACAAAAATTTAAAAATACTATAAATGGAAAACTTAAATTAGGCTAGGGTCTAGAATGAAAAAAACATTATATACAGAATTAATAGAGCTAGACTAACAGTGAAACAAATTAAGCATCTCTGCCAACAATGCATGGTCTAAAATTGCATAACATAAAACATATAAATATAATTTCACTGCCAAGTTTGGTTACTGTCGGATGCATGTGTTGCCTCAAAATCTTATATGTACGAGCCATTCCTATAATACGTTCAATATGTATTCTTTTACTAGATATTTTTCTGTCTCGAGATAACAAACTGCTGCTCAGCTGTGCTTTTCCTCTCATAAAAGTGGGTGTATTTACCACAACATCTTTAGTAATTAGCAAGTCCTGAATGTTAAAACCTCTATCAGCCATTACACAGTCTTTTGCCTCTGTTATTTTACACAGTGAAGACCTTTCTGCAATCTGTCGATCACTTGCAGAACCACCATAGGCTTCTGAAACAAAACTTACTAGACCACCTGGTGTGCAACCTACAACTGCTTTTAATGTGTTGTCATTTTTATATGATGACCATGTAGCCTGCTGTGCAACAGGATTTTTTGGTTTGCTTATTTTGCATTCTAGAGAATCAATGATAACTCTAGTATTTGGAAATTTCATTTTAAAATCTCTAGGCATGTATGTATCAACAAGAGATCTTTCACTCCATATATCCAACTCTTGCCATTGTAAATACATGAAATTGATCCAAGTAATGAAAACGTTTCGTACTGTTTCTTCAGATACACTAAACATCCTACTCAACTCAAAATTTGCTGTATTCAATCTTAATTTTATTAAAGTCAAGAACAACTGGTTTGGCACTGCAAGTGTTACAACCTGAAACTTGTAATATTTTAAGCTGTATGCTGCTGGTCCCAAACTTTGTAGTACAAAATTGAAAGAATTGTAGTTCTCTAACCCAGTATAGTAATGTATAGCATTGTTGTCAAACTCAAATCTTTCAACTGACATTGGGACTTCAAAAGTATGGGTCTGTGTAGTTACACAGACCATAGTGCTTGCCACATTATTTTCAATAAGACAAGTAGCCTTTTCCTCCTCCTCATCTATTATTACTTCTCCTCCTATTTCTAATGTACCAGTATCCATTATATAGCATGCATCATGATTATCTTGAACTTTGCGTTCACGGTTTTCTCTTCTTGCTCGTCTGCTCGCAACCGAAGGTGCCTCTTTTTTAGACCAAAGAAATACATTTGGTACAGCATCAGCCTTCAGTTGTCTCTTTGCTGGGATGTTTCCTAATAAAGTAAAATAAATCTATTTATTTTTCATTTAGCATAAAGAATTAACAATTAAATCCATGATACTATATATATTTTTTATCCTTTGTTAACTTAGCATTAATGCTATGTAAGTGCTCAAAACTAGCCTCTACTGTTAGGGCTTATCACGCCTAGATATTAAAACTAAACAGAGACTTTTGATGTAAACATCAAGTATTTTTCAAGCGAGGTGTTTGAAGCTTCTTAATTGCTAATAGCTTGAAAAAAATATTGTACAGTTATTATAATTCTTTAAATAATGTGCTTACCAAAGATATTAATTTCCTTATACTGATCAGGTGTGAAGTGATTTTTACACACGAGACTGGATGAAGTTGGTTTCCAATTTGCTCTTTTAACGGCGTGAATCCATTTCTTTCGCAATGCTGGATTTTTTGGAAACTTGTGACCACCACTATTAGAACAATGTGGTACACAGCACCACGTACTTGGCATTTTTGAAACTTAAAATATTTATTAGATTTTCGTTTAAAGAAAAAACAAATGGTACTTTACAACCGACAACGTATCGCTTAGTCTGTTTACGACCTCATCGATACTAGCGCCGCGTGCGGAGTAAATTTCACTTTTTTCCCCTATTGCGCGTCAGTGATGGTCTAGGGCAGTGGTTCTTAACCTTTTTATACTCGCCGCTCACCAAATATTTCATAATTTTTTGTGACCCCCATTTTTTAATAATAATTTATATTTGATAATTTATCTATAATAAATTGATTTTTTTATTATTGCTTTATTTTTTATATAATAAATGTAAATCATAATTTTATTATTTCATTATCTATTTAAATAACATTCAAACTTCACAATTAAACATGAAAACTCATTAATTTTTAACGGAAAATAAAATAAGAAACACGTCGATAAATCGATCCAATGTCGATGCTAAAACTAAACTAAAACTAAAACGCCCACTTGTCGTAAGGATTTTGCATAACTTTTGCAAAAATATTTAAATTTTCAAAGCCTACTATTTTTCCTAATTATTTTTAAAATTCCAAGCATTAATAGTTTCTTAAAATTGCTTTGGAATAAAAGAAGTAAATACTGCGGTGTAAGTAGCATATTTACATTTATTTCTTCTGTACTAACAAAGTTGTATGTAGGAAGAAATACAAAATAAATAAATAAAAACTAAATAGGAAAACTTTATCTTTCTTATTTCACTTTTCAATACGATATTCGGATTATACATCAATTTTCTTTTTATTATATTCCGAAGGAAATTTTGCATAATTTGCCGGTCCCCGGCAAACTTCTTATGGACCCCCAGGGGCCGCGGCCCCCTGTCAAGAATCACTGGTCTTTTTTTTTTTTTTTTTTTTTTTAACTCTTTCCACCCTGTGGGCACTAAGAGGGCCTTTTTTAGTAGGCCCATTATGGGTTCGGCCAGGCCCACAATGGGGCGACCGGGTGGTGAGGGACGGGGCCCGACATATCCGAACGGACCACCCCCGAAAAATTCCTGGGGATTATTCGACCCGTTCGGATTCGAACCCGGGTCCCCCAGAGCGGTAGGCTGCCACCTTTACCGCTCGGCCATCCGGCCGTCAGAATCACTGGTCTAGGGTCCATTCGTATTCATTTGTTCGATAAGCCAGTAAAAACTGTAGACTTCTCTAAATGTATTTTTAATATCACAATTACATTCTGAATCGCTAGCCACGATATAAGGGCTAAAATTAAAAATAAATTATAAAAACTTACTCGGTGAAATAAAATGTGCGGTGGATATACATACCTGGTACAATGTATTGTTCGATTGTATTAATATACTTTTAAAGAAAATTATAATTAAAATATAGCTTTGTAAAGAAACGTACATAAAAATAACATAAAATATTCTTTACTTTTTAAATCTTAAAACAATCCACTTAGTCAAATATCTTGATACGAGTAGCTAATGGATGGAACTAGTGACGGTCCAGGTAGGTGTGTAGTGAGTGTGTGCGTGCCAAATCCCGAGGGTGCCGATACCGGTCAATGTCAAATGCCTCTTTTGTCGCATCACTAGTATATCTCAAAGGACGCCACAGGGCTGTTGTAAATTTTAAACGTTTCTCACCGTAGCTGTAAAAATCTAACTATGTTAAACTTAATAGTCATTCGTTTTCTAACTAATTCGTTTTAATACCAGGTGTACACGGAAATCAGTTTCCCACTGTACTGAGCGAGTGATTGGTTCTGTTAAGCTTTTGTTGAAGTAAAATTCTGGCTCTTTCAACAGGATTTTATTTATGTCCCCATTCCCTAATCTCTTAATTATTTAGTTACTTCTTAAGTAGAAATAAGTCGAAACCAGTTACTTTGTACTTGAATATCTGTAGTCTTGGGAAAACAGTGGAAAGACAAATTTTTATGACAACGGATGTATAAATCGTAAATTTAAGGAAAATAAATTCTAGAGCTTTTTTTTGTACCATTGTATGTACTGTACGTCTCATTCATTAAATTTGGTTGTAAATGATGCTGCCAAAGTAACAGTTAATTTTTAACACTGTACTAGAATTGTACACGTTTTTTCTGCATCCCCTTACAGATGGGACATACTAAATCGTAATATCACCGGTTTAACATTGAAATCCGTAAGTAATATAAGACGGGAGAGCGGAATAAACGCAGAATAAATATATCAAATATTTTAATGGAGTTTTTTTTAAACTCCTGTCAACTATACAGAACTATCATAAAAACGTGCCAGTAAACTCCTATCGGTTGGATTGTTATAAATCTAGTCTAGGGTGGGCAACCTTTTTATAACATGGGCCAGAATAAATTTTACGTTTTTTTCCGCGCCGTAGTAGTTAATTGACGCCTTCTTGTGACTCGTAATTTTTTTAGTCTGCAAATATGAAATATAAATAAAAAGTTAATTACTACATTTATTTTTTTTATCGTTTTCGAAAATTACAAAGAATTGGAAAAATAACTAATTAATAGTTATTTTTCCAATTTAATAATCTATTAAAGATCTCGCGGGCCGGATAGAAACTTTTCGCCAGCCGTAGCTGGCCCGCGGGTTGCCCGCCGTTGATCTAGTCTGCTCATGATTCACATAATCGGGCGAGGGTGGCCGAATATCTAGCAGGCGGCTAACAGCCCACAACCGCTCCGGGATATAAAGTCGCGTACTCTTTACGCGTGTGTCGCTTCTACCAGCTAAACCGTGACGTTGGTGCTCTGTAAACCGCATGTGCTAATGCCTATATAATCTGGCTGATTAGAAACTGACCCGGTTTCGACATTCCTTCCGCCACCGAATTATTCGAATATACAATAGCAATCTTATCGTTTTTTTTTTTTTTCACATGTAGTATAGAAATTTGTAAAAGATACATAATGCAGTTATAATAAAATATTCATTTTAATTAATTCAAAGTACGTTAAAATATGAAAATTTATATTTTATAAAATACAAGGGAAGGTCATTGGAAGGTGGAATCGGCGCTTCCATCGCTTCCAATGACGGCACGCCACTGACATTTTCATATTTAAAACTTTGGCCTCAACCTCACTTGATATAGAACCAGCATTTCATTCGTGGCTAAACATTTCCTAACCTGATTATGCAAGATCAAATTAAGCAATTTTTCATTAATTTGTGGAATACGTGTATTTGGTAAAACAAACCTTGCTATTAACATACATAAAACTTGTTATATATTTTTCCTTGATACATAACCCACCTCATCCACTCTTTAAATAAACAAAAAAATAAAAAAAAACTCACACTTTGCAATACATTAACTCACATAAGAATCTAGGGGTATTTTTGGTAAATTAATTTTCAAAGGCAATATTGATAAAATAGTGAAATCTTGTGATCCATTGTGAATACTACAGCACTTCTGAAAATCTCTCTCTTAAGTCCATTTCATGTTCATTATTTCTCGTGAATTTTCAGTCTCTTATTGACTATTGTATTCCAATGCTGCGCCTTCACTTCTTTCCAAAATTTCTAATAGACTACACAAAATATATCTGCACTTAAATTCAGTAACTTGCCTGTAAATCATATCCCAAATGTCATCGGAGTCATTCAGACTTCCCGATTTCCAAGAACAAATCAAATACTTTGACCATATACTTTTTAAATATTTTAATGATTTTATTTCACCACATTAGCTGATTGGCACATTTGCGATTTTATCTTTCTTGTGTTGGTAAAATTTTTTATATTTTTTTAGCTTTTTACACATATTTATGTTTTCTTTTTTTTCAATTTTAATTTTTATGTATCAAAATTTTTTCTTCTCATTGTATCATGGTGATGTTTTTATGCATCTTAATGGTAGTTGTCAAGTTTTTGTTAAATGGGGTGGAGACCTACTGACATTGGCACTTCCAATTTTTGTTGTAATAAATAAATAAGAAATTATCTTTAAAATTTATTTATCTATAGAATTGATTATAGCCTTGCCAAAAAGACAAGTCTGAGGAGATTGGTTCAAGTTAAATTTTAATTATACATAGTTTTAGAATGGGAACATTGAAGCATACAATAAAGCAAAGATGATGTAAGATCAAATCTAACAACATATACAGTATACTGTATATGTACTGTATATGTTGTTAGATTTGATCTGTATATGTAAAATATGTTTGATATGTACTGTAAAATATACAGTACATATATACTGTATATTTTTAATATGGCCACATACACAGTATATACAAGTATATGTATGTATGTATGTATGTATGTATATATATATCAGTAGAGCATCGATTATCCGAATATCGATCAACTGAAAGCGTTCCAGTCCGACTGTGTCGGGTTGAATCGAACGCTTTTGATACTAGATTAACTTCTAAAGTATATATTTTTTTGTTTTTATGTTTTTCAATATATTTATTTCGTTTGTACAAAATAAAGAAATAATTTTTAACGATACAATAGCCACGATTATTATTATAAAAATTTTCGTTAGGCTTAACATTGACGAAAATTCAACGCGAAGCGACACGCAACGGAGAAAAATTTCAACACGGGATATATTAATTAATATACTAGGGTGCGTTCGTTAATAGCGGTCGTTCTGCGTCTCTGCTACTAGGGGAATATGCTGCTGTTTGTAGGCATTTAGGAACAACGGTGAAAGAAAGAAAGATGGCGGCGCCCTCACTATCGAAAGTATCGTGATGGAGGAAACTATGTTACGGAGCTGGCACGCTAGGGAGCGTGCAAGAGGAGACGTCCATGACTAATGTAAGAGCGGAGGTCGCTCGGGCCAAGAGAGTCCAAAATAAAATATTTAAAGTAAGTGTGCCTATGCTTATCAGTCTCGCAAGGGTTTAAGATCCTTATAAACGGTTCCTAAACATAATGCACCACTTAAAACACTATAATTCTAAAATATGAGCTTTTAAAGGCAAAAGAAGGGTTTCAATTGTAAAATTTGACCGTAAAATGAATTATTTGTTGAAAGAGCATTCAAAATAGCCACGAAAAAAATTCGTAAAGACACTTACATCTGCGCTAACTCACGCTTTCACAACTTCTAAATTTTCGTTCATAAAACCACATAATGGACCCCGAAACGAAACTATTTGAGCCATGGAGGACGCCATGTTGTTTCCACCGTAAACTACTGCTACAAGCGGCCGTTTTTGCCGTTCGACGGCGCGCGCACTCACCGGAATTTAGGAACGCGTTCCGCAGGAATTTTTAATTGGATGTCGCTCGCGCGAAGTTACGCGGAGGAATAAAAGAACGCACCCCTACTGTATATTAATAATTATTTTTTCGAACATAATCGGTTATCCGAAAAATCAATTCTCCGAACAACCCGTCCCCAACTGATTCGGATAACGACGCTCTACTGTATATATATATTAAATTAAATGATTATCTCAAATAACCAATGGTAGATATATGAGGCTTATCAAACTATTAGAGCCAAGTAGTGTTGCCACCTTTTCAAAATTGCTGACCCGGATGGCGTGTCAGGTTCGTTCGAACAGAAGTCCTTGACGCATGCACAATGTTATTTTACCATGCGAAGAATAACGTGCAAGCCAGTTCTAAACCAGTTAGGGACTTGTGTAGGAGCAACTTAAATTAAGAAATGAAATAGCTTAGCTTTAAAGAGCTGAAAAGAAAAAAAAAAGGTTGACAGGTTGCGGCATAAGATGGCGAATTAACTTTCGGTCTTTTTCGCTGTTAAAATAAAGTAAATTTTTTTGTAAATCTTCGTCCGATGGCGATAATTGTAATTAATTATTTGAAGTATATCCAGTTAAAAATACGAACATTTCGTATTTTTAACTGGATATACTTGTGTTTTAAAGGACTATTTGGCGGTCAGTCGCCAAAAGTGTAATGACTGGAACATAAAGTTAATAAATGGTGGTTCCTATTTTTGGGAAGGACTTTGTCTTCAAGTAATTAAAGTAAATTTATAAAAATATTTGCTAGTACTTTGTTTCATCATAATTTCACAATTTCTACGAAATCCCGGATAAAATTAATTGTTAACCCGGAGAATTCGATATTCTGTAAGTTAGAATCGATTTCAGTTCGATCGGGACAACACCAGTGTTCACTTTACATTTATCCAGGCGCACGGCATCTTTCCAGCATTGCTCGGGTATACGAATACGGTGCATTACTTCAAGGCAATGCATAAATTTTCTCATCTCTCCCCAGCACAAGCGTTCTAAGTTTTGGCAAAATGTACGTTGAGTCTCCGAGTGTAAAGAATGCAAATCAACATTGCATAAACAGCTTTTTCTTTCTGTAGGGGGCATGAGTGTTCAAAACTATGGCCTTCAGCGGTAATATAAATGTATAGACTCGGTTGTCGAACCATTCTGACGCATTGACGCACCTCTACCAGGGAATGAGCTGGCGCGCCATCCTGCTGATATCAAAGTCACGCGAGGCCAGTCATTCACCCATTCGATGAATATTTAACTTTATCGAAAATTTTTTAAATTTATATTATACGAGGCGTTAAATTTTCATGCCAATAGAACCAATAGAAAAATGACAAAACTAGGCCGACCGTACAACAATTAATTCGCTCGCGTTATTTAAAAATTTTTGCCTTAATATCTATTGTTATACAAATAAAAAAAAAATTATAATTACGTAAACGATCGCGTAAAACGATTTACGCGAAACGAAATATCGAAATACAATGTGAAAGTGGAATTGTTCTCAATTTTGTTGCATTAATACTTTTCTAAATTAATACATTATTATTATATAATTAATTTAATTGCATTTACTTTTACATTGGATAATGGAACTGAAAATTTAATCTTATTCCATAATCTAGGGGCAGGTATGTGATGTATGATTTATCTGGTGAAATTGTTCTTTTAATTAATTTCATATAACAACAAAATCTAGTGGTAGTTTGGAAAACTGTAAGTAACCCAGTTCAAAATATATGTAGGAAAAATTGTGGAATGAGAAATGACTAAGAGTAAAGTTAGTAACAAATAAGACTTATATTAGACGTGAGAATTAAAAGGACAGAAAAGTAGATACAGAAGGGACCAATTGACTAAAGTAGTTATGGTATCTGTATGCTGGTCAGAGATAGAGATGTTTTAGTCCAGAGCAAGTCTCAAGTTTCCATCAATGGTCTGGACCGAATATTTTGGGTATCGTTCCTCGTCGTTTATCCATTCCGCCGCTAGTCCAATTGAATTTGCGATAGGGAAAAGTATTTTGCCGTATGTAAATCGTACAAAGCATTTTTTGTGACTTGTCAATGGAATTCAAACACCTTTGGATTATTTTCAATGAGAAAACATGGCTAGTTTGTATGTATTCTTTTTTAAATCCTGATATAAATAGTACGATTTAATACATATATGAAATATGTCAAATATTTTTTTTGAGTAAATGCAATAAATAAAACAGCTGAATATTTTATTTGCATGTTTCACTAGCACTAGAAGACAAAGAACGCAATGATGTAATGAGAAATTCTTTTTGATGAAGTTAATTGATAAAGGATTAAATATTAAAGGTATTAGCTAACAGCTGTTTTTAAATTACAATACAGCTTGATGCTCTGGAATATTTGAGAAAAGATAATACAATAGTCAACAATATTGAAAATAAGCTTGAGAAAAATGGGCATATAACATTGAAAAATAATTTATATCTATGCTAATTCTGACATTGCTGATTTCATCTATGAAGAATGTCGGGTGAAGTTGTATCTAATATCTACACATGATGTCTTAACTACACTGCTTGATTGCACCCATGTATCCAGAAATAAAGTAAAAGCTTTAACATGACACACATAATACAACTCACGAAAACCTTCACAAGTATGGATTAATACAGTTCTTTTTCTATGTATCAATCAGTACTTCCTAGAGTTTTTAAGAGGCCCAGGATAGAGCAGGCAGGCCCTTTGTCATTTTATTTTGAACAAAATATGTATGTTTCTTTCTTAATAAAAAGTCTTAAAAATATTACTTTCTATCAGTAAAAATTCATTTATAAAAAAGTAGAAACAATTACAGGTCCCTAATTTTATCTGGGTCCAGAGGAAAAATCCTCAGTTCTGAGCAGATGGTCCTGGTAACAACATTATTGTTTCAAGAATATAAAATGAATTTATCATTTATGCTTTGTTCCTTAAATATTTATTTTAAATAATATACATAATATAGTTAGCCAAAGCAAGTCTCATTCAGCCCGTATTGCAGATACATTTTAATATTGCTGCTTTATGTTACTAATGATATACTATTTTGATTTTAAATTATTTTATTGTAAAATAAATGCATCATTTGCAAAGAATTAGTGCAAAATATTTGGTCTTATGTTTAAATACCAAGATTTATATGCAGTGTATTATAAAGTTGATAATTTATCAAATGTAAAAATTACAAGTAATCATTCTTAATACGGTATTTTGGTTTACTGAATTATAGTGTTTCATTGTATTGGAAAACATTGACAGGCTTATATTGATGTATACTATTTAGTGTTCTTATATGTATTTTGAAATGTTGTTATTTAATTACAAAATGTTTAGGACTATTTTATGTTTGCATGATACTTAACTAAAAATGCTTTAAATGACAAAATTTTTACTTTTAAAAATGCCTAATTGATCTAGATTTATTAAATAATAATACAGAAAGATAGAAATGACAATCTATTTCTAAATTTTGATTTAAAATCAGGAAATGCTTTATTGGAGTTAATTATTTCATAACATAAATAAACTTAGCAAACAGTTTTTGATGAATATATTAGGAGTTTAATTAATTAATTAATGATTGATTAAAGTTTAAAACTGAAACAGAAGTTGCATTGATTTTCTCGTGACGTAACTTAGCTAACTGTATTCTTAGTAATAACATTAATTACTGAGAAAATAAGACTTATTATCATAGTCGATAGTATGTTGCTGATAAAGACAACCAAGCATGAGTTGATGATGTCAATTAGAAGCGATTGCATTCTTTGAATTTATTCATTGAATTCCTAATAATAATAATCTCATCTAGTAAACTTAAAAATTTTTATATTTTATTTTGTCAGTATACTGTTTTATGCTATTGATATCCCTAATAATAAATATTAAGTCCTAAAACACCATTGTAGTTTTGGATTTTGCAGAGATAATTATTTTTAAATAATTAAGCAATCTGAAATTTTTAATGTCATATATCTATCTATAAATCTGCTGTTCATATGGAGGTTTTGATTATATGATGATCTTGAATCCATATGCCAATGCTGGTTGTGCAGCTGATGAATATCTCTAGCACTTTGATATGATGATGAGGTGACTGGTGCATGGTGAGACAACAGTACAGCACGGAAAAAGAATGATGGTGTCAAGTGCAAATGGAGAGAAGAGCCCAGAGTAAATTGTTCCTGTTGATATTGTGGGCAGATGAGCCAGTAGTGAGACAGTGTTTTGTCTTCCCCTCCAGCGGCATATCCAGGATCTGAAATAGAAGGGGGCAACTCATAGTTTCTTTGATTGCAAGAATAGCAGTGAACAGTGAAATAGTTCTAAGATTTCATGACAGATGGCACTAGGCTCTAGTCTAGTCACAAGATTCATTACTCAAACTGAGACTAAATTGATATGTCTGTGTGTCAATTACTACACTTTAATTTTTCTTCTAAACTGGGTATGCCCTTGTTTCCCTCAAGGAATACAAGATGGGCTGATGATCACAACATCCAGCATTTCATAGACGTAATCAACCACAACCCATACGGTCTAACGGTAGAATTGGATCAACAGAGTGAGTTCCTTGTTAACTTCATGGACCTTTCCATCGCCTGCAAAGAAGGGGAGATAAGAACGAGTGTCTACCGGAAACCAGTATATCACCCCCTCGTCATCCCCAGTAACTCTATAGACCCCGGACAGTTTAAGATGGCGGCGTTTCGTTCCTGGATCCGGCGAGCTTACACCCACTGCTCAAGTATTCAAGACACTTTAAAGGAGTTGGCCTACATACGAAAGGTGGCTGCACAGCATGGTTACCAAAGAAGTGTTGTTGATCGCCTAATAACTAAATTGCAGAAGAACAATCGGCAGCGCAACGATGGAAATTCACGGAAAGCAGTAGTGTTGAGCTATATGCCTTTTCTTAATAAGGTTGTCAAAAATGTGGCCAGAGAGAAGAACTTGCGCGTAATTTACAAACGCAATCCAACGATTTACCGTTTACTGAGAAACGACAAGAGGAGGGATCGCTCCAGTGAGTTAACAGGGGTATATTCTATACCGATAAAAGATCATCGTTTTAACACCGACATTGTATACGTAGGCGCCACTTTACGTAACCTCAAACAAAGAATAAAAGAGCATAAATACTCAATAACCTGTGGCAGTGACAGCACGGTCCTAGCGACCTTTGCTAGGCAACAAGATATAACGGTGCATTGGGACAAGGCCTCCATTGTCAGAGCCACTCGATCCAGGCAGGCTATCAAATACTTGGAAAAAATGGAAATACATAAGGCGCACTTATCTACGCTTTGCATCAACCACCGGGATGCGGACGGCCTATCATCAGCCTGGAAATCTCTTGTCGACTAGCATCACGTTTTGACACGGAAAACGGGGCTTAAACCCGTCAATGCGCAGGCGCGGTTTTTTGTAAAATTTCGAACGCCGTTTTCGTAATTTTCGAATTTTGTTCGTTTTTGATACACGTTTTTGATACGGAAAACGGGGCTTAAACCCGTCAATGCGCAAGCGCGGTTGTTTGTAAATTTCGAACGCCTTTTTTTTTTTTTTTTTTTTTGTAATTTCGAATTTTGTTCGTTTTTGATATTTGTTAACTGACGAAGGCTGATTAATGCGGCCGAAAACGTTTTTATTCTAATAAAACTTCCTACTGGATACTTAAAAGGTGTAGTACATTTGAATACAAGCTAGACAGAGGATAAGAGATTTCATGAATACAAAAAAACAGCATTAAGGAAAGCTGTCTCCATTCGGAGATGGCACAAAAGCCCTTCCAGCTCATGATGTGCATCTTTCACATGGCCAACAATGGAAGGGTCTGAGACAGTTCCAGCCTTTATTCTGATGCATGAATGGCCATGCCTATTCCGTAAGTAAACAGACCTCAGAAGATCCTGTATAAGGTTTATGCCTGCCAGAATGAGCCAGATGTTGTCCCCAATCAGATTGACTCTGTCATCCTGTTGATTGGAATACTTGAGTGACTCAGAGTCCAGAATAGGATAAGAGGGCCAGAAAGCAGTCAATGAAGCCTGCCAGGTTAATCAAAAGAGATGGAGAAGATAAATGCTCAGACAAGTGGTGTGAGAATGAAGCAACTATCAGTAATTAGCATTGTGAGCTGGTTATATGTCCACTTAGCTGGAGAGTACACCAAACTAGTTAAACAAACATCAAAAATATTTAATGTAATGAACATTTTTCTTATATCAATCATCTTCGTTACAAACATGTCAGGTATGGACAAAAACATTCATTATATTAAATATTTTTGGTGTTTAACTGGTTTAGTGTACTGATGTGTACTGTTTTTAGATAATATATACCATCCTTTAGGTATTTAATAGCTGAAGAGGTCTGAATAGTCACAGCCTCCACTGTATGAACATTACAGTGGGGGTCAACCTCCATGACCTCACTATAGAGGTGTCCAGGATGACCACACTCAGCACTGGCTGAATGTGAGATTTTGCCACATCAGATCCAACCATCAGCCAGTCAGGCCACTTATTCTCTATTATACAGTATATTGAATATTACTGCCAGGGTGCTCTCTGCAGTAGTATTGTGTCCTTGCAGATTTGCTCTATCAGAGTTGAGGTAGCAATAAAGATGCATGTGCATCAGGTTTCTATCCTGTTGCTGGAGGAAGGAAAAAGCATGTGTAAGAAATGGTTGTTGGTTTGCCATGCCCTGGCAGTGCCCAGATTAAGGTTCCAATGGACTGAAAGACTCCAAGACAGGTGGGAATACTTGAGTGATTCTGAGTCACTCAAGTATTCCAATCAGCAAGATGACAGACAGTGCAACCAGAATAAAATCAATTGCATGAAGCTGGAGTTGATCAAGGAGGGAGAAACTTTGCCTCCATGTATAGTGAATGAGGAAGGCCCAATACAGTTCTCAAAGCTCTGTTTAAAAGAGGCACAATGTGGCACATGGCATTAAGGAGAACCCTCAAAGAACAGGACTCCAAAAGTTCTGCAATAGGACACAGGACAGTGTATTTAAGGCATCATATCAGAGGAACATGAAATGTTTTAGGAAAATGTTATATTAGAGATGCTTGATGATAGTAAAATTTACCAAAAGTGCTTGATTATTGTTGTCATTTGTATATTCATTCATTTAAGTAACACCAAAAGACATTTATCTTTTGTTTTATCAATCACATGAGAAAAAATTGTGTGTGAGATGTTTAACAAATATTTCTTGAGCTCTTTTTGAAAAGTTATGATAGTGAATTGAGAAATTGATTTTGAATTAATAAAACATTTTAATAGCTATAACACTAGAGATTTTAAAATTCAAAATGTTTTATATAAATAATTACTAATGTTTTGACATTTGTAAACAACACAGAACTAAAAATTAAAATCTATCGAATTACAACTTAATCCAGTAGAGAACAAGAATTTAATGATGAACTAATGTTTTCAACCTTATTCAAAGGCCATCATTATGTTTTATCTTTAGAACTTTAGAACCTGATGGATTAAGTTGTAATTTGGTGTGTTTTTATTAAAGTCTACCTATTAAATTTACAAACTGATATTGGCATCATAGAATATAATAATTACATTAAATGTTTTGTTATAAACAAACTAAATGATAGGACTATATAATTAAATATCACAATAAATGACTTTTCATGGAAACTGACTGCATAAAACTTACTACAATATCAGGAAGATTTGGATCCTGATTGATGTTTCTATGTCCATAACCTAAGGAATAATCAAATTCTATAAATTCAGGTGGTCTTAAATGTGATGGCCTTTCTTCTAATGCTTTCTTAAATAATTTACGTCCAAGTTCTAAAAATACCATCATATCATCACTTGCATGAAGAAATAGAAGAGGCACAGTTACGCTGCCAATTTTTGATTCACTATCAAAATTAGTATCACTGTGACGTGTTGGTTCGGAACAGTACACATCAAAAAGTGGCATATGTCGATGAAGAAATGAAAGAGGAAAAGTATACGTAGCATCGGCAATTGTTGTAAAAGGTGCTTCTAAAAATATGGCCATTGGATTATCGTTATTTTTTCCTAATTCTTCAGCAAGTTGTATTACTACACCAGTACCCAAAGAATGGCCCCAAAAAAATATTCTATGTCTCTTTACTTGAGTTTTTAACCACTTATACATTGCTCTTGCGTCTTGAACAAGTCCGCTAACGGATGGAGCTACAAATGACGAATCCCCGTATCCTCGATAATCAAAAGTTATTACATGTGCATCTACCTTTGATTCTGTAAGAACTTTATACAATGAAAGTCTATATTTTGCACCTCTATTTTGTGCATTTCCATGAAAATAAAGAATAACAGGTCTATCATCATCAAATTCATTATCTGGTGAGATGGGTTTATTGCATTTCATAGTAACACTCTTTGGTAACACATGCCAAACTCCTAAGTAAATTCCTGGTTCAGATTCTATATAAAATTGTCTAGTACAGTTTAATTCAAAATTTTTTGGATCCGATAAATAAATATGGAGTGGCCAATTGAGATTGTTCAGAAACACTGCTTGCCGACGTATCCAGGGACAAAAGTAGAACCATATTGGAAAAATGACATACACAAAAAACAAAGACATTCCAATACTTTTCACCATAACCTTAGTATAGTGTTGATTCCACCAACTCTTGCTATTCTTCAATAATTCCATATTTACATTTTTAGTTACATTGTCATTGCAATCAGTTTTTAAAACTGAATATTGTTTTTGCAAAATCCCAACTGAAAAAGAAAATACGTATAAATTAATATTAAATTGAAATATTATATTATATTAATTAAATTTAAATTATTATAAAAATGAAAAAAACCTGTACCATTTGATATCATCATTAATCACAAATATTAATAATTTATGATAAAATTATATGAAATAAAGAAAGGATATCCAAAGACAACATGGAGAAGATCAATCAAAGATGATTGTTAACAATTTGGAGATTTAGAGAGAGATTAAATGAATGACACAGAACAATCGATAGCAGGATCATGAAGGAAGCCCACAAAGTAATTTTCATTGTAATCGTGAGTCCTCTAAAACATACAAACATAATATTAATTTCTGGTTAACAAAAATAAACAACTTATTGTCAAATGTTTTACTATACAGCACAAATTCTTACATCTTAAATCTTCAAAGCAAGCTTCTTCTAGAATAGTAAAAAGTTCTCACAATATATTAACAAAGGAAAAACATTAAGAATATACACACCAAAACAGCAAGAAATTGTTTTAACACATTGTATTATTGATTTCTTCTGCTTCTGTCAGATTGGAAATGAAGTAACAAAGTTATAAACCTTATTTGTGAAGAGATTCTCAAAGTCCAATGTTGTGGAAGTCAATCTTTCCATCCATCTCAAACCTTGTGCAGACATACTCAGAAATTTTCTACTACTACATTCCTGAATACCCATAAATTTCCTTGTGATATCAAGGAGATAGGGGATTTGATTTATTAATCCTTGTTCTTCATGTTTGACAACGACCTATACAGAGTGTGTTGCCACCTTTTCAAAATTGCTGACCCCGACAGGGTCAGAAATTTAGAAAACTTGGCAACACTGTCTCAAACAGGTTGTAACCATTTTTGAAATTTGTTTTGTGTCAGCCAATCTTTATTATATTTACAAGTTCACTTCCTCTTTTTTGGGGCTTTCAATTTTCTTAAGTTGTCATATTAAATAATTAAAATAGAAATTACAAACTTGTAAACTGAAACTGTCACATTTGCTTTACAATAGGTTTGTTCTAACACAAGTCCCTAACCAGTTTGAATTTGAAACTGTATGAGGCATGCGCAATGTCATTTTACAGCCAAGAACTGAACAATGCACATGCCAGTTTTAAACCAGTTAGGTTGGTTCCAACACAAGTCCCTAATATTTGTCAGAGATAAAATTTTAAAATTACATTTTCTGACACTCTTAGCCTAGGGATAAGTTTGGGTAAGGGTGTGAAGTTAAAGTGTTTAACCGTTAAAATAAAATACAGTGGGTGATCGGTTAATGAACATAATCTGTTCCAAGACTTTGTTCGCTATCCGAATTGTTCGTTAACCGATTATCAATTTACCATAGGTTTTTATGGGAATTTGATTAATTCGTTCTGGAGACCCCAAAAAATAAAAAATATATACTTTCTTATTACGTTTATTTATATGTAATAATAAAAATACATATATACACAGTCTTGCATTTTTATTAGTTATGTTTTTTTTCCATTTGTGGGGGTTAAAGAATCTGTCTAATGTCGATTGCTTTTCCCTCTTCTTCAGGATTTTTCAGGAGTAATTAATAGCATTGTAATTGTAGAGATCCCTAAGCCTATTAATCTCAACCTGGTTTGGATGCCATTCTAAGACCATTGTTCTGACATCCTTCCACTTCTTCAAAAGATCTTTAATAGCAGATATCGACATTAATCCTCTTTTTCAGAGGAAAACATATCTTGCCAAGTTTCTTGGTGTTTTTCACTCGAGAGTTCTTGGCGTTCTTTTGTCATCAGATCCGTTTCAGGTTCCATTATGAACTCTTCAATGTTCTTTATTTCTCAGATGTGATTTTTGTTACTCCTTTAGCTGCTTGAATCTTCTTGATTATACTGTATCTTTCTTAGATAAGATTGAACTGTGCCCTACTGTAGACCTGTTTAAGCCATACTGCCTAGCAACATCAGACATCTTCTGCCCACTATCCTTTGCTATTATACTCTCACCTTTCAAAAATAAAAACGACACAAAACTTAACAAGTGCCAGCCTGACAGTCTCGCGAATACTATAAAAAAAATTGTTTCTGTCAGAAAAATAAAAGGCTAAAATTACAAGGGAGAATTTCAAAGTTTGGAGGAACACTATCCGATCAGTATATACTGCGTGAGTGTCGATGTTGATGTCTCCTGCACTCTGAAAAGTTTTGAATTGTTACCTGAAGACAAGGGAAGACCAATAAGTATTCATTATTTTGTCGCTTCTTCTCATGTTTGTTCTGCGAGGTGTTCGTTGTCCGAACGTAAAAGTGTTTGTTATCCAATTTGTTCGTTAACCGATCACCCACTGTACTCGCAAATATTTTTATAAATTCATTTTGTATCATCATAATTTCACAATTTCTACAAAAACTGGACAAATTAATAATTAATCCAGACCATGAATTTAAAAACTGGCTTGTCCAGGTGAAAACCGGCCTGGTGGCAACACTATATACAGACAAAAAAAGGAAATAGGCCAATAAGAGTTGTCAGAATTGGTCATAACAAACATTACTCTTCTCAATTTTGCACAGGATTTTATCAACATAAATATATTTGTATAATATATTCTAATTTTCTAAAAACTGATGATAACAATATCTCATTTTCTCCATAAATAACAATTCTTTTGGTTTGAACCTTAAGTCGGAACATAAAAACAAACCTCAAATCCATTTTTTGAACTGAGGTGATATAGAATAACACTCAAATTATCAAAATATTACATTCCCCATGTATGCCTCAGCATAGAAAAGGCAGATACTCTATAAAAACAAAAGCTTAAGAACAATGTTTAAATGCGAAGGATGCTAACTCGTCTCCCACACTTTTGGAAGTTTTTATCGATTAACTCTTTGCAACCTCTATCCTCTTCCTACAATCATAAGGGTTGTTTTCCCCATTTACTTTAGTTATAATTCAAAAAGTAACTGCTACAGTATATCACTCAATCACACACAATGTTGAACAGCAGCAAAAAGATTAATTCAACTGGAAAAAACATTTTTAATGATCATCAGATTAATGTTCCAAAAATCAAAATTTACAAATACTAATGGACAGAGAATAAAAATAAGCAAACACCAATGTATTTAAATATAAAAAAATGAAAACTTTTTACACTGCTACATCACTGACATGAACAAAATTTATGTTCATTTTGTATCTTTAAAACATTTTAACGTTTATTCGTTTACTTTATTATCCTTTGTAATTATTCAGTTAGTTTATTCAATTCACAAATATTATTGTTTGTTTTACATTGATATATTTCAAATGCTTTTTTATTTAAATTTGTGTATTCCTTTTTGATTGTATCCTGAAGATGATGTATTTAATTGATCCAAAATGTTAGATTTTAAAACAATTTCTTGCTGTTTCGGTGTGTGTATCATAATTTTTGATACAGCCTACATACAACAGAGCATATTAACAACATAGTAACAGCTTGATATTAACATAAAAAAAATTTAAATAATTAAAATCAAATATATAATGTATATATACTCTAGGTACATGTATGCTTCAAATAATTATACAGTACTTAAAAAACAAGTTTAATACTTTGATCTATTAATCTGCTATTGCCAGAAGCAAAATTTAAATGTTCAATTTAAGAAATACGTTAAAAGCTACAGAAATATATTCATACAGGTTTTATATCTGAAAATAAATAAATATATTATTTTCAGATATAAAACCTGTATGAATATATTTCTGTAGCTTTTAACATATTTCTTAAATTGAACATTTAAAATGTTACTTCTAAACTATATATATATATATTTTGTTTTTAATTCATAAAAAATTTGCTATATTATCTCTGAAATAATTTACAATGTAAAATGATAAGATCTTGTAAAACAACTTATAAGTGTCATTCAATTTCTTCAACAAAAACTACAAAAACAGGAAATAAAGCATGTATGTAAATTTTTTTTTATTCAGGTATATAATACCAGGAAACAGCTTATCTATCTACGTTTTTCACCTGCGATTTTATTTGATATTTTAATTTTAAAAAATCTTATAAACTTGAAAAAATTTCCCTGCCATTTATTACTTTTTACTGTAAATTATACTTTTATAAAAATAATACATATTAAAAATACATTAAATTATATGTAAGTCACATTTTAAATTCTGCTACCGCTATACTCTTATACCGAAAGAAAAAATAATCTTTTTAAGTTAATCAAAAAGGTAACAAGCTTAAATAGTTTCTTCGGTTAATGTAACCCTTGGTGCCAAGATGGCAGCTCGTCTCTGATTCCGGCAAGGAAACAGTGGGACGCACATTCTAACCTAACCTATTCTCATAATTTGGTTGCTAATAATTATGGTAATTTATTAGAATAGGTTAGGTTACAATGTGCATCCCACTGTTTCCTTGCCGGAATCCGAGCCACCATCTTGGCACCGAGGATTACATTAACCGTTTCTTTTAATATTTATAATTATAGCAGCATATATAACAATATATCAAATTGCCATCTCTCTTATAGAAAACATTTAATAATAGGCATATTTAAGGCCACCTTGTAATTAATGATAATTAAAATTATTTACACAACACTGATTATTTAAGCATTAATATTGTCAAAAAAAAATATTAGTATTTACATCTTTCATTAGATATGATTTCTTCGTATAAAAAACATAAAAATGTTCTAAAGCGGCAATCAAATGAAACATATTTAAATGTTTTTGAATAAAAAAAGTAGTAATTAAAAATGCTTGGCTTGTTTTTCTAAGTTTATATCTTAAGGAAGCCATGTAAGTTTTAAGGAAAAAATTTTATGATCGTTACTATTTATTAAATAAAACATTTATTACAGCCAGACTCTGGAATATATACACATTGCTTTGCAATCTAATAAATTATTTTAAAATACATCAATATATAACTGCTCAATTAATAAGCATTAAATGAAAAGTTTATATTTATCATTCTAATAAAATTAGTATTTGCTCTATCGATTTTATAACTTTGGAAACACAAAAGTCATTGAATTTATTAACATTTAATCCAGTGTAAATATAGCTAGTTCAATATTAATTTATGTTATAAAAATAAATATAGGAAGCATTTTATTCTAAGATTTTAAGAGATAAGATCATATGCTAAAATAAAATATTTTGTTTAGTTACAGTAATTGTTATTAAACTTTATTAGTTCCTATATTAAATGTTTTTATTGTATTTTAGTTAATAAGTTTTAAATTATTATTTAACTATAAATTTCTCAATTGTCTTTATATTAAAAAACTTTTAATGAGAAGTTATTTTGCTGCTTTTTTTATGAAATAATAATAAAGTAATATGAAATAATATACTGTACATCATTTTGTGATCCTGATACGTTATAAAAGCATTTCATTGATTCTGTAAATAGATAATTTAATTAAAAAACAGATTATCAAAAAATTAAAAAAACAATGGTATAAAAATAACACTGACAACACTAAGTGTTGTTTTCACACCATTGGTTAAAGCACATCTTTTGATGCATTTTCTATTCAATATCGGATACCGGTAATATATTTCAACTTATAATATGGCAGTTTTGTCACTAATGTCCATATTCACAAGCAAGGGTCAAAAGTTAGAAGTTAAGCAATAACTATTCATGTAGTAAAGTGAATGATTTTGGTTAACTTGGTTGCAAATTTGGCCATAACAGCACCAAATGTGAAGAAGTTTATTTATTGTTTCTTTAAGATTAATTTTTTTGGAGGATTTATAATAGCATTTCTCAGCATTTTCATGGCTAGAAACATCATTATGCTTTATTTGTACTTTTAAGCTGACAATACACACAATGTTTACCAAAACCCAAATTACAAATGTTTGCCATTTGGCAAATACGTAGTAGTAAGGATGAATAGTTTGTGGTAAATGTTTGGGACTAACCAAATATGCCCAAATGTTTACAGATGGGAATCGGCAAATGTTCGGACATATCTGGCAAACTCGGAATAAACTCTTTTCACCCACATCAAAGCAGACAAATATTCGTCCCGGAACATACAGAACTGCAATCCAGACATTTGACAAATAGGCACACATGCACATACTTGTTATTTGACAAGCAGTTCAGGAAATATTACATCTACAGGCAAACATTTGTCAGTTGACAAATAATGCATGTGTAGCCAACTTTACATATAATATAAATATAACTGTACTTCTTGTGTTACAAACCTATAAATTTACATATTTTAAACTTATCTTGACAAATTAATATAATGTATATTAAACAATAAATACTAAGACTAATAAATATAAAATATGAATTTTGACGACATGTTAATTAAAAGGAATTTGTTGCAGTCACTAATGTATTTTTTCATTACATAATTTGCTACCAGTTAATATGTAAGTTATTTTAATAGTAAAAACAAATATTATGTATACTTAATGAAGATTTTATTCCAAATACGGTATATGTGACCAGTGTTTTAACAGATGTAATGTGCTCTTCTGGCAGTAAAACAAGACTAACATCCCTCTTTTTGTTAATAAGTGGTATTTCTTTTATCAAATTAAAAATTAAATGAGAAAATTAATCCAGGACATAAGTTTTATTCAAATAAAGTACCATCCCCAAACACCTGACAAATGAACTCGAGTTTATTTTTTTATTCCATTTAAATCTATTTGTTTTTTTTAAAGTAAAAATTAAAAAGTAATGATGATAATATTTTTGTAGTGGCATATTTAAGTTCAAATTTATTTTCATTAAAGTAAATTTGTTTTTAATGTCTAAATTCACAGCACACTTTGATGCTGTTCACAAAAAGAGTGAAGAAATTCTTAAATTTATGAAAAATTCATCATAAGAAAACATCATGGAAATGAAAATGCAACAGAGAAAATCCAAAACAAGTTTGAAACACTGGTTGGAATAATAAAAAAAATTAATTATATTAACCCAAATTTGGACAAGATTTTTATAAAATATTACTTTCTAACTAACTTGTAAGGTTATTCAAATTCTTATGATTGTTTAGCTAATGAGTTTAATTTTAAACAATTTCTCCACCGGACCGCAATAAAAAAATATAAAATTTCAAATAAAACAAGAACTAAAGATACATAAAAAGAAAAAAACAAAATGAAAGCATGGAATAAATAAAAACTTCATTTAAAAACATTATTTGATAACCATACGGATGAATGATTTGGAGCAGACACCATTTTAATTTTGGCTTTTCTATATATATAATGCCCATTATTTTAGTATTATTCACAGCCATATTTTTTTGTACCGGAGAATAATTCCAGGCAGAAATGGTGTTTTAGGCACACGGTAATAACATTGTCGGCAAAAACTTTTTGATAAATTTCTCTAACACTGAGATAGCGCAGTTTTTCTTCTGCTGGAATAATTCCAATTTAATAAGCCAGATGAATAGAATAACATAAATTATTATTATTTTTCATTTTTTAAGTGAAAGTTATATCATATGGTCTTCCATATATCCCATACTATTGAATATATTTTAATGAATATGGAAAATAAATTGAAACTATTATTATTTGCGAAAATCAGTCAAAATGTTTACAATAGAATTAACAGTAGTTAACAATTTGAACAGGAAGACGGCAAGCACAAAAGAAGAGACAGTACGAGTACACAAAATCCGACTTATTACAATGTTGCATTCTGTTTTATCTTAGATAATTTCTTCCTGGTATTAAACCAATTACGACGACAATATTTCCATCAAAAATTCTCTCGAAATACAAAAAAAAAAAAAATGGATCGGACACCATTTTGTACGCTTTCTTTGTTATTTAATTAAGTAAAATGTGTTAAAACGTGCGATACATAAACAATTATTCAATTACGTAACATTACGAAGATTTTAACTTTTAACACCACGCAAATAAAAATGAAATCTCCTAAACCAATTACAAACAAATGAAAATATTTCCAAGTTACGTCACGAGACACCAGCGCGAGCGTATAACAATACAACCATTGTCTATCCTTGTGTTTACAGATATGTCAATTTCGTTTTTAAATTACAAAACTGCTGCGCAGTGCTATAATAGAATTTATAGAGAAATAGGAGGGTGGTATAACGATTTTTCGTTACAAACGCTAATTATTACAGCGAATTTACTGTGAGAGTGGCGATTCCGCGATTAATTGTACTTACCCGTTCGTTGGAATAATGCAAAAACCTTTTTTCCTGCATAATTGAGAGCGTAAGCGAAGAGAGCGAATTGACAGAATTTGCGTTTCGGCATAACCCGCTTTACAGATCGAGGCGATTCATTACTGTCACCAAAAGAAATATGGATTCCGAATCAACCGACCGTTAGCTTTCCTGTACGGCGACCTACTTTACAAGAATTTCGCTTTCTTGACTCATTACTTAACGAGCGGAAACACAAAAAAAATAATCAAAATAACAAATAACACTCCATTTTTTTTTACAAATATTTATATTGTGCACGCATTTTATTTCCTATTTATGGGTCTACCGCGCTATAAATAAATTGTAAATATACGCATTGACAACTGTTTGCGTTGAAATAAAATAATAATTATATATTTTAAATAATTTCTAATAATTTAAAATTTTTTCAATCTATGACTGAAAAATATCGATGTAAAAATATCTGATGTAATTCTTCCGAAAGATAATATTATTACGTTTTTCTTATTTTAAAATAATTTTAAATAATTCGAAATAGTTTTTGATTAACATAAAATTCCCTAGTTGGCCAATCGTCGCCATTTTTATAGGTGTCGTTGACCCTAACTACCGTAATTTAGATGCTATCTCCCTCCCGTACAATAGTTTTTATTATTATTATTATTATTATATTACTACTTAGGAACGAGACCCGACCTACGAACATTAAACCAAATTAGAAATTTTATATTTACATTTATTTTTTGTGATATTTTTACCCAATTAAAACGGCAAATTATGTCGCGTCAATCAAAATATTCTGACTTCCGATTGGTTACTTTAAACTATCGGTGTTAATTTAAAATTTGAAAAGTCAGTTTATTGTATTTAAAGTATTTACTCGAATAATGTTTAATAATAACGAACAGTTACGCTAATTAGATTATTTTAAACTGTTCTACATTAATTTAGAATAAAAACAGTGTAAAATAGTATGGAGTAAGTGTAGACGCTAGTGAATAATTTAATCGAGATCAGAAATTTGGAGTTTAATCATTAAATCCGAATACATTTAATTCTTTTTATTTATATTTTAATTACTTTAAGCATTTAAAAAAAAACTGCATAAATAAGTCAAATCTAGCCTACATCTCCGACGAGATAAGAAACCGCAAAATGTTTCGTACGCTTTAATGAGCAAAATTAAAAATAAATGAATTAGAAATTCCTTGTAAAATCTTGTAAAGATCTCGCTAATGGCCCGAATTATTCCAACGAAAACCGAAAGAAAACGAAAGCGAAGAAAATGCCCAAACGAGGAATAAATTTGACATTTCCCGCTACGGTTTGAGGAAAGGAGAAACGGGTCACGCGATATTAAATTATCTTACGCACGATTTAATAATCTTCCGTTTAAGTCAGTTGGAGATGAGACGATAGCAATTAATTTATTCGAAATTCCGAAAATTTAAATTAAGTTAATAACTTTTCTTTACGATAAATCAGTTTTCTATGAGGGCACTTCAACTTGCCAATAGAGGATCCAGAAACCTTTACGGAAACAATATGCCTTACAAAACTTTCTATTATCAGAAGTACGCGGCTTTACTGAGAAAACCCTCAGGAGGGCAGTTGCATCCTGCAAATCCCCCTAAATCCGTCCCGCAACTGGCTTACTTTGACGTGTAGTGATATACCCGACATACAATGATAAATTATTTGGTATAAGACACCTCTAGAAGCTCGTTGCAACGTGTTGGTGTGTAGTGAAAGCAGTGTTAGGAGGGTAGCGATAATGCTCTCCGCCTTACATTTCAAAAGTATTGAGAAAAGAGGAAGATAAATGGAGCGGATACGTTTAATTTCGCCCTCGAAAGATTTCCATTCTTTCACTTTTCTATCGAGAATAATCTGACCTAGTAGTTTCCGTGGCCTGAAGCCATTTAATTCGATTATGACCCGATCTCGTATACACGCGATGTAGTTCACGATTCAAAATACTATTGTTGATTCTGACCCAGAAGCTGATAGCTTAGTTAATAACGCGAGATATGTATCATATAACTAGGAAACAAGGTAAATGGTCTCTCATTATATAATTAGCAGGAAAATTAAGTGGTGGTTCCTAACGATAACAAATTGAAGGAAGCCACTCCACGCGAAACGCATCCAAACGTAATTTTGTAAAAACATTTTATCCGACGAAAAATCATTATAATTCTAGCGTGTGTATAGGGATAAATCAGTAGCTCTCAACCTTTACTTGACCAAATAAAATTAATAACGGCCACCTCTACACAGTGGTTACTTTTTTAGGAACTTCTTTCGAACAAAAACGCATACCTCCGAACAGCAGCCATTTTTTAATGTTCCGGTTAGTGGCCGTTGTTCGGAGGTTTGACTGTATGAAAGCTAATAAGCGAAACCGATTTTTCTATTTTGCTGTCGTCGTTCATCCGCAATAACTTGAAATTGAGATTGATATTTTATTTAATTTTTTTTGTACCGCGCATTTCTCAATAAATGAGCATTCATTTAGCGAATTTTTCCCGTTCTCATTTTCTAGATAGGCATTTATATATGCTATTTATATCTGGCAAAAGGGTGTTAAACGACAACAACCGAAGAACCGTGGAAGATGGATCGCGCGTAAATATTGTTTTCGTCATCGGCAAGGTTTCTCTAGCATTTTAGCAACTCTTCCTCATTGCCTCCTACCAGGGGTGCACAACTGCATACCCCCTTTCGGAAGTTTCACCCGAATAATGCCGGGTACCTCAGGCAGTAAAAACTTTCGTAAGGCGTATTGTTTCTTTTCTGCATCCTACTAAATATTTCTGGATACATTGTTGCCTTCTACTATTAGCATCTGACCGAAAATATAGTAACAAATGTAGTAACAATATGGTTTGGTTTGAAGGTCGAATAGCTAACTAATTCCGAGTGAAGGGCCGAGGTAGGAAAAAAACCCCATAAAGTTTTTGTGATCGGGCCCTCACCACTCGGCCATTCCAGCTGTGGGCCTGACCGAATCTATGTTTAAAAAGGTGCCTACAGGACGGAGCTGAGTTAAAAATGGAAGAGGTAAAGGCATGGCTAACCGTTAGAATTATTATTTCTTTCTAAAAACTGAAAAATTACGGCGAACAACATTGTAAACTGTGTAGCGACCTAATTGGTATGTGTTATAGTAATAAAATGGTAATTTATGATCCAGAACGAGGAAGCGCAACAGTAATTTGGATGTAAAATGTATCAATTGCTGTTACTGCATCACACAGTAGTAATGGCCGAACCAATTCTTTGTTTTTCATTTCTTTCTTTCATTTTCATAATAAATCTCAACTTCTCCTTACGAGTTAGTAATTATTTATATTTTCAACATAATTCTGCATTGACTATTATTTTAGAAAATGTCTATACGTATATTCAAACCTCGATATTGCGCTATCATCGTAAAATTCTTTCTGTCAATTAATCTTAATTAACAATGCGATTTTAGATCTAATTAATATATCTAATTCCTCTCACGTGAAAAAATTCGGTTTAGCGCCAACGTCAGAGGCGTACAGGCGGTGGCGCTAAATCAAAGTTTGATTGAATTTACTGATTATTACATTATCGAAAGACTTCGCTGTTTATTTTTGGATTTATAACGGAACGTTAACGTTAAAACCGGACTTTAAAGCGTCAGCTTACTTCCATTCCGGATCCCCCAAAGCATGAAAATTACCAGCAGGACCCGCCCGGAATCCACTCCAAAATGATGTTAGTGGATACATTTGGTCCCCTACTGTGAGCCGGCCGAACGCACCGAGAGTGTGATTTAAAAAGGCCCTCTTAATGTCCACAGCAGGCAGAGAGAGAAATCTCAATATATTTTTTTTTATCTCGAAAGTTATGAATCATATAAACGATTCATTGAATCATTTAGGAATTCAGAATTCCATCTCGTTATCTGACCCAGGATCCATCCAACCGTAATCCTACCCGGTGTAGTTTATACATAATTACTAAGATAAATGGTTGAATCCTGTTTTTTATTCTCATTACGTATTCTCGTGATACATCTTAACAGATGAGATGGATCGTTTCGTAGTTTGGCGTAACAATCCGTTCTCTTGGATTGGATCCATTCAGGAAAAGAGCAATCATTGTTAATAGGAAAACGTCTTACAAAGTGACGTCTTCCAAAAATTATGTTCCCGATTAATACATGAAAATACTTTATCAGATTTAGGAAGACACGAGTCCACTTTAGCGTAAATTCGATAAGATCCCGTTTTAGCGTTACAAACGCAATGCTCAAACACGCGAAAGACACAAATTGAAATTAGTTCGAGCGAAAAAATACACATTTATCACGAAATTTAAACGGATTCAAAAATATTTAACAAAATGGGTCCTTCGGATAGTCGCGAAACAAAATATCAGCCTACTATCCTAAAGGTTTTGGGTCTTTCCCGACCCACTCCTATTATTACGAGCAACACAGGTTAGAACGTTGTTCTCTACTCTTCACTCGTGTCAACTCCATCGAGAACAGAGTCTTCGTTTTTTCGACTTGACCTCGTGGGCACTAAGAGTTCAAAGGCCCTCTTAGTGTCCAATTTACGAGTTTAGCCAGGCTCGCGACGAAGTGACGGGGTGGTAAAGGACTAGGCTGGGTATATCGGGTCTTAGTACTTTTACTGAAATCTATCAAGTGGAACAACAAATGAGAATACGATTTTTATCATTTCAACAGGAATTTAAGAAATCATCAAGTAAAATAATACAAAAATCCATTAAAACGTGCCGAAGATAAGAAGGAATTAATTTGATGGTCGAATGGCCAAAGTGGATGGAAGCTATTAAAGGATCCCAGTTCGAGTTCGAATCGATTTTAAAATATTTATTGTTTGACCTCGTCTTTCGCCATGCGGATGCCCCCATTACGAGTCTGGCCCAATCAATTTTAGGTTTTTTTTTTTTACTTTTTCTGCCCCGTAAACATTAAAGCCTTTTCAGCAATCCATTATGGTTCGGACAAACCCACAATGGAACAGCTGAATTTTTCGACTCCTCCGGATTCGATCCCAGGTATCCGAGCGGTAGGCTGTCGCCTTAACCGCATTATAGATAAGAAGGCCTCTTAGTGTCTACAGACGCTACCAAAGAAGTCAAAAATGATTTGTTTTAGTTGTATGAGATATAGCCATGTTTCAAGGAGGCGTGTCTCGGGGTTTTTCTATAGATGGCCTCTTTTAAGTGCTAAATAGTGAGAAAAACTCAAAAAGTCCACTCGGCAAGGTGTTGATCAATGGCGAACCGAGACCAACTACTAGCGTTCAGTGGTTTTATCCACTCCGCCGCTGGTGGGGACTCGGAGAGGACGGAATTTACAAAATAAAATGGAAATGAGCGACGATCTATCTATTGAAAAATCTAAAAAAATATATAGGAATGTTATCTTCTAGAATGAAGAGTTGTTGTACTCGCTCTAAATAACAAATCGTCTCACACGTAAGTGTAAAAATGCATTTGGTACCCACGAAATTAACAGAATAACTTGTGTAGATCCCGTTTGGTACTCGAAATCCGATCATATCGAAGAAATCGAGGCCATTTACCTTTTTGAGACCTCGACGAAATAGAAACGCGATAGAACAAGTAATTTGTAATCGTGTTTTTGGGGCCTCCGTAAATACGAGGCCCGCGCCTTTATTTATAGATGCACAAATTAATTTTAGTGAAAATTTAAGAAATAAAAAGACGAATTTCGACAGAATTAATTAATAGTAAACGACTAAGTCATTTGCACTCGGATTGCCCTCCTTTCCGAATCCTGTTTACTCGCTAGAATTAGGTTAGAGAAAGTAAAATATATATAATAGAAAGTAAGAATTTGTGGGGAAGGAATTGAACAATGATTTTCACGACACTCCGGGATGTTGCAACGAGCTTCTAGAGGTGTCGTAAGATTCTCCGATACCCAATAATTTATATATTGGTGTCGGGTATGACGAACACACCGGTTACGGTGAAGCCTTCGGAGAAATCTCCCGAAGACCATTGTTCTAGAATTAGTGGATACGTATAACCATGAAGTTAGTCATTTTAAATTAAAATATGTATGTGGATTTGGAAGAGTGGTGTCTTACCTTTTCTTGATTTCATTGCTACAGGTAGTCTACGTGAAGAACTAATGTCGATAACAAGCAGAACAGAAAGGTGTTCCCATGACCGTTTTATACGTTATGTGGGTCGTCATAATTCTTTGGGTTTGCGCAAGATGATAACGATCAAAATTCTTAATTCTACATCGTAAATTTCTCTTCCAGATTTATAATTTTCTTCGTGCCACTTCTCATCGTATCCTTCGCGAGACACGAGAAATGTTTAATTTTTCGTCGCTACTAATCAGCGGCGGATTAAAACCTTCCGGGCCCCCCTCTACCTAATTTTACGACATTCTAAATTAAGGTCGAATTGTATGTATGAAATTATTTATAAATTATAATAATATATTTGCAACGGTAAAACTATCTTTTCCCTTAATTTCGGGGTCACTAGTCACGTACAATACCTCGTGTCTAGCGAAGACCCCGTAACGGGCGGACGGTCGAAACGGTTAAGGCATCAGTCCATGGCTCTGGGCCATCCGGAATCAAATTCGGGTCAAACACCAAAGGTATTTTTCGGGGGCGGTTTGTCCCGACATCCGGTCCCCAAAACACTGGTGGGGCCAAAACCCACCAGTGTTTTGGGGCCCAGTCCTTCCTCGGGAACCGAGCCAAGACCAAGATGGGTATATTAAAAAGCCTTCTTAGCGCCCACAAGGCGGAAAGAGAAAGAAGCGGAGAAAAAAAATGGCCCCCTTCATTCGAAGGGAATTTGGTCTATAATGATAAATTTCCATAAAATAATTTCTCGTATGCAGTAGAACCTCCATTAACGGCCGCTACTAAACATCGGCCATTTCCTCACGAACTTCTTTCAAACAAAAATGCGTACAGAATAACGCCAAATGCCACTTTGGATTAAAGCCATTTCTTATAATCCCGTTAGTGGCCGTTGTTCACAGGTTCGACTGTATTTTACTTTTATGTAGTTTCGTCTCCGAAATATAGGAACGAGTGTCTTCGTTGACCACGGACAAAGCTGCAACCTGTCTAATCCGACTGTCCCCGTAAAGTTACGGATGAGCAAGAAACCGAGATCTTCCAGGCTCGGTACTAGCTGACCTCTTTACGCTTCACTCGCCCTTTTGTTTCTTCACTCGAATTTTTGTGCTTCCGACATCTTTTATACGCGTCACGTTCGAATAATTTCTAGAGAAATTAATTTTGTATTTTTACGAAAAGTGTTTGTATAATGGCGAATTGGGAATCATATACAATAATTTGTGGCACCGATTAGGCAAAACAATTAAAAATCAGCAACTTTTCCAATGTAAACTTTGAGACCACGTCTTAGAAACCATGTCTTTTTACCTCGACAGTGGATGATTTTAATTTAGAATTCTAGTTTTTATTCACCAATGTCTTGGGTGTCTTTCTTTGGGTGAGCGCCTGGTTTACTGATTAATATTTTTAATAAGCAAACTGCAATCAAATTAGCACGCGAATCTTTCTGATGTAATATCATCTCACTCGCTTTTTTTATCAGTTGGAATTAGTCTACAGTAAAAAAAAATAATAGATCATTTTAAATTGACAATTCCCGATCCTGGGTCCACCAGTGGCCGAGTTATCATTGGTAGTGGGTTCGCGTATCTAAGGCCTAGATAGAGGTCAATTTCCCTACAAAAGTCCTCCCGGGAGGAATTCTCCTTGACACATACGGCAGCGCAACCAAACCTGATTATAATCCACTTTACCTCCCGGGTGGTCTTAAGTATTATATTCGTGGAATAATTAACACTAGATGCAAGTTTTAGAAATGCAGGCCAGATCTTGACACAACTCTGGTTTTTCTTCTCCGAGCACCTAGCCTCGAGTAGCAATAAGGCGTAGAGAATATCACGTGGTACAGATTCGTTCGGCGAGACCATCCACCGAACTAGCTTGTGATACGTAACACTTCCAATAAATTGGTACTGCTAATAACGTAACTCGTGATTAGCAGTCTGTGCAGGCACACTAGCACAATATATCAGAACTGATACCCAATCTACCAGATGCTAAATTTCCGATTATTTTACGTCAATTATTCTGATGAAACGAAAAAATACATTCGGCTTGCCTGATATGATGACAAACGTATAAAGACGGAGACAATAAAGAGGTTGAGGCCGAAGTTTTAAACGCGAAAACGTGTACGTCGGACGTTTGGCGCCGCTTTCCTGTAAGCCTGGAAGTTCGACAATGGCGTTTGGAATGTCGAGCATGATTCCACCGACTTTCCAAACACCATTGTCAAACTTCTAGGCTTACAGGAAAGCGGCGCCAAACGTCCGACGTACACGTTTTCGCGTTTAAAACTTCGGCCTCAACCTCGCTATTATGCGTCTTCTTCGGGTTTACAAAAACAAACTAGCAACAAGTTGCTCAACTTTTCCGCCGATAGAGCGCTCCCAAACTAACTCCGGTCTTTTTACCAAATTTAAAAACGTTAAGCTCGCTTTGTATCGCGGGGGTCCTAGCTGTAACTTGCTCACCTTGTACTGTACATTCGGCCCTGTACACTAAAATATTCGGTTCTGGGATATTTCACGGACTCGAAACCCCAAGTGACAAATTACCTTCAATTCCCGTAACGAATGAAAGCGAGATTTTCCTTCACCATACATTTATTTACGCATTAAGTAATACATTTATATCAAGAAGAGTACTAAAAAAAATTAACGTACACATTCAACAGAATCTCTCATTTGAAAGCTACACGATCTTCATCTTTTCTTCAAACAACTGGTTCAACGGCAACTGACATGAAAAAAAATCATCGTGATGGCTACGCTCTTAGTGATTACTCGGAATCTTCATGAAGATTGCATCCTTAACTTCGCTTCCTTCAAGAGGCCCTTCAGATAGGATATTTCGTTAGAGAGCTGCTGGACTCGACTTTTCAATTCCTGATTACGTTCTGCCAAAACGGTTTCTTCGGTTTTAATGGCCATCGATTCTTTGCGTTTCTTCTGACGGTACCGAGTGGCCGCGTCTTTGTTCTGTTTGCGCTTACGTTCCCGCCGAAATTCGCCCGCGGGAGGACGACGGTTGGAAACCGATCTCTTGTGATTTTGTGATCTGGTTTTGGTCTTGTGACCGACTTCCGGTATTTCGGATTCTTCTGACATTGCATTGTCCTCGTGCGAATCGAAACGAAAATGAACACACTCTGCTGCTCGTGCTAAATCTGTGTTGGATGAACTACATTGTGCCTCTATTTTATCGTAAGAATCTTTAGAATCTACGGAATCTAATGTTTCCAAACTAGAAACAGATACACTGGGCGATAACTGCGAATGGTTAAAATTGGGTGATAATGTGGGAACATCTACAGAATTTGCTTCTCCCTTTAAATACGATGCTAAATGATCGATTTCTTCGACTATCTCTTTTCCGGGAGATGGATTTTCGGGAGAAACCGATTTATAAAATGATTCCTGCTGATATTCCGGAGACAATGCAAAACTGTTGTCGGGAACTCTACCTCCGGGCGAGTCCGGAGTGGCCGCAAACTCCGACGCCTCTTTGGTCGAGCCATCGTTCTTATCGGATTTAAAATTCAAAACTTCTAAATCGCTTTCCAGTATATCCGATGGAGCGCCCATCATGATGTCCAGAATGGTAGCTGGGTCTTCAATCATCACGTCTAGATCATCCAGAAGACCCGACTGACTTTCTAGATGCATGGTGGACAAGTCCATCTTTTCATCCATCCACTTCGCAAACACGTCTAAAAGTACAAAAAGAAATTCTCAATCAAAACATTTCACTTAATTTATACATTACTTTTTTCTACATCATTGCATCAACAACTTTTAAATTTATTTAGCGCAAAGAATTGAGTTATTGTAATGAAATCGACTGCATGTCAATTTGCATTTTACTTTTGCAAATTCTTATTCTTATTGTTTCATAGTTACTGCTTAAAACTTGTCTAAAACACATTTGGTCGTTTTTTAGCTGTCATTACAGTTTTCGTATTGGAATTTCGAACATTATAAAATTCCGAACCAGGGTTTAATATGTAATGTATACAGAAATAATACAATAATGAATTCCACCAATAACACTGCACCGTCTTATATAAATTACAAGCAGACTGTACAATTCAAAAATGAAAATGTTACCACGGCATTAACATATCGCTTTTGTCTAGTCTCTTATTGCATAAAAAATGCCCACCGGTGGGTGTAGTGGTTCGCGCCTCACCGATGGGCTATGTGGAATTTTCCGGAATAAGACCTATTTTTCAGAATTTCTCTCCGGGAGAAATCACACGTCGCATTGTTGCATTATACCATTCTCGAACAACTTGTTTCTCAAACTACAGCCTCTGGCAATCTGACCTGCAAACATTTGGTCTATCATTTAGACACAAGCCTTTTAGAATAATGGAATAAAAAAAATATTTGTGACTCGCCTACCGGCGACATACGGTATACTTAATTTCACCATCAATCAAAAAGCTTGGGCTATTACCAAACTATACTATTAGTAACCAGCCAACAATGCAAAAAAGAACTTATTTTTTTTTTATCTAACAGATTGTGTTGTATGTTAATAAAAGGATATTTTTGAATGTTCTAAATGACAGAAATTACTCTCATTAGCCTTTCATTACAATAAGATGTACTTATAAACAATAAGCAGTCTTAAATATTTTTCCTCTTAAACAACAATAGCCATAGAAATATGTTATTTTCTCCATTATTTCGTTCATTATTGTGTTGTCGTCGATTAGATAAGGATCTCTCGACAGTCAGAGGAAGTTCGATGATTAATGATTACTTTACGAAAACAGTTTCGTTTTCCTTATGTTGAGATAAATCTGCTAAGAATTTACAAGTTAATATTCAATACTCATTAATGTCGGTATTAATGGTTAGTCTAATAACAACCATTAATACATTAAATTTGATGAGATTCGAAGATATTTCTATCTTATGCTGATTTCTATCCACTAGATTTATTACTATTACCGGTCGATTTCATCAACCTGGGATAAAATTAATAGAGAGAGCATTAAACCCGCTTAATAGCCAGAAGTGTTTTGTCAAACTTCTTTAATGCTAACCAAATATTAAACTGATTTATTTTAAAAATCTAATTTTGAGACATTTTAACAGCTTCTTGAAAGTTAAAATTGAGATGGAAGATTTACAGAGAGTTTAATGAAGAATTGTCGTATATCACAATAAAAATATTGGACTCTTAATGACGTCTTAAAATCAAGAGTGAAGTTTCTTGTGATTTTTCCCCATCTAACTGTTATGCAATCACCTCATATATTTTCATTTTTGAATAAAGTCAGCAAAAAACTCTTCTCTAATTTGTGTAATTTGAGGTTCTTACTAGTTGAGAACTTTGTTCAGTGATATTGCAGTGTTTACTCACACAAGCTATTTTTAAAAGAGACAATCACATCTGACACAACAAAAGCAGAGAGCAGTTAAAGAAGTGGCTCATTTGAGCCAAAGAATGTTGGTGGAATGAACCTTGTATAATAAAAAATTAATTCTTTTAACAAGTTGTCGAAAATGGTGTATCAAGTGCTATTTTATTGAAAGGGTGGGTGGGAAACTGTCCACATGTATTTTTGTTCTATACTTTTGTTAGGTCTACATACACAATTTGCATCTGTTACAGCTCTTCATTCAACAATTCATAATAATAAACGAAGAAGCTGACAAATGGAATTTAAAATTTCTTATCATGAGTATGCCGGGAAAAAAGTACAAAAGCAAATAATAATACTGTGAAGAAATTTTCACAAGGAGGATTGCTCTATTTAAAGATTTATTTATATATATTGTGTTGTATTTAAACATGCTCATTACATATTATTATTATTATTGCATGCACCGTCAAACCTTAAAAATTTTACTGAATAAACGTATCACTTTCAAACATAAGTAAAAATACGAAGTATCAGTTTTCCATAAAACTTTTTAAAGAAAAAATAGACAATTAAAATCATGTCTATTTTTGAAAAATAAATGGACTAAAACCACTTAATATCATTATTTGCTATTATAATTAAATATTCTGCATGAATTAAACTATATGATATAAACAGAAGAATAGTGGTGCTAAAAAATAAATTTTCTAGAAATCTGATGGATTGTTTTTATTTACAAGTTAAACACCTTTGCAATATTAATTACCATCCAGCTCTAGAAAAATGCTGTTCTATTCTGTACAAGGATAGAATTTGATGATGGATGCTAACATCCCAAAAAGACAATTTGCAAATAAAAAATATCCAGCAATGAAAGTTGCATAACTTTCCCAGCTATTATGAGTTTTTATTAAAAAACTCTTTTATATTAAGCAAAAATAAAATTGTGTTGCACCATCTGTTATCAGAATTTATTATAAAAACCTTTTCTTGACTATAAAATGGAAAAAAGCTTAAGTTTGAGGTTACGGGCGAGTTATAAAAAAATGTAAATGTTAATAACAAAAATCTTGATTAAGTCCTACTCCTCTCAAGATACATGACCCCCCCGTTCGACCTTTCATCACCAAACTTTATCATCATCAATGGCCCTCATATACAAGCCACTGTGCCAAATTTAGTTTCTTAATCTTAACCCCAACCTGAGATATTAAGCGAAATAGACACCAACAAGGACACATGGAATTTTTTGTTGGTTTTATGACCTTTTGGGATTTGGGAGGTCTCGGAACGTGGAGATTTGCAAAAAACTCAAAGGGTCAAATTTAACATGATTCCAATACTTTGTTATGTATACATAACAGCTGGAAAAGTAAAATGTATTGGAACTCCTTGAAAACTTTTGAGACATTTTAACAGCTTCTCAATCGAAACATCTTATCGGATATTCTGCATGAATTAAACTATATGATATAAACAGAAGAATAGTGGTGCTAAAAAACAAATTTTCTAGAAATCTGATGGATTGTTTTTATTTACAAGTTAAACACTTTGCAATATTAATTACCATCCAGCTCTTTGTAAATTCCAATCTGCCAAATTATGTACTTTTCTGTTTATTATTGAATTTTAAACTTAAAATATGGTTATGATCGATAAGAAAATAAGATTTATCCTTGATCAGAAACTGATTTCATAATTTTATTAATGTGGTAAATTAATTAAAACTGCAAAGAAAGCAGCATTAATTTTTATTTTTCAGTTTCATATAATTTTTATTATATTTTCTCATTTTAAGACATTTTGTTTTTACTTGTCCAAAACAGAGATGCATCTTATAATTGATGGCACCTTATATTTATAGTCAAAAACAACAGGCACTAGTTGCAACTAACCTTGTGGTGGTGTTTGCACCAGTAATAAATGTTTTTGGTTTATGTTCAATGTTGTGCAAAAATCGCATTGTTTCTTTTTACAATTTTTTGAAAATAACCAAAATCCTAGTCTGCATAGGTATTCAAAGGAGTTTGGTCTGAGCTAAAAAGTTAAAAGTTCCAAATCTTACGTATAAGATTTGGAATTCATAACTAAATAAAAATTTTTAGAATATTAATACAGTAGAGTGTCGTTAATCCGAATCAATTGGGGACTGGGGTTGTTCAATTTAGTGATTTGTTCAAATAACCGATTATGTACGAAAAAATATATTAACTTGTCCGATGTTCAAATTTTTCTCCATTGCATGTCGCTTCGTGTTGAATTTTCGTCAATTTTAAGCCTAACCACAATTTTTATAATAATAATTGAGGCTATTGTATCATTAAAAATTATTTCTTTATTTTGTACAAACAAAATAAATATATTGAAGAATATAAAAACATGAAAATTATACTTTAGAAGTAAATCTAGTATCAAAAACGTTCAATTCAGCATGACACAGTCTGACTGAAAATCGTTCGGATAACCGGCGATTCGGATTACCGGGGTTCGGATTAACGACACTCTACTGTATCTAAATTTTTTCAACATTATCTTTGAATTTTGTTTGTTTACATGAGTTGAGTTTCTCAATTAAAACATGACATATGTATGTTTGTACTTTCACATCTAAATTTGTGAAGTAATTTTTAAATTTATTCTTATAGACAAGCTTTACCAACCTGATTTTGCATCACTGTTGTTTCCATCCACTAAGTCGGATGTTAACAAATCATCAAGAGAACTGCTAAAATCAAAGATGCCGTCGTTGTTGTTGACAGAATTCGCCCAAAGCCCCCACCTCTCCCAATCTAAATCCAATATTTTGCAAGATTCCATTCTTCTCGTCGACGATGCCGAATGATAAACGTGAATAAATATCTGCCAATGGAGCGGCAGGAAAAAGGAAAACTGGAGACACTCCAAAAAACCTAATGTAAAATATACAAGATTTAATTACATAAAACTAAATTATAAATCAGTTTAATAATTAAAATTATTATGATTACTAGGCATTACTTTGAAGACGACAGTAACTCAAATTTTTTGGTTGCCCGATATATCAAGCAATCAAAAAGTGTGATTTTTAAGTGTGAAAATCAAGCGAGATGTAGAAGTGAATAGAAATATTTTATTCAGGAAAGCAAGCACTCTCACAATTTATAATCATTTTCCAATGTTATATACAACTTTGTAAATACCAATCTGCCAAAATGCCTATCTTTAAAGCTAAGAAACATTTCAACTCCATTCTGTTTCAAAATTATCATCTGCAAGTGATTACTTAGGAAAATAATGACACAGTCAGATGATGCAATGCCTGAGAAAATATAGAAAATCGGTAAATTTCCCAAAAAGTTTTGGAGTTTGTGTACTTTGAGATCTTGCTCCCACATAGAACAAGTGTCCTAAAGAAGAAACAAAAAGTGTGAAGTATATGTGAAAACAATACGTCCAGCTTCCAGATTTCTCTTGGTAGGGTAGATGTACCAGTTTTGGCCAGTGTAGTACCAGTTCTGGCCAGAAAACAAATTTAACTTAAAAATATAATCACAAATGAAACAAACTTTTATTGTTAACTGTGTGAACAGTTAACAATAAAAGTTTGTTTCATTGGACAGATTTGAATATACGGTGATTATATTTTTAAGTTAAATTTGTTTCCTGGCCAGAACTGGTACATTACCCTAATCGAACAATTTCTGTCACTTACACAAAACTTGTCTGTCTGTACACTCATGGTTTCAATGAAATAACATTGGAAAAGTGATTGAACTTATTTGTTTACTTGATCTGATAGATCAAGTAAACAAATGGCTATTATTTGCCAATTTTAAAATAAAAAATGAAATTTCAAATTTAAATCCAACAATAAGCTATTCAATTTAAGATTTAACAACATTTATAATTTTGAATATAGACAATTGAACAAATTTACACATTAACATTAAATTTAAGAGAGTTTTGGAATTTTTCATCCATTAGAGCTAGAGACTTGCTGTAAGTTATAATACACAAGACTTTGGATTGTTTCTATGACTGTATTTTAACAGAATAATGACTAATCACAAATTTCCAGCAAACAAATAGACAATTGTTTATTTGTTTGCTGGAAATTTGTGATTAGTCGTTATTCTGTTGAACTGTAGTTCCAGTTTGTGTATGCAGTTTGTTTGACTGTATTTTAGATTAACTTAAGGATATTTATTTTATAATTTTTTAACTTTCACTAAAGTTTATGTACTAACAAAAATGCAATTTCTTATATTATAAATATATATTTTGTATACACAAATTTTTGCTGAACATATTTCAGGATTCAAACAAAACATGAAAATCAAACAATTGTTTTTATTTGAATGTTTTGATAACACAGTACCAAAAATACCCCTTTCATTTGTATGTGTTATTACTATTATTATTCTAATAACTTTCTCAAATCAATTTTGTGTAGTGGATTTGTAAGGTTTTCCTTTATCCTTCAAGCCAAACCCAAGTTCAATTACTTTAATTTTTCCTTTTTAAAACAACTCTTTTCACAGAGATCTCAGAGAACCACTCATCTTTTTTTTTTTTTTTTTTTTTTTTTTTAAGGGGAGAACTAATCATCCATTATTATTCTGTAACAATGAAGCGGTGGGAAAGTTTCGTCTTTTTGGATAATGCACTTAACGAGGATTTTCTTTTTATACAAATTATACACAGCAGAGGTCTTTCATGATAATATATTACTTATGTTAATGATCTATTCAGAAACTCATCAATACGCTTCATTGACTGTATTCGGCACAGGGTATTCAGAGTCAGTAGTTATTTGGACTTCTAAATAAAGATTATTTACTGCCGTCTAAAGCACAGTTTAAGAAATTTGCATAGAAATTAAATATAGTGTTAAAAGATAGTTTGAATACTTGTTTTCTCACAAGTTCAGGCATACAGAATTTTTAAAATCATCATTTTGTGGGGTCACATGTTAATCAAAACATCCAGTTTTCTTTTTCCTTCCGTTTTCTTACCGATTCCTCCCTTATACCAAATTATAATTGTTTCCAAACTTACAAGTGACATAGCCAACCTATAAATTGTCATTTGTTGTTGCTTTATTAAAAATTATGACTTGATCATTTTACCAGATGATTTTGTTTATTATGTGACCATTTATAATATTTCTTCACTTCAACTTACTCTATTATTTATTGTTTTGAAGCAAGTAAATGTATAATATCAGTTTAAATAATTTCAAATAAATCTACTTAATTCTGACAAAAATTTTGCGTATAACTAGATTAATTACAAGCGGAATGATAAGCATATTCAAGTAAATGTCACGGAAATGTTATCGGATAGCAACTAAATAGGACTCTGTGTTCATTGAGTGTGTTCAATATCCTGAAATGTAACCAAATCCTCTTCAAATAATATCAGGAATTCTAGAAATGTAACATAGAAAGCAAGAATTTTTTTCCATAAAATATATCTTTGTAATATAAAATAATAAAGATTCTAGTTTAATGAAAACAACTGGCTCCTACTTGTCAATCCAAAATAACTGGTCAAAAATGACAAACTCATAGCTATGACTCGTTAAGCAAAATCTCATACAGGTTATTTGTAATTTGAGAAAACTTTTCAGCGATGAAGTGTCCATTTCTTCACATTAATCTTTTTAAAGTTCTTTAAACAAATTTTGAATTCTGTTGGATTAATATCAATGTAAGATATTTATCTTGAATCAAATCGAAGCATTGATAAAAATGCTGCAAAGAGTTCAATAACTTCCCTGGCAAAAAAATTTTGAATTGTAGTGGCGCCATCTGTTACGATATTTTATTAAAAATCTTTTTATTATTATTAATCACAATAAAATGACAAAAATCTTGATTTCGAGAACAGACAAGTTTTATAAAACATTGTAAATGCTAATAATGAGTAAAATCTTCATTAAGTCCGGCTCCACTTGAGATACAACATATGACCCTCTATCTTCCTATCCCTTGACTTTTAATCACCAAAATTTAATGGCATCATTCCCCCAATACTCAAACCTACCTGCAAAATTTCAGAAAATTTTGACAAAAAGCACAGAAGTTATTAAGCTTTAAAGTGGGCAAACAAAATTGTGCTCCCATACTAACAACTGCATAGGGAAAAAAATCCCCAAATTTTTTTTGCACTTCAATGTTTCAAGGTTCTATCTAGAATCCAAAAATGTAAAAGTCTTGAATGTCATTTTTTGACCGATTGCCATACTTTTCTTGTTGTTATATATAACAGCAGGAAAAGTAAATATTGAAATATCCTGTGAAAAAAACAACTTATTTTTGCAGACTTATTCTATATATATATATATATATATATATATATAGTAGTTTGGATTAAAAAACAAACTTCATTTAGTTTATACAATGCAAGAGTTTCCTAATGAACAAGGAAATAAAAGCTATATTTACACATATTAATAAAGCATAGCACTCAAATTTCAAACTTTTGTTACTTTTCAAAATATTTAAACACCACCACAGGGTTCACTTTAATAAATACTGGCTTTTGTTTGTTTACACAGAAAATTATGAAATTTCCTAACTATTTTTTAACAAAACTATAAATATTTTAGCATTTCAGAAATTTTTACTGTAAAAATAACTAGCAAATGCAGCAAATAAACTATCCATACAGTTAATAAAGTTGAACTTTGCACTAGTTTCCCATTAGTTTGCTAATTTTACAGTTATTTCCTGTAAAGTACACAATCTAATGACCACTTGATTCCTTAGAAATGCAAAGCCTCCGACCGATCTAATTGCTCCGTTTCTAAATAATAAACAAAGGCTTTAAAAAAATAATGTTGTAATTAAATACTTAATTTTAATTATTATCCAATTTAACTTTAAATTAACAGACTTCGAATTTAATAGACAAAGAAAATTTTTTTAATGCTAATTGGTAAATAGAGCACTCTAAAAGGATGGGTCAATGAGTCGGTATTGGTAGCAGAAACACTCGGTTACATTGTGTAGTTTCTTCGATATGTTTATTAAACTTTAATTCCTGCGTTAAATCTATATTTTGGAAATGTTTTAATGGAGAGTATAAATTACTCAATGTACCGTACATAATATTTTATTCATACAACAGACATTATACATTAAAACGTTGTTAATGTATAATGTATGTTGTAAATTCGTTATTAATGTATATTTGAAAATACATTTTAAACTACAGTGACAGACACAACTTTTCCTAATTATCAATACACAGTGGTTCTCGACCATTAAATTGAGGACCTACTGCATAAATATTAAACACGTCTCTCTCTATTTAAAAAATTTACAAGAAAATAATCTAAGAAATACAGAAATTCAATCTTCTATCCTCATCACACCTTGAGAACAAATGGGATTATGACAAAACATAAATCATTTCCTTAAAAAATTTTGTTTTTTTAAATATAATAATTGCCATCCTGGCTATTTTATTAATGTTTGTCAAATATAAACATGTTTGGCATTAATTAATGTTTGTCTTTAATATCCATAAAATAACATTGCATATTGTCATAAAATTTTAAACATATTTTGAAGGCACTAATCATCATTTGGAAGCCATTGAATTTGAATATTGGGAGAAAAATCAAAATGTCATCAATTTTACAATTTTAACTTGCCTAATCAAAATTTTCCTTATTAAGAATTGATATCTTATCTATTTAATGCAAAAATAGAAATGGAGGAAATGCATTTACATTTTTAGAGCAGAGTTACACACTCAAAAATGTAAATATAGATTATTATGTTTGTTTTATAATTACTGTGCAAATTTAGTATTTATCTGGATAGTTAACATTACAGTTAAATAAGCACTTTCTTTATCAGTTAAGATTGATATAAGCAAATCATGATTATCACAAACCGTTATATTGTCATTAACATATATGCAGCAATAAACATGATATGCTTCTTGGTAATACTGTATAAATGTAAGATTACTAATTACAAAATGAAAAAAAGTCACAATGTTCACAGTAATTTTGCCACTACATACAATAAAGAGCAGGAATAATAATTTTAAATCTCAATCCCTTAAACAATGGCTCTTGACAAAAATTATCTTTTGCAGTAGACATAGCATAATTTTCTAATTAAAAAAAAAAAAACAGGCATTCCAACCTTTTCTACTGCCTTCGTCCTTTGAATTTTTAAAATGCACCTTTGCACCTCCGTAAAAATAAGCTACTTTAATAAAATAAAGTCCTCTTATATTCTGTCAGTGGTCCCAAAACCACGGGCCACCGACTCTTGGGAGTCTGCAAGATACCCGATGGCTTATTTTCTAAAAATGTTTTTACTTAATTACTTGCCAAATATTTTTTATAATGTTATTAAGAGCCATATTAAACTTTGATTGTTATTTTAACAAATTTTTTCAAATTAATACATTTGAAAACCATCAAAATAATAATATAAGACATCTGGATGCTTATTATCGTAGTTTATTAACTAAAATCTAATGGCCAAAAATAGGAATCTGCCAAAATGTGTCATTTGTGAAAGGGTCGGCAACTTTTCAAAGTTTCGGAACCGCCAATCCAAGCTATTAAGAAAAAGTCATCTGTATTCATTCACCAATATAAAACATTTAGGTCTAGGTTAGTAATTTACAATAAAAAAAAAATACATTTTTATTAAGATCTTATTTTACAAGACAATCTGTTCAAAATAAAAAAACAAAAACAAAACTAACACACAAATTTCTTCACTGATTTAAACTTTATATTCTAAAAGAATGTTCCCTCACAGAAGTCTTATATCCCAGATGCATTACCACATTAGTATATCAAGAAAAACTAATTAAATAGCTATTAGATTTTATCAACTTTTTTCTTCATATTGAAATCATATGTACAATTTAACAAACATTGTCAAAAATGTTATACTCTCTTAAAGCAGAGACCATAAATCAGTTATTTTCTACCAAAATACTTGATTAACCTGAAATACTCTGTTTATATTCTACTGCCGCTACTACCAAACAAACTAGAAATTAATTAAACCGACCATTCCAGTTTCAACTTTATATTTTTTTCACTTTCTACAGTTTCATTCCAATACAGATATTCAAATAACACAACGATATTATCCATTTTTTAACTTTAACGTTAAAAAAAAAAAAAAAGCATTTCTATCTCTTAGTTAATAACATTAAATAGATAAAACCTTAATTTTGCCAACTGACCAATAAATTTTTAAACTTTACTTTCTATTTATAATTCTATAATCTTTAAATAAACAGGAAATATTTATAACATGGAAGAACTAAATTCTTCGGCGGTATTCGTTCAACCCTGTTCATTTGGAACTGTCGTAACTGCAACAGAACCGTTTATATCACAAAGTCACAATTTGCATTTCTTTCTCTAGGTATTCCCTTTCTCACATCAACACTCTTCCCATCATCCTGGCAAATGGTGACAAGTTTGCGCGATGGAAGTATTTGGCCGGCTTCGGAGATGCCGCAACAAGCTCTCAGACTTCGGCATGCTAGGCAAATTTCTCATCGCCCGAGACTTCCTCTGATAGACAACTGCAAGGCAATGAATCCGGACTGCAGGCCGGGCAATCCGAAATTTTCCGGCGGTCCATTGACCGTTTCCGTCACACGCCGATACCAGCCAAAAGATGTCGATTCTGCAGATGCATGCAGCCAAAACAAAAGGGTAAACTTTGGCAGGAGAAGGGGGAGTAACCTAGAAAAACATACAAAGTGGGACCGTGCAACATAATGTTCTTCACTGATTTAAACATAGAGTGGCATGGCTATTATGGTAATTCTAGTCATACAAGCAACAGTAGAAGCTACTTTTAGTTTATTGGCTTATATGTTTATACACAGACAAGATATCCAAAAATAGTAGGCTGTTTTTTTTTTTTCAACCTCCGACAGTCCATAGAACAAATACAAAATGAATTTATTACCAAATGTTTGGTACACACACGGTTACTTTTCGACATAATCACCGTGAAGATAGAAGCATTTGTCATATCTGCGAATGAGCTTTGCAATCCTCTCTTCGTAGAACGTCACCACCAGTGAATCTAGATGGCCTTAATGTTGTTTTGAAGATCGTCATTAGAATCAAACCTCTGCCCTTCTAGTAGCATTTTCAGTTTGGGAAAAAGGTGGAAATCTTCACACCTTTAATGTGTAAAGACTTCCACCTAGCTTGAAACTTTTTAAACCCAGCACATAGCCCCAATTTAGTGCCAAGCAACTTCCGCCTTTCCCCGAACCGAAAACGTTACTAGGAGGGCAGAGGTTCGAGACTAACAACGATCTTCAAAACAACATTAAGGCCATCTCGAGTCACTGGCGGCAACATTCCACGAAGAGCAAATTGCAAAGCTCGCCCACAGATACGTCAATGCCTCAACCTTCACAGCGATTATGTCAAAAAGTAATCATGTTTCTACCTAACTTTTGGTAATAAACTCACTTTGTTATTTACACTTGTCTTTGTTTTATGGACCATCAGAAGTTGGTCCATAAAACAAACAGCCTATGTAACTCTACCGACACAACTTACCTCCGCCAATCCATGTTTATGCACCACGCAGAGCTAAAAACTTGGAAATTTCTTAATTATTATATTAAAAATTGGCGGATTTTTACGAATTAATCGTCAATTTGGAGATATTTTATAAAACGTTTAAAAACTCGACAGAATAATTTTCGAGCTTATTCGGTGCCACTCGCTATATGAACTCATTCTACACAAATTTAACCATTCCTAAGTGCATTTAAACACGTCCAGATACTAAAAACGAGCAATTTATATGCGCAATTTTCAGCGACTTCCGCCATTGCTCCGATAGAAAGGAATAAAAATGAATTAATTTAAGAAATACTTACGCCATTGTAACTGGTTGTAGTTGTGCGTTGCACCGTAAGGTGCTTCGCCGTGTAAAAAACTATTGTTTCATTTTGTTTTTCTCTATCCTAGCAGCTAGAAGATTTCTCGCTAGTTTCGATATGGCGGACATTGAGAAAGAGAATAAAGTCCCACCGTCGACGTCGTCATGGATACGGAAAAATGCGCCTGACGTCACTGAAAAATTTGCAAGTAATACTAGTTAAATACGCTTAACTAAAGTATTATACTCTTTAAAATATACACTTTCTATATCACTAAAACGCGTGCTAAGATTAAATAAACTGGATTTAAGTTATTTAAATGTAAGAAATATATATAAATATTTTTTGTCGCGGAGTGATTCGACCGTATCTCGTCTTCGATTGCATCAGCCAAAGAGAAGGCGCTGACGTCATTTTTTGGTGTTTGCGTAACACCGGTTAAAAATTTGAAATCTTACAAAGGGTCGACGCGAGAAAAATACCCTTCTGGTGTTTTCGAATGTAAAAAAAATATTCTGGAATTTTCGTTTTAACCTGTTTTTATGTAAATGTATTGTAAATAATTGTTTATTTTTATCGAATTAGAGCGTTAATCGAGAGAAAATTACGAAATTTAATTTAAAAACAAAAAATTTTCTGTTTATTGAACTCGAGTGTAGAGCAATGTACAGGTAGAAGCGGGTTGAGGAAATTCTTTGCAAAAAAACAAAAAAAAAACCAAAATGACTCATCGTCATCGTCATTTTGATAGGTAATAAGTGTCAACGCGCGCGATAATTTTATTTATTATGATTAATTTTCGTTGTAACAAGACAATAATTTGCTGTTATAAATACTAATATATATATATATATAACAATGGTAACAATTGTAATTTTTATGTTTTTCTTTTTAAGTATTAGCCAACACATCACACTTCGTGCAAATAGTTACGCAATTTGCAGCGTAACCACATTTTAATAACGAGATTTTCTGTTTTTATCTGTGGTATAAGAATAGATTACGTGTCTGCATCGGAAATAGTATAACTGGGTGATTTGTACGCAGATCAGGGGCTTATTTAGGGGGTGCTTATGCAGCACTCCCAATATAAGCCCCTCTTAATACCAAAAACATTGATTTTGTTACTTTAAAATAAAAATAAATATAATAATGCAAATCGCGTGATTTCAATTATATAAGAGTAGGTAATTCAAAGATAATTGAGTGACATTGTCGAAAAGGGGTGGACTTTCTACGAGAAACATGCTCCTACTTAGGTATTTAACTGCTTTCAGGGAAAGTCTTGAATTGAAATCACGTGACTTCCGGTACATACCGGAAGTTCGTATATACTAAGCTTTCCATATCCGGTTTCAGATTTCATCTATCTAACTCCGTTTACGAGATTAAGGAAAGACCGACGGACGGACGACAATGAGAATTACGTATGTCTACAATTTATTCAAATTGCAGCCAAATAGTCTAAAAGATTGACTTTTTTTTATGTGAAAAAGTTAGGAAAAGCCAACGCCTTATCATTTTTATTCAGTATTAATAAACAGAAGGATAACAACGCAACTACTGTATTTATATTTTTGTATTGTTATATCGAATCTATATTGTTAGAGGCGTTTATTATCGAAGTATACCGAATAGAAAAATCAAGATAGAGACAAATCCTTGTAAAACAACGTTTCGGAATGAACGTAGACATCGATAAACTCATAAACCAACTGTTAGAAGTTCGTTACCAACCGGGAAAATTTGTACAACTACCAGAAGAGGAAATTATCCAGTTGTGTCGAATTACCAGGGAAATATTCCTTAGCCAACCCATCCTTTTAGAACTCGGAACTCCCATTAACATATGCGGAGACATTCACGGACAGTACGAAGACCTCTTGAGACTCTTTTCAGTGGGAGGTTTTCCCTCCGAAAGCAACTATCTGTTCCTCGGAGATTACGTGGACAGGGGAAAACAATCGACCGAAACCATTTGTCTACTGTTCGCTTTTAAAGTGAAGTATCCCGAGAGATTCTTCCTGTTGAGGGGGAATCACGAAACGATCAACATCAGCAGAGTCTACGGATTTTACGACGAATGCAAGACACGTTACAGCGTTAAACTATGGAAGGAGTTCGTGAAGTCTTTCGACACTCTTCCTCTGGTGGCCATAATCCGTCAGAAGATATTCTGCTGTCACGGAGGATTGAGCCCGGAATTATATTCGTTACAGCAAATTCGGGAGCTGTCTCGACCCATATCTTACACGGGATCGGGAATAGTTCGAGATCTTTTGTGGGCCGATCCGGACGGAATGATAGACGGCTGGAGCCACAACGAAAGAGGGATCTCTGTCACTTTCGGAGAGGACGTGGTGGAGGAATTCACAGAGGCACACGGTCTGGACTTGATCTGCAGAGCTCACCAAGTGGTGGAAGACGGTTACGAATTCTTTGCCAGACGCAAATTGGTCACCCTCTTCTCCGCACCCCGATATTGCGGAGAATTCGATAACGCGGGTGCCATGATGTGCGTCGATAAATCCTTAACTTGCACGTTTCGAATCATACGTTAAATCCGAAATCGCCGTTGAAGAATGAATAAAGAGAAACGAATGATTCTAGTTCCTAATTAAAATCTGGTCGGCGATCGATTAAATATACTGTTGTAGACATTCGGATAAAAATCGAACTGTTAAAGTTATCAATAATCTTATTTTTATTATATAAAAGATAGAATGATGAGAAGAATAGATGATGGTGATGATTTCCCTTATCATCATCTCTACTTCTGATTATCGTCACTTCTATCGCATCTCGGCCCACCACTGAACACTGGTAGTGGACTTTTCTTCGCGTTCTCTTTGTGGCACCCCTTTGACAGATCTCCTACGTGTTCTATTTTATAGCATCATTCCATTCGACTCGCCTTATATACTCTTAACTGTACCTAATACATTTAAATTATTTACATAGATTAAATTCATTCGTCTCACCCTCAAGATTTTTTCTCCTTCTTCCCTTCTAGAAAAATTTGATCGGAAAACCACACTTTTCCTCTATCGAATCTCTGTGCTGTACGTTATCAGAGAGAATCTCGAGAAGCAGTGGCGTAGCGTGGGTGTCAGCCGCCCCCTTATTTAGGTATTTTTACAAGATATTATTATTTATTGTGAAATTTTGCCGCCCCCTATAAGTGCCGCCCGGGGCGGGCCGCCCCTGCCGCCCCCACTACGCTACGCCACTGTCGAGAGGTCACGACCTTTACTGAAGATACACAAGGATCAAAGCCCGTAGGAAATTCTCGTGTGGATAAGCAAATCAAGACAAAGTAATCCGTCATTATCTCTTCCCGCGTTCGTTTCACAATTGCTTCCTCGCGCAATTGTAATCACGTGTTTCCCACATTGTGTTTTAATTTCTATTTGTTGTCGTTTCAATTGGACTTTATCTGACGTTAAACTAAGTTTTTCTGTTTTTAATTATCATTTTCTTGGCTTTAATTATGAAAAATATGAATTAAATTTCTGTTCGAGTAATTTATGGCAGCGTTATTTTTTTATTCTCTCGCCAAGAATTCCACTTGGGAGAATAAACAAAAGATAAGAAATAATTGATTTTTGTACTGACGAATGCTACATTTAAACATTTTTATGCTTTCGTAGATTCACAATAAAACCTACTTATCGAGATTTTTCGAAAATTTAAAGCATTAAAAGAAATGAAATTATGATTTTATCAACTTTTCATACGTATAAACTGCTCGATTTTCTTCGTCTTTTGCGCTTTTTAAAAAAAAAAAAGAATTATTCTTTATCTAGTTTTATAATATTTAAGCATTCTTTAGGTGTTTTCCTGGTTTTTCGAAGTGATTTTTATAGAACTTATCTCATTTTAATAATGAAAATGTCTAAAAATGATAATAAATTCAGCGCCAACATACAAAATAATAAGGATAAAAATAAAAATAGAAGAGATTTCCGATTTTGATAAACGTTTTCTACTTTTTTCTTTCCAATTTTTCTGTTTAATTAATAAAAATTCTGTGTTTTTACATCGTTTTCCTTCAAAGAAAACTGCTTAAATCTAAAAATTCCACTGTTTACAGAATGATCCTTCTATAATAAATATAGAATATATTTTCTAGAATATAGAGAATATACATTTATTTTTTAAATATCTGCAAGCAGTTAAACATAAGAAATTTACTTAAACTTTCATGATTCACCGCGCTTCATCTCATCACTTTACAGGACACCAGTCATTGGAGTCGTGCATCAATGGAGAGAATAACAATGCCCCTCTCGTTATAAATTAACATAAACTTGTACGGGTTTGTACAGATTAAACACGAGATTACAGTCGATTATACGAGACCTTCCACGTTAACAATTCTCTAATATACGTAATTGACGAGGCTCGAAGTGGCGGTGAATCATCAATTATTTAAAGAATGGCCACGTGTACGGGCAAAAAATCGATAAGAAATCGAGCGTAAATATTAATGATTTCTCACCGAATATCATAATGGAGCGATTAATTAATTAATTCAAAATATATTTTAAATATTAATTAACCTTTCTTTAATTGTCTGACGATCGTTTTGAAGGACACAAGGAAACGAAGGTCAGAAACTGCAAACTGTAGGGCAAGATCCATGGCGATTAATGCGTAAAAATTTAATATTTTAGGGCAAAATTACGATAATTTGTAGTTTATAAGATGCAAAAACAATAATTTTTTTTTTTTCCAAAATTTCGAAGAAATCCTTGAAAAAAGTCAATCGTAAAACCTCCTTCCTTCCTCGTAACCAATGTTTAAAGAAATTCTAAAAATTCTAATATTTAATTTATTATTCTTTTTACAAATATAATAAAGATATTAATTAATATAGAGAATAATTTTTAATTTCGAACTTAATTAACTAATATATTAAACGGTAGATTTTCATCAAGGATAACAGAAAATCGATAGGAAATTCTCTTATCTCTCGGTCCATTAATAATAATTAGAACCTCTTCAATGGAATCTAATGGACGATAAATTGGCTCTTTCTAGAGTTAATTAATTCATTTTTGTGACTCACGTCACAAACGGAAATTACAATTTCTACTTGTTAAAAAATGATCCCCCTATAAATATGTCCGTGGCACGTACGAAAAGTCAGTCCTCCTCGCTCCTATTTTCTTGACTCTTCTCCATCTTTACCACTCCATCCCGAAGACCCAAAGATTCTGAATGTCGATCCTCGTGTTCCCGACAGATCTCGAGCTTTAATCCAGATAATCCTCAGGATTCCGAATACCGATCCCGATCATCCCGAACTCCCAAGAGCGGTATTTATGAAGTGGGTTTTGAAAACAGGAACCAGTTGGACTCGATTCCGATGCCAAAATCTTGCATAGATCATGTAAAGGTACGTAAATATAACCGTAAAATGGCAGAATTTAATTAAAATTTCTAGAAATTGTTTAAATTTTTCGAGGAAAACAAAGTTTTAATTCCGATTTCCAAACTGGAAACGCGTGAGAAATGGCGGATTTCTAACAACTTTGAAGGGTTTCTTTATGCTAATTATTAAGATTTGAAGGTGAAAATGTAGTTTTTTAATATTCTTCTCTTGTTAAAATTTGTATTTATAAAGTAGATGACCTTTTTTTTTTCAATTTGTGACCGGTTGATTCCGGTTTCTTACGACCTTAATCTATATTCAGCTTCCATTAACTATATATAGCGGCATATACTTCTATATATAATTTATGTTTATTAAATTATATATTAACGTATTTATAAACTGAAAAAAGTATTTTATACATTTAAAATTAAGTTTTTTTTTTTTTTTTTCCTTTTTAAAGAATTTCTTGATGATTTTAACATCCAAACCCCCAAAATGTTAGAAATACGATCCAATAAATTATTACTTTAAATAATATTCTTCATTTAATTTTTTAAATTTATTTTTAAATAACGATAATATTTTATTATATAAATATTAAATTTTGAAATTCAAATAACCTTCCGAACTTCCTGTAGAGGGATCGAAAACAGGAAATGACGACATTACTAAAAGGCGATGACATCACTACCGACGTCATATCCCTTATCTATCATTACTACAAATAACGAGATGATGGCTGATCACCAAGAGTGCCTTTTGTATAATTTATAATTTTAATCGTGTTTTATTATTATTATTATTATTATTTTTAATCGGAAGTTTTATTTTTATAAAATTATTTTTTAATTTTAATTCCTGATGACGTAATTTCTTATTTAAATATTTTGACTATAAAAATATTTTAATTTATTTACGTCTCGTGTATATTTAATTATTTTTAAATTGGGAATTATTATTTTTTTTTAATTTATTAAAATTATTTTTCGTTGTGGAAGTGATTTATTGTTTTTAAATAAGAGAAGGCCGGATTGTGCATTGTTAATTATAACCACTTGTGTCTTGATATTTTTTTTTCTTTTTAGTAAAATCTTTTAAATGTTTAATTTTTATTTTATAAACATTTTTATCATTATTTTAAACTGTTTTATGACGTTCTTCTGTTCGTAATAAACAGAAATTATGTTTAGTTTTATAAGTTATCGTCAGATGGCGATAGCATGTCTTTGAACTTAATTTTAAAAAATTCGAAATTACTGTTTATAAATTTTGAATGTTTTTTTGCCTTCATTTATATTGATTAATATTTTTTAATTCTAAGAAATATTTTAAAAATTATTTTATACGTTGTATTTTTTATTTTTTTTACAGTTTTATAATTAAATAGGTCTATTTGTTTCTTTTAAAAGTCACTTTTAAATATTTATTTTTAAAATTATTATTATCTTTTTAATTTTAAAATATATTTTTCTGTTTTATTTTTAAAAAATTAAAAAATGACAAAATAAACCATTGTATGTTTTCTTGGCAATTAACTACCACCATGAACTAATTAAGTGCCAAAACATTTTTCGAATTATGTAATTGCTTACGTTGTTTTTATACATTTGTATTTTTTTCTTTATAAATAATTTTACTTTAAATTTTGTTAAAAATAAAAATATAATTTTGACCAAAATCAAATTTGCTTTATAAATTATTTCTAAATAGTTCACATTTTCGTTACGAGATGGCGGCGTTGCGCAAAACTGGACAATCGATATCTTTCGGCGTTCGAAAGAGTTATTTATTTTTAAAAAAAATAATAATAAATTCGGCGTTAGGCGAAGAATTTATTCGTAATTCCGGATTATTTTTCGATATTCGGCGTTGTTTTAAAATATAAGAATATTATTTTATTTTATATATATGTTATTATTATTTAATATTCGCGTTTCTTCGGGGGGAGGCGAGAATCGAGTGGAGCTAACGTAGTCGGCGAGTTTATCGACGAGAGTTTGGCATCCACCCACAGATCTCATCCACTGCAGAGGAAGGCTCAATAACGCGCTCGCAAAACCGGTAATGCGGTGTCTGGCCGGTGACGTCACCGAAGAACTCACCTAGGGAAAGAAGGCGGCGATAAATACGAAATGGGAAAAAAAATCACCGGTCATCTCGGAGATTTGACGCATCGATTAGGAAAACAGATCAGAGAAGCGATAAGTTTTGGGGCAGCGTCAAACCCGACGGTACAATGGACGAACCGCACTGTGACGTCAGAGGAGAAGACACTACGCAGTCTCGGGTTTTAGAATCGTTGCCTCGGTGAATGAAGACAACATAACGGTTACGTTAAGCGCTTCGGATGGTCGACGAGCAACGAGAAATATAGAGGAAGGTGGCGAGACAGGATGGCAGCAGAAGTCAGCTTCACCAAGAGGGCAGCTGCCGAACTTAGCAGGTGTTTCAACGGGTTGACAGTCAGGAGCAAATCGGGTACCACCGCCGGTAGAACACAGAACTACACGGTTAATCGAACGGACAGTTCGATCTTAGAAAGAAGAAGGGCACACAGAGCTTCCAGGATACGCGACTACCTGGCCACCATCGTCAAACCCTGTTCCACCCTGGACATGTGGCAGGATGCGGGATTCCTGGTCAGGTTGTTCTCTTACGTGGCCACACGAGACAGGCCCGTTCTGGCCCAGGTGTGCCGAGCGTGGAGGGACGTGGCCTACCAGCCCGGTTACTGGAAGGGTCTGATGCCCATTTTCAACATGAGAGAGATCAGAAACTGCGGAGGAACCGACGGTCGGAAGAAGATGTACCATTCTATCGAGAGAAGGGGCCTGGAGGCCCTGTGCCTTTTCGGTACTAACGATAACGACGCTTATCACCTGGCAGCTCACTTCCCGGCTCAGTTCGTCAAACACGTGAGACACCTGTCTCTGAGATGCTCCAACGTGACTGACAAGGGTCTCGAGACTCTGTTGGCCACCCTTCAATTCGTTAATCAATTGGAGCTGTCGGGATGCAACGAGATCACGGACGCGGGATTCTGGGCAAGTCTCTCGCCCAGGATCGTATCCTTGACACTGACCGACTGCATCAACGTAGCGGACGACAGCGTTTCTGCCATTGCTCAGCTCTTACCTTCGTTGTGTGAACTCAATCTTCAGGCGTACCACGTGACAGATTCGGGTTTGGCCACGTTCGGGCCGAGACAGAGCAGTTCTCTGTCCGTCTTAAGACTCAAATCCTGCTGGGAGATAACAAATCACGGTGTGTTGAACGTGGTTCACGTATTGCCCAATTTGAACGTACTTTCTCTGTCGGGTTGTTCTAAGATAACGGACGATGGCATCGAGCTCTTAGCCGAAAATCTCAGACTCCTCCGTGTTCTCGACCTGTCCTGGTGTCCCAGAATCACGGATTCTTCTCTAGAATACATCGCCTGTGACCTCACGTTGTTGGAAGAGCTAACTCTAGACAGGTGAGAACAAACCCTTTTCCGTTAATAACTCCGCTCGAGGACCATCCATGGTCGCACGCGCTTCTTCTTCCTCCCCTTATTTATGGCTATAAATTACATTAAAGTAACCTTCCGGGGAGGGAGGAAAATGCCATTATTTTGAATCCTCCGAGGTTTAGTTGCCATAACAACCCTCTCGTCTCCTACGATTCTTCGATGGGTCAAGGTTCTTTTACCATTAATTCGACGGTAGGAATCAAATCCAATAACAACTGTCGTCATGGTAACTGATTGGCGGAGGTGGACGGACTATATTTAGAAACCAGAGGACCTGGATTCTCTTACCTGGATGCCGCCGTAACCGGATATAATTTGCATACTCCGGATACGTCACCAATACATTTCCTATATAATCACCACGCGAGTGTGGTGTACGGTTTTTTTTTTTTTTTTTTACCAGGGTACGAAATGTTTCGGTACGGGACACAGAAGTTTTACATGGAAGCGTAGGAAATGCGCTTCGAAACGGGGTTTTGGTACAGTGCCAAAAATGCTCCAGAAAAAGAGAGACCATCGGTTACACTTACATCACTCGACTACTTCTAATTAATTACAATTAAAATGTAAATTGTAATTAACGAGTTACAGAGCGATTATCCGTGATTAAACGGCCGCGTTTAGTTGGTTTAACCGGACGGTTATCGTCCAGAAAGGGGGGCACTCTTGAGGGATTTTGTAGGAAGCCCCATATCTGTTACGATTATTTCATCTGGAAGCTATCGATTGTTCTTCGGTTAGACGATTTTCGCCAAAGAAGACACACCCAATTCTGTAGGTTAATCGTTGCCCAATTTGAAAAAAAAAAAATATATATATATATATATTCGGGGAGAATGGCAGAATTCGGACCCCTTTCGTGACGTCTCCAAAATCGCGTGTCGTCATCTAAGTAAAGTAATATGTCTACCGACGCCTTTCCATTTCGATTAAGTCGATTTCCTTTTCTGTTCTGTTCCTTTTCCTTCCGTAAACTATTAATAAACCAGGATATTGACCACGCGGCGCGAAACTGCGCGTTCTACGTTCCGTAACACCGCCATGTACCGTAAACGGTACACGGCGCTACGACACCGTTTTAGTAGGTAAACGTGGAAAGAAGAGAGGGAAAATGGGAAAATTTCGGGAATAACGCTTGCTGCAAAGGGTTAAAAATGATGACGTAGTACACTGTAATGTGGTACGCTACAATGGTCTTAATTTCGGAAAATTTTGGAGCAAAATGTAACGTTAAACGGTTTGTATTTTTTTTTTCGGATTGACGACGATGGCGGTTTGGGGGTGGAAGTTAAGCCAAGTTACGAGGGGTTAAAGGCCGCCGTTTTAGAATTCCTATAGGGGATTGGTCAATTGTTCGATTGGAAATATTTAATTGTTTAATTTTAGTGAATTTCGTCTCGTTTTATTGGTTCTTTTCGAATGACGAAGAGGACGTCTCCGGAGAATTTCAACAGATTTAAGACACGACATAGCTTTTATCACTCTTATTTTTCTTTAACTTGTCTCCGCCATTATTCTGTCCAACGAGGGAATAAAACCGGACAAAAAAAAAACAATATATATTTTTTGGCTCTAAAACATTTATTTTTATTCTGTTTTTTGCAAAATATTTCTTAAAGTTTATGTTTCTTTTAAAAAATAAACAATCCAAATGGAATTGTTTCTCGTATTTAGGTCACAGATTCGCTCCTTCGTAAGTAAATTACTTCTATTATGTATATTGTCAGAAAACAATTGTTTTCAATTGTTTAAATATTCCTCTATGATCTAATTGAATCGTCGATAATTCTTTGTTTTGTTGTTTTTTTTTATTATTTAAAATTGTTTTGATTCCAAAATTCCTTTAAAAAATCCCAATTGTGGAATATGTCCAAGTGCGAAATGTTAAATAACACGTGTTCTTCCGTCACGTGTCATTAGTTAATTTTTTTTTTTTTTAAATTGTTTTGTTCGAGGATTTTTTAGTGTTTAAACACAGTAGAAATTCGCCATTCGATTGTGACGAAATACACGCATAGATAATACACACAACAACAGGCGTAAACGTAAGACGTGCTTAATTAAAATACACACTCAAACAAATAGACGTGTATGTTAACACCACGCGCGTAAATGCGCGTAGAAGTAACTTATACATACAAACACAACATTTACAAGTACAGTATACTACACAAGAGCACGCACACGAAAAGGACAAAAACACGTATCTAACCACAATACGTGGTGTTATAGATACACACGCGTACAGTTTTTAGTATCCTCATTTTTTTTTATTTCATATACCGGGTATTTTGTATACAAATCGAAAACACGGATCGACCCCACTCGACGCAGCAATTGTTTTACTTCTATAGTAGTGTCTAGTACAGTAACAAAGTCACACAAGAAATACGTGGAGGGTATTCGAGGGAGAAACACGAGATTATTATTACGCAAATGTAAACAAAAAAAAAAAAATAATAATCTTTGGGCAAACACCTCGTTGTTCCTCTTTTTTTTTTTTTTTTCTTGTGTTATTCTAGTGTCGGAAGAGAGTACAAATATTCGTTCGAATGTAATCTGCGGAAATATTTGCACCCCGCTAACTGAGTACACTTTAATTTTAGGAGAGTCACACACACGAGAAGTCAGACGCGTTTGTTTGCTCTCTGATCGATTAACGTCACGTGATCTCCTGTTTAAAAACGTCATCGCCAATAATTCCAAATAACGGTTACATTCCGCGATTTTTTTTTTCCGAAAAATATCGTCTCCATTTTCGTAAAAAAGAAAAAAAATTACATCCTATAAATTCCGAGAAACGTCGAGCGGACAGACACACGAACGGACAATGTAAACATTCCGACGTCCGAAGCTCGGAATTAATTATAAGTATGTAAATTATCTGTAGTTTACTGTTACGACTCCCAAGCTAACTAGAGGTAAATAATTATGGTAATTTACTTACCTCTAATGACAGTTACTCGTAGTTTAGCCTTAATTATGACTTTCGAGCTAACTACGATTAACTAAAGGTGAGTAAATTACTGAGTAATTTGGCTTAGAAGCGGCAAATCGGGAATGCGCCTTTTTTTTGTGGTTCATTCCCGAATTAACTCAGTAAAAGGCTCATCCCCGAGTAATTTACAATAAAAAAGGCTCACCCCCGTTAAGTCGGGAATGAGCCTGTTTTAGTAGTGGAAAGGGTAGCCAAATCATCTCGCAACTTGTAATTAGCCCGAAAGTAATAAGGAGCGTGTAACTGAAATGATAATTTAGTTACGTCGACTGTTACGCAATAGATAAGCAGTTTCCCTGTTGTATAATGTCTTTAGAACCGGAATTTTATTGACATATCTTGTAGTTTAGCATCAGTTACGAAATGTCGTAACTTAAATGGTAAAATGACACACACAACTTGTCTGTTTGTCTGCGTTTTTTTACGGCGTAACATTCGATACTTAAAATGTGGCGTAACATTTAGTAACTTAAGAATGTAATTTTAGAGCGAATCGTGATGAATTATCGAGTTTTATTTTTGTTTTTTTTAGCTCGTTTTCGACGTAAGCAATTTTTTAAAAAATGCAGTTTATATTTACGTAACGACGGGCGCCTCTAGTGGCAGGCAGAGCCAATAAACTGTTTGTTTCGTATGAAACGGATTTTGTCATTGGCTGGCTTACCGAGCTGCCCGCCACCTGGACTCGAACTCATCGATCTTTATTGCGTTCCTATCAACAAATTACATTAACTTAGATCTTGATTTAATAAAATTAATTTTGAAAATTTATATTAAATTTTATATTTTATTCTACTTTTTAACAATGAAATTACGTAATTATTTTACGTTGGCATTCCAGAAAAAGAATGTTATACCCCCGAAAAAACGGGAATTTTTCGTCCATTTGAGGGAAAATTTAATGTTTAAACAGAATTAATGACGTATAAAAGTAATCCGGTGCGATTTATTGTTTAAATTCTACAAAAAAATGGGCGAATGATACATCAAATTTGATTCTTGTAAGCGACGCCATTTTGAATTTAACGCCATCTTATGCCACTTTAATGCATTCCCCCTAATTAAATATGGTGATAAATATCAACAAACGATATTATTTGTATGAGAAAATCAAATTTTCGAACCCTTCTGGCTCTTTTGTATGCATTCTTCTTACGCCCAAGTCCGAAGATACCAATTTTTATGCAAATTAGGGACGAGATAATTGGACATTTACGATATTTATCGAACAATAAAGAGCATTTGAATTCAATTTTGCAAATACATATCAGAAGATACGGAAAGGTTCATACATTATTTATGCAATGTGCGATAGGCAAATAGGAATTTGAATATCTTTTTTCTGCAGATATTCGATTCTCTATTTCCTGTAAGTTATTAACAAATCAATAATAAAGTGTATTTATGTACTACGTACGGTCGAACCTCCGAACCACGGCCATTAACGGGAACTTAAAAAAAAGGCCGTTGTTTCGAGGTTATTTTGCATGCAATTCAAAATGGCCGCCGTTGTTGGAGGTTCGACGGTATATTATTGAACCTTACGAACTAGAAATAATACGAAGATATTCTGTATTATTTTTATTGCTTCTCCGAATCTCCTTATCGTAACAATACCCCTCCGAACAATACAGAAGCCTTAGATCCATACGGATTTCCTATATGTACGGACTTTACTCTTATACATCAATACAGCGCGAGTACACCTCGTACATCGATACAACCGTAACCTTATACAGAGTATTGTGTAACGTATCGATCTACAATACAAATAGCTTACGAAATAACGAGCTGCAGATGTAAAATTGTGTTAATTTACGCGAGTGCGATATGGATATCGTATACAAATAAGGTTATTTGATCGCTACGATTTAATCGACGTTACGGTCGTCATTACCGTATACGAGAAACAAACGGTTCTATGAAAGTTACGTGGTCAATTAACGAGCTTTAAAGTATATTTGCACGAAATTTCAAGCGTGAAAAATTGCATGCAATGCGTTACATCAGCTTCTATTTGAGGTCTCAAATCGTCATCTGTTCTTTTCGTTTCTGTGTTTCGGGTAGTTCTATCATCACTTTATTTAATATATTTATTAATTATAAGCATTAACATTTGATTTTTTTAATAAGTTAAAGTAATAATCAGTCGAAACGACGAAAGAAACGGTAAAAATAGATCCATTTGCAACGGAGGATCAAAGTTCGAATCCGTTAATACCCGAAGGTTTCGCCCGTTTATACTTACGTGGGAAACAAACTAATGTTTCAGAAGCTTTTTGTCTACCCACGTCTGTTAATCAGACACTTGTTTCTTTACAGCCGTTGTTTACTCGACAGTAGGAAGCATTGCTCTCGTATGACGTAGAAGACCGATTGATTTGTGTCTTGTTTTTTAATTGAAAATGATCTATTTATAGAATACGAAATAGATCGAGAGTTCATCACACGTTTTAGATTCGTCTTCTGCCACGTAAATGGCCAAACGTAAACGGGAAAAGTACGTTTTAACGAGTGATTGATTATACACGAATACTCGAGTTGCTTGTCAGTCACTCGTTAATTGTATTCTTCCTCTCGGATTTCTCGATGTAGACAAATGTGGATGCGATTCTTCGAAATTTCTCTCTACTTTTCTCAATTTCTTCACATTTCTCATCGAAAAGTTTGAAAAATAGAATCACGTCTTCGTCGATAGAACATTGTTGTAACATCGATCGATAACAAATCTACTCGAAGTACGAGATTGTAATTTTCAGAATATGAATCTTCCTTGTATATATTATATATATATATATATATATATATATATATATATGTATTTTGATGTTTTGATACGGATTAAATGAATTCGATCCACGATTTTATCGAGTGAAACGGTCATTTGCGTGTTTTAGTATCCACATTTCTGATGGTTCTTCATTGTTTCTCGCATCGTAAACGACTTCTATTGACATCCTTCTGATTTCCTACGTGATGCGCTTCCATCTTAAATAATTAACTATACAAAATGCTTCAAATATTCTTTCGATGATGATAAACTACGTAGTAAATGAGCTACGTTAGAGAATGATGTTCCGAAGCCATTAACCTGTCGAAAAATGAGGAGGAATATTTACATTTTGAACCAGAATTGTAATATAAGCAATGTATTTAAAACACGCTTCGCGACTTCGGTCTGATTTGCAATCCCGAAGTTCTTTCGGTTTTCTTTTTGCTGCAACACTTTTATCGGATCGAATAGTGCCATTCAAATGATGGCTCCGGAGCCATATACGAGTCTCTCGGGGCATCCGTACGTAACGAAATGTAAAGATATTAGTTTAAAGTCTATCTTAACTACCGCAAAGAAATACGGTAGAAGAAAATCGAGTTTAGATGCATCAGGAAAGGGATAAAGCTGTAAACAGAGAGATGCAGATCGAAAATTACCGTCCAAACTTTCCATTAATTAGCCCGTGGTAGAAATGAAGTGAAGATAAAATTCAAATTAAACACCACAATTCGATTCGGTCAAATCCTAAAATAGCAATCCGGATTAAAGAAATTGCCTTTGCTTCAATATTTATAAATCCAATAAGAGTAAAAATCCATTTTATCGGATTTTCTCGAGTCCAATTTTATGTAAACCGATTCTTAAAATCTTAAAGGAAACTCGTTATTCTGTATCCAAAAATATAGGAAATTATCGTTATTCGTTCATTTCCGGTAGTTAACGAACACGAGAAAATTGATGTCTCGATGAAAATGTCATCCCCTTCTTCTTCTTCTTCTATCTTGCGAGGTAAGAACCCTCGTCTTTTTCGTTATACCGAGGAGAAACACTAGCCAAATTGTCTTAAACCCGCTCTTATCTCCCGCCTTCCTAGCAGCGGGAATGCGTGGAAGATTAAATTTCCTCACACGCCATCTTATTGTTCTTACATACGATGCAATTTACAGCATAAAAAATGTATTCCTACCAAAATTTGACCGTTAAAGAGATTTTGTAACTTGTTTTCTAAATTACAGATGCGGTCAGATAACTGACGTTGGACTGGGTTATCTCTCCACGATGGCCAACTTGATGGTACTGTATCTGAGGTGGTGCACACAGATTAGAGATTACGGTATTCAACACTTATGCAGAATGAGGAATCTACAAGTTATATCTTTAGCAGGTACGAAATGTATTATTATTATATTAAATTCTATACGTGAAGTCGCTTACGGGACGAAGCACAAGAGGGCCCTAAACCGCACCAAAATAAAGGGTACGTTCCAGTATGTACCGGTGAACTTGCCAAAGAATATCGGAACGCATTGCGGTTGACAGATGCATACTAGAATGTCGAGAACCCGAACGGTTTAGGGCACGCCGGTGCTCCAACCGGATGCGACCCGAATTATTGTGGCAAGTGTCTAAGAGGAAAACCTGTTTTGTCTGTTTAGGATGCCCTCTAATAACGTCTGCGGGTCTGTCGTCTCTGGCGCAGTTGAGACACCTTCAAGAACTGGAACTAACAAACTGTCCTTGTGTTACTAAAGAACTGATCCATTTTCTGCACGAAAATCTTCCCACGTGTCTCATCATTGAATAAGTTCCGATAGAATAGGAAAGATCAGCATATAACTGTTGCACTATAAGATAAATCAAAATTTGTTTATCATCCTATAACAGCAAAGTAGTTTAACCTTTTCATTCTATTACCATAGTTATTCATTTTTCTATTTTGATTTTTTCGAAACTTTCAGGTCGTCTCGACGTATACACCCGCTCGGACCAATGACGGAATATAATAATAATTTAAATACCCAGAAAAATAAATCGAGACTATTTTTATTAAATTGATAAAGTAATAATCGAAATTTATACTAATGTTATCTCGTCTCCGCCTTCAAATTAGCTTAGAGTGGCTAGATCAAAAATCTCGACCATAATACACCGTAGATCCTAGTCGTTTATCGAAATACGCTCCACTTTAACACTTCCTAAGCAATACTAGTCCATAGAATACAGTATACGATTTGATAGGATAATCAAATACCGGTTCAAATCCTTTATTTTCGATTTATACGTTCACCGTTGCTCGGGGCCATCTTCGTACTGGGGTTCTCTCCAAGGACCGGGTCGTGTTCCTCGAAGATCCCAAAACACCACGGTACAATTTGATATCGGATTCAAACGAACACCTTCATTTCGATACATTAACAACACAATAAGTCATTGTCTGTATTTTTTCCATCGAAACTCTACGAAATTGGAAATTTAAATCACAATTCGGTTGGAATTTCTTTTTCTTTCACATTCGTCGAACTCTTCTCTCCATATTCTGTCTGCAGCAGTTTTGCATCCGAGATATTACACAATTGCAATTATCAAATATTACAGCAATGATTTAATATTAAAAGATAAAAAGTCTATTAAACTTATAAAAATAGAAATATTCAGCATTATAAAGTTTCGGTTAATGCTACCTATGGTTCCAAGATGGCGGCTTCTCTCCGATTCCAGCCAGGAAACAGTGGGGACGCACGTTCTAACCTAACCTAACCTATTCTATTACCATAATTATTACCAACAAAATTATCAGAATAGGTTAGGTTAGGTTAGAACGTGCATCCCCACTGTTTCCTGGCTGGAATCGGAGAGAAGCCGCCATCTTGGAACCATAGGTAGCATTAACCAAATTTTCTAATATAATATTTTAATGAAAGCAAGTAAAAAAAAATGACTACGGTATTTAAAAATAAAAGTACAGTACGTAATAAACAAGGAAATTGTAAAAATCGTTTACAAATAACTGAAGCGCTCGAACTCGGTCTCTCCCGTATTTTATTAAAATAGCTTAATGGTATTTAAACCGTTAGCGAATTCGTCTATACGTTTGGCAATGATGATGATAATAATAATAATTTGATTCCCTTGGTTTAACAGACTTGGATTTACACGTAAGCCAAGGCCTCACATTTTAAAAATTAATGTTTAACTGAGAAGAAAGGGCCTTTTATATCTTAAGACAATGGTTTTCGACCTGGCTTTCGTGGTATTTCAGAAGGACGTGCAAGGTCGTCCCCGATATTTATTGGATGTTAGGTGTGCCCCCCACACACGCGCGCGAATGGTGCCAGCTTCGAAAACCATAGCTTACGGGCTAAGTAAAGATGTTTGGTTAAAATACGTTACGTAACACGCGAATAAATTTAATTTAAGTAAAATTACACGGAGAACGAGCCAGAGCCGGCATCTGTCGTTTGTAGACGAATGGTTTTTGCAATTCTAACCATTCTAGTGTGCTTCGCAAAGTGTTCATTTTGTGTAATGTAGTTTAGTGGTAAAAAGTACAATGTAAAAAAGTAATACGAGATATTTAAGATTGCTCTACGTGAGGTAAAATTATTTTGTAATCGAAGACAAATATTGTAAAATGTGATTTCATAAATTAAAAAAAGGAAAAAAAAAACAATGTATATAGGCCTATAATCCAGAAGAAAATCTTTAAAAATTGTTATTAAATACAGTATAACTGTTGTGAGTCTACATAAAAATCATTACTATGTTTCATATTTTAAATGTTACGTGATTTTTGTTACGTATTGATTTCTCGCTCGACCAAAGACGTTACACACTTCGTATGCCTCGGTGACCATTTATAATTGTGGGAATTGCAAAAAGTTATGGTTATTATAGAATCTAGGTATTATTATTATTATTATTTCCAAGGATAATTTTAAATAAATTAAGATCTACCTACGTACGAACATTTTCATAAATCTGTAATTTAGTTCTAAACCAGAGAATTGCAATATTGTTTATGGAATTCCTCTGATCTGGCATTCTATTATCGTCTAATGATGTAGAAAGATTTGTTTACCGGAGTAAATCCTTCTAACGAGTAGAAGATTTTATAGATGTTATCTGTTCGGATTAACTGTTGACGTACAAAAAATAAACGTAATTACCTACCTGTACACTAACCTAAATATTTACAACTTTTGATTTTACACAATTAAATCTACTTTGGATTCACTTTATTCGTATACAAGAAGATACAGTCGAGCAGATAAATCGATATTTACACCAGTAAGAAGTCATTCTGGCAAATTAACAGATTCGACACATCTAAACCTTTCATTTATCTAGTTATATAGTCTAGAATTATAATAGAATGTCTCCACTTTATTCCTAATACTTGCACACGTTTGCAATTGCCGGATGACTGAAACCATTATATACAATCGGTGTTTTAATATCTATATTTGCAGTACTGTGTTACCAGACACATTGCAATGTCATATTAGAGGAATTCTATACGTGATATTTGTTATTATAAAAGTAACCTGCAGTTACAAGTGTGAATTTTGTCGGTATATTCCCAAAGCGTGCCTCAAGACTGTTGGCAGATTCTAGAGACTTGTTATCTGTATTGTATGTATATATATATACATGTACATGTTCACGGGGTTCTCAACGGGCTTCGTTGATGCAGCACAATGTTTTAACCCGTTCGTAGGGGAATAAAATGTTCTGAGCTCCTTAGATATTGGCCTTACAAATTACTCCACTTGTCCCCGGTAGAGAAACGACCAGAGTCGACGGAATGTGGAAAAAGTCACGTTAAAAAAATTGGGAACCGTCGACCGGCGTTAAATCTCAATGTTGAGACAGTGATAAACCAATATATATATATATATATATATACATATATATAGAATATTCATTGTTAATAAGAATAGAGTTTTATTCTTATTATTTAAGATGCTAGATATATTTCCTAAAAATCATTTGTAATTATTCATTTGCTTTCATAAATCCATAGCTAAATATATAACATAGTCTAGAATTAATACATTCATAAAGACCTAATGTGATTATGTACAAATGAGCACTTTAGTATAAAGAAAACAAAACATTTTCACTGATATCAATTAAATAAAACAAAAAAAAAAAAATATATCAATTAAATTTTCTAGATTTAAAGTATAAAGAAGTGTCTAATGTACTGTACTGTACGTGCCAATCTTTAGCCGTGCTAAAGATGAACAGGGTCGAGTGTTTCCTCCGAATATTTCTACCGATAAAACGGTTATTATTGTTATTAGAGTTGAGTAACCCGACGTCCCCTCCCCCCGGTTTGGTAGAAGGACTCATTCGAAATATATCTCCACGGCACTCTTTATACATCGATACCGAAACGACCAGAGACGTAAACTCTGTCGCGTGGTACGAGTGTAGATTCCTGTAATACCCGTTTCTTCATTTTAGAAGAGACGGAATATCTCGAGCCACTTTGTATTGTTGATGTAATTAGAAGATTGGAATTGAATAAAAACAATAGCTATATATAAATATATATGTATAAAAAAAGGAAAAAAATAAAATTAATTGTTGTTTAATTGTTTCTTCTTCTTCTTACATTATTGCAAGTATCGAGCTGCCAATGATTTTCCGTCTTCCCGACCTATTTTCTTTTATCAATAATTGATCAATTATATAACTTTTCCAGTAACTGAATTATTTGGTTAATGTTACCCTAGGTATACAAAATGGCGGCTCGTCTCCGATCCCAGCAATCAGAAGACAGGGAACAATGGGAACGCACGTTCTAACCTAACCTAACCTATTCTAATAAATTACCATAATTATTAGTAACCAAATTATTAGAATAGGTTAGGTTACCTGGCTTCTGATTGCTGGGATCGGAGACGAGCCGCCATTTTGTATACCTAGAGTAACATTAACCTATTATTCTAACTGGCAAGAAATTTTATATTATGTAAGACGTTAATTATTAAAAAATAAATCAATACTTCTGTATTGTTTAGTATCTATCCACTGGTTTGTTCTAAAAGTTTTCTAATAAAGTATCAAAAATTCATCAGAGGTTTACTTTTTTACACAGATGATAAACTTCACTCTGTGCAGTTGAGATTTCTACAGAAAAATGATTAGGTGAACCATCTTTGTTACACACTATATAATGTGTATGGGACATTTCCGGCTTTAATTATTGTCGGTGACAAATAAATGGATAACCACACCTTTATACTAAATTCATAAATAATTTCTTCAAGTTAAAATTAATATTTCTTATAAAAGAAATCTATTCCTCATTATACTATTAATATGAGACATTATCATTGAATTTAAAGTCTTTTATGTAGAATTTTGATATCCTTATCTTGCTTTGTATGGATAATATGAGTGTGCTCAAACAGTTTTCGTTTAATCCAGTGATTTCTGCCATACTATTTTCGTGTCTTCAATTTTATTATCTTGCCAGATCTCCTTGGTCGAGAGCAGCATCGACTCTAATTTTATGTACAATCAAATTGTATGGATACATGGGACACCGAGAGAAAATAGGTGCAAAATTTTCACTATTTATCAAAATTTCTTGTACAAGATTCAGGTAAGGGCAAAGACAGTACTGGTCAAAAGAAAGTAAAGATGGTATCCAGTAACAGATAACAAAGCATGCTTTACAAAATACAATGGCACCTCGATCTAATGTTCTATCAATGATCATTTTCCACGTTTGTCATTTTTGGTCCCAAATGAAGTTCTGGCATATAAATAACGTTATTTATCCCCTTATCCATCATTCGACTGAACTGTTGTGTTACTGTATTGATCGTTTGTAAATTACAGTTCCAATGTATATTTCCCATGTGGATCATTTGAAAAAAATTGAAGCAAAGTATTTATTATTTATGTTACCTTCTCTTTAAACTATAAACACGGTAATGCGGTCCTGCTTTGCAAGTGGTGCTAAGCTCCCCGTCTGCATTATTAGCATCATTTCCTAACTTAGCTTTGTTGCGAGTGGTTTGGAGCTTTCTAGTATTCGGTTTATTTGTTTTCATTAGTTTACTCCCGTTCATTTATTCTTTAATTAGTTTTCTTTGGACCATGGCTCGGCCGAAGAAGCAAGTGAGAACTTTGCATAACTGGTTAAAAATAATAAAGTAGAAAGAATCCTAGTGAGAAACTTCAGAATATTGCAAAATGAATCCAAATGTACACATTAAACTCTATATTCATCAAGAAGGATGAGATCTGCAAACAAATAGAGAAATGTGGTAATGTGTGCAAGAAGAGAAAAACTGGCAAGGAGTCGACATTTGCCGAATTGGAAATGGTGCTCTTCACTTAGTATCGGCAGGCATGGGCAATCGATGTTCCGATCGATGGCACCACAATAAGGAAAAGAGCAAAAGTGATAGCCACTCAGATGAACGCAGATAATTTTAAGGTGTCCAATGGTTGAATAAGTAGATTCAAAGATTGGCCTGATCTGGTTTTCAAGAAGATAGCAGAAGACAATGCTGAACTAAGTGTACAGAATACTGATGCGTAGGTGGAAAGTCTGCCATCTTTAAATGAGATGGCTATTCTTCGATGTGCTTTCCGATAGAACCTTGGTACACAATGGAGAGTCTTGCCATGGTGGAGAACATTCCAAAGGACAGACTCATCATGCTATTATGCATTAACAGTGATGGGAATGACAAACAAGTGCCAATTGTGATTGGGAAATCCTTAAAATTAAGATGCTTTAAGAATGTCAAAAAAAATTGCCAACTAAATATTATGTGAACAGTAAAGCATGGATGAAGACAGATTTTTTTGTTTGTTTCTCCATTCTTTAGACATGCAAATAGAGATGCAAAACCGATAAATTATTCCTTTTGTAGACAATTCTGCAGCACAACCCAAAGATACATCCTTTTTTTTAGAAGTGTGAAAGTGGTACAGTACCCTGAAAACTGTACAAGTTCACTCCAGCCTTAGGACTCATTCACAGTTTAAAAGTGTGCTATAGAAAATGCCTTGTACAAACATCCATTTGCCTTATGGAGTCAGGAAAGGAAGTAAAGAAAAAATTAACATACTTAAAGCAATGTACTAAATAATGGTAGCATGGCAACAAGCAAACCATTCAAACTTGCTTCTGTAAAGCTGGGCACGAGATGGACGGTAACGAAATAGCAAACGACGACGACGATTTTGGCCGATACCGGAAAGAACTGCATAGAGTCCAGAAATACAATTTTCAAATCTATATTGTCATGTGGCAATAAGTGGCACTGAAATTGTTGAAGGATTATGCAAAGCATTGGGTCTACAAGGAGTGTGGAGGAAGGTGAAGACAAAAACGAACGAGAGACGGTGCCAAGCTTCGCCTAGACTTACAAAGCTTTACAAAAAATTAAAATGTTTTTCTAGGTGCAAAGTGGAAACAACGCAGACCATAATTGAGGCAAAATTCTTCCAAAAAGCAAAGAACAACGTAAGACTTTTTAATAAAAAGTATTTGTTTAATGCCGTATTATATTTGTGCCAAAAGTAATAAATGTTATTTATTTACAACTTACATTGGGCATGTTTCCTCATTCGTCATTTATTCTCTATCTCCTTGAAAAATGATGGGTCGATGTTCCACCGTACTGTAAACCGGAAGCAATAACACAAAGAGTAGCCAAGTAAACACTATGTGATCACACAAAAACACTTTTATATCATAGAAAATTGTTACAATTAAGTAATTTATTAAATCTTTTTGCTAGATTAATAATAATGCATACTCCACTGTTTATATTACACCATTTTGGATAAATTCAAGTAAAATATATGAACAATTTCCTTGACATTTTATTATTATTTTTATCATCATTAACAATAAAAAAATTATAAAATATGAAGAAATTTTAACAGATGACATTTAATCTTTAATGCGAGCAAACTTTTTGACACTTTCTTGTGGGCATTAGGATGGTTTTTTCTCGTACCCATAATCAATTTATCCGCACCCGAGTCGGGTGTTTGAACACTTTTATTTAAACTCCGAGGAAAACTGCAGACTCGCAAAAAGTGTTATTGCACTTTGGATGTTTTATGAAATGCAATAATACCTTTTGCACGTCTGCAGTTTTCCTTAGAGCTTAAATAAGGGCATTCAAACACCCAGCGTGGCTTCCAAAGGAAAGATGATATAGGATTGGATTGATGGGATAGGGCAATCTATCAAAGAGATCAAGATCACTTTCTATGAAAATTGCCTTTACTTAGGTGTTAGACGTGTGAAGAAAACCCAGAAAACTTGACGTGGCCGGCCCGTCAATCGAATACAAAGCCACTACCAACTTCGCGCATAATTGGTCATAGCTACTATCTAAGAGTAACTGAGAAAACTTTTGAGTATGTCTATATATATATATTTTTTAGAAGCCACATAGTATTACTTAAGTAAGCATTATATAAATGCAACGTATTATTTTAGCTCAATCTTCAAAACATATTATTACCTAGGAGTTTAATGAAGAACTTTCTACAAAGTAAAGTAGGCGTAAAGCCATCCGCAAGATTACATCCGATTTCTCCTAGTTCAAAAATATCTCGATAAAAAATTCGGCAACCGACAGTTTGGATACAGACCCGATACGGGATTACTCCCTAGAGCCTGACTTGACGCATTAATTTGTTTAGGGACTTTGCAAAAAAGAATAGTTTCTCACCCAAGGATTTTAAACTTTTGCAAAACAAAAGATGTTACAGATGCATCTCTGTAGCAGAGATTATAAATATCTTTATGCATTTTTATTGCATTTAATTATTAATCTATTTGTAACATATTTCAAACGTAAGACCTAAATTGAGTATGAAATTTTATCGTCGGAATCCGAGTTAGAAATTGCAAATGTAGAATCGAAAGCACGATAAAGAAATATACTCTGACTACCGTATTATCGGTTTCTCCAATTGTTAAGGTTTCCGACATTTTCAGAATTGTGAACAAACTTAAGATAGTTTACCTTTCGACACATGAAATTTGGCTAAGCCGCACCAGATATTGGTAAATAAGAATATAACAAATAAAAATACATAAAATTTTTAATCTAATATGTATTTTCATTCCTTATAAAATTGCAATGGATATAAATGCAAGCATTGTTTCACCTTTGAACCCAAACTAATTTTTGGAGATCGTGCAATTAGGAGCGAAAAGCTTTTACAGCAATTGAAATTTTGGCTTTATACTCTGTAGAAAAAGGTGAAATTCTAGTTGAAAAATTTCAGCAATTTCAATTACAAAATTCTAGAACGTACACAAAAAATAATGGTAAAAATTGAGAAATCTATACCTTATAAGATAGCAATGGTTGCAGATGGTATAATAAAACCATTAGATAATGCTTTGTTATTTTTAATGGATGCTAGGATGGAGTTTTGTAACAGGCAATTGCGAAAAATACGGCTGTATTCGTGGAACTCCGACATGTATACGTAACATTGAAAATATTAGATTTTACTAATTTAAGTTTCACTATTCTTTCCATTTGAACGTCTTATTTAAACAGGAAGAATGGTGTTTAAATGTTAAATCAAAACATATTTGTAGGTGTTCTAGTATAATTATTACCCAGAGCAGGTTAAAATCAAACTCTTGGTCATTCTCATCTTCCAGAATTTACGTTATTATTTAATTAGTTTCTGATTATTAATCTTACTACAAGATGTTCTCCCTGCCACACGTCTCTCGCACCAATTTTGTGACGTTATTCGTAAAAATCGCTTTACATACCTCGATCGATCGCCAACGGACATCTGTCGATGATCAAGCCCCAAAGAAATCGAGTAAGACTGTGGATTTCCTCCAAAAGGGTGCTTTATCATTTTTGACAGTTGTCATTGCACATCTTCCAGAACTGCGACGGAAGTCCTTTGACTAGCTTAGGTATAATTTTCAGTATAAAAATGTCATTTCGGTATAATGCATACTTCTCTTTGCAATATTCGCTACCAACGTTTACTTTCCGATCGATCTGTGTATTAATCTGAGCTAATTCTATTTACGATCATAAAAAATTTCCTAATTTAATATTATGTTGACTCGCATTCTCGCAATATTATATTATTGCGATATTAATAGAAGGGCTTCGTCTTCTCCGAAAGCTTCAATCCCTTATTTTCAATATAGATTATTCATAACAAAGCTTTTGTGACGATTCGTCAATGTCCGATGCCTCCGTTCTTTTTACGACAGGAAAACATTCACACAATTTAAAGCTAAGTATTTTATATATGGTATACAGTTTTCTTCTGATTATTAGTGAAAGTAATATCGTAATTTTATAATTTAAAAAATTCCTTTTTTATTGTAAGATTAACTTCCATTTAAATAAAAATTTAACATATACATATATATATACATACATACATATCACAATAGAAGTGAATATGTTAATTAGTCCACCAAGCTAATAATCCTAATCCCGACTCAGCAATGGTTCCCTAAAAAAATAACAATTACAAATAATTAAAGTAATTGTTTTTAGCTATCTTTAATTACAGATTCTCTTTTAGTATATTAGAGGGCAACAATGCTATGTGATAATGCAATTTGCAATTCACTTTACATCAGTTTACAATTTGCGTAAAAGAAAAAACCCACTAATTTAAATGAATAATTAAGTAATTTTTCTAAACGACAACTAAAAGACAATACTTACAGTTAAAGAATACGGTATTCTTTTCTCCTTTTCTTCGACTTCGTTCATGTCCGGTCCACTGGGAGAGGTGTCGACGAACGTCTCGTCCACTACGCGAAACCTGTTTAAAAAATTTAATCTTGTTTACTTTTAGGTTTTTATCGCATTTTAGTATTTATTTGTTTATTTAGCATTCTATATCAAACTATTATTTCAAATGTAGAAATCACCTTTTAGAGAGGACAACAGATTAATTCTACAGCAAACATTTCTACTTTCTCAAGGAACAGTGTATTATTGGTTTTGAATTACAATATTTAAATGATACGACATCATCTACGGAATGAATTATCATCGAAATGTGGGAGGCTTGCTATAATTTAATAAAAACTTTCGTAAGTAGTTAATGACGTAACTCTGTACGTGAATTATATGACGGAAATATTTGTCGATCAATTAAAGAGAGATCAAAGTTAAAATACCTGTCTTCGACACTGTCTGAAGGTACAACAGTCTAAACTCAACCAAATTTTCTACGTCAATGCTTGTAGTAGCGTGGGCTGATCCGATTTTTCTATTCTACTGCCGGAGGAATCTACTGTCAACTTTAACTTGCATTTTATCGTAATTATTTGCTTTTGTCCTATTTGTTTTAAATTAATAATTCTTAATAGCTACTTTTAAATTTGCTATGAATTTGGACTTGTCGTACCACAATTTTCAATCGGAAAGTTCACTGAGATTTTATTAAACCGATACGTACATTTTGGGCCTATTATTACCCTTTATTATCTATCTGTCTATTTGAAGGACCTATCATACCTGCTTATCACATGATAAGTCCTTCAAATTCATAAATCAAATTCAAGTCCTTCAGTGTCCTTTGCAGAAGCTTTGTAGATTTCTAGCCTTTCCAGACATTTAAGATGAGCCTAGTCTCTCTTGACGAGGCCTGCATTTTACGTCCCGTTATAGACCGGGCCCATCTTAAACATCCGGAAAGAGTAGAAATCTATAAAGCTCACCAAATCTTTCATTTTTGGTGAGTTTATTTCGACATTGTTGCATTCAGTTATATAAGTGGTACAGTGTTAATGTATGCTCAAAATTGTTTCTTGTGATGCCTAAAAGTTTAAGAAAATTATTGCGTTACCAATAGACAGCGTTAATAATTTTCTTTCTCTTTGTGTTTAAGTATTTTAATTTTATCTGATGTCACGAAATTCCAGAATGGGGAGTCATTGCGATGGTGTTAAATGCAGTACTGACAAATGTTCCAATACATGGTTTTGCTAGATCTATAATAATTGCATAAATGCCAGTCATGTGGTATGTGGCAGTTGATATTATATTGTCCAGCATTGGTTAATGATTTTTTTCTGGATAAAAGATCTAAATAAAACTAAATGATAAACAGTTCGGCAAAATGTCGGACAACTGATCGGCTACGTATACAAGATTTCTGAGAAGAAAAAACTCCAAACCACACATTACAGTTTGTAGTTCTGAAAATGGCAAAAAGCCCTGGTGCAACTTTGTAGGGTGTCGTAACTCTTGAAACCCACTCGTGGCATCGGCATTATTTTCATTTAACGGTTTCTCGAGAAAGACACATTTAGGCACTGCTCATCTGCTGTGATACAAATGGTATTTCACATGCTGTAGACAGTTTTATACCCAGAACTTGACCATAGCACATTTGCTATATATCTTTTTGTCACTTACAGTTCCATTAATTTCATAACTGACAAGTTCCTAAACTAAATTTTTCCCTGAGAAAATCTCTCTGTATTTCTAGAAATGTCACCATACAAAAGTTGATCGAGTTTCGACTGTTACGTATCTCTCCGGATGGTATCAAACGGGATTTATGTTAATCACGATCGCCCGGTATAAATAGTCGACCGATCAATTTGTCGACACAAGGCACCAGCAAATTATACACTATAAAAGCAGCTAATGGGATTGGCTAGATTAGTAACAAACAAGACCTAATATACCCAAATAAGACCCCGAGCACTTTTGGAAAATTATGAAAATTCCAGATTAAAGATACGATCTTCAGAGTAAGAAGATATTTTTATAGTCTGTTAAAACTATAAAAATCTCTTCTTACTCTAAACTGATATACAGCATTATTATTATATTATACTGATATAAAAAAACCTAGTTCAAAGGTTGGCAAAATAGGAATACAAAATTCAAAGGATGAGATAAGAGAAAAAGCCGTTTAAAAAGCTTAAAAGCTGTCAAAAAATACGATTATCATACACACAATACTTAATATTAATTAACACAAATATCTGCTAGTTCTGTTCTGAATTAATGTATATTTGCGCCGCGATTTGAAAAAATTATAGATGTATAAATTCTCGCTGTCGTTCGTCGACCGTCTTTCCTTAATCTCGAGAATGGCGTTAGATACACAAAATCCAAGACCGGATATGGAAACCTTCGGGGCGGGAGGTCCCGATTAAGTATATACAAACTGGAAGTCGTGTTATTTCAATTCAAAAGTCTTCCCCCGAAAGCAGTTAATAGATGACAGGCACGACTCCACTGCTAACAGGAAAAGTATAATGTACAGGGGCAAGACATTACTACTAATTTGAGATGAAGCACGTATATTTTAAATTCAAAAATTAAAAATATGATTAAAAATTGCAGCCTGGCATTGTGACCACGTCACAATAAATAATTGCTTATTTGATTTAAAAAATTATATACTTATGAAATTTTCATATTTACTTGGTAGTAGATCTATATAAAGACTAATACAGCTAAAGTCGGAGTCCGTAACATTTAGTGGGCACCGAGACACGATGCAAAGAATTTAATTGTTAAATAAGTAATAAAACGTAGAAATGTAAAACAATATTAATGTCGAAATTTCTTGTTAAAATTGAAAAAAAAAAAATAATAATAATAATAATAATAATAACAAGCAATTATTTATTGTGACATTATCACAATGCTGGAGTGCAATTTTTAATTATTTTTTAATTAAAAAAATCACGTGACTTCTGCTTCAGACTGTTAGTTCGTGTATAGTTAATCAGGGTATCCAACCACTAGCTTTATGTATCTATCAGAATTTTAGTAGTGTCTTCCCCTGTACATCACACTTCTCCTGATAACAATTGAGTCATGCCAGTCATTGTCAAGAAAATTTTGAACTGATATCATGTGACTTCCGGTCCAGACTGGAATTTCGTATATAGTTAATTGGGCCTCTGGCCCCTAAGTTTTCTGTATCTATTCTCAATTTTCATCTATCTAATTCCCTTCTTGAGATTAAAAAAATATAATAAACAGCCATAATAGTATAAATGTATTCATTTATAGAGATTAATGACTGAAGAGGACTGCTACAGACACTCAAAATGCATATTATTATTATAAAATCTTAATAAAGTCATTGTATTGGGTTATGCATTGGTTCTGTCTTACATTTCAGATGAATGAAGCAATTTCATTAATTTTTAATAATTAAACCATTCTTTTATTCATTGACTAAGCATATTCATTGACAAAAAGTTCGCACCCAGATAGAATTGTCCTATTATTCTCGGACAGCTATATAACGATTAATGGTTGTGATTCAACTGTATGCTGGATAATGCCACTAGAATGCCTTAAAATTGCTACCAGTATCCTATAAAAAAGCTTGCAGAAGTTCACTGTGAGCCAGAATCTTCAGTGTGCCTGTTATTTGGAATTCTTTAAATGCCAGGTATGCCCGTTTAAGAACATTATGCACAGCTGATGGAGTTTGAGAAATGCCACTTCATCTGACTGAAGATGGCTGTTTTACCGAATTGCCTACCATATGGCATTCTGGCCTGACTGTGAACAGGTGTTGGAGCTGCGGATACGTCAGAACAAACATACATGGCAGGCAAGCTCTGGATGCCCCAGACAGATCACCAGGAGAAATGACTGATTATGACACAAGAACAAACAGCTGAAATGACATCTTTGTCCAGATTCCAGAGACAAGTGAGAAGGCTTGCTATAAAATTCTCTCTCTTCTCATATCATTAGTAGGTGACCAGCAGAGACAAATTTGAATGCATAGCAACAATTATATATCCTACCGTTAGCTTCATTTGCAGTAGTGTCGTGATAGACAAACATGGACTTCTAAAATCAGGGAATGTATGTATGGGCATTAGCTACAAATCCTGTTCTGTTTAATAATGGTCACCACCATATTAGAGGGTAGAGGACCACTGATGAGCACTTAAATCCTGTCTTAACTGCTGAATGGTACACTGTTTCCACTGATGGCATGCTGATCTGGAAATCATCTTGTATGGAAATCACTCTTAGCAGTTGTACAAGAGACATTGATAACACAGTTGTGCATTCGGGAAATACTGCATCCTCATATGTTGCCTTTCGTGACATGACTGCAAACACTCATTTTCTGTCAAGATAACAACCATTAACAGCCAGGGATTCCGGGAATGTCTGTGTTACGTTGCCATATTTCCTAGTCCTGTCCATTCTCCGGATTTATCATCCATCGAGCATTTATGGAACCAGATGGGTTGCCAACTTTGGTTATCCATGAGCATGAAGTATCTGGAGTGGCGGTTATAATATCTGTGGGCAAATCTTCACAGGCTAGCATACAGTGCCAGTAAAACTCCATTACTGACTGTATCATTGCACGTATCCAGGCAAGAGAAGGCACTAATGATTCCATTGTTTCACAGATAATTGACTCTTTAAGGCTGTCCATAAATTACGTCTGCCATTTTTTGAAATTTCTACTCTTCTTTCCTCTCGTGTCCCAGTTTGTCAAAGTTTCCATAACCCTTTTCTCTTTGGATGTTCAACAAAACCTCATCCCCTTTAAAACCTTTATTACTTTACGAATGATAAATATCATAAGTAGAAATGAAACATATAAGAAATTTTGAAATAAATGTAATAAAATGTATAAAATTTAATGAAATAAATAGATGTCTACCAAAGCTCGACCCATCCCCTCCCCGTGTCCGACTTGTCTTAATTATTAAACTTATAATTATATTAAAACCTTCAATTCAATTACAAATTTGTTAGTTTGTGAGATGAAATTATCACTTAAAGTTTTTTTTTAATTATTCCAAGTAATAATTAAGACAGGAATCAACAGCTGAACTTCTAATATGAAAATCAAAAATTAAGTAGTGTACTAAATATATTGGGTTGTTTGGAAAGTTCGTAGCGATTTTTAAGAGAAATAAAAGAAATTGTTTTAATACTAAAAATATACTTTTATTCCATTATGTATGCGCCATTGTTTTTAATGACGTGTTGCTATCTACGGGGCAGCTTCATGATACCCTCTTCGTAGAACTTTCCAGTTTTTTCCGCGAAAAACTGATCCACGTGGTTTTTGCAAGCTTCCAAAGTATCAAAGTTTTTATCATGAAGGGAATTTTGTAGAGAACGGAACAAATGGTAGTCCGACGGGGCAAGATCGGGTGAGTAAGGGGGGTGGGGTAAAACATCCCAGCCTAGTTCCAATAATTTTTGGCGTGTTCGTAAAGACGTGTGAGGTCTGGCATTATCTTGGTGAAACACAATGCCTTTTCTATTGGCCAGTTCCGGACGTTTTTTTTTAATTGCCATGTTCAGCTTATCCAATTGGGAACAATACTTATCAGAATCAATTGTTTGATTCTGTGGAAGCAGCTCATAGTACAGGATTCCTTTCCAATCCCACCAGACAGTGAGCATGACCTTCTTTGGATGAAGACCGGCCTTTGGAGTTTTTAATGGTGATTCATTTTTCTTACCCCACGATCGTTTTCGGCTGATGTTGTTATAAATGATCCACTTTTCATCACCTGTCACTAAACGCTTCAGAAAAGGGTCATTTTCATTTCGTCTTTCAAGAGAATCACAAATGGAGATGTGATCCAGTAAGTTTTTTTCCGTTAAGTCGTGAGGTATCCAAATGTCATAACGATTCACGTATCCGAGCTTCTTTAGATGTTGAAATACAGTACTGTTTGATGACTTTACTATGTCTGCAATCTCTCGAGTTGTGTAATGAGGGTTTTCATCCAATAATGCTTTGATTTGGTCCTCTTCAATAACAGGAGGTCTTCCTGAGCGAGGAGCATCTTCAAGGCTGAAATTACCCGTTTTAAATTTTGCAAACCACTTTCGAACAGTTGATTCTGATACAGCACTCCCACCATAAACATCACATATCTTTTTTGCTGTTTGTACAGCATTTTTGCGTTTACGAAAAAAGAAAAGAAACAAGTGTCGATAATGCACGTTGTTCACATCCATTTTTGCAATAAGCCAAATTAAACGCTATTTGAATAATCTTAACGGTTTTTTTGTAACGGACGCGTCTCAAGGTCATTTATCGTAATATTCATTGGTTTGTACAATTTTAATCATTTTTGCGTCAATCGGTGTCTCAACTGTCGGCTATCAAAAATCGCTACGAACTTTCCAAACAACCCAATAGTTATAAGTAAAATTCTCTTTTCTTGTTACCTGACAATCGCATACACAAATGCCATGATTTTGCATTGACATTTGTTTTAAATAAAAAGACCGTTTGCTTTGGAATAAGCAACATTGGCAACGATCAAGGGAAGCTAAAAATGCTTTTAATCGGCAGATCAAAGCCAATAATGCGTTGTAAACTAATCGCAATTTTTTGTTTATAAGTTCACATTAATTTATAAAATGCTGAACTTCTTTTGTAGATAAATGTTAAAAATATACTTTTTTTCATAATCTTTTCACTTTGTGGGCATTAAGAGAGCCATTTTAACGAGTCCGTTACAAGTTTGGCCCGGTGTGGGGTGACCGGATGTTGGTGAATGGGCCCGACATACACGGAGGGACTGTCTCCTGAAAAATTCCCAAAGTTTTTTTTAGCCGTCCAGATTTGATCCTCAGTACCTAAGAACCGTAAACTGCCACCTTAACTGCTCGTAAACAATACAGTAGCATCTCTGGGAATCTACAAATCGTACAAAAATCGTAAGCAAGCATTTTAAAACAATTTTGGTCTGTGCACGGTGAAGCATTTTATACATTAGAAACAGTGTCGACATTCAATCCAAAATGGATTTTTTGACTTGTGATGAATAAGCGGGCCGGGGATTAAGCAACATTAATAAGAATAAACTGTATAAAACAAAATGAAATATGCGTCGTCTTTAAAAGAAAAAACTGTAATAAATAAATTTCACGTGAATAGTGTATTTCATTTAATATTAATTTTACTAGGATATAGTTATAAGCTTCATGCTCTATTGAATTACATACAGTAATTATCTCAAACTACCAATCGGTGGAGGTATACAAGGCTTATCAAACTTTATTGGAGTGTTAGAAAATTGAAGTCATGTCGATAACAGACTAATTTTACCCTGCGGGATGCATTTCGGTCTTCACTAAGACCCTCTTCGGTCACTGTAATATAAATACCGATACCTACGACAATTGCAAAAACTTATATTTAACATTCAAGTTTAACTTAATACATTAAAAATTACAAAAGTTGAATGTCAAATATAAGGGGCTGTCCATAAATTATCTGCATTTTTCTTGAAATTTTCACATCACCACATCTCCTTCCCTTTGTCCCAGTTTGTCCGTGTTTCCGTAACCCACCTTCTTCGGAGATCCAACAAAACTCGATCCCCCTTAAATCCTTTGTCGCTTTATAAAATAAGGATACCATGAGTAGAAACGAAACATACAAGAAATTTGAAATAAATATAATAAAATGCGTAAACTGTATAAAATTTCACAAAATAAACAGATGTCCACTGAAGTTCAACCCCTTGCCTGACTTTGTCCAACTTGTCTTAACCCCCTCTCTCCCTTCTGATGTGGACGTCATTTATGGACAGCCCCTAAGTTTTTGCAATTGTCGTAGGCATCGATATTTATGTAATAGTGGCTGAAGAGGTCTTACCGCAAATAAAATTAGTCTTTTATCGACGTGATCTTGATTTTCTAACGCTCCAATACAATTCGATAAGCTCCGTATACCTCCACCAATTGGTAGTTTGAGATAATTATTGTATGTAATTCATTTTACTATTTGTATTTTTCTACTTCATCAGTAGGTTGTAGCTTGCATTGAGACTAGTGCTCATTTTTTTTTTTTTTTATAAATTAGACAATTTTTTCATTATTTCTTTTCATTTGTATGTATTAACTTTCTATGTCTTAGTCTTTTTGTTTTTACTATTGTACTAGATTTAAAATTTTTACTTTATTTAAAGTATTTATCTTTTCATTCTTCTTCTACCAAGTGTGATCGGATGTCCAAAATTGTCCCACCCCATATACCATTTGTTTTGTACTGCCACATACAAAACAAATGCTTTCTAACATCCATATTAATGTTTTTGTGACTGAGATGTGATATTTGAAACATTTTGCATCCTAATATGATAATTTATTACATGTATACAGAGTTTTTACTGTGTTTTAGTTAGTTAAATGGGGCATACGTCTGTATACGTAACAACTTAATTTTTTCATCAGCCAATCGAAACACGATAATCCATATTTTACAAAAGCGTAAATAATATTTGAAAATAATTTAATAAAATAGTATAATGCAAGTTGTAGCCAATTTGCCCGACGATATATTCCGTGATCATTGCGTCAATAAAACCTTCTAGTGAATCTGAAGCGTAAGTTATTGTTTTCCTATTATGATAAAATAAACACTACATATTAACAAACTGTTTGACATTTTATTAATTTTATTGTTAGAAATCAAATAAAAACTTAAGAAAATTTAATAGAATAAAACGCACGTTTGTATTCGAAACCAAGGATCAATGGTTAGAGTTAAAACCAATAAGCATTTGTGCGCTAAAAGTAAGGTAATCAGTTAACTTCTAACTCTTAATCCTCGGTTTCGAATACAGTCGTTAAAGTAAAACTTATTAACTATATATATATAAATACCTGATTTGTTCGCCCGGATCCATGAATAATTTGTGTTTATTGTCTTCACTTTCGTATTCCCAGAACCAGACTTGTTCTACCTCATCGCTATTCTATTATTAAGAAGTATTTAATGTCTATTAGATTTAACTTTAAATTAAATAAACGATACCGTTGAACAGTCCACGAATTCTCGAAAATATAACTCGCGATTCCTTTCTGCAATCAAAATCTTACAATAAAATTTATTTATATTTCGGTATAACTTCATTTTGTAACATTTCAAATAACTATTACTATAAATTATGCTAACAAGTAAAAGAAATTACTTGTTAGCATAATTTATAGCATAAAAGTTATGTATACAATACTGCATGGGAAACCTGAAAGTCGTATGCAATAGTGTACGGTCAACTAGTACTGAATGGACTACTTATAGGTTTCCTATGCAACTTTGTATATATATATATAATTTATAACTTTGTTAACACTGTATCTCACTAAAATACTTTGAGAATGTTTTGACAACCCAAAATCTAGGACTTCAGCAAACTTATTTCATTTCTGACAAGAAATAAGTTTGACTTCTGTTGAAATTTCAAGGGGTTGATTTAAAACTGCATTGAAAGACTTTTAGTACACCATTTTGACTGTCAAAATGTATTACGACATTCGGAAAGAACTTTCTGTTTATCGTGTTATGTTAACAGCCGCATTAACGCATGAAAATTAGCAACCCGGAACAACAGAAAAGTCGAGACAGAGTCGACTCGAAGCGGCAGCATTTTTCCGTCGTGGAACGACACGAAAACCACTCTATTTTCTGCCATAATTCTGCACAAGTAGGAAATGGCCTTTATAGAGAATCAACTTTATATATATATTATAATTAAAATACAAATATAATCAAAATTTTAAATCAACAAAAACATAAAAATAAGGATACAATTGGGAAGGATGCTGCAGCGAGTCTGCAGGAATTAAGATATCATCGAAAAATCCAAGCGAAACTAAAAATAAAATTTACTATATTAATAATTTTTATAATATTTAATCTATAGAATAAAACATAAAATCTTTATTTACGATTAAAGTAGGCACCCGCAGTGCAAAAGTACACATTTTAATTCTTGCAAGAATAAATGAGTGCTAGCAAGTAATTCCACCCAACCATTCTGAATTGCATACTTTTTTAGATGTTTAAGAATTTAAATTAACACACAACCATCTACTACAACTGATTGATAACTAAATGTATGGTTTATTTTTCTTGAAAACATTATAATCCTAATGTGATATAAATATTACAAAAGCACCACCATGATTCTCAATTAGACATCATAAAACACATTGCTTTATTCAGAGAAACACTTCCAAATACATAAATTCCCATAATCCAAGCACTTTCGGAGCCGCGTTCCATCTTCGGAGTTTTACTACCCATAAAAAGTTACCAAATTCTTTATATCAAATCCTCTTTATTTGAGTTTTATTTTGGGAATAATAGTAATTGAGGGTTAAAAGAAAAAGGTTTTATATGAAATATTTGGTATTTTTAAGGATGGTAAATCCCAAGGATAAAGCACAGTGCTAAAATCACTTGATTTATTGGAAACAGCGTACTCAATCGACTACATACAATCTTGTACAGCAACAACTATGTTTATTAAACTAACTTTTCAATCATCTTTGTCAAGTTTTCTATTCGAAAAAGTAACTCTGATTTTAATTGATTGATCTACTGAATAACTCAGTGGTATACTAAAGTAATTATTTTATGTACCCAATGTATTTGGAAGTGTCTATTCGAATGAAGCAATGCGTTTTATGATTATATAAACATAATTACAGTAAAACTTCTCTAACTCAAACGTCTGGAATATTTTTTTAACTCGAAGAAAACTAAGCACTTGGTAGGTCTTGTACACATAATAGCAAGGTCAGAGCCAAAGTTTTAAACACGAAAACACGTACGTCGGACGTTCGGCACCGCTTTCCTGTAAGCCTAGAAGTTTGACAATGGCGTTTGGAATGTCGAGCATGATTTCACCGACTTTCCAAACGCCGTTGTCAAACTTCTAGGCTTATGGGAAAGTGGCGCCGAACGTCCCACTTACACGTTTTCGCGTTTAAAACTTCGGCCTCAACCTTGCTAATAATTTACATCTACATCTACATGTACTTAACTGAAAATTACATCTACATGTAATTTTCAGTTAAATTTATCTACATTTAACCTTAGTTATGGCTTTTAAAGAAGTCCAAGTGAAATCAGTAATATTAAACAATTCATATTTAATATAAGCTTAAGTTTCTAGAAAATTATAATACTTTAAAGGCATAAGAAGTATGTAATTAGTGATCCACAATGTATAGTCAAGTTTAAATTACATCACCTCTGTCAGTCTGATAAAACAAACCGACGGGCTTTGAAACCAAAAGTGCAAGAATATTATACACTAAATACTAAGTTTCACCTCTAAGCCTTTAGATTTCCGGTACAGTTCGAATATAATAGATGAACAGATGTTTTTGATTCTTCCTCCGGAATCTGCTTCGGGTTCACAATCGTTCTGAATGAGAAATGTCAAGAATTTTGAACATTTTTGAATGAAAATTGCTTGAACCAGTAATAAATTGATAATAAAGATTTGAACGAATGTATCCCAAGACTGTGTTTTAATGCTGTGGGAACCCACAAGGGAATAAAATATAATTATTGATGGGTATGGTGTTTGCAGGTGTATCTCCATGTGTACGATATCGCATTACTTTCCTTGTAGTTTACGCAATTCCTTGATTTGCTTGCCTTGTAAATTTCAAGTGTTTATAAGGCCCCAATGTGGTCTATCTGGAAGGTTTTCTTTACGATGCTGTTGTTGTCCAAGTCAACCATTACATCAGGGTTGGTGGAGTATCTATTATATTCGAACTGTACCAGAAATCGAAAGGCTTAGAGGAGATACTTATTTGTACCGGTATTTTCTCTAGAAAGTGGTACTAAATACTAATTCGGCATTAGTACAACATACATATTAATACCAAATTAATCAAATATTTTATTTATTTAGACATGGCTAATCAGTTGCTAAGATACTAAGTAACTTGTACTAGAGATAGATGGTAAGCTGCCATTTTGTGTCTAATTTAATCATTAGAAGTGAATTAATTTAGAGTCCAACTCAAACTCTTTACTTCTGCATACCAGTGTAGATGCGTTTCCAGTTATACTATCAGACCTCTGTTCAATATTTGCTTCTAGACAGACTAATTTGGAAGATATAACAATACCGGTCATTACCGGTATTGTTACATCTTTCAAATTAGTCCGTCTATGGTTGATTAAGCAAATTACAATTTGATAGAAGTCCGGCCGTAACGTGATCTGTGTTCATCAGAAACAGTTATAATGTTTTTTAACTGTTTCCGACGAAGGAAAAGGCACCATAAATCATAAGTTCGGTTCCAAAATAAAAACAAAACAAAATAAATATATTGTTTTCTGTAGGCAACAACATTAATACAGAAAATATTTTAAATGTTTACCGTGTACTCCATCCTGACTACAGTTTTTGATTTTTCCTACTAATATTTCGTCCAGAAACGGGCGGAAAACGATATATCTGAAATGAACTGAAATTAAAAATTTATGTAAAGAATTTCTTTGCAATTTAAAACGCTTGATATGTAACATTAAAAATTAAAAATAAAATACAAATATAAATTTTCAAATAATTAATAATTATAGAGACCATCCAAATTTACAAGTACAGTTTTTGAGTCACCTTTGACCCCTTCTTTCCCGTTGCATCAAGTGACGTATTTTTGGTAAACCTCTCCACTTTAATTATGTGTACGATAGTTTAAAGACTCCCCGACATTAAAAAGTTCTGCAAATATTTTCTAACTGATAATTTATTCACGACTTGTAAGCAATTATATAACTTAAGAACAAATTCGTATGACATTAATATCGCAGGGAAACCGGTTCCTATTTAGGCATTAAACCCACAAAAAAACACCCAGGGTGAATGTAATTATGCTAGCTTCTTCACAAGTTTAAATCATAAATTGTTTTAAGTTGGGGCTTGTTAAACTTTTCTATTCGCAACCCCTTTTTTATCCGAAAAAATTTTACGCAACCCCTGGTATATAGATATACGAGGTTATTCAGAACTCATGGGACAAACTTTAAGGGACAGTAGAGCACACAAAAACGTATTTTGTATAGGAAAGTATGGGTGAACGTGAATCATTAAGAACAAACATGAAAGAACACATGAAGGGAAACATAGACTGCATCGAACTTCTTACGAAGACATCCGAAGGCCCTCATTTACAAAAATCCGGTCGACTCTGTCAAGAACTTCGTCACTCGAATAACCGTTGCGGCTCACGTGGGCGAGAAATGCTCGGCATTTTTTAAACTATGCCAATCACTCCGTTGACACTGCCAAGCGTGTATTGCTGTTGGTGGATGCAATTTTGATCATTACTGTAAAGACACACTTGTCAATGATGCTGTAAGCCAGGGACGGGCAACGTTTTTCTATGTAAGGGTCGCATTTCAAAACTTTTGAACTGTCATGGGCCGCATACAAGAGAAAATATAAAAAAAATGCCAGTAAATCACAATTATTTATTCATGTATAATTATAAATTATCATAGGTATACTTAATTTAGCTTCTGGAACTGATGTAAACGTAATATATCGGAAATATTTGGTAAAATATTAGTCTCTGCTAGCTTTTGAATTTTTGCTGTAAACTTCCTTAAGCTGGGAAACTGATATATTTATTCATATTTTATGCGACACGGGCCGGAAAAAGTATTAATGCGAGCCGCAGGGTTGCCCATCCCTGCCGTAAGTAAACAATTTATGTTTCCTTTCATGTGCTATTTCTTGTGTTTGTGCTTCAATGCGTCACTTGCACCCATACTTTCCTATACAAAAAATGTTTTTGTCGTGTGCTCTACCACCCCTTAAAGTTTGTCCCACAACTTCTGAATCACCCCGTGTACTGTAATAAGTAATGACATACAAATAAAATCACTTACTAATAATAAATCATAATGATTTATTCCAAACCAATTCTTTGATATACGTAATATTTGACCATTCATTGCCGTCTATTAAAAAAAAGAGCAAATTTGCGTACTAATGAGATGGACCTGTTGTTTATTTTTACACAAAGAATTAAAAATCTTAGCTGAAAATTTGATACTGTGAGATAAAGGACATTTTCAATGTTTTTCAGAGTTGACCGATATTTGATTTGTATAATCATTGACGCCAAAAATGCCACTTCACATAAATACGTGGCACAAAATTTTACTGCTTTTTATCAGTTTTTAGACTAAACAGGTAACATACACTTACATATTATTATCTATAGTACAACAGACTTTCAATTTAACAGACAAAGAGGAAAAAAATGTCTATTAAAGCTGTGTCTCATCGCTATGAAAGTTTATTTATTTAAAAAATCCATAAAATAATCAAATATTTTCCCACTGCCTTTGAATATTATATTTACTCACTTTTCTGCAAGTCCAACGACAAACTACATACAGATAAAATTTATTTCACAGAATAAATACAGTGCTTCTTGCTATCAAGTTATAGAAAATACAGGATAATTTATACTTTAAAGATAAAAAATACCAAACCGTTCGTTAAAATCATAAAATTAAAAACAAACGATATTACCTCGTGTGTGAGATGCTCCGTCTCCGGGAAATATGTACGATTCTTCTAATTTTGTAATATCGAACAATGCAATGCATAAACCAACGTTCATCATCACCTAAAACACAAATTTTTCTAACATTAGCAAGGTCGAGGCCGAAGTTTTAAATGTGAAAACGTGTACGTCGGACGTTCGGTGCCGCTTTCCCGTAAGCCTAGAAGTTTGACAACGGTGTTTGGAAAGTCAGTGGAATCATGCTCGACATTCCAAACGCCATTGTCAAACTTCTAGGCTTACAGGAAAGCAGTGCCGAACGTCCGACGTACACGTTTTTGCGTTTAAAACTTCGGCCTCAACCTCTCTATTTATTGAATATTAAATCTTATAGAAATCATCAATGCCAAAATGTCACTTCACATAAATATACGGCACAAAAGTTTACTGTCAAACAAAAATTACAAAAAATATATGTTATAAATTATTTTAATTAGTGTTTTTTATGTATAGATGTTTATTGACTGCTTTTTGGACTATATTTCTCATTAGAAGACATTTAATGAACATCAAGATAATACTGAAGTTGATTTTTGTGTTAAGCTTCATATATACATATTAAAAAATAATTATTTTTAACACTTTTAAGCATATACGAGTATATGCTACTTAACAATGGGGATATGTATACAGGTATGTATACATATCCCCCATTGTTATGTATCAATGGGGATATGTATACAGGTAACAATGGGGATATGTATGCTACTTAACAATGGGGATAGGTATCTTAACATAAATATAGAAAAGGTACAGATGGTTGAAAATTCTTTAGCTCTACTTTAATCTTCACTGTACAGGGTCTGACAGAAAAAAAACAATTTTAAATAGAATTATTAACTTTTGATTATGTAAAAGCAAATTTTCATGTACAACAGTTTGCCATTTATGTTTTGAAGATGACACAAGTGATTCTCATTCGTGTGCAAACACTCTTCATGTCTGAAAAGTATGTGATACACAGAGTGGTGCAACATATGTTGATTACATGAAAGATTTTTACCTTGTAGATAAAGAATGGGGTACTATATAAGATCATAAGCAAAACATTGAAACTCTTATGGCAAAAATTCATTATGCAATCAACATACCCAAGAATACATTGCACTACTATAAGTTTGTATTTTTAACATGACATATGACATCGAGTCTTACATGACTTAACTGTAAGACTCGATGTCATAAAAAACATCAAAAATTATTAAGTAATAATTGATTTTTTAATACGTCATTGAGAAAAATGAGAAGAATAAAACCTCTAATGAGTTTAAGATCATCTTAATTCCTGTAAGTACAGTAGAACAACAAAATGTATTATGACCAATAAATACAAGTCTTGGCTAAATTTATTCTCTACATTCGTTTTTAAGATTAAGATATATTTTTCCACTTCTACATCTCGAGTAATGAAGATTTTTCTGTCTTTATTAAAGAGGCTGGGATGAAATTTCGATACGATTTCAATCAACATAATTTGATTAATTTGTAGTATGCAGTAATAAGTTGTAATATAAACATCAAATAAATGGACTTTCATAGTAAAATCTACTCTTAAATAAGATGCACAAATCATACGTCTTATCAAATAAGAGGTATTACTTACGTCAAACAGAAATTTTATTTCAACCATTATGTCGAGCCATTCGAGATTATATACAAAAACTAAGAGAGATACATATGCTTATACAGGTAAATTAACTAAATTATTATAGAAAGTTAGAGACAAAAGGAGAAAAATTAGTGACTACAGAATCACTATGCAGGAGACTGTATTCTAAACTAAATTAAGTATGCTTTTAACCCAAATACACATTAAAACAAATAGCTTATCAAAACACTGCTAAATGAGAAGGATTTATCGCATAAATTATTCAAATATAACTTCTATTAATAAGGGAATGCATTTAGGGTGCTCAGACCCCTTATCAGCCTATTTAAAGAATAGACACACAGCAAACACAGACACATGTATACAATTATATAAAATATTAAATTAACCATCAATTAGTTTTATTATTGTATTGTACAATTTTAATTAGTTTTAATTTAGTATTTTATGTAATCGTATACACAGTAAGCCAAGTTACTCTGATATCAGTCTATAAAGTTTTTGTTACAATATTTTAGATATGTATTGCATTTATCGCCACGAGTCTACTCTTTAGATGGCCCGACAAGGGATCCGAGCACCCTAAATGCATTCCCGTATTAATAGAAGTTATATTTGAATAATTTACGTGATAAGCCCTTAGTGTTTTGATAACCTGGTTAATGTTACCTATGGTAGCGAACATGGTGGCTCGTCTCTGAAACAGTGGGGACGCACATTCTAACCTAACCTAACCTATTGTAATAAATTACCCCTATCTAATAATTTGGTTGGCAATAATTATGGTAATTTATTAGAATAGGTTCGGTTAGGTTAGAACGTGCGTTCCCACTGTTTCAGAAACGAGCCGCCACGTTCGCTACCACAGGTAACATTGACCGATAAGCTATTTGTTTTAAAGTATTCTAGAGTCGTGTTTATTTGGTAAGGCATCAATATGATAGATACTAGCAATAACATCTCAGAGAAAAGACATATTACTGTATTTAAGCTTATAGTCTTTTGTCAGGAGTGATTGTAAATACATTTCTCAACTACACCAAGCAAAAATCTTAAAACAGCTAGACTTTTAATTCAAACCATCAAAATGAAAGATTTGTGCAGAGAATCGAAGAGTGCATACAAGTAACGTGTGTAAGAACTTCGTTGTTACTGTACATAAAAGATGGTCCCATACAAATACTAATAATAATAATCACGTGCACAAAATAACGTAAATTACCTTATTAGCTAATTTTCTATTTAGCTCCTTTTCGATAGCAATGTTTTGCTCTAAATGAAACAGCCAAGGGGGAATACGCACCGTGTCTTTCATTTCGGCTAACACAAACATTGTCAACACGATTTATACCGTAATTCCTTAACTACCAATTAAAAAAACATATATATATATTTATTTATTTATTTTTAGAACTTAAATTACTTCGTGTTCTTACTATTTACGAAATATTTCTAATTTTATGCATTTATTTCGTATTTTTTAAAAAATATTAAAGGTACAATTACTAGACATTTCAAAAAATTTTAAATAAAACACGTGGTGAGAATGAAAATGGTTTTCATTTTTCTCCAGCAGATGGCGCTTCGATATTCCTTATTTTCAAAATGGATACTTTATTTTTTTATTTTTTTTAAGGCTAAGAAATCAGTTAGAATAACTTCGACGAAAATAATGGAAATTCGGAAGAAAAATGAAATAAAATATGAACGGCGCGCTACAAAAGCAAAATAATATTAATTTTTGTTGCAATGAAAATTTAAAAAATCTACTAAACAATAATATAACTACTTTTTATAAATATATATTTTTATCGTCAACAGTTTTTAATGTAAAAATATAACGAATATTTAAAAAGTAAATTAAATTTTAATAAACTTTCAAATAAATTTCTAAAATCTTTTTCAAATAAAAGAAATAAAATCTGGCAACGTTGTCTCGTCGTCTTGTTAAAGCGCTGCGTGCTTATATTTAAATTGATTTTAATGGTTTTTAAAATCATCGCTTATATTATTAACGATAATTTTTTTTAAATTTTAGTTATTTCCCGAGTAGAAGTAATTTACGGAAATTCGATATTTTTTTTTTTTTTTCATTTTGTAAACTTTTGGCGCTTCTTCGGGCAGTGAAAACATTGTACCACGCTCATCATGGGTCGTCCAAGCCCAAGGTCCAAGCCCACAACGGAGCGACCACGTGGTACAGAGAAGGGACCGACGTATCCAGGGGAGTTTGTCCATAAAAATACGCCGTGTTTCCGCTCGGATTCGATGCCGTGTCCCCGAAAACCGACCTCGATAATCCGGCTTTCTATATTTCTACACTTCAAAAATTTTGTTAGCAAGCCCATTATGGTTCGGCCAGGTTTAGAATGGAGTGGCCGGTCTCGGGTATATCTGGGGGAGTCGGGGTCGAAAAATCCCCGGAAATTTTCGGGGGTGGTCCGTTCCTCACCGCCTGACCGCCCCATTGTAGGCGTGATCGAACCCATAACGGGCTTGCTAAGAGAGACCCTCCTAGCAAGTCCATTACGGTTTCCCACAGGGCGGAAAGAGTTTTAAAAAATAAGTCCCGCGGCATCTATCAGGAGTAATTTATTTTTTTATTTTTTTGCATCATTATAAAATTAAATATAGAAAATTTAACTAAGGATCAATTGTAACTTGTGTATAAATTTTAGTTTATCAAAACTTTTCGGCATTCCAATCTCTGCCATTTTCCAATTTGAATCTATTGTTATCATTATTACCACCGATTACAGATACATTGTCACATATTTGTGAAAAATATTAAAATCTGTGACGGGCCTGGAAAAGTCCCTCGTAGTTCCCACCGAGCAGAGTCGAAAAAAGTTATTTTTGGCTTTCTTTAGTGAATTTATCATATGTAAATCAATTTTTGTCGCCATTCCATTCTTCTTCGCAATTTTTAAAGTATATAAGCGGCTTACACGAATAAAATGTACTTAATATTCTCAAGTGTTTTTAATTATTCTTTTATAACCCGATAAAACTTTATTATAATATAAAACGGACATTGTAATTGACGCAAAGTTAGTGTTTAATTTAATTTTTGATTTTATTCGAGCCGAAAGCATTTATAATCGGTTTGTGAAATTAAATTTATGAAAAAAATAATTTTTATATAGTTTAAATAATATAAAAAAGCACTTTTATTGTCATGTTGTTTTTTCTATATTGGTATATTGGGGTATGTCCACACACCAACTAAATACATTGTCGTGATGTGTATGCACACACAGTGTTTATCGGGTTTCGGGTGAGAACGTGATTTTAATGATATTCGGGTGAGAACGTGATTTTAATGATATTCGGGTGAGAACGTGATTTTAATGATATTCGGGTGAGAACGTGATTTTAATGATATTTTAAGCTGAACCTTAAAATATCATTAAAATACATCATCAGATTTTGTAGGTCCTCAAGATAGAAGACCGGAACTTTAATTAGAAGTGGACGAAATTTGAGTTTGAAGATTTGAGATCATTTTATATAAACTATAAACTAATAAAATATAATAGATGGCACCACCAAATGTCGCCGGGAAAGTTAAGCAACTCGTTGCCGGATTTTTTCATTAGGTTTTTAAATTTTTTTCCGGTTTTCTCTTAGCGAATATTAAATGTAATCAATTTGTATAATTTAGTTTGTTTTGGTTGAAACTGGCCCCCATTTAGGTGTTAGACACGTGAACAATACCCGGAAAACCCGTCGATCGGGCTCAACCGGTTGTTTTATACGCTCGGCCACCTTCGTATAATTTAAGAATCTTCATCAGTTCGACATCAGACGCGATAACGTGTATATTAAGAGTAACGGTGGAATTTTTCTTGGGCGGCAAGACCCCGATACGCCGTCCTCCTTACGGGTCCGGCCGAACCCACGATTATACAGATCTTTTTAGTGTCCACAAGGTGGAAAAGTGTCACTTAATACCCCGGCTATAGAGTATAATGTACGCGAAAAATGTACTGTACAGTACATCGAGCACATCGTGTGACGTGCATAACTAATCGTTCGAGGTAGTCAATTTCTCGTGAAACTACGACCCTAAATGACGCGTCACACCACCCCCTTTCCATTTATCGTTTCGGAGTTGCATTCAATATGGCCGCCATAAGATGGTGGCGGTGCGAGTAACACACATCAATCTGTTTCCCACCTGGTCTAACGTGTCCCCGACACCAGGCAATTAACATCTCGAGTGCCGAATTTTATCAATGGAAAGATGACTTTTAAATACCGTTTATAGACGTTAACGACCCGACACCATCTTCCGTTTCCTCCCAATAAAAAGCTAATCTGCCCGCTGGTGTGACGTAGAGATGGGATTAAAAATTGTTTTTGTCCTCTCAATCCATATACAGTCAAACCTGTTTTTATGCGCTCTTTTTATGTGCGATTTTTATTTGTGCGATTTTTTTAATGCGAATTTTTAATTTGTGCGGTATAGTTGGCGACTAGTCTCGTGCGATTCGTCATGTCTCACGTTGACTTATTATAGCTAAATAAACTTATTATAGCATAAATGCACTTATTATAGTAATATTATTGCATGAATATGCGAAAAATGAAATAATTTACTTTTTAAGTCAACAAAACACCACCTGGACAAAAATATGTAAAACAGACGATAGACCAGACGATGCAGTCAAGTGCTGACATCTGTTGTCAATAAATTCTATTTCGTACGGTTTTGAGTTATTTTCTATGTGAGACTTTTTTATGCGGTCCCTGTTGACCGCATAAAAAAAATATTTTTTTAAATTGTGTTGCGAAAACTATTTTTTACAGCCATTCGTGAAGTTTCGTGCGATTTTTTTTAATGCGTCTTTTTTAATGCGGTCCCTATCCCCCCGCATAAAAACAGGTTTGACTGTACTATTAGTAGTAGTACTAGTCGGAGTGTACCGCTCGGTCGATTTTAATTAAATTTTATCCATAATGGCGGTTTTAATTACACGGCTAGTACTAGAGAGAGTTAATTTCCTTTTAAGATGCGTAAATATTGTAAACTGTAAAGAAATTACACAAGAAATGATAAAAAGGATATTTTATTTCGTTTCCAAATTTGTTTTTTTTTTTCCTTTCTTTTGTATATGAATAGCAAGAGTGAAAAACTGTTTGAATTCCAAAAACAGACACTAAGATTTGACCAACGGTGGAAAATCTCGTTTTGTTAGACTGAAAATCTCTTCCAATATAGACATTTTGTTTTTTTTTTGTTTAAATTCTTTTTTTGTTTGAAACGTTCGATGATAATCGCGATAAAAATATGAATGAAAACTGACCATTAACATTAGAAAAGATCGGATCGGTATAAACATACAGAAATTTGTTTGTTTTTTTTTCGAATAAATATATTTGGACGTCTGCGATTGGCAGACGAAATGCTTGATCCGTGATTGTTCATTGGCCGAATGGAATTGACGAATAGATTAACGAGTCGGAGGAGGAGCTCCGACTCTGGACAACTATTGGTTGAATGTAAAATTTGAATTTCAAAATAATCAACGCCTAATCCTATAAAGTGAAAAGTAGTGTTTTTTTTTTTTTTTTTTTTTTGTTTTGTTGTTTGGAACGTCCCCAAAAATTTTAATTTTAAAATAGTTTATTTTTATGGCTAAATATCGAAGTTCTAAAGATTAATTTTAACGACTGGAAAAATATTAAAAAGTGAATTTAAGAATATCAATTATAATACAACGATTTTCTTTTTTTTTCCGTTTTAAATGTCTACCACTAATCCTACTTAAAAAATTAATTTTTTTTTAAATATTCGAAAAAATTATATTATTTAGAAAGTTAATCATAGAAAAACTATTGTTTTTTTTATTTTTTTCATCTCTCCCCCGTTGGGTTTAGATTTATAAGATTTGTAAAAGTTGTTCCCTACGTATCCTTTTTTATTTATATTTGGAAAAGTTGTTTTTTTTTTTTTAGTTGTTAGGGACAGACGGGTAGAAAACTATTTTAAAACGTCCGGATTTTTCCGCTCTCTCCGTGTTTAAAATACACCAAACGACACTCGGCACCTCCGCCCAGCCGCCATTATTTTTTTCTTTGCGTGGAAACGTATGGCACTACCGAGACAGAAACGATCTGTTAGAAAGAAGCGTATTTACAGTGAATTGTTTCAAAGAAAAAAAATATATATATAAATATATTTTTAAAGTAGGGTAAAGTCTAAACCAATATGACAAACCACCGATCAAGCATTCTGCAGGTTCGACCGAGGTACCGATACATCGAATTTAGCAAAATTCAAAATACTGTGACGTATACGTTCGGGAAGGACAACTTTGTACAACTTGTTTCTTCTCACGTTTTGTTAGAAATATTAAGGGTTATTTTCTTTTGTTTTTTGTTTTGTTTTGTTTGTTTTTTATATGTATCTCTGGCTGTACAGTAAGAATTCATATGATGGATTCTTGGTTCCTTTCGTTTATGTCGGGGCTGTCGCTGCTGGTGGTGGTGGTGCCGCTGTTTCCGCCGCAGATGTGCATCTCGATTTCTGCCAGACGGTTCTCCACCTCCCACTGTTGTTGGTTCAGCTTCATGCTCATGGTCGCGTTCTCGGCTTCCAGTATGACCAATCTCTCTCTGAGTCGCTTGATCTCCGCCAGGAGAGCCTCTCGTGTGCCGTCGGTGGGGGTGGGAGAGGGGAAGGAGAAGCGCGTGTAAGACAACAAGTTCATCTGAGACAGCGACGTCACCGTGGTCTTGGGCTGTTCCGTCGACAGATCCGTGGCGTACGAGTGCAGACTGTCCGAATACGGCGTGTACATGACGTGCGGTGTGGCGGACAGGGGTTCGTGTTGATCGGTTTTGGTCTCCTGGTGGCTCTCCATGCTGCTCAGACTGGTCTGATCCCGGAGAGGGCTCGATTTGTCCCCTTCCGACATTCTGCTGCTCCTTCGTCCCGCCATTTCCATCTCTTCCAACGGAACTTTCCCTCTGGATTCTACTAATCCCGGGGTGCTGCGGCATCTTCCCATGGCGACTGTAAAACGTTCTGGTATGAGTATTACGCAAATTCCTTCTATTCTACTTAATAAGACTATCGTTAACATCAAAATATCAATAGAAACCCTCGTGCACGAATTTCCATCAAGTACTTCTTGGATTATAAAGTAAATAACTCGCCCTATAAAAGTCTGCAAGTCCATTCCCTTTTTCGTGGTTACGGGCAATTTTATTTTTTAAATTTTACATGTAGAAGGCAACGCATCTTCTGCATTAAATGCCATTGTTTAATTTGCCGTAACCCAAGTGAAGAGCCAATCTCTACGCTTCCCGTTTATACGAGATAAACGTCTTTTTATTCGTCGAATTGCTTAACAAAAGGAATGATAATTGGAGCTAAAATAATTCACAGAAAAAAAATATAAACCATTTATTAAATTGATGAAAGGAACGAGAAAGCCAAGAGGTCTACGAATGTAACAGAACATTCGGCGCTTCAAAGAAAGACAAACGAGTATTTTCGACTCGTTTGACGAAACACTACGAGAATTTTAACATTAAACAATGCCAGGCTGCAATTTTTAATCGTATTTTTTAAATTTATTTAATAAAAATAAACGTTCTCCATCCTAAACTAGTAGTGTCTTGTCCCCGTACGTAACACTTTTCCTGTTAGCGAGCGCCTGTACATCATACTTTTCCTGTTCGCAACAGAATTATGCCGTCATCTATCTAACCCCTTACGGGGGAAACATTTTGAATTGAAATAACGTCACTTCCGGTTCTGATCGAAAGTTCGTATATAATTATTCGGGGCCTCTTTCCTTATCTGTCTCGGATTTCATCTATCTAACATTGTTCTCGAGATTAAGAACTAAGTTATTAAGGCTACAATTAAAACATAGGAAATGCAATTACTAGTCGTGGACTTGCAGGGCAAGCTTCGAGAACGACGGAAAGGACAGAAGCGCGAATAAAACGAGTTGTGTAAAGAAAAGAAAGAGGGACTTACTCTTCCTGAGCGGTTCCTTTTTGTATTTCTCTAGTCTCTTGACGGCGATGGCTTCCAGTCGAACGCGTGCCGCCGGATAATACTTGAGAACTTCCCACATGTCGTGCTTGTAGAGACAAAACAAATCGGAATAGCCGACGGATCTGACAGAAGCGGTCCTTCTGTTACCGGCCGTGCCCATGTTGAGAATGCTAATCTCTCCAAAATAGCTTCCTGCTCGAAGAGTGGCGAGAACCGTCCTTCCGTTGTCTGCAACGACTTGGAGTCTCCCTCGGTTAACTATATACATCTCTTTGCCTACTTCTCCTGCGCCAACCGAACAATTAGCACGGACAATTAGTACAAAGGGCGGGGAGAGGGGAAAGAGTACTTACCCTTTCTGCAAATGTAATCCCCCGGACTGAACAGAACCGGTCTCAGTCTGAGTACGAGTTCGCAAAGAAAGCCCGCCTCTGTATTCTGGAAGATTTCTACCCTTCTTAGAGTGTCGAGATGGACGTGGATGGCAATTTCCGCCTTCAGCTTGTCGGGTAGACAACCCACGGACCTCTCTTCGTCGGAGCACTTCTGCGTCATCCACAGGTAGTCGAACCAACGAATCACCTTGTTCTGGATGCGATCGCTCACTCTTCTCATCCTCATGTAAGTCTTTACTGCATCTAACTTTGCTAAAGAACCAATCGGAATCCGCATCTCAGCCCTCGAGTAACGGCATTTAAACGCTAATCCTTCGTCTTAATGGCTAATCTCTGCCAGGAAACGTCGCCAAAAGCGAAGTTTCCCGGAAAATCGAACGGACGACGCCTTTCCGGAAATACCGGAGATAAGAATTTTGGCAGCCTTTCCGACAAGAATAAAGATATTTTCATTTTTCGCTTTCCCTCGGAGGGGGGAGGACTAGCGAAATTTTATTGCCGTAGTGGCGCAAAATAAAATTTTGCCCGCAATCGTCCGCACTGCACTCCCTTAACGTACCAAAATGTCGGAACGCCGCCCGAATTAATCTACTTCCTCTACGTCACTTCCGAACGCACCCGTATCCAGGTGTATTATTTTACCAAGCACCTTTATCTTCGGGTGACGTGACGTCGTTAATTCGAGAAGAAGAGAAATTTTGAGTTTTTAAAACGGCGTGTAGAAATCATCTTGGAGAATTCGAATCGATAAAAACGAAAACTTTAGAAGAAAAATAAAAAAAACCGCAGCATTAAAATTTCATTCCTTCCTTCTGGAAATTTGTTTATTTATAGAAGGGAGGAGGAGGAGCGATCCTCGATAAACTCGTTTTTCTGCCAACCTATTAAATTATTCTCTTCGTTTTAGAAAAAAATATTAAATGGCAGGGATTAAATTTCTCTTCGTTTCTCCAATTCTTCGAAATAACGCTTGTAATAATGTTATTGTTTTCGATATAACGGCTACGTTACTTCAGTTTTAAACTCGCTCGATAACTAAAATACGGTCCGATTTGGGGGTGGCTAAAAGCGCGAGGTGCTGTACCAAATCAGAATCTGGAAGTTACGTTTTTACGTAACGAACTGGTGGCGATATTATGTGACTCTAACGGAAGTGCGTGCCCAGTTTTCCGGAAAGGCGTCACTCGTTACTTACGCGCGTTTGTTACATAACGTTAACTTACGTAACGCGGAACGATATAAAACATTTCGTCCTCGAAACTCGTTTAGTAATTCCTTAACGTAACGTAACGTAACGTAACGTAACCCGAGTAAGACAGCCAATGACAACTTCGTTTCGTATAAGACGAACCGTCGTTGGCCCTCTAGCAACCTATTTAACCCACCCGTCGGCGACGTCTTTCTTTGTTAAACCGGTGTAGCAATTTCGAAACTTCTATTTTTTAAGTTGGATTTTCGGCAGAAAATTCGATATTCTCGAATACGAGAAGAGAAATACTCGCGGCGAATGGAAATGTCAAGAACCTCCTTATATATTGGATAACGTTACGGTCTAGGGCATTCTTACTCGGCTCGAGACGATTCGTTACTCGGAATTTCGAGAATAGACGCGTGGCACCCCCAATTAGATTAACTATCGTGTGTAGAGATCCGTTATTTTTGAACACGTGACATCTGACGGTGTGTAAACACGTCCTAATTGATGCTAATTAACTTGTCTAATAAAGAAAATCGATAGATACAATCGAAAGACTAAACCTTATCGATATACCGTTTTCAAAACACGGGTACTCTGTTTTTACGTCAGCTCCTCAATTTTACGATAAGAAATTCTAAATGAACAGACCAAATAATAATTGTAATTCTTACAGAGAGAATCGCGTCTTCGATTAATTTGGATATACTCCTGCGGTTTTGAGTAATTTTACGGACTGTGTTAAATTTCTCGTGTGTTTATTATAAGTAAAGATTATCGAACTGCCAATTGCGGCCGATGGGTGGAAAAAAAGGGATTGTTTGCCAATACACTGCGCTTACAACACGCTGACTTTCCACCGGCCACTATCGCCGGTAGCATCGAGTTGGTGTTTGGAGGAGGGCTCGATAACATGCCTGTGTTCATTCTGTATTGTTCGACTTAACCGACAAAGAACGAGCGAGTGTTAATCGGACGAAATCGATGTTGGCCAACGAAACATAACGCCAGCAGCGAATAATATAAATAATAAATAAATAGCCATTTGGACTCGGGCGCGATTTTGTGTAAAAATTGGCAAATATGGGAATCGTGACCGAAAATTTCGGGAAGCGTTCCAGGAACGAACACGGGAAACGGCCAGGCACGGTAAGGCGTGTTCAAAGACAGAGAGGCTCGAGCAAATCGGAACCTAAATTTAGTCTCGAAAGTACAACAATGGCCACTTAAATTTGGTTCGGGTTTTCTGACATGGAAGAGGATCTGTTGCGAAAAGTAAGACGTCAAGACATTTAAACTTATAGACTTGTTATTAGATCTATCGAATTCTCCAAAAATAAACCGAGAAAGTTAAACAGTGGAAGAACTCCCAACAGAAACATCATACTTGCTTCGTGTGACGTATCAACGACGTGGAGGCAAGAATTTGATCCCGTCTGCAGTAAAGAGGTAGAGCGAAAAAGGCGTGGAGACCATTACACTACCAAACTCGGAAATAGAGGTACGACAGAAACCTTCGCAAGGTGACACGAGGCAATTAATTCCCCCGCAGTTCGATTCTGCCACTTTTCTCGCATTTGTTAAATACGAATAGAAAGGTCTCGCGCGTTGCAGCATTCAAAGGTTACGTTTTAAATCAAACTCTCGAACACACTTCGAAGCGAACTTGGCTTAATCTGGCACAACGAAGAGCCAAGAATATTCTCTACTCTCTGCGAAAATGTAGAGATTCGTCTTAACCGATTTAGCGATTTCGATCGCCGATTAAATCGAGATATTATCGTAGATTTAATAAATTGAAGTCGTGTTTAGGAAACGAGAAAAGAACACGAGATAAGGCCAAAAGCAGTAATTAAAAATAAACTATAGAAAGAGAGAAGAAATAAAAGGAAAGTACGATTCATTTCTAGTGTCCGACTTTCCCGAATCGTAAGACACAAAGCAATCAATTCAGGTGTCATCGGCCGTGTTGCGACTGTTTTCGTAAGGATAAGGAGATCCATTCGCAGAGAATTCTGTGTCGACCGAATCGTCGTTTAGCACTGTCGAAATCGGACAATTGGCCGAAATTTTATGCGAAAAGATTATTTTTCGAAGAAAAAGCGGGTAGTAGTAGTTTGGGAAACACTACCTCTACCGTATTCTCGCGTTTAAAGGACAATGGAACGACACACGATGAAATCTCAATTACCCGACGCTACAGCACTAAGATTCGAATTTTTGAGGAGACGAAATAAGTTAAAAATCATATTTAAACGTCGAAAATAATTCGTAATTAGAACAGAGTAAAACTATTTTTTTTCTGTCTTTTTAAAAAACGAGTCGACCGACGGCAGGCGGCGCCACTCGTCGATTCCCGGTAACAATGGCTATGGTGACGGGTTCGGAATTACGTAACGAGTCTATTTTACTTATTATTAATTAAGAGAACGACCACCAAATGTCTCTGTCTCTCTTTCCTTATTTTAATTAGCGAATTTACTAGAATTCGTCTCCGGTATTATACTAAAGACGCGTTTTAGTGTTTACGAAACGGAAATAATGATAATTGTGGCGAGGGATTTTCGGGGGCGAAAAGAAAAAGGCGGCGGGAGACTGACCTTGAAACTCTTTCCTGGCGGCACTGACGTTGGTGACGATGTTGGCCACGTGTCCCAAAACGGCAGAGAACAATAGCAAACCGAGTATGAGTTCCAAGACGAGAAACACGTATTCACCTTTAGTCCTCGGTCCCGGTAAGTCACCTATGGTGGAGAGAGCTAAGGTGCTCCAGTAGAAGGCATGGAGGTATTCGCACGTGACGTCGGTACATCCGTCGTCACGAGGTCTAAACCAGTCGCGCGATCCGAACCCACCGTTCTTGGAAATTATTTGGAAGAAACAAGCATTCCAATGAAATATCACCAGGAGATAGTGAACGAGCGAAAGACCGCGAAAGACGTTGGGGTAATTGGTGTGTCGTTCGGTTCTGTCGAGGAAGGCCCAAAACTTGTAGATCTTGACCAGGCGAAAGCAGCGAAGGATCGAGTTGAATCCGATGGACAGATAGAGGAAGTCGAGAGGCAGAAGACACAGACAATCGATGTAGAAGGTGGTGGAGTTCATGTAGTGCTGTCTCAGTTTGACCGACTCGGTCTGCAGCACCCCCTCTTCCAAGTATCCGGTGCGGAAGTGAAAGACCACGTCCAGAACGTAGAGGAAGTCGGCGAAATAATCCAGGGTGAACCAACCCACCACGTTGTCCTCGTTGATCTCCCGAAAGGCGAACCTGTAGATCATAGCCCAGAAGTTGTACAGGAAAGCCACGCTGACCACCATCGACCAATAGTAACACAGGCGACCGGAAGGGTCGAAGACGAACGTCCAATTGCAGGCGGGCCCGTCGCTGCCGGACGTCGACGTCTCCCACTTCTCGAACTCCCGTTTGATCTCCTTCCTCCTCAACTCTCGCGTCTTTCGAGGGATCTCCAGGTCCGAGCCCACGTGGGCCCTGTTGACGTAGGCCATGGACTCCAGCGCCTGGGGCTTGGCCTCGCCGCCGTAGAACCTCTTGGTGATGGTCTCCAGCAGCGACTGTCTGGACCCCGACTTCTTGACGTTGTCTCCGCTCAGCGCCGAGTACAGCGACAGCGAGGTGTAGATCCTGGCATTGTTCTTGCCGTCCACCAGGCACGAGCGCTCGTCCCCCGACGAGGTGATGATGCCCGGCACCAGACGGGGCCCGTTGGCCGTCAACCCCCCGCTACCGTAAGTGACGTTTTCGGGCGCGGCGTTGCTGACCACGGCTATTTCGTCGCGGTCGTCGTCGCCCTGCGACTCCTGCTTGCTGCTGCACGGCGTGTACTTCACCAGCTTGCTGACGTCCCGCCCGTGTCTCAGCACCGGAATCTTCCTCATCCTTCCGTCGATTACCACGCGCCGTCCGGAAGCGGACGATTTTCACCCCAGAATTCGCATCCGTGTCGATGGAACGGCCTGGAAGACGACATTACGATGCGGCGGCGGCTGCTCCACCGGAAATCCATGCTCTGTCCGGCATCCTCCGCATCGCACCTACCTACTGCTTGCGCGTCATGGCGGACGATTCGCAGCGCCTCGTCGCGTCGCCCGACCACCGCCTCCTCCGCATCCCTCCTTAAATTCTAATTACGCTTAATACGTTAAATTCTTAATTAATTTAAACCTCTCGGCCCAATTCTCTAAATAATAATAATAAAATCATTTATTAAAAATCGTCTCTCTGCCGGGAAAAAAACCGGTGCAACAATTTTTTTTATTATTTCTTTTTTTTTCTTTATAAGAGAAATTCACTCGACAATTTTCTAATATTAACAAGAATAAATACAATTAAGTGTCGCTGCAACACTCATGATAACATCGATTCTTTTTGTCTCGTTTAATTATTTTAAGGGTGCAGAATGTTAATCAATCAGTCTCGTTATTTATTAAGAATATATGTGTGTGTCTGTGTGTATATATATATATATTTATTTATGCGATGAGTGTGTGTATACGATATACGGGTGTGATGTATCTACAGCAACCAGTGCGCATTTTTGTATAAAATCGCCTCCTACACGTTATATAAAATTCAATTTACACGGATTAATAATTTAAAACGTTGTACAAAAAAGTACGATTGCGTAAAAATAACGACGATGGGAACGGCAAACTCAAATGTATTTGGAAGAGGAAGGGCCCAGGGAGCTGCTCTTGATCTTGGCGCCGGCCTTGGGCACCTTGCCGGACACCGAGGGATCCTGAAAAACAGACGAAAAATTTTTAAAAAATATGCAACTCGGGGAGTGAGGGCGCCAAACGGAGGAGTTCTTACCGTCAGGTCGACCAGGGAGGGAAGATGGAGACGTCCGAGGGTAGAAGAGGGAGACTTGGTGGTCCGCAGGGGGCTGATGATGGTGGACATGGCCCTGCTGAGGCCCCGCTTGGTGGGAGTCTTCTTCATGGACAGGGCTCTTCCCAGCTTACTTTTTGTTTTTGAAGCTAGTCTTAAAGTAAAAGACAATCCTACTCTATCATATAATGTCGACTTTTACCGCGGGAATGCGAAAATTCGTCGGAAAGACGAAACGGTTCGGGTTTTAAACAATTATTTACGTTTTACTCACTTGATGGCTCTGCTGAACGTGTTGCCGTTTTCGCTGACGTTGGCGGGAAGCTGCTCCGGATTCAGTTTGACCACCAGATTTTCCTAAGAGATTTATTTTACGGGTTATTAATGGTAAATGCCTAAAATTAGAATGTTTTACCAACGATTCCGTTAAGATAATGTTAAGAAATACACCCCATTGTATCGTCTACCATACTCGTGCCGTAACGATGCCGCACTTATGTACAGTACGAACGGTCGGACTCTTCTACCAGTCTGGCAGATAATCTGGAATCGAAAACTATTTTCCTCTGTGATCCGTGCACTGCACGTAGTGTGACCGAGGAAGTTCGTGGGAAATTTTCGGCTTATTAAAAGTCGTTATAAACGACAGAGATGGACACCGACGGTTCCCAAAAGGTACTCTGTCGTTGCCTGGTTAAACGAATGTGGCCATAGGACGAAACATACGACCGACTCTGGCCCGACCCAATATTAAGCTCAATAGTAAGCCCTGACGTATATCCGAGGAACAGAGTCTGTAACGTTTTGTCCCATGGTCGAACTACGTATCATTTGTGGTTATTTAAATAACTAATATGAAAAATGAGTGTTATTTTTTAAAATCATTTCCTCACTTCTTTTTACCTCTATGTATTTAATGTTTTACTTTTTTATTTTTATACTGTCTACTTGGACCTTGTTTATAAACAGGACTTATTACACAGGCATAGTTTCTGTCTAGAAAGAGAGGAAGTTTTAGTCGAAAGGTAAAACAAAATACCTTTATTTTCTCCCCATATTTTGTTTTATCTTTTGACTAAGAATTCCTCTCATTGCTGGTCAGAAACTATACCGGTATAATAAGTCCCATTTATAAACAAGGTCCAAGTAGATAATATAAATACAAAAAAGTAAAACCATTTCTTTAAATTAAATATTTATATGGCACAAAATTAATTTTGTTATTGTTAAGCATCAGTTAGTTAACTATTAATTATATAATTTTACCAGACTATTTTATTTATCGACACAATTCCGACAAAGTAACGTTTAGTTTGGACGAGTGTCTATACTCTTTCTCTATCGAGATTATAATTTTGTTTCGTCTAAAAAAATATAGCTATTTTGCCAAAATATTGTATATTTAACTGACACTAAAGCCAAATTGTTTGACTAATAATAATAATAATAATAATAATAAAATCAAAATTGATAGGATTTCGTCTACAGATCCAAAAATATATTTCGAATGGGTTTGTTCTAACGACAAAGGGTTCGACTGCAGAATCTGACAAACTTCCGTTTCTTTACATTATTGATAGTCGAAATTTGGGTTTAAGCATTGTGTTAATATTTAATAAACTGCAGCTATTACAGTAAGAGAATTACAAGAACTGAAAATGAAAACCTTTCCTTCTTTTATTTTTCTCTTTAAACACAAAATGAAAGCCTTTCTAGTACAACAAATTCAGAAAAATAGAAATTTTAAAGCTAAATTAAACAAATATGACAAAGGAATATTTTATTATTTAATAAGTAGATTAGTAAAAATTGTGCTATATTTATTTTTAGATAATTTAAAATGCAACGGTCGATGCCGAACAATAGGTAATTAATAAAGTAACCATTTACGGGTAGACAGAAGGGGGGGGGAAAAATCACAAATTTAAAATCCAGATATGGAATAATTTAAAACACTAAAAAATTTTTTAAATACAAATTACTTCTTTTGATAACTCGGTAAAAAGAAAACCTTTCATATGGGAAATTTATTATCATTTCTACAGAGTAAATGGCAGATTCTTCCAATAAATGGACCGAATCGATCACGGCAGTAAGAACGAAGGCACAGGCCCGTCAATCAAAATGCTATTAACGTCGGGACCGTCACTCGCTCTTCTATTATTTGATTCCGACGTCGTCAATTTTATTTATTTTTGGAAAAATTAATGATCCCGCACTGTTGGGACAATACCGAAATATATAAAAAGTAGCAGGAGAGAATCTCCTGCTACTTTTTATATATTCTTGCATCCCTCTTGCATCTTGTTGCCTTATCCCGTCAATCTATCAATCAATCGTTCTAAATTCTGCAGTATGCAAATTTATGTATTCTAATCATTTCTATAATATATCATCATCATCATTCACATTCTGTTGGTTGTTTGACAACCAACTTATCGACACAACTTCAAAAGTAAAAAAAATGTTTTGATGCTTTGTATTAATTATTATTTAATTAATTGATTTTTGTGAACTTTATCTTAACCAAGGACATTAATATAAATGATAGGTGCAGTCGTATATGTTGGTATATCAATGCTTAAAAACAATAAATTTCACTTTAGAATTATCAGAATAACTTCTTAAGTGTAAGAAACAAATATAATATTACATTTGTGTTTCATTTTAAGGTAAACTAAGTTAAAAATAATACTTACGGAATCTGCCCGACAGTGTACGGTCGCCACGCAACGACATAATATGTATAAAAAATTATTTTTGTTCGTTTCCACCGACAATAATATAAATTTGCACACTCGTTCTTTCAGTTCGTCGTTCGTTCTTATGATCAGAGCAAATGCATTTTTACACTCTGAAAATACGAGTAATTTAAAATAATTAACTTAAATTTACAGATAGTCTTAATAACGATTTTATTCAAATGTCTACTTATTTTTAACCAAAATAAATAAATATCCAGTCTCGTAATATAACACTTAATGCAAAAATTAAAACACTATCGTTTTTTATTAGCAACCAAGATCAAGAGTTAGAGTTAGAAGCTAACCAATAAGTACTAAGAGCACTTATTGATTCGTGCAGTAAAAGTAAAACGAATGGTAATTGATTAACTTCTAACTCGGGCTCTCGATCCTCGGTCGCGAATACGACCATATAAAAATTCGAAAAAGCGATCGGATTTTATATATAGGTTATCTATTCGTAATGCATTAGAAGAATGAGCAAGCGAGCAAAAATCTTTTCATTTGGGAGGTCAACAATTACTTTTGTCTGAAAAAAAATTGGTTCTACATATTTTGGAATGCTGTAATAATAGTGTGGATTTCTGAATATTACAGCACTACTGAACATCATGTAGTGAGTGAGTATGGAATGTATGCCTAGGGGTATCAAAAGGTTCTTTCACATTATTATTAAATTTTTAATGAAAATTCCTACATTTTCCAAACTGGTAACTAGCTTTTGTAATGTCCCATACTCTCTCCTTAATTAAATTTTTAAAAAAATTAGGTTTTCACTGCTTCCACAAAACTAAAATATTTGATTATAAAGCAGAGTGATAGAAATTACTTTTGAATTAAATTGTTTAAAAAATTTTCTACAGTGTCAAGGGTGCAATTTTAAATTTGTCCAGCAACACTGGGCATCTCTTCTAGTAAGTAATTGTCATCTGGATCAAATTGTTAATGTAAAACTATCTCAAAATATTATAAGGACATGTCCTTAATGTCTAGGATTGATGATGAATCATAAAAATGTTTTGGTTTATTGTTTTCTAGCATTAAACAATAGTTTTAAATTATAAAAAAGGATATGAAAACAATTTGGAAAATTTTAAGAAATTGTAATAGAATCATCATACACATCCAATAATGATATAATTTATTCTAAGTTTATGTGTAGACACGACATTCATCAGATACAAATGGTGACAAACAACTACAAAATATTACGAATAAAATGTAAATTGCATTTCAAAAATAAGAATGTCCCTTTTTCCATTTTTAACTCATTCTGTACCGAGGCGGCTTTCTACTGAGCCCGTCGAGAATGCAGCAGAGTCTGCAACGTCAACCTGTGACCGGTGCAAATGGTCTGATTTATCAACATGGACCGCCCACGAAATAATCTGGGTTCACTTTGATTCTGGGTCCCTCCGAATGGTAGGCCAATGCCTCAACCACTAAGAATGCATTTTTATACAAATGCATTTTATTATTTTAGTATTTAATATTTAGCATTACAATATTAATTACTTGTTAATGATAAATTTTTTAATTTTGTTATTAAATTTCAATATCTAATTGCTGCAAATGCATTTTGATTTTTGTATATTTTGTTTTTTTTTGCTATATACAATAAAAAATGTTCATTGAAATCAATTTAAACATTATATCTATAAAATATAACTTATAAACGACACCCACGTGAACAACCTTTATATCATTTCCGACAAACTGCATCAATTGCAAAAACTCACCTTCCGTTTCTCTGACGTCTATTACTTTTTTGATGTGTGAGAGATGTAATAATTCTATGTGTTTGAAATTCTTGAACATGCTTCTGCTGTTTGCACTTAAATTAATCGTGCCGGGACTTTTTACTGTGCTCGATGTTTTATTTCTTCTCTTGCACATCTAGAATTGAGATTTGCAAAGTGTTAGATTATCGGTTTTTATTTTAATTATGGCAATTCTCCCATTTACGCAATTATAAACATAATAGATTCCAAAAACGTTTAAAAACAAATTAAAAATTATTTAATGGCTTATAAGGAAAAGAGATAATTAAGTGTTATCATCTCATTTCTTTATTCTCTTTAAGTATTCAAACTGTATAATTTCAATGTAGTCTTACATCTTAACAGTAAGCAATTTTCAACTTAGATTTATGCTCCAGAAAAGGCGCACACATTTATTTTTATACATTCAATGTTGTTTTGGTGAGCACCAAAACAATGTATTGAATGCATGAAAAAGTCATATTTGATTTATATGACTATGTAAAAAACTAAGACCGAATTATCACGTTGGCCCAAATATTAGTCGATGGATTTTTCTAGTTTTAAAAAAGGTGTTAAAAGTTGCTCTCGACCAATACTTGAACTCGATTAACAGTTTTCTTTGATTTAGATAACCATCTGTGATTACAGAGTCAATCAAATTCAAAACTCACTTATGCCAACTGTATTTACAAATGTCCGTGGTTCAAATTAATGAAATAGGAATGGGACGACAACAAATGTTCTAACAAAGAAAAAGGTGACAAAGTTTTGTTTCCAACTTTTTAAATGAAAATTGCTAATTTTTCACGGAGAAAAAAATTGAATAATAAAGCATTAACTTATACTTGGGCCCCAATTATCTTTCAAAAAGTAAAGAATTTCAAAACAGCAGTCGACTCGTATTCGGGCCAATGCGGTATATTAATCATCCAGCGATAAAGCTGGATTTATAATTGAGCCACAACTATAATTAATATTTGGAGCGATTTAAAAAATGTTAACACTTATAGGAAAAAGCATATGTCTGCCACAGTGGAGATATTAGAGCCATACTTTTGGAGAATTCCACAACTGTGTTATGACTTGCTGCACACGAAAGAACTACACAGATGATGCTACCCTAAATCTGGCATAACAAGTTACTTCATATTAATGTTAACATGTTTTTAAAGTATTCTGTATTAAATTATATAATAATTTAATATATTTAGGCTGAAATTTCCAAATTGCAACCTTTACAATCCCACTGTTGTCTGTCTGCCCTTTGTTGTTCTTAAGAATGAAATCAGATAAAAATTCAGACCAAAGCCTGGTAGTCAGAGGCCCCAATTTACTATATATGAAATTCTGGGCTGAACTGGAAGTCACATGATTTCAATTCAAAGATTTTCTTGAGAAAGGCGTTATATGCCCCTGTACATCATACTTCTCCTCGATAGCACTTGCTGTAAGGAGAAGTATGATGTACAGGTCAAGACATTATCATGTCTGGTCTCAATTTTAGTAAACTTAGTTTAAATTAAAGTATGATTACAAAATAGTAGTCTGGCATTGTGACAAAACCGCAATAAATTTGTCAATTTTTCTTACTGGAATGCCATTTTCGGATATGTTGAGTGAAGGCAGAGACTATTCTACATCAGTGGTTCTTAACCTTTTTATACATGCGGCCCACCAAATATTTCATAAATTTTTTGTGACCCCCCCCACTTTTTTTAATAATAAATAATTTATATTTGTTAAATTATCTATTATTATATAAAAAAATAAATTTATTAATGTAAATCATAACTTTATTATTTACATTTAAATAACATTCAAACTTCACAGTTAAACATAAAAACTCGTTGATTTTTAACAAAAAATAAAATAAAAAAACATGTCGATAAATCCGTCCAAAGTCGAAGCGAAAACTAAACTAAAACTCCCACAACTTGTCGTAAAGATTTTGCATATCTTTTGCAAAAATATTTAAATTTTCACAACCTACTACTAAGCCTACTATTTTTCCTAATTATTTTTAAAATTTCAAGCGTTAATAGTTTCTTAGAATTGCTTTGGAATAAAAGAAGTAAATATTGCGGTGTAAGTAGCATATTTGAATTTCTTTCTTCTGTACTAACAAAGTTGTATGTAGGAAGAAATAAAAAAAACTAAATAGGAAAACATTATCTTTCTTATTTCACTTTTCAATACAATATTCGGTTATACATCAATTTTCTTTTTATTATATTCTGAAGGAAATTTTGCATAATTTGGCGGGCTCCCGCAAACTTGTTATGGACCCCCAAGGGGCAGCGGCCCCCTGTTAAGAATCACTGTTCTATCCTATTTCCACAGTAATGTTCACATGTACCAAAACAAGGAACTGTTGCATCATCGAATTGGCAGTGTCTTGGCACATTAACTGGCTACTTGGGTCACCAGACTCGACCCCGTGCGACTTCTTGTGGGATTACGTAAGGAAAAGAATGTACATACTACCCTTACTACAGGATCTCCGGGATTATGACATTGCATCATAGCTGCCATTGCCACAATCAATCTCAGATATGCCAGGCTGGGTATAAAGCAAAATGAACTATAGGATGGATGGATGTGCATCATGTGACTAAAGATGGACACATTGAACATTTGTAACATGTTCAAACATATTTCGGCTGGAACATCTTTCATTTTGTGGGCATTTGACCACAAGCCTATGTCTCCTTGTGAAAATAAATCCATCTGTAATGCTTCATGATTTTGTGAACATCCCATATTACAAATAGCAGCAGTGACAAGCTAAGTATACTTTGTGAGCAACACTTAAAAAGCAAGAGAGAAGGAAAAATCCCAAAATATAGTAAAATTTAAAGTGAGACAATTTAGGACTGCAATGTTTTGTGATCTAACATTATTATTATTATTATTAAGGGCATACAGAAAATAAAGAACATTTGGCTATAAAAAAGGAAAAAACAGTAACGATAGGAAAAAATTTTAAATAATTAGTACAAGACCAGTTACTTTTCTACGTGGTCACCATTACGATTAAAGCGCTTGTCATAGCACAACACACATTTTTTTGATTCCTGCGTCATAGACTTCCACTGCCAGTTCTTTCAGCTAGTTAGTGATAGCTTCTTTCACCTCTCATCCATTCCAAAATGTTCCAAATCCATCCAAAAAATCTTTCAGCTTGGGAAAGAAATGGAAGTCACTGGGGACCAAGTCAGTATTGTATGGTGTGTGGTCGAAAACATCCCAGCCAAATTTCTGAAGCATAGCTTGAGTGGCTGCAGTAGAGTGCGATCACTCATTATCTTCTTTAATTAAATATTAAATATCAATTTCTCACTCTTGCTTCATTCATAATGTGATTGCCATTCACTTCCATGGTTTGTTTATGAATTTCTATAGGACAAACTTTCTTCACATTTAGAAAACTAACAACACTTCGCACTTGGTGGGATTTTCAATTTTTGTACACATTTTAACCCCTAAAAAAATGTAACAATAAATACTATGATACACTTCTTGTCTAGCCTTGGTATAAACTTGTGAGCACTATTTTGGCCTTTCTTTATTACTAGACTTATTACAAATGTCGTGATTTTACTGTACATTTTGTAAATGTGGTGGTATCATTTTCATAAATATTTATATTATAAAAAACTGATGAGGGACTTAAGGTTCAAAATGCATTCTTTTTCAAAAATAAAGTGATTTTTGAAGGCTGATCTTGTGTCGAGTTGTAAGGAACTGAGTCCGAGCGTTATTTTTATTTTATTGTTATTTTTATTTTATTATTATTTTTCCGTTTTATTATATTTTGTTTGGGGCTTATGTTTATTTAGGACGAAGGTTCCCCACCACCCTCTTGTTAGTAACAAAAAAAAAAAAAAAAAAGATAAAACAACTCACGGAGAAATAAGCGCCGTAGGAAAAATCTTGCGCACTTGTGCTGCCCAGCGGAAGTAAACGGTCCGCAGAAAAAAAATGGAGGGGGGAGTCTCCACACTCACTAGTAAAGAAATACTTGATAAACAGTCTTAACATCCCAGAAAATTATGATAAATACTTTGTAAACGGTTTATAAGCTTTGTCGGAAACTTAAAGCTGCCAGAAAAGAAAATTAATGTTAGCAACTAAGTATGTAAATAAGGGGAGTAACTTAGCGGAAGTGTGACGTCACCTCACAGTATAAAACCCGTACGTTAACCAAAGAAGAGGGAGGTGATTTCCAAATCGAGGCGACTTTGAGAGCGAGGTGAATTCGAAAGCGAAGTATTTTCTAATAGAAGTCCAGATTGATAATTGGACGATCCAAGGTGTTAAAGAGAAATTCGATTGACGATATCGAAAGGATTGAGGAAATAGGTTCTTCGTATAGTGAGGTGATGGATAGACGTTTAATTAGTAAGAGATTTTGTTCATAGTTTCTAAGTATTTGATTTGTCGAATTTTCAAAGGGGAATTAATATTAAGTTAAGCTAAGTAGCTGAGTTTATTGTCGGGTTGACTTGTTGAATTTCGTTAATAAATTTTGTTTGGATTATTGGCATTTTGTACGTAGTACATTCTAGTTGCTAATTAAATATATTTGAACTTTTTGATTTGACTTGATATTTATCTTATTGATTTGACTTGATATTTGATTTGACTTGATATTTATATTACTAATTTTTCGGTGCACGCTTAAAAGCCCAGGCCTGGCAAACTAATCTCGAATCCGCGTAAAGTACCCATTAGGTTAATGGAAGTTTTACCGACTGCAGTTAGTGTCGGTTTCCTAAGATACTAAAAATAGTACTTTACAGAGTGACTGTGTAATAAGTCTGGTAATAAGGAAAGGCAAACATAGTGCTCGCAAGTTTATACAGTAACAATAAGTCTGCCATTATGGAAAGTCTACACTTGCTAACACATCAGAGAACAAATTGACCTTGTATCAATGGCAGTAATTTACCCTCACAGAGTGCCACGTGCGAACGTTCTTTATTTTCTGAATGTCCCTTGTACATTTTTAAAATCATTTTTGCACGCATCCCGTAGTATAATACAGCTAAGCCACAATGCTTGTTCATGGACGAAAAAGTATCATTAATAAGTATTTTCTAATTTCTTTCTTTCCACAAACACATTCACACACATTAATTTCTATATATTGTATATTACAGTAATATTTGAATCTTTGCAATTTTTTGTTACAAGCTTACAAACACATTGTATTACAGTTATTGAAAAAAGAATTTAAGATTATCAATAGTTCATGCTATCATCTTGTTTTACAGATATAATAACATTTAAATTTCTTGCACTCTAGATGTTTTAAGATGTCAGAAAGTGTTTTAATATGAAAAAGAAATGTTTTTGGAACATTTACAATTTTGGCATCAATCTTAAAGTCGACTGATTCAACTTTCTTTTGACAGATGATAATATAATCTTTAATGAAAGCGACTTTAACATTTAATTATTAACAAAATGAGGGCTTGGTATTCTATATGACAAATTTTACAAACATAAGTGGCACAAGACAAAAAAATTTCTCGAAGTATCGTAGATATGCAAGAAATAGAATGGCCAATCGATCATTCGCCTAATCTGAACTACATGGATCATTTGTAGCAAGCTTAAAAAAATGTATATTTGAATAATCCATTAAACCCAGCAAAAACTAAAAAAATGCACTTCTTAATTAAAGAATGAATAACATTATCAATTATTGCCAATTTAGTCTCAGCACAAATCACCACATATATAGATGAAAAAGTACAAAAAAAATTAATAATATATTTATCATATTTGTTTCAATATTTTATTGTTTTTGAGCTGCAATTTGAAAAAATCATAGTCCTAAATTCCTGCTGTCATCAGTCTGCCCGTCCTTTAATCTTGAGAACAGAGTTAAATAAATGAAAGCCAAGATATAAAAAGCTTAGGAGCAAGAGCCTTGATTGACTATCGAGGCCTCTTGCTCCTCGATTGAATTGAAATCACGTGACTTCCGGTATGCAACATAAATCACGTGATTTCAATTAAAAAATTTCCCCCCGAGAGGAGTTACACGGATGACCAGCATGACTACTGCTAACAGGAAAAGTATGATGTGCAGGAGCAAGCCACTACTAGTTTGAAGTGAAAAGCATATATTTTAAATTAAATAAATTAAAATTATGATAAAAAATTGAAACCTGGCATTATGACGATGTCACAATAAATAAATGATTGTCGTATTATGTATAAAGGATAATCTTTTGGAACTACAGTATTTTGATGGTTAAGTTCATATCAATTTTTTACAAACAATATTGAATGAAATTTACTAGACTATATTTTTATATAATTATTTTATTTAAAAGCAAGCAATAATGTATTATTATAAGACAATAAATAAAATTCTTACCTCCAGCATATCTGTAAATAGGAACATGGTAATTATGTCACCTTTGTCATTAAAATTATCTTCCATTTCTTGAACTTCTACCTCCATGATAAAACTACGATGTGAAGATAACAAATGAGCCTAGAATTCAAACAAACAGTTCTGTTTTAAATTTGAAATTCAAATCTAATCAAAATAACAATATTTTAATGGGAGTATGATGAGAAACATTCAATTTAATTCTTTCACATAATGTTCAATACTGACTGGCACATACAAACCATCTGTTACTCCTAAGAATCCAAACAGATTCTTAGCATATACTTTCTTCAAAAGTAATCGATATTCATTACTTCAAAATTGACATGACAAAGGGAGAATAATGTAAACCTTAATAATTTGTCTATATCCATTTAAGTAATTTGTCACACTGAAGTTAAGATTGGTTAATAACAAAAATTAAAAATAGTTTTGTACTAAAAAGTTTTAAAGGATTAATATCAACTCTTGATATTTATAACAATAATTTATTATCTTGTGAACTTTCAGATGCTCACACACACGTGCAGATATTCCAAGCGTTTGGAAAATAATGCATCACAGGAGTGCCCGATAAAGCAAGAATGCCATCTGGCAAGGCACCGATGATGTCGGTACTGCATGGCATTCTTAATATCATTGGATGCTTGTACGGTGCACACGACAACATTAACCCGATGGGTGGTCGTACGTACCATCTGTCTGACGAGTTTGCAGAATATACGGTTGCAGAGTGCTTTCAAAAATTGCCGACGTAATTTCCAATGTCTATTTTCAATAATTAGCAATAAAGATGCACATTGCAAGCATCCATTGTTATAATAATCATTTATATCACATTCTTATATTTTTTTGAATGTTTAACAAAGCATAACATAAATACATAACATTTGATACTGTCAAACAATCTGCTAAATTAATTATTGGTTTACATCAGCGGTTTCCAACTTATTTTTATCGTGGAACCCTTTTCGTCTTAGTGAAATATGTTGAAATCCTGACAATTTTTGATGATTGTAGATAAAACAGCAAATAGAAACATCAAAATCAATTTATTGAAATTGACTTCAGCAAATTATTTTTTTTTTTCATTTTGTGACAAGAGTATCACACAAAAAAAAAAATAATAATAATAATAATAATAATAATAATAATAATAATAACTCTCCCGTGGTCACCACCTGGTCGTGGTGGGAGAGCCCAGTAATTTTACTGATCCATAGGGCAATGCAGGCTGGAGCACAAGCTCCTGGTAGGGACACCCATGCCAGTAAGGTCTATGGGGAGAAATGAAGCTAAGAGTGACCACACCCACATTCAGTGGAGATATTTACTATGGTGATAACTAGATCAAAGTGTGATACCGGCTCGGACGTCGCCCGGGTTAACAAGGTCCGCGTTCGTGGGTTAGGCAGAGGCTCACGTTCGAAAAATAGGTCACAGTCTCCCTTGGTTACCGGTGGCGAAAGCAGCACCGGCCCAAGCATGGCTACTGCAATGCCCTCAACAGATGTGAGAAACCAACCCAGCCTTGGTGTTTCTGTGGCAATGCATCCACAGACCACAAAGGCTGGAAAACCACGCCAACGGATGAAATGGACAGTAGAAATGAACGAGTTTATCATCCGTACTTATTACACCATCACAAAACTCGAAACAAACATGACAGCATACAGACAACAACTACACCATAGATTCACACAACAGTATCCTCATCTCACTGTCACCGAACAAAGGGTTGTTGATCAAAAAAGAACAATTATACACAACAACCTTATTCCACAAACAACACTTGAACTTATCAAACAACAGGTTGCTGATCAAATACATCAACAGACAGAAACATCTAACATTAATGAAGATCATGTAACCTGTCAGGATAATCCAGCAACAAGCATTGATAATAACACACATACAACAATTACCACTAATGATACTACAGACACTTCTTCATCCATCACTGATAACATAGACATGAATTTAGTTAATACGCTCTCACTTATATTTCAGGAAACACTCACTAAATATACAGGTACAGATCCCACACAACGACCACGAATACCAAAAATCAACACGTCAAAGGAAGTAGGAAAAACACTAAATTATGTAAACACTCACTTACTACCACACTACATTCATTCAATTTCTACACTCGCAGACATTCATACATTAGTTTATGCTGGGGCAGTCACAGTAGTGACACACCATGGACTGAAAATACAGTCACAGACAAATACACAGAAAACACAATACTATCACAAGCCTGCCTGGCAGAGAAGAATAGAAACACAAATAAATGACATTAGACAGCAATTAGGCAGGCTGACACAATACACTAAAAACAACATAACACCCAAATTAAGGAAACAGCTCAAAAACATTTTCAAGAAAATAAAAACACACACAAAACATGAACATCACAACACACGCATTACAGAATACATTGATACACTAAAACAAAAACTTGCTGCCAAAGCACATAGACTCAAACGATACAAAACATGTACACTACGAAAACAACAAAATAAATTATTTACAAACAATGAAAAACTTTTTTACAGACAAATTAATAACAAAGCAAACACTGATACACAGCACAGTGGCACACCAACAGAAGAAGAACTCACAACATATTGGTCTTCTCTTTGGTCCAGTGCTGTCACGCACAATGCTGATGCAGGCTGGATCGAGGAGGAGAACAGAAACTTGCACAACATACCAACTATGCCCTGTGTTGAAATAAACATACATGATTTCCAATACACTGTTAACAGAACACACAACTGGAAGACACCTGGTGTAGACAACATTCACAATTTCTGGTACAAAAAGTTTACATCACTGCACCAGGAACTAGCTAAACATCTAACACACATCATCATCAATCCACAAGACATGCCAAATTTTCTTACTCAGGGCATCACCTACATGAAACCTAAAAACAACAATACCACAGACCCCACACAATACAGACCAATTACATGTCTTCCAACACTCTACAAATTATTGACATCCTGTATTGCAAACAAAATATACAAACACGTTGAAGAACACAACATTCTAACAGAACAACAAAAAGGTTGTCGTAGAAACCACAGGGGATGCAAAGAACAGTTACTCATAGATTCAGTCATTCTACGGCAAGCACACAGACAACACAGAAACATACACATGGCATATATAGACTACAGAAAAGCATTCGACAGTGTTCCACACAGTTGGCTGCTACATATCCTACACATGTACAAAATACATCCATCACTCATTGCATTCTTTCAAAACACTATGCAGCATTGGAGAACAACACTACATCTCAGGGCCCATAACACTTCCATACAAACAAACCAAATTTTTATTAGGCGAGGAATTTTTCAAGGAGATTCCTTGAGTCCTCTCTGGTTCTGCTTAGCCCTGAACCCATTATCCAACATGTTAAACAACACGCAATATGGTTACAATATCAGACACAAAAAAACAACACAGTTTACACTGTCACATCTCATGTACATGGATGACATAAAACTTTATGCATCCACACAAAAACAACTTCATCAACTCCTACAAATCACACATTCATACACCAAGGACATACAAATGGAATTTGGCCTAGATAAATGCAAAACAGTTCACATAGAAAAAGGAATCCTGAAGAAAGAAGATTTTGCACTTGGAAATGGAGACGTTATTGAATCCATGGAAGAGGGCGAGTTCTACAAGTATTTAGGATTCCAACAGGCCAAACTAACAGAACATACACAAATAAAGCAAAGATTAATTAAAGAATACCAAAGTAGGTTAAATGCTATTCTCAGAACACAATTAAATGCAAAACACACAGTTAAAGCAATAAACACATATGTCATCCCAGTACTCACATATTCTTTTGGAGTTATACATTGGACTCACACTGATCTTGAGCAACTCCAAAGGAAAACAAGAACAACACTTACTAAGCATAAACAACATCATCCTAAATCCGCCACAGAAAGATTAACCCTTCCACGTAAAGATGGCGGACGTGGCCTGATTGACATAGTTAACCTTCACTACAAACAAATACAGTCACTGCGAGAGTTTTTCTACAAAAAACAAGAAACATCACAATTACATAAAGCAGTAACTCTAGCAGACTCGAATAACACACCATTAAACTTACACTCACATCATATGGACACAACACAACATATAAAAAGCATAGACACCATTAAGCAATCGTGGGCTCGAAAGGCACTCCATGGCAGGCATCCTTACGATCTGGCCCAGGATTCTGTTGACAAAACTGCGTCAAACAGCTGGTTAGCTCGGGGATGCCTCTTTGGGGAGACGGAAGGATTCATGATTGCCATACAGGATCAGGTCATAAATACTAAAAACTACAGAAAACACATACTCAAAGATGCAACACTCACAAATGACACATGCAGAAAATGTCACATCATGCCAGAAACTATACAACACATCACCTCTGGTTGCAAGCTCTTGGCACAGACAGATTATTTACACAGACATAACCAAGTAGCAAATATAATACACCAAGAGCTTGCAAAGAAACACAAATTAGTAGACATCCACGAACCATACTACAAATACATTCCACAGACAGTATTGGAAAACAACACGCACAAAATGTACTACGACAGAGCCATAATCACAGATAAAACAATTTACCACAACAGACCAGACATCACACTCATTGACAAACACAATAAAATCACATACGTTATAGACATATCCATTCCAAACACTCACAATATACAAAACGCATGCACTGAAAAAATTAGCAAGTACACAGAACTCGCCCAAGAAATAAGGCATCTGTGGAGGATGGATAGGGTGCTTATTGTACCTGTTGTTCTCTCCTCTACAGGTGTCATACCACACACACTACACAAAAGCCTGGGCACATTAGAATTGAATAGAAACACATATATCACTCTACAGAAGGCCACTATATTGAATACATGTCATATTGTGAGAAAATTCCTGAATACAGACACACACACTGATACACTTCTTTAATTTCTGTTTTGGTTACTATGCCTTGACTTTGGTCCGGCATAGTACTTAGCCACCGGTGTTAACCGAGTATATCTAACTTAACCCAACATAATAATAATAATGAATTTAAGCATATGTAGAGAATAAATCATAAAGTAAAGAATGAAAACAATGCATTTTGTTTTGTTTAGCAACATCTTCCATAATTTGCTTTAGTACAGAGTAACTACTAGTAATCAAACTACAAACAAGAGTATTTGAACACTGTTTCTTGATAAAATTTTTGTCGTTGACTGAAAAATTGCTATGCAGATTTTAACTGTTTAGGCTTTAGCTAGAGTTTTGTGTATCAATCGTTCGTGTAATTCTCTACTGAAGTAACATTTTTTGGAAATAGTTACTTCAAAGATAAATTTTATAGTTTTACCTTATAATATATAGTTACAAGTTAAAACCATTAACTTATAACGACAAACTTTAAAAAAGTACTTACGGGACAATTTTCGATGTCATTGATTATGTCGAACATCACGACTTGACTTTCGGTTTTCCGTTTATTCTCATTGATATGACTATAAAAAACAGCAAATCGAAAAATGGCACATTAAGATTATTCATTTAAGAATTAAAAACAAAACTTTGTTCAAAATACAATTCTGTTGTATTTTTATACACAGTTCAAATTCAAAACTTAAAACTTTAAAAACCATTATGAACAAAATGTCTATATATACAAATGCCTAAAGGACGAGACAAAAATGAAAAATAAATATTTATTTACCTTTCATTTTTGTTCCTTTCTGCTCTGAAGACACTAAGAGAGCCTTTTCTCTCTCTTACTGTGAGTTCACAAAGGCCCACAATAAGGTAGCAAGTGGGTGTATAAATACAGAGAGAGGAAAAAGAAATGAATCAAATGGAAAAAATAAAAAAACTGTTTCTCACTATATAAAGCATACAGCAGAAATTTTTATTCTAACTCAAACACTGTCCAAAATTTCTAGATTAGAATTTAATTAATTAATAATCCATAAATTTGGATCAACAAGCAAAGATATCAATAGTAGATACTAAAATGTATTTTCTTCCCCACAGAGATACTTACTTTGTAACTTCTTTCAAAGACAAAATTGCTTTCTGTAGAGCAGCGTGATCTGGATTGCTTTTTTGGGTGTGTTTCAAAATATCTGTAAAAGGTTTTAAATAAATTAGTGTATATCAATTAAATAATTTAATCATCAAAATACATACAGATTAAAATAAATTTAAGTTATTAAACAATTATACAGTAGAGCATCGATTATCCGACCCCCGATTAACCGACTTGTCGGTTAACCGACCGCGTTCTAGTCGGCAAATTCAAATGTCCGCTAGTGATGTGGCGCTACAATGTTTGGTTATGTCTTGGCTACTTTAATATTATTTTTGTTAAATTTTTGCATGTTTTAGATGGCAACACTGGCTCGACCATGAAAGGGAGGCTAGTATTTAAACCAGGCCTAATACACTATACTAATAATGTATTTTTTCATACTTTTCGGTTATCCGATCAACCCCAGTCCCCATTTGAGTCGGATAATTGATGCTCTACTGTAATTAGATATATTAAACTATTCAAAGATTATGATTGACAGTTTATGTCGTCAAACTTTGTCAAGACTTTAATTAGATAAGAATCACTTATTACAAGATCAATTATCAATACTTTATATTTTACCAATAATAACTACGCATGAAAATAAAATTGAGATTTCATATAAAGACGAATAACATAAATGCTTTGAAATATTTTGGATTTGGATTATTGAAAATCTATTATCTTATAAGAAACCATATAAAACTTGGACTAGTCCAGCTTTTTACAAATATTTTGTATTCCTTAATATTACAGTTCATTTTATTATACCATTTTACATTTATTGAAATTCCCAATAAACATCTTGCATCATTATATTTTTCTTTTATATACAAATAATTATACATACGACATTATATAAATCTAGTAAGCATTATATCTCTTTAATTCATAGATTTACGGTACGCACGATATGGTAATAACTTTACTATTACTGTCAAGTTGCAATTATATCCTTTTGTAGCTATTAAAATGACAATGTAATACTACAAACTTATAAAAAACATGAAATTTTTATCCCTATGAGAAAACAATGCAATGTATTTTTTTCAGGAGTTACCCAGATACACAACTCAGAAATCTTAGATTCTTATTTAAGTGGAAATCATAGATTCTGTAGATGATGATAAACGATGAGTCATTCGCTCCATAAATATAAAAGAACTTCTTTTAAATGCATGAGATTAGATATGTGACAACAGAAATTATTTAACAACAAGAGAAGAGAAAATTGGTAATTTCTTTTCGCACATATTTGCATTAGGCAATGTTTTAATTAGTATTGTAGCAATCAAATATGGTGTTGAATACGTTCGATTCGTAGTCGAATTTATGAATTTTTAAATCTTGGTTGCTTGTTGTTCTCTATTATATGTATTTTCTTAGCACAATGTTGCCGTTGAGAACATATCACACAGGAAACACTTTCAGAGGAAAAAGGTTGGTTTATTGGTGTGAACGGATATGCATTTCAGGCTTAATGCCCCTCTTCAGTCCTGAGATAATGACAGTTAAACCAACATGACTTGTAAGAAGATATACACGTAGTTGAAGAGAGGAGGGGAAAAACTTCTGGACTTCTTTTTAACCTCTCATATCTTGTCTATGTTCTCTGTACATCTCATCAGAATTATTTCACACCCTACAACACATGTTATACTGTCCTAATGTGTATGTGTGGAGCCAAAAGAATTTTTAGCTCCCTTTTCCCCTCCTTTTTTCAACTACGTGTATATCTTCTTACAAGTCATGTTGGTTTAACTGTCACTATCTCATAACTAAAGAGAGGCGTTAAACCCGAAATGCATATCCGTTCACACCAATAAACCAACCTTTTTCCTCTGAAAGTGTTTCCTGTGTGATATGTTCTCAACGGCAACATTCTGCTAAGAAAATACATTATGAATTTTTGCTTGAATTCAAAATGAACAAAACAGAAAAAATTATTATTACAATAGACTTTTCATAGTAGTGTCTAACCTGTTTGTCTTTTCCTGTTCTATTCATGTTTTTATATGCATTGTATTTTTGCAGAATAACCGGCATGCCATATAAAAACAGAGGTTACCAGCATGCTAATTAAATTTCAACTAAAATATAAAATTAATCAGATCTAACAGAACTAGTTGTTAATTAAACATTAAAGGAAAAACATTTTATAGATGCTGTGAGTACAATATAATATTAACATTGTAATTTGAGTGACTTAAAATCAGTAAGAGTGTTTTCTTTTATAAGACAATAAAACAATTAACAACTTATTGACAGTAGCTCTCAAATTTCACACAAAGCCAATGTTAATTGGTGTAAGCTGAGATAATTTACGTGAGTTTGTTAAATTTAATATGCTTAATTTTGCATTTTTGAATCAAACAACAATAAAATACACATAAGAAAAGCATTTTTGAAATTCCACAAGTATTGTACGTAGTTAGAAAGAAGACAAAATGTAAAAATTAAACATATAATTGTAGCTTTTGATGTAATGCTGACAGTTTCACAGTTTTAGAATAAAAACATTCATTTTTACATGACGTAACTCGTTTGTTTTTTTTAATGCACCCTCTAGAGAGGGATGTATAGCCTCACTTAAACTGGCATGCCAATTTTTACCATACAGAAATATCTGATTTTATTAGATAGGCCCTGCGACATACGGTCATTCCATAAAAATATGGTATTACCGTGTATTCCTATGTTTAACCATGTTTATTTCTGATTCGCATGCACAATCCCAGAGATTAAAATCTATCGATATGTCGGTTTTTGGCCAACCAACTAAACACCCTTCAGGTTATCCGAGATCTGGAAATTTTGGATTCTTTTGCAATTAAAACAATACTTGAACTCTTAATTTAGACCATTTACGTCGCCAATCAGTCGGGTTTTGGTTTGACTCCAAAGAACCATGACAAATTAATTAATGAAAATTCAAAAATTCTCATACAACTAAGAATGACTAAGGATGAATGCACATATTTTGCAAATATAACAAGGTTTAATATCTTAAGAAAATGTTTTATTATTATTAAAAATTGCTGCAAGTAGTTAATCTAAATATTTACCAAATTTTACTATTTTTATCTTTCATTATCTTGTATTGTTATATCATGTAAATGTATGTTAAGTAAAGAAAAAAATAAATAAAATATATTGGTTATCATTAATCTAGTTATATTATATATCCAGCATTAATATAACAATTATCTGTTTAACATCTTAAAATATTTAGAAACTTTTAGATATAAGAATAATTTAAGGTTAAAGGCAAGTCTTTAGTACTTAAATTTCATAGCAAGCATTTTATTTAAATCATCCAAGAATTTGAAATTGTTTTCTATTTTATTTCTTAGTTTACTGGGCTTCGTTTCCTATTCATAAAATAGGAATGTCTAACTACTTATAACTTACAAACCAGTTCTAAGGCAAATAGATAATTCTAAGCAAAATAACAAGAAATTTAACTTACCATTTAACAATAATATCATACTGGGTAATCTTTGAACTGGGCGAATCATTAACTCGTCTAACGACTGTCTTCCGCATTCGGGTTTACTCTGACACCTCTAACAATAACATTATATAAAATTCATCAAATTAAACATTTTAGTCACATCATCATCGGAATACATTAAAATAATTTATAATGTTAAAGTAAATTACACCTTTTCCAGCACCACACCTTGTTATTAAAAAAACGTTTTGGATCCCTTTCGGAGGCCTATCGCAGGTTCAGGTCAACAGATATAATTCAAATGTTTAAACAGAGATTCCTCTCTGTTTGAATTATATCCATTTAAAACTTGAAGCAAGCCTCTAAAAGCAATCAAATGCATTTGTCTTAATAAAGAGGTGTGGTACTGAAAAAGATGTGATTTTCTTTCAGCTGGTTCCAGCTTTAATAGAAGCGTCTTTTGAACATTAAGTTAATTCATTTTAAAGCAATGACAAAAAAATGTAAGCATAGTAGTCATATAAACTAGTAAGCATAGTAGTAGTTCATATAAACTAGTACTAAAATCATATATAAAAAATAAAATTAAGTGTAGTAATCAACGTTTACTACATTTTAATTTTATTCAATTTTGAATAAACTAAAATAAAGATAGAAATTTTAACAACCAACTAAACAGACTTATGGGAAACAGTTGTGATTGATGTAAATTTTGTAATAATAGTTTAAAAACATGTTTTTAGTTTTATTTATTTATTTGAAGCGACTTATTAATAAAATTTTTATGAAATTTATCTGGTTTAAACTGTATGCCATTTCAAATTTTTAAGATTCTTTGCATTAATATATTTACATTGGGTTTAGTTTTCAAATTTTCATTCTTCAATTTATTTTTATCTGTCAATTTTGGATATCATTCTAGAAAATATATAATCCACATAAACAATTTTTCCCCACATTCTTGCTTGGCTAAGAGGGCCTTTTCTTCCATACCCATCACAGACTCACGATGAAGGTGGCCAGGCAATGTGAAAGACGGGATTCAAAATATATGGAACTAACTACCCGTGAAAACTTTAAGAGAGCCACTCGTGGAAATTGAACTTGGGCACCCAGGATGGTAGGCCATAGTCTTAACCACCTTGCCCTTGTTGCCACCAAATATTATTTTTGTGGTTTAAATTTTTTAAATAGATTTTTTTTTTCGTTTACCGACATTTCTAATATTTTTCTATCTGTTATATTCAAAATAATCAAACATAATCAAAATACAAATTTTAGTCAATCTATTCTCAGATTTCAACATTATCTAAGATTACAACAAATTGCATCTTTTACGTAAATATATAAATATATGTTAACAAATTCTAATAAAAAGAAAATACATATAATGTGTCTTACTATCTTTAGAAAATAATTAAAACAATAAAACTTCTTACTTTTAAAAATGCATGAAATCTCGGTTTAGTTTGATCACAATGGATTAACACTTCCTTAGTTTTTTCAAAATAGTTAACGAACGGTGGATAAGCTTTTAAAAAGTCTTTAGACTATCAGAGGAAAAAGATAATGTATTATAACATGTTATACGTTTTAAAATAATAATAAATTAGACTTACGTATTTGAGAATAATATTTCCGACACTTTTCTCTTCTTTCCAATTTTGTAATAAAATATATAAATCTTCGCGCAATTTGGTATGTACTTCGTACAAAGGTGGAATGTTTCCGAATATTATTTTCAATTCGGTTCCGTCTAGTAACGTTCCTCCTACTTGATCGGGTTGTTCGAGAGGTTCTTTAAACATCTTAGTTTTATATACAGATTGAAAAAATTAGTAAAATGTTTATGAAAATAATTTAAATAATAAATCATATATTTATGATATTCTTAAGATTTTTATAAAATGTATGGCATTACTGCAAAATTTCTGAAAAAATTAGATGATATGTTTTTGATTTATAATATTCAATACTTAAATTATCAAAGTACTGAATATATATATATATTCTCATTGCATTTAAACTTGTTGCACCACATGCATGCACACAAACAATTGTAAATTAATGAACAAGTTGAATAGTAGTGTATCTAAAGAAAATCTTTAATTATATTATTATTTATTGATTCATTCATTTTAAATAACAAATACCTTATTTACTTGCATATAAGATGAGGTTTTTATTCATTTTTCACTGCTTCAAAAACCTAGGTTGTCCTATACGTGTGAGTGAAGGATTATTTTCATTTTTGTACAATTTTTGTAAACTGTGTATTCGCATTTTGTACTGGATTCTTACCTTCTGGTGTTTAAAAACAAAAGTATTTTATCTGGATCGTTTGAAATCGTTCTTGTGTATTGTCAGGAGTAAAGATGAATAGCAATAGGAAAAGCAAAGCTTTTGAATTGAATTTAAAAATTACGTGGGAACACGATATAAGTTTTAATTCATTCCCATGTGAAAACATATGTATATTTGAAATCAGAATTCTAAGAAACTCTTAAGTTTAATCAACGAAGAGTGAATTCCACTGTTAATAATTGGAAAAAAGGTTCCCGATTGTCCAGCTTTACGTGAACAAATTATATGTCGACTTTACAAGATTTTTCCTTAAAGTTTAAAATGCTAGTAATTTTTGTGGGACAATGTGTGCATTTATGTGCATTTGATATTTTATTTGTGATTAAACAAAATAAAATTAGAATTGTATTAATAAATCTAAGTTTCTTTATTTTGATCTTTAAAGTCACACCTCGTCCTATATGCGAGATCATCTTATATTCGAGTAAATACGATACTTAAGTTTAGTAAAAACTTAAGTATTTACTATTTAAAATGTAGTATTCAATGGCAATACGAGTCACATACTTACCGTAACAATAGTTTTCAGAATACCAACATAATTAGTTTCGGTCTGCAATAATTCTGTACAAACTTGCTGCCTGGGTGTCATAAGTTTATAATCTGCAATGGGTTTTAATGGACTTAAATAAGAATTTTCTAAAGGAGAACCTATAAAATAAAAGAAAAATTTGTATATAAAATGTCCATAAATACATGTATATAAAAAAATTAGATTAAAAACAAATAGCATTTAAAAAAAAAAATTGAGTTGCCTAACTTTCCTGGATGCTATGAGATTTTATTTTAAAATCACTTTTTAATTATTAATCATAAATAAATAAAACAAATTGTGTGTGACACCATCTATTACTAAATTTTCTTATAAAAACTTTATATATTTTTAATCATCATAAAATAGCAAAGGACTTCATTTTGAGGGTAGAGATGAGTTTTATAAAGGTCTGTAAATGCTAACAAGTAAAATCTTCATTAAGCCTAACTCCACATGACAAATGACACATAACCCCTATCTATCTCCCCTCCTCAACCTTTCATCACCAAAATTTAATAGCATCAATGGCCCATGTACACAAGCTACCATGCTAAATTTTATTTCTTAATTTTCACTCCATTCTAAGATATTAAACAAAATAGACGCAACACACACACATGGATATTTTTTCATTTTTTGGGTTTAAGGAGTCTCAAAACATGGAGATTTGCAAAATCTCAAAGGGTAAAATTTGATACGATTCCAATATTTTCCCTTGTTATGTATACATAACCAGGAAAGTAAAAGAACTACATTACGCCAAAAATAATCCTTGTAAAATTAAAACCAATTAATATATACTGGTATGTGACAGTAATACACGACATAAATGGTATTCTTAATTTGGAAATATATATTAATGAATCTTCAAATTCCAAGTGGTGCTTTCAAATATTGGCAAGTACTACTAACTAGCTATTGACTTATTCAATAGCATTTTTAAAAAGACTGCAACACACGTGATCCAATTGAAAGCGATTAAAATCAGATAAATTAGTCAAGAAATTCATTACCTTTATAACAATCTCTTAGCACAGAGATATTTGACTAACAAATTACTGTAAAACTAGCAAATATGCTGGGCAAAAAGTATTAACAAATATTAAAATTATAACCACATTAAAAGTTTGGTTATTTTAAGCTGCACATATATATACACACAGCCTAAAATCAGCCTAATATAATATCAAAAGTGTCAATTGAATGCCATTAAAAACTCTCTTTAGATAAATAAATTCTTAAATTATTATTAAAAAGTACATAATTTTAAATAAATTAGTAGTTAAACAAAGCATACCTATGGAAAATGAAACATCCGGTGAATATATGCCATCAAATGTCGACGAATTAATCGTGGAATTATTTCCGTCGGCATTTTGTAATTTGGACGGCTGCAGAGAATTTTCTTTATCCGACGATAATCGATAAGCAGCATCTCCGAGTTTCTTTCTTTTAGGGTAATGTGATATTGCTGGAGATGGCATGTGACAAGCTGCTTGTTCTTCCTAACATAACAACAAATTGCATGAATTAAATCACTAACAAATATAATTCGGAATAATAAAGTAAATACAAAAAGAAGTAAAATCAATGTACTCCATGTATCTTTTTTTGTACAAAAGTTTCTTGTAATTTCAAAATCTTTTTAGATTTGTTTAGTTTAAACACATATTTAACTGAAATTTTGTTTAAAATGTGTTTTTGAATATAAAATATAACTTATCATAAAATATTGGAAGTACAAAACCCAAACTTGGCTTCCCGAGCAAAACCAATTGGTGAAAAACCAGCTAAAATAAAGTAAATTTGATGGTACCCAGGAGAGCATCTGGGATTTGCGATTATCCATGTTGGATTTCCTACATTAAACAAAGGAATTAGACAAAGACGGTACAACAAAAAACGAATGGCAGATGAGAATACAGCAGAATCTCGAGTATTGAACTATATTATAAATATCGATCAACTGGAAAGTGAAATATTAAATTATGATGATCTCGAATCACTGATTATCAACCTCGTCAAATTTATAATATATCTGTCAATATCTAGGCAAATAAATGAAATTGAATTCAAATCAATATCATCAGTTAATAAAGCTATCAGCTTGTTAAAATAATCTAGTATATAAAAGGGAAATTTTGTTAGTTTGTGGCAGAACTTGACCTTTGTAGAAATGTGTGAGTTTGGATTGGCATTGAATTTTGCTTTCTTTCTCTTAACATTTTTTAAGAAATTTTTCTTGTTTACACGCTTTCTTACAAACCTGTTCTATTGTATTTTATAAAAAGAAATTTGTGAAAGCCCATGAATAAATGCAGAATAGAGTTTCCATAGCATGTATAATCTGTTTGCATGAATTTCTTTTGAATGACCATAAAAATTCATTTTAGCACACAAATCCACAACATCCCTATATATTTTTCTGAGCCTTTTTGTTAAAAAAAAATCACTATTCCAAGTACTAATCAAGCGTGCATACTCTCATTGTTGAAGTGTTTACGAGAGAAGAAATGAACTAAAAGAACATTAAATCTACATCTAAAAAAGCATGGTTAAAACCTACATCAATAAACATTCACAAGTCTGCTACAACTACTGAGTATTACAGATTTTACTAAAAAAACAAATATTACATTAGCTAGCAATTAGGCAACACCTGTAGTTATCAACTAACAAAACACATGTGTAGTTTCTAAATCTGTTCAATGTTTTCTTAAGGTAATCCAAACATTGCCAAGCACATTTAAAAAAAAAAACATATTTCTAGTCGATTTCCTTTTCTTGTTTTTCATTATATAAAACTTTTGAATTCATGTATTATTAAACTGCTTATATATTTCTATTTACATAATTTGTTAATACAGTATCCCCTTGTTATATCGCGCTTGTCGGGAGACAAAGAAAAAAGTGATATATCTAGCGGCGCAATATAACAGAGTAATAAAAATCTGGGCATATACTAAACAGATTATACATGCTATGGAAACTCTATCCTGCATTCTTTCATCAGGAAGTGTTTCTTGATGTACAGTAATTGGAAATTTAAAAAATAAATATCGAACATATAATAGAACTTCAAAACTTATGAAATTACAAAAAGCAAAATAAAGTTAATACGGTATGAAAATTTTAGAACTTTCTGTTCAGAAATAAAGAAATCTTTTTTTTTACACATTTTGTTGTAGATTCAAAATTTCACACCTTTATGTAAATTAATCCAATACTGTCAAATTACAAAAGGTGTAAAATTTCGAATTCACAGAAACTTGTATATGAGGAAACAGTACTTAAAACCAACAAACAAATAATAATAATTGATCTGCCCATTTGTTCTTCTTATTTAGATCTTGACAAATTTATTGTTTCACCTGCAGTGGTAGTTTCAAGAACAATAATAGGAAGAAAATTCCATATTTTGTTTCGAGAAGAAATTCAATGGATATTGATATTTTAAAATTTACCGACTTGAACGCTTTTAAAATTTGGGAAACCAAGAAAAATACTATATATCTAAATCTGCAACATAACAAGGGGCTACTGTTTAAGCTAAAATTAATAAGAGAAATCATACTTTTGTATTATAGAATTTTTAAAAATCATATCCTCATTCCCAGGAAAAAAAGCAGTTATTAAATCCATTGTATAGTGTATAATAAAAACTATGGTTTAAAAATCTGTATTTGGCAGAAGATAAATTTAACACAGCTTGTAAGACTTAACACACAAACAGAGCAAACATTTCGAGTGAATACTTGATAAAAATTAAGACATTATAGCTCACTATATATGGAGATTTAAATCTTAATTCGTATATATTTGCATGTATTATATCAGTAAATTCACAAAATTTTTAAATATAAAAAATTTACCTGTTTAAAATTATAAATTACTTCGTCGGCACAAGCATCCATTTGTATACTGGCCCAAAACCACTGAAAATAATTGAAGAAAATGTTAATAATAAGTCCTTTCACAATAATCTCAAATGATAAATTTTATATCAATTAAATATACATTTTTAATGTATAAATTTCCCAAATAATTTGATATCTTTTTATCATAAAAATTAATATATAGTAGTATGTGCATAAAAATTATGTACAGCAAAACCCGTGTAAACTGAAATCACACAACACTGAATATTTTTTCTGGTTTGACAGGTGTCCGCTCTGAAAAGTTCTTTTTTTAACACGAAAAAATTGCTCTGTTTTGAAGAATTTTTCCAATTTAGTCACGTTTCTATTTTATTCAGATTTTACCATATTACATAAATTAAAATCCATTTATTTCTCATCAATTCATTAACAGACTCTTAAAATAACATATTTTTTTTAAATGACCAATAAACAAAAATCACTCAATATACATTTCTTTGACTCCCTCCATCCTTTGGACACTAAGAGGTTCCCAACCCTTTCTTAAATCATACCCATTATGGATTTGATCCCCAATGCAGCAACCTGTTGGTGAGGAATGGGACCCAACTTATCCCAGATAGACCACCTCCAAAAAATTCTTTTTGACTGCCCTAATTTGCGGACTTAAGCCCAATTGGTCTTGGTCTAATAAATGCACTTGTCCCTGAAGGTCGGAGCTCTGATGCATGTATATGCTTGTCTCGAAGATTAAGCCATGCATGTCTAAGTACATACCGAAATAAGGTGAAACCGCAAATGACTCATTAAATCAGTTACGGTTCCTTAGAGTGTACTTTCCTACTTGGATAACTGTGGTAATTCTAGAGCTAATACATGCATCAGAACGCCAACCTTCAGGGACGCATTTATTAGACCAAGACCAATTGGGCTTAGGCCCGCAAATGGTGGCGACTCTGGATAACTTTCCAGGTGAAAAATAAAAAAAACTGTTTTTTCTGAATTGTTTCTTAATTTGCAGAATATCGTCACCAGTATAATAAGTCCTAGTAGGCAATTTATGTAAAAAATAGCAGTATTGATCTTTAAACTGGCCGTATAAACCGTTCCATCATTCTTTAGGTGTCAATACACTTTAAAAAACAACAAAGTAACATATAGATGGACAGATGGCTGAGATTGTAAAGACATCAGCCTGTCAATGTAAAGGACTTGGGTTTGTGTCCAGATCAAAAACTTCAGGAATTTTTAATGAGCCCTGTACATGTTAGGCCCTGCTCCCTTACCTGCTATACATAAAATTAAAAAGGGCCTCTTAGTGCCCTTGGGTTGGAAAGAACCTACAGAAAAAGACTGATTTTGTAAGTTTCAAGCATTATTCGTATGCTTTTATATTGTAATATGTATTTTCTTTAACAAGTCAATTAATAATAATTCATAAATATAAATTTAAACAATTTGTTTATAGATTACCTCAGAAGTTACTAAATGGGTTTTATGATTCAAACTGTCAGATATACTTTCGGGAATTTCTGTGCGCTCTTCCAAAACTAGATGTGTGCAAGAATGATCAATTGTTTCGGATACTTTTCCACCTTAAAAACAATAAATAAAATGAATATATAAACAGTTAAGAATTAATTTATATAGAAATTTTTTAAAGTTACACAATTTTTTAAATAACACACAAGAATTTCAAACAAAATATTTTTATCAAATATTTTAAGTTTATTCCAGAGTATAAAATGTAAAAATTTCATTATAGTTTAAAAAGCAATTGAAATGTATATACACAATTAGTTTTACTATTAATTAATAGTATATAATTGCAATTTAACGTTTTTCAAGTCTACATCAGGATAAACGAAATTGTGATTTATCTTCTATTTTATACAATTATTATAAAGTAACATCAAATTAAAAATATTAATAAGAAGAATAAAATAAAATTTTAAATGAACACTGATGACTCCCTATTCAATTGCATGTCAATTAAAATTTCTCTAACTTATTTCCGTGTGCCATATTGCTATAACTTTAAAATTTCTAGTACACTTCACAAACTTTTTTCTTGTACACATTTTAAAATATGTATGCAGAGTATATGAATGGAAATTACTATACATATTTATGTCACATTCTAATAATTATCAAACTGTAGATCTTTAGGATATAAATATGAAATTGACCAACAAATAAAATGAAACATTAAAACACAAACTAAAGTGCAATTAAAGAAGTGTGTATATTTTGTTTAGATTTTAATCAATCAAATTATACAAACTTGCATTTGTTGATACAATTAAAACTCTAATTTCATATCAATTAACAATTTTAAAAAAACACAAATGAGATAGACAGAGGACCAAAAATACTAAATTGAAAACAATGATAATATAAGAATCCAAAGACTACAAATATACAGGGCATTTATAATTAAAGTTCCATTTTAAAATGGCCATAAAATGAAAACTACTGGACAGAATGTTATCAAACTTGGTAATATAGTGTACAGGACATCGTGGGATTTCCGCAAAAAAAAAATAGTTCAAGAACTTACCACCAGCAGGGAATGGCACTGTACACAATATTGTTAAACAAAATAAGACAGGAAGACTTTAGAAACGATTAAAAACATTTTCAACCAATATGTGTTACAGAGCATGTTCAATGTGGCATCCACCATTTTCTGAAAGCAAGTTAAATCGCATTACTGTGTTCTCAACAGTAGCTCTTAGCATATCAGGAGGAATTGTTGGTGTATTGCATTTTTCAATTCTGCCAAATTGTTCATTTTTATTTTCAACCGATGTCTTCGTGTCTTATTTCGTTTAACAATATTGCATACAGAGCCATTTCCCGCTGGTGGCGAGTTTTTGAACTACTTATTTCGCGGGGAAATAAAATCCTATGACATCATGTACACTATTACCAAGTTTGATAACGTTCTGTCCAGTAGTTTTCATTTTATGGCCATTTCAAAGTGGAACTTTAATTATAAACAGCTCGGTATCCCTCGTATAACATGGTAGTTACATTCCGAAAAAGTGTAGTGTTCTGCAAATCTGTACTATATAAAACAAAGGACTAATGCAAAACCCAGGGTTAAGTTCCAGAAGTTAACAAAAGTGTACTATTCTTTTTTGTTACAAAGGAAATAGGTTTATTAAAGCAATCGATAATTAATTATTGATCAGAAAGAAATTGACAATCACAAATAAAAGTACTGTATTACACATTAATATTAATTTTAGTTAAATGAGGGCATTTTCTTTTAATAAAATATTGTCATCTTCTTGGTTTTTTTGTTGATCTTAATCAGCATTATTGGCAACATTTTTATATTTTTTATTTTTATCATAAAAAGTTTTCATGGACAATGAAATAAAAGTATGTTATTAATTGAAAATTTATTCTAGCAGGTTGCATTTGGTTGAGTGCAGAGTGACTTTTTGCCAGAATTTCTGTTTGAATACTGAATTGTTCGAGTACAGAGATACTGCCATATTTTGTTTGCCATTTTACGAACGATTGCTTACCTACAGTTAAAAAAAATTTAATAGTGCTTATCTAAAAAATGTTTAAATAAACTTTACTAAATATCAAGATTAATGTATAAAAACAAAACACAGTGATAGTGTTAAGGGTTAAAGTTCAGAAGCAACGATGATGACACCTGGTTGATAGAAAAGGTAGGACAAGAAAAGAAATTGTACTATCAGTTTTCATTAAAATAAACCTGACAAAAGACTCAAAATAATTTGAAAATTTCAATTATTCTAAAATTTGTGGGTAAATTCGAGATGACACGTGTTTACTCGAATAGAAAAAAATATCAAATAATGAAGTTTACACTTAAAAAATTGTGAAATTTTGTACGGAGGATTTCCAAAACAGTTTCAGAGCGGAACTGGAAGTCATATTGTATGGGAGATATCCTCAATAATTTTCACAAATGTTTTATTTTAGTTATTCTATTGATTCCTAAAAAATGTCTTCAATAGTTCTGATAGATTATTGTACTTTAGGACTTATTCATAAAAATGAATTAACTTTGATCAGATTTTTACAATTTCTTACATCCCAATAGAAGATATTCCACATTTTAAATATTAAAATTATGAATATTTGAAAATCACATTAGAATGAATCATTATTGGGAATTGAAATCACGATAGCTTTACTATTAAGATTAAAAATGTCATCAGATTCTACTGATGTGATAATCCACTATAATAATGTACTCACTCTAAAATTCTTAAGGGTAATTTATAGAAGAAACAAATTATAAATTAACTGTAGTCATTAAATAACAAAGAAATACTATAATTAAGAAAGTCAAAAATTACAAAAAATCTTAGAAATCATCAGTATGAAATTTAACAGATTTCTACTTTACATATTGACATTCTGCAACAAAATGCAAAATTTATTTGATTTATTTAACAACGACATTTGCCAAGTTTTTGTTATTTTGTTTGCTTGATTTTAACGATTATATTTCGTATCATATTCATTGAATCCAGAATTAACTATTTCAATTTAACAGTTCATCAATCCAGCACATCATGTAATCTAGTGTCCTCTGAAGAGCAGCAAATAATCTAGAATTGTCTGATAATAGTCTGGTTTGTTTGAACACACGGTGTGCTAAAAACAATGTAGTCTACATTGTATTACGCCAAATAAACATTGCTCTGTTACAGCTAGCACTTGCTTTACATTTAGTAACATGTATCACTGATTTATTTCTTCCTCACAGGCCAATGTAAAGAGCACAGCAAAGAAGTTTCTTATACTCAGAACATGTTTAGCTTTTGAAACCATATATATACAGTACACCTGGAAAATATTATATGCATAAGAATTATTGTGAATATTGATTTTGTGCACTATTTTTGCAATTTTTTCAATCAATCTTAACACAGTATAGTTATGCATTGTATTATGTTCACTGTGATTAAAGAACGTGTGTAAAGAAATCAGCAGCATACAGCAGCATGCATGCTTCTGATTTCTTTCATGCATGCTGCTGCTGTACACTGGTACAAAATATATGGCAATATCTGCAACATTCAGATTGCATACAACTTACCAAATTTTTCTAAAAATATAAAAATATTCAGTAATCTGGTACCATTCTGGTCCCTTGGTTGCCAAATTAACAAATTTCTTTTATGCTTAACATAGCAATATTATATAAAATTTTACTTGCCATTCTGAACAGCAAGTTCTTCCATATGAAGTTTCTCATCATTCTTAAAGCCCAAAAATGTTATATTACATCCACAGAATGGCTGCAATTTTAACTTCATCTGAAAAATTATTATTTACAATTTAAAAATATATTTAAGTTAATATTTAATATATTAAAAATTATTTCGAATCTTTAACTAAACAGATTTGAAGGAGTTTAGTTATTAGTTATTAATGAATTCCTAAATATTTCAATAAACCTAAGCAAATCACAGAGATGCAAATGAAAGTACAGTGGACCTTCGTTATAGCGCTGCTCACTATACCGTGCACTCGGTTATAGTGCAGGCGATATTCGCAATGCGATAAGCTCAAACACGTTTATACAGATCGATGCAGCATTAGCGAGTACTGCATTTTATTGTTACTGCATATTGAGTAATTGTGTATGTATTGAGTTCCTGCATGTATTTTGAATGGTGTTTAATTATTGTATGCATGATGAGTAAAAGAAAAGCTTGACATTATTGCTAAAGTAAAGAGGTGAACTGCGTTACATCACACCGCTCGGTATAACGCGGTTCACCTTATAACGCGGGTGTTGTTTCCCGCCCGACATGCGCGTTATATCGGGGGTCCACTGTATTAATACTTGAAAATATTAAAATTCATTAAAAATATCTCCTGGTTTATTTAGAGCTGTAATATTTCTGTCATATATGCTGGAAAATACAGTATTTTGAAAAATATACAAGATATTATTAGCATCTACATACCAAGTTCTCATCATTTATAAAATTACTTAAATCTCTTCTCTGTGACCACATTTCGTATATCCATTGTTCTTTCATAATTGGTGTGCCAAGACTAACGGCGTACTGAAATTACAAGATTTCAATATTTTAAAATTTAGTTACTTAATATAGGCTTTAAAGACAGACTTACCCTATATTTTTCTCCAAGCGTTGAATTAGCAATAACATGAGTTGTCTTAGAACTAAATTCTTTTTTCACGCAGCCTCCCATGTGATGAACTAAAGTTGCCATTTTATTCTGAAAAATTCAAAAATGCTTTTCTTATATATATATATATATATAAATTTTATTATTTAAACTAAACTAGTGTTAAATTAACAATTAATAAAATGAAAATAATTTTGAAGTGTACTTTATACTGTTGTAGTGTAATTATTTCATGAGCTTTCATTGAAGATTTTTAAGGACTGTATTATAATTATTTTTATATAGTTAACATTTTACTATGTACTTTTTGTGCCTCAATATGCCATTTGAGTGTATTCTAGAAACCATATTCTTGTATTGCTATAATGTGAACCTTACTGGGTTCAAATTATAGCAATTTTTATGCAACATTTTTCTATGGGAACATTTAATTAAGACTGTAAAACTGCAATAATTGACAATAATTTATATTCCTTATCTAGTCTATTAGTTTACAATATGTACCAAATCATCAGTAACCTGAAAAAGAGAGAACCTGATCTATATTGAAATTTTTCTATACATAAATTAAACTATTTACAATATAGACAGAAGAATTAGCTCATATAGCTGATATAGCTGAGGTATTTATTAGTGCACACTTACTATTAGAGGATGATTATTATTTCTATTCTTTGGAAATTGTGTATATTATTATTAGATTCATTAATAGTCAAAGTGGAAAAAAATTACCAAACTATAATGCAACACTCAACTCATACAAACACACCTTATTTCAACATACAATAAGAATGACAGTGCTAATTAGAAAGTGTAATTTTACAGTTTACAATAAGCCTTATCTTCCTCAAAAAACAGATGCTTATTATGAGAGAGTACTGTCTATAAGTACTCTGAATAAGTGAGTATTCTGTAAGTCTGAGAACTTTTTTCATCTTAAAATTGTGCTGTTTTTTAGAATATGGCATCTTTAAACTTTTCTTCAATAGTAAAAAACTTCTTTCACTAAAGAAATATAACTTAATTTTTTTTTGTTTTGACTCTGTCCTGTGGACATTAAATGGGAGTTTTCCCTAGGATCATCATGGGCTCAGTCAGGCAAAGGTACAGGATCCAACATACATGGGACAGACAGCCTGTATAGAACAAAAATTCCTGAAGTTTTATCGGCCTGGATTCAACTTGGGTCCTCCCAAGCGACAGACCAATGCCTTAATTGGCATTGGTAAAAACTGATCTGCCTGGCTTTCATATAAACAAGGAAGTAAGGCAATTATATTCAGTTAATAACCAAAACTAAATTGTCTATATAAATGTACAGAAAATTTAAAACATTTGATTCAAAAAACTAAAAATTTTTCCAAAATCATTGTCTTGTATAAAGTATAGAAAAACTTTATAAACTATTAAAATAATTTACAACCAATGTATTACCATAACTGTTTTAGAACGAAATCCACTGAAACAGATCACAAAGTCTTTCATCGAATTTGTATAAAGTGGACGGCTATTTCTTGGAAATGCCTATTTTTAAAGAACATATATACATGAATAAATACGTTTAATAATGTAATTTACAATTTATATAAAAATCAAATTGTATCTTACCAAATTGTTCTTTGCCGACTGAATTATTACAGTCGGACCAAGAATTGTACAACCAGCGTTATGCAGACGATCATAAACTTCGTCTTCAAATTCATTAAGTACAAATATCATTTTAAACTGGTTATCATTTATAAACTCTGTTCCATTTTCACTGAAGACAACAGGAAAAGCAAAATGCTACAAAATAAAATTACAATATTTCTTAATTTAATAAAATAAATTCAAAGAAATAACATTATTATTAATAACCATTGTCGGATACGATATACTGTACATACGTTTTTAACTGCCTATTTTCAGTAATAATTATTATGCTAAGTACTTATAATTCTAGAACTAATATAAAAATTTCAACATAATACACATTAACAGATGAAAAAAAAATTAAAGTTTAAGAATATTAATAATAATAAATAAATGTTAGATGCAGTAGCAAAACCAGAGGGGGGGCAGCAGACCCCTTTACCTTGTAAATGAAGAAAAAAAAAATTGATTAAGTATGGGAAAACATCTGAATGTTACATACAAACACACACAAATAATAATATCTAAGAGTTTACTATTCATCTACAGCACTAGTGGCCATATGCCTACATCTATAATTTCACAGGTAACTAAGTTTGCACATTCTAACATATTAAGCTCTTAAATAGTTACTGAGAGATAATCTAAAGCAGTAATTCTCGACCTTTTTTTCGTCACGGTACACTTTTAATAATTTAAAAATTTGGCGGCACATGCGGTTACTTCGGTAAATACTGGAGGACAACCGGTCGATTATTTAGGTCGCATTTTCTAAACGTCTTGGTAACTACAGGCAGCTACCGGTAACACCGATAACTGCAATTTCCAAACACGCCCTAGGAAGTAGGACCGATTGAACTACTGATGATTGTCTGACGTCACTTATGTATGAGTATTCGCAGCGGCGGCACACTTCAAAAATTTCGTGGCACACTAAAGCGCCGTGGCGCAGTGGTTGAGAATCACTGATCTAAAGTGAAGATAAAGAAAAAAGTTTGTATATTGGTTAAGGTTAGTTAGGGTTTCTCATTTCCCGGTCTTTTGCTTGTCCTGGGATTTCGGGAAAAAAGTGAACTGTTTCCTGGGATCCTGGAATATAATTATTTATTTTTAAAATATAAAAAATATCTTGAAATTGAATGACATAATTATTTTTCATTTTTTAAAGTAATTTAATATGTTCTGCAACATCCAAAATCATAATATTAATAATGCTGTGTAAAATATATATTAAAATTACCTTTGAATTACATAGAAATTTTCACAAATAGAAAAAAATTTATTAAAGTTTGTCGGAAACTGCTTACAAAAAAATGCCTTTGAATTGAGTTGAAAATTTAAAAAAAAATGGACTTAGAAGGTAATTTTCGTTTTTTAAATAAAACATAATATAAAAATTTACAATAATATTTTGTAAGATTTTGAAAACCAAAGATGGTCAATACTCCAATCACTCAATCTGGTTACTATTTTAATAATGAAAAGTCTCGCTACTGAAAATGCCCTTTTTGATTCAATCAATGTGAGTGAATAGTTTTTAATGCATTTAACAGAAGAAAGGTGTTATGCATTTTTTCACCCGTAGCCTGGAAGATTTCTAACAGTTTTAGAGATGCATTACGGTGCTTCTTTTGTCGTCTAGTATTCTTGATTTGTCTACTTCGGCGGCATCAAGCTTACAGCCCGATAATTTGGCAGTTTATTTGGCTTTAATAATCAGGTTTATGAAGAAAAACTTCATACTTGCATACTTCATACTCGTTGCCCAATTTGCACAACCTGGCATAATGCAGTTATTGAAGCTACTAGGCATGGTTAAAAATTAAGATAGCATATGAATAATTATTCCAGATATTATAGGTTCTGACAAGTAAAGAATTTTCAGAGTCCTAACACAAATAGGCTACATATTGATTATTGACAATCTGTGATGTGCCATAATAAGCAAAAATTTTAAAAATCTAATAAGCAGGCTTAAAATTAATAAATACAAATGTATTCTGACAGTTTATGAGTTAATTATGCTTTCTATTTGCAAAATTTCCTCAAACTTAACACAAAAAAAAATCCTGTTTGAGAAATCCTAGTTAAGGTTTACAAACAAATATGCATTGTAATAGAACATGTTGCTGAGAAAACACTATTTGACAAATATCGACGAGGCAATTTTGTATGGCATTAATGAAAATGTTTGAGAACAATTCAAAAATAAACAAAAACAAATCTGTCTGACTTATGACGAATACTACAAAAATTAATAATTAAACAAATAAAATCAAACAAATGTAAACAGAAGCCGAACAATCTGCCAGACGTTTAGTGGATTATATTACGTCTAATTAATAATCCAAAACGAAACAATTTAGCTTGACGTAGATGAAGTAGCCATTTAGTGATAAATTTAATAACTTTTTATTTTTAATCTAGAATACTCTAGAAGAAACCCAAGCTACCCGTACGGTTACATCAAAATTAATTAATTATTTAACAATTCCGAAAGCAAAGATAACATAATCGGAAATGCAACTGTACGGTAAGGGGGAGATGCGGGTTAGAGTCCAGCTTCAAGCCAATTCTTTCCTTACAGCATTCCTATTCTAAACTATAATTTTTTAATTGATTACAAAATAGCAGCTACCTCTAGCCAAACCGCTTTGTTTTGGATTATTAATTAGCCTTAATATAGTCCAGTAAACATCCAGGAAATCATTTGGCATTACTGATGTATAAGGTAATGTACATACATTATTATACATCAAAAGAAGAATTTGAATTTAAAATGCTTGTAGGAAAAAACTGATTAAACCGAATCAAAACTATAACATGCATTGTTTTTTCCATAAAAGTATATTTTTGTTTTAAATGCATTCACTATTCTATTAAAGTTTTTATAACAATAAACGCTTATTGTAATAATATTTCTTTAAAAAAGTTTTAAATAAATTTACCTGTATGGCTTCTTTAACTTCAACATTTTCTTTCAATTCAGAACCCACAAGACAAATTTTTATTTTTTTATCCTCTAAAATATTTAAATTTATTTTAATGTATAGATAATCGAAAAAAGAAATTTAATTATATAAAAATAAAGCATAGAGTTTTTACCTTCCATTTTTTCACATTTATTATGGCTATTAATATCTTGTATTGCCTGGAATTATTTTAAAAATCATTATATTATAATTTTGAAAGATTTTCTTTTATGACATTACGTTAATTTAAATAAGATTGAAATAAAAATATTTGCAACCGATAGCATCAAAAGCCAATTCGGGTTTAATGCCCGCATATAAAAACGACAAAAGGCTCGAGATCTTTACACGAAACTGCCACCAATAAACATAATCTTCAACTTAATAAGAATAAACTTCTGAAATTCAGACAGCACACAGTTTCAGCATACAAAAAGATGATTACATATGTATGTATTTGAATATGTTTTTTCACACACGCAAACACATAATATACAGAATTAATCAAAAACGACAGCACAAAAGCAAAGCCTATTGGTATGTCACCAACAGTGCTTACGTCATGCATGTGTAATGTGTATGTGAAATTTGGCGAATAATTCTATCATTACTGTTGCTATATGTTATTTTAGGTATAAATAAATCAGCTTTACTTTTAAACCCTTTTTTTTCAAATAATCCAGTATAGATTTATATATACACAACCCCACAAAATAACCTTGAATAGCATGTTATTTCAAATCAATTTCTAGCTTATCCTTCAATAATAACAAACAAAAAATTTTGTATACTTATAATTATTTTATATTAGTAAACTTTTATTATAACTGGAGATTTTACGTTAAAAAATTTTTATGTTGATAATACATAAAGTTACGAGCAGTCGAAAAAAGAGTGTGCGACAAAAAATACAACCTTGGACAGAGCCATTGCTGACAAACAATACTTTAGATAATGCATTAAATGACCTGTTCCTAAATATGTAAATGAGCCAAAATGAGTTATTTGCATATTTTTCCATATTTATATTATGGCGGTGTATTTGTTTAATGAAAATGGTACCCGGTAAGGGTGCAAGTGTTGATTTACGTGAAGTGATTATCATCCTTATTAGACAGGTTAAATCCTTAAGAAAATTGTAAAGGAATTAAAAATTGGTAATTCTACAGTATAGGGTATTGTTTCAAAATATCAGGAAACTAGTAAAGTTCATTTAGAAAAATCAACTGGAAGATCAGCAACTGTAACAAAGACTGATCACAAGCACCTTCGTGAAATAATAATAAAAAAATTGAGAGGCATCACTCTGAATTAGTGAATGAATGAAAAAAGTTACAAAAGAAATTCGTACCCATCTGCACAAACATGGCTACAGCTTCTACCAGGTAAGAAATTATTATTTTTACTTAACAATTGTAACATGTGATTTGTTTTCTTAGACAAAGGCAAAAATTACTTCTCACAAAAACACAAATAAAAGACCAATTGAAGTGGGCCAAATAGCACCAATGCTGGACACAACAGCAGTGAACGCAGGTTGTTTTTAGTGATGAAGTGAAGTTTGAAGTCTGCATCAGAGGCAATAGAAATAAAGTCAATAGAAAGCGAGGAGAGACAATCTGTCGCGAGTGTCTACGGTGCACTGTAATATTTCCAGCAAGTAGGATTGCACATCAGCCCAAGATGTGGGAAATTTGATTTCGTTGAGGGATCGGTAAATGCAGCAAAATACCAATAAATTCACGAGGAAAACCTATTATCATCATTAGAAAAATTACGATATCACAGACATTTTATTTTCCAGTAGGATGGTGCAAGTTGTCATACTGATAAAACCAACAAAGCTTGGCTCACCCAACATAATATTAACACATTAAAATGGCCATCGAACAGTCCCGACCTTTCCCCTACAGAAAATATATAAAATAAAATGAAAAAAGCATTGAGAAGTCCTCAAGAAAGTATGGATGGTTTAAAGCAAAAAAAAAAAAAAAGCAAGCAAATTTGGGATGAAATTACTAAATGAATGCCTGGCTCTTGTTAATACAGTGAATGATCATACAATGTTATAAAAGCCAAAGGTAAAATAACTAAATATTAATTTACTGTCTGAGATATTATTTATCAGAAATTAATCCTTTTTATGCTTTTTTTTTTTGAGGTTAAAAGAATGAAACAGTTTATTTGAAAATTTTTAAATTTAATTTTGTGTTATTTTTCCGTTTTAAATTTCTTTGCAGCAGTTATTCTTTCTATTGAAAGACTGGTTTTAAGGATTACACATTTCTAAATCAAAAATTCATTTATCTTTTTTAAGTACAGTACTATACTATTTGTATTTCAGAGAATCCTGTATGTTTATTTTGTGTTTCCTATGCTACCTTGTATTTACTATATTTACATACAAATAATGTTAATGATAAATGAAGTTAGAATAAAAAAACACTAGTGTTTCTTTTTTAAATTGTTTATTTTTTGTTCCTTTGAAGTTGTGGATCCTATCAGGTATTTTTCTATGGGAGTTTTATACTGTACTTTTTTTTTTAAGTGGAGTTCTTTGAATACATCCACCAGGCAAAAAGAGGGATAATACAAAAGTTTTCATTTGGCCACAATTTTATCAAATGTTTTTATTATAAACATGTTTAAGTTTGATTAATCAAAATCAAAAAAATGTATTTGTGAAAATGACAAGCAAAATTATTTGCAAGTAATTCTTGATGAAAGTGGACAAATAAAAAACAACTTTCCACGAATGCACGATGAGCAACATTTTTAGTATTTTTCAAGTAAACCGTTAAGTTTAATAAAGAAAAAAAATGTCATTCTTGAAGATTCTTTTTAAATTTATAAATTAAGCAAATGTTTATTTTGTTTACTAAAATATAGAATTTGTTTAGAATTATTTTTGATCTTATGTAACAGTTGCAGTTCACAAATCAACGTTAATCAACATTAACCATCAAAACTTATAATATTGAAACGTGTGATTTTATTACGCGAATAAAGGAAAGGAGCTAAAAATATCAAGTGTTTTATCAATTTCATTTCTAAAGGTTATTGTTTAATTGTTATTCATTCTACTAATAGATACTTTAGTGATAAGCATAAATTTTGCTCAACAGAACTAATCATATAAGAAATACAGATCTTTGATTATTTATTAATAAACAGTCAAAGATCTGTGATAAAGGATTAAAGAGGGACAGAAGGCCCAAAATGCATTTCCTTGTATAACAAAGCTGGCATACTCAATTACAGATGTGTTCCCTGTACAATTAGTTTCCTTTGTCAAAATTTATGTTTATCGCTAAAGCATCTAAAATTTATATTCTCATCCACAATGCAATCTGTAAAACCAAATAATGTAGTTTTCCTGTTATTGAGTTGTTTAACTCGAGCGTGTCACATATTTTTATTTAAACCTTACCTTTTATTATAATGTTCAAAACTTTCTAAGTTCAAACTCATTCGACCTTTGTCTGTATAAAAGTATTTATATAATAATTAATGCTAATTAAAACTAAAAACATTAATATATGTATATTTTCTACAAGCTTGACTTTAACTATTAATATAATAAAAAAGTCACTAACCGAAATGACAAAATGTTGGGTGTGTCACCTGGTAAAGTGGCTTTAGTATGGCCCAATAAGCAAACCGACAACATAGTTCATTCATTTGAAACAAATTATATCATTGGTTTGCTTATCCAACTGTATTCAAACTGCTTTACCAGACAATATCCTCCTTCCTCATGGATATTAAGGAAATGTGATTACCATCTACTTAACATTTTATGCCATTTATTAAAATCTATTGCTATAACATAAATATATAAAAAGTAAAACAAACCACATTTAGTTTTTCCAAGTTATTTGTACATTGAACAATCAAACATATTTACAGCACATTATAGACTAAGTAAAAATAACAAACATAGTCTCAGAGTCTTCAATTATTACTTTTTTTTATCCTTGTTAAATATTTATAATTGGTAATATATACAATTATTATAAACTAAATTTAATAAAACATCTGTTTTCCACACTGCAAATGGTGATCATGAAACAGATTTAAGCCAAAAGAAAATGATTCTAAAAGGTTACGTCCAGAATATTTTTCAGATTTTAGCTCCAGCTACACGAAAACAAATTCTTTGTCATTGTCTTATTCCTAGCGATAAGTAAGAACTTCTCGAAAATAAATAATTGCCATTCACTATTTAGGTTTGTTTTACTCTCAATATATTGAGAGACGAAAATTATTGTAGATATAGAAATTATAAAAACAAATTGCACACTGGGATGTATATAATAAAATATGACCTACTTGAACCTTTAACCGGTGCATACAAAATTTGATCATCCAAAACAAACGTTTTCCTAACCCCTTCTGGGTTCTTCTTCAGGTAAATCAGCTGGATCGAACTCGAATACAAAAATTTGAACTAAGCCGAACGATGTTAAATTTCAAATGTCCAGTTCGTTTGTGTATTCTGTCACGTGATGTGTTCAAAAGTGTTCGAATTTAACCATCAACATCCAAACGGTAGTGAATGTTAAGTCAAAATACATAAAATACGTGTCTGAGAGATGAGTCGTCGATAATAATCTCACAAGTTTCCAAGTTTTTTCTTTACAAAAAGTTAAGAGTAGAATGCTAACATTCGAAAACTTAACATCGTTCGGCTTAGTTCAAATTTTTGTATTCGAGTTCGATCCAGCTGATTTACCTGAAGAAGAACCCAGAAGGGGTTAGGAAAACGTTTGTTTTGGAGGATTAAATTATGTATGCACCGGTTAAAGGTTCAAGTAGGTCATATTTTGTTATATAGAAATTATTTAAGGAGTCTGTACTGAGACTATAATGGCAGTTTTATATTGTATAAATCACTTATGTATTAGTGATTAATTGATTATTTAGCAAGTTTTTGTTTCTTGATTGTATGTAACAAGCTTAAATCTAAGGAAACTAATGCACTGTGTATTCCATATTTTCAGAATATGGAGATGCTATTTTTATTATTAATTAATCTTTTCTTTGTTAAGACAATTTTTGAAGTTTTTGGAGAGAATATTTTAAGAATTATATACAAAGTAAAACTGGTCAATAAATGCTTTAGTAATAAATGTATTTTATTACATTTCTGCAAGTCACCTACTTTTTTTAATTAATGAATTATTAATAATATTAAAATAAAAATCGGAAATTAATGACACCCATAAACAATAAATTTGTATAATTTCTCATTTCATAATTCCTGTGCCCAAAATGGAAGATTTCAACCCATAATCCGCAAACTAAAAACAACATCTTAACATATAAACATCTCAAAACGACTGCCGTAATGTATCGGGCCCAATACATTAAGGCAATCGTTTGGCTTTAACATCTTAAAATATTCATTTGCCAATCTGGTGGAAGAACACCAAGTGATCTACAAAAAAATTTTAGAAGAAATATTAAAACAAAAAACTAATAATGTTTGTAAAACGAAATGTATTGTCAATGCGAGGTTATTTATTCACAAAGTACACAGAGTCGATGCTATAAATTGTTTAAATACAGTAAACTCTTTATTAACTTGGATAAATTTTTTTTGAAACAGTACTTTAAAATTTCTTGACATTAGAAAAAATCACAATTAACAAAATGTTTTTGATATTAAAAGCCTTTGCAATACTGTTCATTATGTTACTGTAGTTACTAAAGACTATATTGTCATAAAATTTGTTTGGCTATTAAATACCAGCAATAACAAATTACAGCAGTATAGAATTTCAATTCACAAATTTCTGTATAGAGTTGATCATATAAATCATTCTCATTTTCCACATCGTTGTTGACAACTCTCCACTAATTAAGACAACCTTCACCCCCATCAATCCAAGTTAGCAGCAGGTTTACACTATATGCAATGTACAAGGATTTAAAGGTCCTCTAGAAATGAGTCAAGGAAAACTTTTAAAAAACTAGAAACCAATTTTTGGGTGTGCTTGACCAAATTCAAAGGAATTAAGAAAAATTTTGGAGCAGAATACAGATATGTACTGCTTAACAATAAACCACTTATACTATAGAAATCCCACAAGATTGTGATCTCCATAGTATAAGGTATGGGACCAAAAGTTAATAATCATACATTTTTCTGCAACAGCCTGTACAGTAAAGATCCCACAAGATTATAACAGGGCTAATGATTTGTAGCCAACTATACCTTTTCTCTGTTTAGATACATATACTGTATATTTATCACCACATTGCACATATCCTACATATAGTAACTACGAATCCGTTTCCCAGTTCAATTGTTAAGACCGACATCGTTCAAAAACATTACCTATGAAGTTTCCGGCAATTTACCAGTCGCCACCAGACTCGCCAATATTCGAAGACAGATTAGAGAACGACCGACCGACATTTTGCAGAACACACCTCCGTCGTCAAGCGACACAAACCCGCATCTCGCCCACTTTTGATTTGTTCGTACGACGAAGGCCTAAAACCCAAAGTGCCGACGACGTCCAGCAGAGATAAAATCTAAATTTAAATACACCAAAATGATCTAATGTGTCAATTAATGACTAACTTCAATCAACTGTCAGTACATGAGTAATATAAAGTGTATTCGTCTTGTCTAAATAGTGTACTTCCACGTCATTATCTCACTTTTTCTGTTAAAAAAACCAACAAGAATGACGTCAAACTTACGTAATAATGTACATTATGCAAACAAACCGAATGTACCCATAATTCACATCTTCATTTAAATATTATATTGTTATTTAGCGTCACATTTATTCACTAATTCTTCTTAAAAATACTAAAATATTTTCTTTTTTATGTTAATTTCGGGTTAATTTACCTTTTTCGCTTCCCAAATGCTAAAAAAAACCCTTTTAAAAATGCATAAAACAATTCAAAAATACCATAACGTGGGAAATATAATTCAAACTTACCCGCTCCGATAACTTGTCAAAAACTGCCAAATTCTCTAACTGTTTTATAGCCGAAATATTTAATGGTGTCAAAAAACATTTTAAAATTTATTAAAATTATATTATTATTATTATTATTACTTGTCTATAAAATTTAATGTTATTTTTATTAAATATAAAATAAAAATTGATACTTAAATATTTTAAACGATAATTATGATTTGTAGGCCTAATAGGCTTACGAATAATTTCCGGATTATAATGTATTAATTTTTTATAACAAATATTATTTTACATTCGTAGCTATATTATTTTACATTCATATAAAATAAAGTTATAAATTAGAAGCGAACAAATTTACATAACGAAGGTACCGAGTTCGATTCCCATTCGAGGCTACTCAATTTTGAAATTGAACGTGTTTATTTTGGATAAAAAATGCTAAATAATTAGATAATTTAATAAAAGTTTAATCTGTTAATGCTCGAAATAGTAAAAATTCTTTAAATAGCTGTCGCCGCGGCGACGGCAATTTAAAGAATTTTTGATGCGGCGCGCCGCGTCAAAAATTTCGGCGGCGTTTTCAACTGAAAAGATTGTATCGGCTCAATTTGAATTATATAACGAGACACTCGAGCGACTAACAGAATAAATAGATTGATTAATTAACACGAGAAATGAAAACGTTCAGACTTTTTCGACTCTTTCCGCCCGGTGGCCACTAAGATGACCTTATAATTGTAAACATAATGGATTGGGCCAATGGTTCTCAACCAGTGTTCCGCAAATCTACTTCGAGTGTTCCACGAAAGAAAACATTTTAAAGTATTTATTCAAATTTATTCCCATTGCAATCTACGTAGACAATTCCATGTTTTCATTTCATTCAATATGTCAAAGTTTATTAGTTTATTGCTCCATTGTTTCCTGAGAATAGTAAACATGGAATTGTTTATCAAGTTTTGAATATATTGATGCTAATGCTCCGTGTAATAAAGAAGTATATTAATGATGTTCCACCGCCTCAGAAAGATTGAGAACCACTGGATTAGGCACACAATGAGGCAACCGGGTGATAAGAGTAAGGACACGGCGTATCTCTCCAAAAAATTTCAGGGTTTTTTGATCGCTCGGATTCGATCCCGAACCTCCAGAGCGCTTTAATTTGGTACCTTACCATGAAATTCTCGTGGAAATATTTTAAGGAGAACACTACATCTAGTAAGTAGTTCTTACACAACTTTCCGTGAAGAAGACAACTTTATTAACACTTCAAATTGCGAGTAACATATTTGATCTTCATGAACTGTACGTTCTCTAAAGAGTGGCTTACAATGGTCAAGAAGTTGGTGTAGTGAGTATTCAAGCAAGGTTCCCATTTACAAAATTCGTGAATAATGACATTATCGAGAGAGCTCATTCGCGAATACAGAAACTAAACAAATTGTATATGCAAACAAATATTTTGACTTATAAAATTCGGCAATTAAATAATTGAGACGAAGATTTGGGGTTGAGAACCGCTCTCACAGCTTCTTCGAACGCCTACGAAGAAACAAAAAATGTCTCTCGTTAATTAATTAATATATAAATTAATTTATCAAAATAACAATACTTACTTCTGTAACTCCTTCTAGTAACTTAGCAGAACAATCGACATATTTAACAGCTTTAATTTTAGCGGCCATCTTCCTTCCCATAGATTTTGTCACGAATTTCGAGCCGTTGCCATTTTCCCTCAGATCCGATTTCGTGCCTAGAAATTTGGAAAATTTATATTATATTTTTATAAATCTAGAAAAATAAAGAAAAATCTAGAATTAACCTTAGTTACCGACTAGAATATACGGGGTTGTAGGACAGTAATGGATGATTTCGGGATGCCATATTGTGGATATATTCTCGTACGAGTTGATGTTATCCACGCTGAAGCACAGAAGAAATACGTCCGTCTAGAAGGCAGAATTTTTTGATTTTTTTTTAAATATTTACAATTTAAATTGGTGTATGCAAGTTAGTCTACTCACTCCCGAATACGAAAGAGGTCTGAGGCGTTCGTAAGCTTCTTGACCCGCCGTGTCCCACAAAGTCAAACTGACTCTCACGTCGTCGCACGACATGGTACACGAATAATTATCGAAACTGTTGAAAAATTCATTTTTAAAAGTTAAACATACAAACATTTGTGCTTATTTCTAGAAAATTTCGGAGTATTTACACTGTAGGAACGTATTCTTCTTCGGGAAAGGCGTTGGTTGTGTAAGAAATCAGGAGGCAAGTCTTACCTACCGTTCCGTCACCTACTACTACGATTTTGATTGGACGATTTATGCGCGACGTCATCGGTTTCCTAGAAAAATTTTTAATTTGCTTAATTAATTGTTTCGTATTAATTCAATTATACTTTTTAAATCTTCCTGCTCTAGGGAGTGAACGCCAAAAGAGGCTTTATAATAGACCCAACAAAATAGATAAAGGTCCGAGCCAACTTGCATGGCCTATATCTCTGTCCTTTATATACCGTGCATGAAAACTTCCGAGTAACTTCCCTATTATATTCTTAAAGATCCACAGCAACCATTGAGTAAAACCATTGAACACCGGTGGTGGGTTCGTGCCTAATAAGCACCCCATACTACGTGATATTTTCTGGTTTTCTTTGTATTTAATACCTGAATAGGGGCCAGTTTCCAATAGAACTCCTCCGGGAGGCACCCTTTTCTAACACATTGCTCACGCGTTGGGTTGCCTTGCCTCGTTAATTCAATACAATCACACAAAGCCTTTGATGGCAAAACTACAATCCACTAATTTAAATAAAGAACTAAATATTTAATTTTTGAAACATACAACCAACGATTTTTGACATAATTCTCATTAATTAATGGATATAATTTTCTATAAACAATTAAAAATGTGTGCCAAGTCCCTCAATTAGGCACCAGTTGCACTAGTTTAATCTAAACAAGCTGCAGCTTAGGGCCGCGCGTTACTAGCCTAGCTTAGGGCCTGGCATTTTTAAGTGTATCGTCATTTAGTGGAAAGGAAGAGCTCTTTATACGTTACATCTTAGAGCCTCAGCAAAGTCCGAAGAATCAAATATATTTATATTAAAGAATAATCGAATATCCATTTACCTTTTCGGTACTTCAAATGATGAGGATTCGATGTTTAGAGTGGTCGAAATATGTTAAAATGAGTTAAAACATTAGACGAATGGATGAAATTTGCTTAAAAATTTAATAAACTAAGCGAATTATCGTAGAAATAGATGTAAATGTTGAAAAATCAGTACATCCGCTTTCTCACTACCCATTTCCTCAAAGTTCTTACAGATACGGATGTGGAAAGCCTAGCATTTTGTAGGGGAAATAATCATGATTCAGCCATCAAATTAATAAATATTATTAAGAAAACGTCGTTTTTGCTCGTTATTAATAAAAATTCGAGCTAATTATTCTAATATGCAGAGTAATAACTGTAGAAATCTGCCACCTGAAGGCGAATCTCGGCTATGGAATCAATTATAGAAATCGATTTTAAATGGATTGCAACAAGGAAACAAATACAAAAAAACAAATCGATTAAATTCTTAGATTTACAGGAATGATATGAATTTATCTCCTTATTTTCTGCTATTTATCAAGGGCCGGATAAGCTAAACAAGTTTTAGGCCTCGCATTACGAGTAGGCCTATATATATATATATCTTAAGGCCTCGAATTTTTATATGTATCATTATTTGGTGGAGGGGTGAGACCTGTTATGAGTTATATTTTATTGCCGCAATTCTAAGTTCATCCCTGCATTAATTCTAATGTAAAATTCCGAATTTGAAGTGGATTATTGTGTTACGAACAAAAAATTTAGTACAGAATTTCACCCCTCTGGCATTTTTGGCGCTTTGGATTTTAATCTGTATGATTTTTTTCGCCGGGGACATTTAAAAAGTGTGTTTTCTCGGGACATGTTACAAATTTAGCAGCCTTCTTCTTGCGAGAAGCAACACAGAAGCTCAATTATGGTTTCCCATTAAACACATAGTTCATTGTCTTCGAGTTTCCATTTCGAAGGTTACACCTCCAAAACGGGGGACCACATTGAGCAGTATCCTCCTCATTGCTAAGGTCTCTAGTATTCTTTATTATCAATTTATATCACGTCACACTTCGATTTACGTAATACAATAGATTTATTCTAGGCACCTCGCTTACAGACTTAAACGTAACAGAAAAGTCCAATTTAGTAACGCAACACGCCGTCACCGAATCGGAACTTTCTCGTTACGTAGAAGAGTTTAAGTACGAATAAATCCTAAAATATTAGTGTCCGAGGACCTCTCGGAAACCCCCAAATAACAATTTCAAATGGAGAATTCATTTTAAAACGAAGGTGAAAGATAAACGATTTATAATTGATGTTACGCAACGGTTTCCTCCAGAAACAAGGTCACGACGAGGTCATAAATAGGACGGTGACATCGTCAATTCCTACCATTCTCGCGTAACGTCTTCTCATTCGAATCTACGGGTAACATTCCTCTTCTAGTTTACACTTTCTAGAAGATTTTATAGCGTAACGCATCGATTACGTTACGTAAATTCGAATGTACTTTTCGTTTAAAAGAGAGGAAAAAACAATTGTTTATCTCGGAAGGGTTATATTAATATGAAACATTTCATGCGACGACCTCGTAAAAATTAAGACAAGGCTAATGACAAATAAGGCCAAACAACTCCACCCTCCCGTAACAGAACAAAAAGTAACGTTTTTAATTAACGGAATCTAAATTCCATATCATTCATCTTTAATGAAGAGATTTATTAGATAATAAACGGCAATTTTTAAGTTTATTTTCGTCTACACCAATCAAAAAATATAGAAAGTGAGAGTCAAGGATGCTAAGAGAAAGGATGCGGAAGGAGGAGTTTGGTGTTTCGGATTGGATTTTTTGGAAGAAAAATCCGGAAAAATCATTTTTGATTGGTAAAAAAAACAATCGTCTTTTTGATTGATTTCTTTAAAGATTAGAAAGCAAATCACCTTGACAGATATAAAACGTGAGAAGAATTTATTAATTATTATTTTAATAAATTTAATTCCGATACTTGAAAGTAACTCGTATCAGAATTTTAGATGAGTTTCGCTTTGGAATTTTCCTATTGTCGTGTTGTTTTTTCGTTCTCGGATCTGGATTTTTTACGCTGTTTTTCTTAAATCTGAAGGTAATGAACCAGATGTGGAACCTTGTTTTGTCACGCGACTGATTTATTAGACAACGTGACGAGGTTGACAAGTTTTAATCTAAGTACCCGCATCGCCCCTCCAACCTGCGTTAGATCTTTTTGTATTTTCCATGGAGTCTATTCTCTAACCATCTCTAAAGATCCGTGCTCTAAAGTGAGTAATTTTTTTTTACTATTTTGTTGTATCTTAATGCTTGGAAGCTTGTAGAGGTTCGACGTCACCTTTCCTATCCGTTCTGAGTCCCATTAATCATTAACTCGGTAAAAAAAAATCCAGATTTCTCTTTGAAAAAAAAAAAAAAAAACTCGATTTATCATCCTTGTAAATTGATGTGTGTTCTAGATTCGCACGTGTTACAATTTTCTCCTTTAGTTCAATATTAGAATGGATGAAATCATCGAATCCTGGTCGCCTCGCCACTTCAATTGTTGGTTATTTTTTTGTATGTAACACCGAAATGGGGGCTTGCTTCTCGGGTGGCACCCTCTTTGACAGATCGCCCGTCTGTCCCGTCGCTTCGTCCCATCGATTCGATCCGATTCCTTTCTCGTTTGCCTCCTGGAAGCACTTTTTAGATAGGGAACTGGCCCCTATTTAGGTGTTAGAAACGTGAATAAACCACTTGACCAGTTCGTTGGTCAGGCACGAACCCACGACCACTGTTCGGTGGTTTTATCCACACAATTGCTGGCGGGCTGAAACTACCGGAAAAAAATCGAAGCTAGTTTCTTTTGGAATACGAAACAAATCTTTAAGAAACGTTAATAAGATTTAATCAAATTAAACAAGTGTTTACAATTTGCTTCAGGGAACACAGAAGAAGTATTCTTACACATGTATTAGATAAGGGAACAAATTGTTCATTACAAAAATAAATAAAAGGTCAAGGAGTGAAAAATTACTTTTTTTTAATTTTTAAACAATAAAATAAGTGTAAAAACTGTATTTTACAATACACATTTATCGAGTTTTTTTTTTCCTTCTTTTTCTTTTGTTCAAGCAAGGATCGTAGCGGGATCCCATTTTATGTCTTACGTTAGACGTGAGGAGAATGCAAAGGGAGAGATTATTTTATGTTAATTAAGTGTAGAAATGCTTTCCGAGAAATGCTCCATGATAAAAAAAAAGAGTAAAACAACTGATATTTATCTTTGCTATAGACCAGATGACTGTAATTGAAGGTGAGGGATCCGGAATCGAAACCAGTCCGGTCCTTCCGCTGCCGAGAATAATCATGAAAATCGAGTAAAAATTTGAAAAATTATAAATGAAATTGTTAGAAGTTAATAAAAATAATGAAAATCTACAGAATTTCGTACGAAAATGTAAATATTTAATAATAAATTGAATAGAATCCAGCGCTTCTTCAATCACGTTAGTCGCGGTCGTTACTTGCCTAAGGTGGAACAAATGGAATATAATAAAGGAACATGTCTTGCCAGTTTGTAAACAATGTAGCAAAATCAATTTAAACTTTGTGTTTAATATAATAATTTGCATATTTTAACAATAGCGCGCTGTTATGCTGACTAGCACGTGTGTAAACACGCGATTAAGCACGTGGATTGGATTGATGGAAGAAGGAAACTCATCGCTTGGGCAATCTTCCAAAGAGATGCATCTTGGGAGAACTTTCTATGGGAAATTGGTACATTTAGGTGTTAGACGCGTGAAGAAAACCCAGAAAAGTGCACGTGGTCAGCTTGTTGATCGGAGGCAAACTCATATAAGTTAGCGGTTCTATCCACTGGGTCACCGGAGAACGAATAACCACCAGTTTAATTGTTTTAACCATAAATTATGAATTACTAAACTATTAAAAATTCGGTGTTAGGAACCTCGTGATTGTTTCTTTCCGGCGGATCTATCGGATCTAAAATAAAAAATTGTGTAATTAAAATTACACGAAGCATAAACCTGTTCTTTGTGGCGCATTGAATGAATCTCAATGCATTCGAATGACTTTTTCTGATTGTGAGAGAGGAACTCGACTAAACAGCTCTGCCGATCCCCTGTAAAAGGGGCCCTACAGATGCCAATCGGTCGGGCATCACGTTTCTCATGATTTAATCTATTATTGTAAGAATATTTACAACCGATTCGGAGAAAGGTTAAAATTTACAGGCGCAATAGGCTTCACTGCATGATATATTTGTTAAAACGTGAATCCTTCGTCACTTGTTTATTCTATAAAATAATATAAATAAATAGATTTTAGGTAGAAAGTAGTCTTAAATAATGCTAAAGAATATTACACAGCAGTTTTCTACAATATTCTAAAGACGATTTGATAAATATGCTGATCCTCATCCATACATTTACCTATCAGCGGTAGGTGTTATATAACAATTACTATGGTTGTTGTAATACTGAATATAAATGGGTGTTTGCTTGCAAAATCCGCGCGAGCGAAGTCGCGGGTAACAGCTAGTAATTCTATATTTGAGTTTACAAACGTTTAGATGAAGTTTTTGTCTGTGTACAACCTTGGAAACCTCGTTATAACGTATTCTATCATCGAATGTAACGTATTATGTGGGGTAAAACTGCCTTTAATACAGACGGATAAGCGAGCCAATGACAGATTCCGTATGTGACGGGCTCTGTCATAGGCTCACAATAAAATCTAACGATTTCTTAATTGCATTTATCGAATGGGATGATCAACAAATTATTGAGGCGGAATTTTCTATAATAATCATTTCGGCTGCCCAAATTCTAATTATAAATATTTACCATCGTGCAATGCATCTAAAATCATCCGTTGTTCGTTTTCCAATAATGCAAATATTTGGGATTGTGTTGATGGAATGTAAAATATTTGTATATTTTAATTAACAATAGGGCGCCATTATGTATATGAGCACGTGTGTAAACGCGAATAATCACATGGATTGGATTGTTGGAAGGTAAAGCAACACAAGGACGACCTTCTAAGGGGGTACCCCGGAAAGTTTTTCTACGGGGACATTTGAAGAAAACTTCGAAAATTCCACGCGATCACTCCCTGGTGAGGCAAGAACCCGTGATCAAATAGATTACGGTGGTTTCGTTCACTCCATTACTGGAGAGCCAAAAAGATTTGAGAATAAATCTTGTAGGGGACGTCACCCAAGTGAATTCCATGAATAATCCTACTAGAATGTAAGCATAGAATTTCACAGAGATTGCGAATTTCTATGATTACATCCGCATGTATGTCGCAAACGCTTTTGCGATTCTATTGTCGTTTCTTCTTTCATCCATTGTTTCTTCTGAGATAATTAAAATATTTAATCTAAATGACTTAAAACTCTAGTTTAATACATACAAACGTATTTTTTCTTTGCAGAATGAAACTTCCGTTTCTAATATTAACGAGTCTCTTCTACCAAAGTCGATCGACATGCGTTCAGTACAACGTAACGGCGGTACCTTTAATGGAATCTAGAGAACTGTTAACCAAGGGGTGTTCGGAATTCGGCTTCTCTCTCTTGCAAACTCTGTCCAATCACGTCAACGATGACGTAGGAGGGATCCTGATTAGCCCCTTTGGAATTTGGTCGGCTCTTCTGATCGCGTATTACGGATCGGCCAGCAGCACTCGAATAGAACTGGAGACCATTTTGGGTATAGACAAATTGAATAAACTAGAAATCAAGGAAGTGTATAAGGATATAATACGCGAACACGCGGGATATACTTTAGCCAATCGGATGTATTTGCAACGTGGTTTGGAGCTAAATCCGTGCTCGTTGGAGGAAGAGAATGTCGGTTACGTGGATTTCGAGAACGATCCCGAAGAAGCTCGATTGCTGATCAATCACTGGATAGAAAAACGCACCAGGGATAAGATCAAGAACGTTTTACCATCCTCCAGCGTGGATAGCCAGACTCGTTTAATTATAGCGAATGCGGTGTATTTTCACGCCACGTGGCACGTGCCATTCGATCCGAGCAAAACACGATCCAGACCCTTCAGGGTATCTCTAGGAGAGGAAACTTTAGTAGAAATGATGTCTATTACCGGAAGATATCCTTATGCCATTGACGAAGACCTACAATGTTCCATTCTAGAATTGCCATACGGTGAGATGAGGGACGTGTCGTTGACGATAGTACTTCCGGATCACTTGTACTTCGGTCTTAAAGTTCTAGAACCTGTTTTAACGAGTGGTAATATACATAAATTGAAGAAAAAGCTCAGGTATAGGAACATGCACGTGGAATTACCCAAATTTCGCATGAGTCCTAGTTACGATTTAATGAACGCCCTCGAATCTATCGGATTGAGGCAAGTTTTTCAGAGGGGCCAGGCCGACTTTTCCGATTTTTTTGCCAGTGACCAAAATTTGGCAATCGACGGGGTCAGACACACGGCCGCCATCGACGTATCGGAAAAGGGCACCACTGCAGCTGCTTCGACGGTATTCCAATTCTTATCCAGAAGCGGTCAACGGGCTCGTCCTCTACCATTTGTAGTCGATAGACCCTTTTTCTTCCTAATTCTCGATAAAGAAACGGACGTGGCGTTATTTATGGGCAAGGTCTGGCGCCCAGTGTTTTAAATTCTAGAAAAAAAAAACAATCTTTCTCCAAATTTGCATACGGAAACACGCGGAAGGTCGAACGTACCAATGAGGATTTAGAGTTTAATACTTTATTTAGATAGCATTTTGCAAAGGAAATAATTGAACTGAATGGTGTTTAACCATTGGTCATTCAAAATATAATTCATGTATAAGTTTACATGGAATAAAACGATCGAAAAAATTACCTTTTTTCTCTCTATCAACGTTATACTATCTTCTAAGAAAATTTTATATATTAAACAAGAGTAAAAACATTAAAGTCTATATTATTTTAATATATATATATATATATATATATATATATATATATATATATATATATATTATATATATATATATGAAGAAATGCAATAAAGATCACAATATGAAAATAATTAGATCGAAGTTGCAGTCTCTTCGTTCATTTGCGGGAGTTTCCTGGCAGGTTTTGTCTTGATTACAAGGTATAAAAAAATAACATGATACCACTTAAAGCTATCATGAATCCGGATACATAGAAACCGGGATCGTACGATCCTGTACCGTCGTAAAGCCAACCTGAAACAAAAGAATTTCGATTAATTCCTTGCTTAATGGGTTAATGTTACCTATGGTTCCAAGATGGCGGCTCGTCTCCGATCCCAGCAATCAGAAGACAGGGAACAGTGGGGGCGCACGTTCTAACCTAACCTAACCTAACCTATTCTAATAAATTACCATAATTATTACCAGCAAATTACTGTATTAGCAATAGGTTAGGGTTAGGTTAGGTTAGAACGTGCGCCCCCACTGTTCCCTGTCTTCTGATTGCTGGGATCGGAGACGAGCCGCCATCTTGGAACCATAGGTAACATTAACCGCATAATGTTATCTAAAGTACACGGGAAAATAGAACATTGCTTTAAAATATTATATCTTTCGAATGAGACGATTCAAAAGCTTTCATACAATCAATACACAAAACATTCGAAGGGGCACATGTTAACGGGTGTTTGCCATGGAAGGACATATTCGAATGTGCAATCATATTTTGTGGCTTTGAAGTGATTGCGAACTAAAGTAGACCCTTTGCTTTGTTTTCATTTTGGCTCCTACTCCTTCTACCCCGTGGGCATGGAATGCCTTTTTTTCCATACCCATCGTAGTTCGGTTGGGTCCACAATGGGGAGGATGGATGGTGAGGGATATTATAAGTTATCTACCATACAATTAGTGTTCAATGATTTTTGTAATTTAGTAAAATTAGGAATTCTGTGCTTACTTCCAAAGACAAACAATTAGCCTACATCAGTAGTGGCGTAGCGTCAGTTTTCGTGAGGGTGAAAATAAGAGGTCAAGAATAGAAACAGGAATTTCTCCATTCGTAAATTGGGGGAAGCTGCAGCAGATCTGGAATGATTGTTCTCTAAAAATGGTGCAGCTTGGTCTATATGGCTCTTGCGCCAAAAAACTCCAACCTTATTTCCCACAAGGGGTTCCGGGGACGGTATCTCCGGAAAGCTACCGGATAAAATGTTTGTTTTATTAAGTTACGGCAACGCAACACCTGGGCGACCTGCCTAGGGGGAGGAATGCCTTCCGGGTGGGCTTTTAAGGGTAACTGGCCCCTATTCGGGCGTTATAGACGTAGAGAAAACCCGGAAAACTCCATTAATCAGATTATTTCACAATATATTTTTATTACCTGTTATAGGTGGTCCCATTAAGCATGCGATTCCTTCAAACACCAAAAGTAATCCAAAAGCGTTTGTTAGTTTCTCTAATCCCAAAAGATCGACTAAAATGACAGATGTTAGACTGACGTAGGCTCCTAAGAAGTAAAAATAAATAATTATTTAATATTAAAATTTATTATATATTCTATTAAGAAGCGTTTTAAAACGAAACTTACCGGCAGTACCTCCAAAAATGGCGGAGTAAATAACGAGGGTGGTATACGTTGTGCAGTAACAACTGAAAGCTGTGGCTAGACCACATATTGTTTAAACTGGTATTATAAAGAAACAGACGATTAACCCACTTCCTGTCGGATAAATAACCCAAAGCAACACGTCCCACCGTGTTAGAGATTCCAATAACAGACAGCAAGATGCTGGTATGTTCGTCGGTAATTCCGAGCGCATTGGCTCTTACTTTGGTGTAAACATAGGGCACATTAAATCCTATGTTTGTAAAGAAGTTTGACAAACCAAACATTATAAAAATTACGTTTCTTAATAAAGAAGCATCCAGCATTTCCGAGAAGGCATCGGTCATCTCTCTGGGGCAGCACCTGTTTGGCTTTTCGGATTTTCGATTAGTACACTGATGAGACATGTCCATGCTTGCTCTGTATATGTTTGGATTGGACTTATAATCTGGCAAATTGAGCAAGCTTCCACTATAAAAGATATCTTTTCTGTAGAGTATACCAGAATTATGTTGCTTATGCATTATCAGAGGGGTGCTGTCACCGTTGGGTACCAGATGAGATCTCTGTTTTAAAGAATGTTCTCTTTCCAACGCTTCTGGAATTATATCCGATTTAAATCTGGTTAGAGGTAAATTACTTTTCGCGTGCAAATCCGAATGGCTGCCTCCGATTTCGTGATTCTGGAATGAATAGTTGTTGTTCGGTTGTACTTTCTGTAACCTCCAGTCGTCGTTACATTCTAATTTTTCTGGATCTTTGGATGGTTTATTGTCTAATGAACGAAACAGCGATCCGAACACACAACAGTTGAGGACCAAGCCGGAAATGATCAGCATAGAGCCCTTCCAGCCGTACGATTCTACCAGATATTCTGTCAATGGCGCTAAAGCGAAGGTTCCCATTCCTGAGCCACATACTGCAACACCGGTGGCAAAGGCACGTTTCTTTTCAAAATAGCACGTGACGCTAACGATTGAGGGTAAGTACATCAATCCAAAACCGGCCCCTGAAATATAAATTAAGTATAAGTTCACTGTCACACACTCAAATTTACATATTATCATATTATTTTATTTAAAAATTTGTTAATTTCGTTATTTTATTACACGAAAGCGATGGCAATAATTATACATAAGCCCTATCATGCAAGCCAAGGGAAGATACCCCACATTTATGGGGCCTCAGAAGCATCGCAATTATTCATTCCAGATTTTTCTCAATACAAAAGAAATAATAAAATATACAGTAATCTGTAGCCATACAGTGTGCGCGCATTGCCTAGTAAAGGGTCTTTAACACAGCTGAATAAGCCAGTCGATGACGTAGCCAGTTTCGTATGAAACGAGTTACTTCATTGGCTCGCTTATTCGGCAGTATTAAAGACGCTTTACTAGACAACACACCCGATGTCGAGTAATTTAAAATACGTCACAAATAAACTCTGCGTAGCAGAACCAAAAAATGTAACAAGTGGAAACACAATGTCTGTCGTCTTATACGTTAATTGCAAGCCACTAAATTTTAATATTTAACACATTTAACACCCCAAAAGTAGAATTTGAAATGAAATGATTTTCATTTCTTTTTTTAACTGTTTCCGCTCTTATGATAGTATAAGGACTTTTTGTAGCAAACCCAGTATGGGTTCGGCCTGGTCCACAATGGGGGCGGCCGGGTGGTGAGGAATGCTACCACCCGGCACTGGTATCCCCAAAAATTCGTGGGGTTTTTCTACTCATCTGAATTCGATACCGTCACGTTAACCGCTGGCCATCCGGCTTTTGCGTTAATGAATCAGTAAGTATGACTAGTAAATTTAACGAGTCATTTTCTAACCACAATATTCAGACTGTGCATGGGCTGTGGTTTACGGGCGATCTTGGAAATAGCATCCTATTTTATGTTTGACTTACGACTGTCCCATCTCTGTCGTAAGTCGAGACTACTTGTATTCTAAAGCTGTATATGTATCCAAATAAACGTGAAAAATTTGAAAAAGAATAAAAAACAGGGAAATCCTTTAAAGACAACTTCGAGGAGATCGATTATATAATGTCTTTCTATTAAGTTATAGGATTACTATAATTATTAAAACGAGAGTGGGACTGGAGGCACAGGAACCCCCTTACCCTTATTGTAAATAAACAAATGAAAGGTTAATTTTGAATGTGACAAATGCACTTATAGTGTTATACGTACGCGTAATACAGTATATACTGTACTGTACAGTACATCTAAGGGTTTACTCTTCATTCACGGCACTACTGGCTACATGTCCACATACATGATAATAGAGGGGTGACCTCCTAACATCGGTTCTAGTTACGCTACTGCAAATCACAAAATAGTACAGTAAATAATTGCAGTTTTCGGAAGTGCAAAAGGCGTAAACTAATGAAAAATTTTGACTCTAATCCAAGTAAACAACATCAATTTTTGTTTGGCATCCGCAAGCAAAGTTATTATAACCCAAAAATGCCCTTTATTTTATTTATTTTACTTTAAATGTTTATAAAAATAGATAATAAACAATCCGAGTGATCTATTTTCGAATATTATCGTTACTATACTTAAGCACAAGTTTTATTATTATTTTCTGAAACAAAATAGTATGCTTTCGCTTCTAGCACGAAGATAAATGCAACTCTAAACTAAGAAAACAGCGCTTTAATTATCATTTTTGTACGTAAGATTTGCAGTTATAGATAAATAAATTAACCGTCCGCCTATCCCATCAGTATAATCCTTTGTATATATCACTTTCTCATTATTCATTCCTTCCTGTGACCTGCCCAATAAGGAATATGATTCATAAAGTAACAGAAAACAAAACATACAATTCGAAAAATCAATAAAATATATGAATGTATTCATTAGAAAGATTCATGAAATAACATAATTTATAGGGAATCATTGTTTTGAATTTTAACGTCTAATTAATTTTGCAAGTATCAATAATTATAATTAATACTATAAAAAATTTGATAGACAGTGAAAATATAAATCACTATTATCACAAATATATTTTAATCATATTATTAGTCTACTGAATGTTTAATTCTTCAGTTTATCAATAGAATACTGTAGATGAATAAAATTAAACAATACAACATTTAAATTTAATTAACACAAGAAACGTCTTCTACTATTAACACTGCAGTAACACAAAGTCACTGACAAAAAGCCTTTACAGTGTTACACTGTAAAGGCTTTTTGTCAGTGTTACAGTGTAACAGTGTTAATTAAATTTGCCGACAAAAAGCCTTACAGTGTTACAGTGTTACAGTGTAACACTGTAAGGCTTTTTGTCGGCAAATTTAATTAACTTTTACTTTAAAATATTTGCCATTACACTATCTTTTCTATTTGACTTAGGATAAGCCAAGCAGAAAATAAGAGTATAATAATGCATTGGCATCTGTAAACAGTACACTGCTTTGAAGAAAATTAGATACATTTAACCAAATGCAAAATTAATAATCTACCAAATACTTTGGAATAATGTACCGTACTTTGAATTATCCTTTATATTTTTTTAACCCTGTATAAGATTGTTATACAAGTAGAGCATAAATTAGTTAACTACACTACTCTTGAAGGAACAAAATGAATTGTCTTAATTTATTAAAATTGCAAACTATTTTTTATCATTTTTTTCATTAGATCACAAGTTAGATATTAAATTACCAGCTGTTTTACTCCCAAATCATTTTAAGTATTAACTGATTTGGGAGCTTCCAGTTCATACTTAAAAATTCAAAAAAATATTGGTATGTTTGAACTTAAAGCATTTATACGGCAGCAATTAGACTAAAAGCTGTCGACGATTTTAAAATGATAAATCTCGCCTGCCGAGAAAGTTAAACAAATATTTTGAATAAATTTTTATGGTATCGAGTTATTTGATGATAATTAATGAATACAGTTTCCTAAATCTGAGATAATTCAGAAGAATATAGTAAGCTATATATTAAAACAGCCAGATTGCTGAGCAGTTAACTAGATTATTTCTTATATAAGACAAACAATTGCCAGATTAAATCGGTTTGTTTACCATAAAATAGTAAACTAGCCAGATATAATTTGGCAGTTGTTTGGCTTATATATGAAATAATCTAGTTATCTGACTTTGATTGATTTACAATGTAATATATATTTAAACTTATCAATAAAGTTTCAGAATTTAGTACAGTAGACCCCCCTATAACACGGTAGATAAGTTCCGTGTTGTATGAGTCACTTAAATACAAACACGGATTCATATAACACGGAACTTATCTACCGTGTTATAGGGGGGGTCTACTGTACTGGTATATAGAACTGATAACTTTTAGAAGTACAATACATCTAGCTTTGGTGGATCATCAATATAATGAATAATTTAGTTCAATTCAGTATATCGAGAGTTCATTGTAAATTATGTTAATGTACAAAGATCTATCTCAAACTAACAAATATCATTCCAGAAAGTAAAGAATCAAAATCTAGCAACAGTTTATTAAAACAAAAGTTTTAGACATCTTTAATGGCTATTTTTGGATTCTAGAATGGAATGATCCTATTGATTCAAAGTTTGGTGATGGCCAATGAAAATGGCTGTAAATATTTGTTTTTAATAAATTTGTTTAAAAATGAAATTCTGCATATAATGTTAATCCATAAATTGTAATGATTATAAAAGATATTATTAGAAATTATCATATCATAGAAATGTAGTCTTGCTGCTGATTATAAGTGGTATTGTCTTTTTAAGTTCTTTACTATGGTTAAATTATTTATTTATTATGATTAATCTGTAAATAAGAGCTGAATCATTATTTTATCTCTGTAATGACTCATTGTAATATTTAGTATTTAACATAAGATAAATATCACGGAGCCATTGCAAAGATAAATATCTTTTTATATGTGGATATGAGGTGTTATTTGCATATTTCCTAAATTCAAGAATAGCATTACATCAAATATTTAATAGTTTTTTTTGTAACTAATATAAATGTTCTTAAGTATAACTAAATTAATACCTTTATATTGAATTTTAAGAATAAAAGCTTTAGCAAGAGAAGATAATTAGGTCTGATTTTTATCTTTTTGCTAAGTGCCATAGCAATGTTTCTATTTATTGCCCTTGGCAAATACCTAAGCTGGTACCCCTTTTTTAACTTTTTTATTTCAAGTAGCAGAGTGATGAAGACATATTGTAAGAAATAATTTTATTATAAATAAGAATTTATTATAGAAAAACAAAACATAACTTCAAAATAAAATATTTAGTATGTATGGTACATAATTCAGGATGGGTGTGAATTATATAGCCTACTGTACCTACAACTCCAATGTCGGATCAGATATAGATGGACCACAAATTTTTAATTCATGGTGAATAAATAACTTTTAATCCACGGTACGCTAATGTTTGCAAAGTGGGAGGGACGTTTCATGCCCCTCATGTCTTGTCCCCTTGACACATGCCCTATTGCCAATGCATTGCTACAGCTTTGTCTGTCACTGAACCTTGAAATTATTTCCTACATTTATAATTTCAATGTTCAAACTGAGAATATTCATTACTTTCAAACAATAAATCTTTAGATGGATCAGAAAGAAGTTATCTTTAACAAATTTAGACTTGGATATTTAAATTTGTTAATTTTATAACTTGTTTAAGTGTCAAACTGGATTCTGATTCAAAATATATCAACGCAGCTTAATTTCCAGCAATAAAAATCCTTTTTATTACCATTTTTATTACCAAACACTAACATTTTGGATCGAAAATGTTAGTGTGTGCTAATAAAAAGGATGTTTATTGCTGAAGATTAAAGTGTGTTGATATATTTCTGTATTTCTTTGTATTATTTGAAAGTTGGCATATATTTTAATCTACTATAATGCATTATGTAAAGATTATTATTGTATATTAATAATATTTATTTATTCTTTAAAATGGCACTTAAAATGTAAATTCTTGAACTATGTGGCTAATTTTTGATAGATTAGACTTGAATATGATTAAGCAGAATTTATCAGTCATACTGTTCTAAGATGGATGATTATGACCAGGGACACTGAGAGCTTGTATGTGGCCAAGGATACAGCAGGACCATTTTACTTTTTTTTATAAAAAAAACTAAAATGGTCCTGCTAAAAGTAGTCAGTATGCATGCACGAATGCCTGTAATCTGGCTGCTTTACACCATTCGAATGTTTTTGCCATGGAAGCTGCCCGGTATTTGATAAAACAATAGCAATCGTATCACTGTTTTTCACATGTAGTATAGAAATTTGTAATAAGATACGTAATGCGGTTGTAATAAAATATTAATTTTAATTAATTCAAAGTATGTTAAAATATGAAAATAATTGCACAGTATGTATTTATATCTTAGAAAATACAAGGAAAGCGGTGCATGGATGGCACGCCACTGGAGTATATTGATCATTGGTGTGCTTTAAATTCAAAATGTTTTATTTAGAAGTATGGACTGCACCTACACTTTGGCAAAAGAAAGAAACACATAAAACATTCAAAAAGAGTTGGAACATTTTTTAAGACAAAAAGATGTGTTTTCATTCTTGCAAGAATTCAAAGATTGAATTCGAGGAGAATGAAGGTTTGAGGGATAACACTACTAAAACCCTGCTGAAAGGAACTGATTCTAAATGAAGGCAAAAGTATTTGTTTTATCTTTAATTAAAATTTGTTTTCGTATATATTTGTTGTGTATTCTGAGACCGTGTCTTCTTTTATTTGTTTTTTCCTCACGACTAGGTGTATTAATGGACACAAGGCATTCTTACATCATCTTTATTTCCGAGATTCGGAAATAAAGATGATGTAAGAATGCCTTGTGTCCATTAATACGCCTAATATATTTGTTGTGTTCAATATATCTCAGAAACTGGGGGATTTGTATAAATATTAATACATCACTCAAAAAACCAACACCAGCACATTTTTCTTTTTTTAATGTTATGTGCTGGTGTTGGTTTTTTGAGTGATATATTTGTCATGTTCTTTTATGACAAGAATCTGTGGGAGCTATGCTCTGTCAGGAGTAAAAATTACAGACTGAGGAAAATAGTTCTGATTTGCAACTTCTTGTTAAAGTTATACAGTATTATATAGACTAGAGTGACTAATCATCCCCAGTTTTGCCTGTTTTTAATATTTGATTGTAGAATCAATCTTTGAATAGAGCAATTTTATTAACACACTGATATATCATCACCAATTTATAGATCAATAAATAAATAAATGTTAAATAACCAAAGGTCAATCAGGTTTAGACCCCATTTTCACTGATTCTGAAATGTGTCCCTGTTTGAAGTGTAAATGTTATGGTCTACCTAATATTAGACAGTTGGATGGATTTGGTGGTAAAGGCCATCCAGTCTGCCCTTCTGATGATGATTTATAAATTTTTTCTCATAAAAGTCAGTTCTATCCAGGTGTTGAGGGAAACTGAGAGTTTTTCTCTGGCCCAAACAAAATTTAGGGATTCATAGTGCTTCCTACCCTATAAATGAATGTTATTTTTACTAACAAAAATAAGATCATTAAAATTTCTTTTTATTAATAAAGAAACATTCTATGTATTTCATTTGTTTAAAAAAATGCCAAAAGGGTCATAACAGGAAAAAGAGGTTTACTCTGTCCCCAGGTTCCATACAAGTTCTCAACAGTCCTGATTCTATCTTTCATTTTATAATTGGAACATTGTGAATTTTAAACAAACATTTAAAATTAAAAATTTTTTAAAACTTTGTCCTGTTTGTAAATTATTCAAATTTATTAGTATTTTCTACATTTGAATCTGATTGTGGTGAATTTAAGTGTTAAATCTGATGTGAAATACTGTTATCCAAACTGCAATTATCCAAAACTTTGAATTATCTGAAATGGTTAAAAAAAAAAAAAGAACTAGAACATATAGCATTGTACTGTACATACCATAGACTATAATACACAGAGACCAAACTGTTCATATAACTGGAAATCACTACATAATCTGTCAATTAAGCACCAAAAAACCAAAAAATCTAGCAGGAAACTGTTAAATTTAAACCAATCCTGCCTTCTACATTGCACCTCAAGAAGCAACTTAAATATTTGGATCAGATAGAGATTTACAAAACAGCTAGAAAAAATATGGCAATCAACTTTAAAAAGGCTGATTCCTTCTCCTGGTGTGGAAGATGTTCTATGACATTCAGTTTTACAACTCACTCCTATATCATCCAGTACATCAAGTGGACAGCAGCCACCAATCGTAGGAACTTACTATGTTTGAACCATTTGTTTTATCGTGTGTATCCAAGTTTTCGAAGGTCATTAGCTTGGCAATGACTGTCTAACATGAGTGAAAACATTTGCTAGTGTTATTTATTAACATTTTCCTGCTAGATTTTTGCTGTTTTTGGTGCTTAATTTATGTATATTCAGTTGTTTGGGTTGTTGAAGTCATTTGTCAATTGTAGCATCATGAAACTATGTCACACATGTAATGTTACTCTAGATTTTGAGTAAATTATTTTACTTTCAAATACAGTAATTGCATTACAATATTTATAGTCCACAAAACTTTAAATGCATGGTGCTTAATGTACCCAAAAAACAAAAAAAAACGAGTTTCTGGATTATCCAAAAGATCCTGTCCCATCAAGTTTGGATAATCAAAGTTTCCACTGTATTTACAAAACTTTTAATCTAAATAAACTGTATTTTGATTCATTGAATTGTATGGCATGACTTTTGTTTTAAGACTTACAAATTTTAAACACTAATAAATTTATAATTTTAATTATTTAAAATTTTTATACATCATTTCAATGTTTGTTAATCCATCTTTCTTGTAAATCAATTTTTTAAAATAATTTAAGTATTCTCCATGCAATTAATTTACAAAAGTTACAAAATTACAGTTAAATTTAACTGTGCAAATTCTTCATATTTTCAACTTATCAATAGAATTAAATAAAGAAAATAAAACATATTTCTTAATCATATATAATATAAATTGTTGTTGTGTCATTCTTTATATTTTGCAATATGTTAATGACAATAATAACGTTAATTTTGATAGATGTTGACTTGACAATTAAAGAAAATTACATCCTCCCAAGTCATATAAAGAAAGATTCAAAACAAAGAAAAAATGTAAAGTGAGAAAGAAAACTTTGATTGACATAAAATATATTTCTAATCTATATATATAATTGAAACGAGTTGATGATGATGATGATGATCATGATAATAATAATCAGCGCAAAGCCCAAACGGTTAGGAGTTGAAAGTTGAAATTTGGTACACAGTTAGGGTGACGTCACGAAGAACGCACACTAAGAAGGGATTTTTCGAAATTCCTCCCCACGGGGAGAGGGACAGGAATAAGGCTTAACACTTCCATCAACAATGGAAGTGTTACGTAACAATGGAATTGTCAACTATAAGAAGTGTTACGTGTGAACGTGCAAGACGCAGATGCAGTTTTTTTCGTTTTTGTGGGAAATCGAACATATTTTTAGACCCATCAAAAAATTCTCTAATAAGTCTGGAAACAGGGGAACCCAATTTTTGCATTCTGTGAAAATGGGTAAGGTTGACTATAATGTAATAATCTTAATCTTCACTATCGTTAATTTTGCCCGAGCAACACCGGGCCCACCTGCTAGTTTATATTATAAAAGAAAAAATATAATATATATACCATATACCATAATTATATTCTGGATATTATCAATTATTTTAAATGATGACCCCACTGTAACCAATCAAGAATGATAAGAAAGAAATGAAACCCACCAATGTTCAGCAGGGCCAGTAATTTATTTTCTTGAATGTAAATGAACAAACTAAAAAATTATTATAAATTTAACAGTTACTCTTATAGTCATTACAATTTATAGACAGTTGTAATAAATTTGAATTTGAATATAGTTGTTGTAAATCTAGATAAAAACACCTTAGTAAATCTAGATCAAAAACTCAACCATTTAGACTCTGTAAGACGATACTAAGCATGCATAGAAATGAAAGAACACATGGAACACCTATAAATATCAAAGTAAAGATCTGGAAGAATTATCTTTTCTTTTCACATAGATGTCAATAAGTCAGTCATGATACTAACATACAGAATTGTTAATATCTCAGAAATGGTTGTTTTCAACCTACATTTACTAAGATTTTCTTACTTGGTATGGTTTGTGTTATATGATGTTAATTTATTCATTTCTGTATGTTCATTGGAGTAACACCCATGAAAGAGTACAGTTAACATAACTGCAAAATAGCCATAAATGTCCATAAATTATGAAACACAGAAATAGGCGAGTGGATTTGCAGATAATTGTTACAATGTATTAATTACGAGGAGATGGAGATGTTTATGAAAATATTAGGTCTCAATGGGTAACGGAACAATTTGTTTTTGTTTCTGAAATGTTGCTTAGCAAACCCTACTGTTTATGCCACTGCTTTGTACCAAACATCACACTATTTTATTAGTATAAAATAATGTAATGTTTGGTATCTTGTGCTGTGTATCAATCCTTAATACAATTAAGGGATTGATTGAGAATGAATTACATAATTTTGTGGATGGATATGTGCAACATTACTGAACATTATAGGTGTGATGGCAGTTGAAAAGAATAAAAGTAGCATTACATAATTTACATTTGATCCCTATTGAATTGGCCCTGTCACATTTGAGTTATATAAGCATCTCATACATATCTAGTCCAAAAGTGATAATTGTTCAGTTAGTAATGGGACAGTCACCACTTTTAGATTAAGAATGCTGTAGAGTAAACATGTATGAAATTGATTGCAAAAATATTTAATGTGATAAGGTTAATGCAAGGCTATATATAGTCTGTTTTAAAACTATATAGATTCAAATTTTTTCATGTGTTATTCAAACAAATACAATAGAGTCAGTTGCTTAGTCTGATAGTGACTTACTACAGTACAGAAAAAAATTATAGCAACATTGCAGCTGCCATAACTATTTTATTTTAATTCTTTTGATTACAAGTCTAACAATGCAGAACAATATCATTATTATGTCAATATTAATATAATAGATTCCATGTCAGATATTTTAGTGAGAAATACTTTTTATGTCAATGTTGATCTGCATATACAGGATCCTTGCTTAATACAGGATTTGATTAACATGCGAAATTAATTGTGGCAATTGCTTTATATACACAGTAGAAATTTTAATTAATGCAGCTTTACCAGCTGTCTTTACTTAACATAGATATTGTATTTGATGAATGAAATTTTGATATATACAATGGCATCAATGGAATTGTTAAGAGAAAGCGACATGCAAGACGCAGACAGTGCCGTAACTACGGCAGTGCCAGCAGTGCCCAGGCACAGGGCGTAGATCCTGGAGGGCGTAGAAATGACCTGGACCAAGTTTTATATCATAGTTTTGGGGCGTAGTTACAGAAGCTCGCACTGGGTGCATAAAAGACTAGTTACGACGCTGCCTGTAATGTATATTGGGGAATCTGACCAATGACAATGAGTAAGAAAAATTCCTATTATCATGTTTTGAATGAATATAAAAAAATAAGGTGTAAAAATAAAAATATCTATTGTGTGCAATATTCATTTCTACTGCTAATTTTTGCAGTATAGTGTACATTAAAAATATGTTTTGAGGAAGAACAATTTGCTCGTACAAAAATATTGCAGGGGATATGTTCCTTCTGTCTTTTATGGATTGGCACCTGTCAGGTGTAAATTGATTATGTTTTTTAGCCTGTGTAACCAGAGAATGCCTAGTCATTAGCACCAAAATAAAAAGACAGAAGTTGAAAAAGGTTTGAAGTGTGTCTTGCTATGCCTCATTTTTTCAGTGTGTTGTTCAAGTATAAATCTTCAGTTACTTTATTCTCAGAAAAAAATAATGATCCAAGAATTGCATCCTCCATGACTAGACCAGATGTTCATTTTAAGACTGTCTATTACATGGTCATATACTTTTACAAATGAAATGTTACCTTGTCTAAAAACAGCCTAATGGAAAAGAAATTTGAATGTCTGTGTTGATTCCCACTGGCTTCTTTACAGCCAAACTCGGTTAGCTTCAGCTTGTCATTTGTTTTAATTTCATGCATAACTTGAATTTTATAGACATAGCAGAGATGCTGATAAATAACTTTAAAAATCACAAAACACGACAAAGATCAAATGGAATACTGATTGAAGTAGAGACATGAAAAATTAAATGCTATAATGAGAGTACGTATCACACAATTGAGTATAAAATGAGGAAACCTTTAGATTTCAGAAAAGGAAGATTGACATAGAGAAATAAAGATAAAGTGGTGCCACCATAAGATTCAGTACCTTCTCCTACAGTGACGTCATTTTAACTTCAGAGATAGTAGTTCATAATTGAAGAAATTTAACAACCAGATAAGGTGTTAACCTACAGCTCTGGGATCCAGGATTGAATCTGGGCAAACAATCCAGGAATTTTTCTTGTATATGGGGGCCCTATTACTCACTACCCAGCAATCTCACTATAGGAAAAAAGGCCTTCGTAGTGCCCAGAGGGCAAAAAGAGCCAAAAATAAAAACACTGAAGCAATTTTACCATTTTTAATAACATGTATAATTATTCATAATATCTCATTAATGTATGTTTCTGTATGTTAATAAAATTTATAGTTTAATGATGTATCTTTTGACATAACATTCATAAAAAAATATTTTAAATTTTATAAAAAGTTTACAAAGCTATTTTCTTCAGAGAATATTTTTCTAACTCGTTATAAATCAATATAAAAAATCTCTTTTCATCTTCAAACTTAGAAGGTTAAGTAAAAATTAAATATTGACAAGAGGTAAACACAATTATTCACTACTTGAAATATATGTGAACAAATACATTTAGAATCATAAATGTTTGGCAAACTGATGCTTAAATCAGTTTCGAAAAAAGAAAAAAAAATTTTTAAATTGTTTCATCGTTTCATAATTTATTTTCAATTATTTTGAATGATTCATTTGGAAAGAATCAAAAAATTGATTTTATTGATCACAAATGAATGATTATTTTTCACAAAATGGCCTTAAGCTAAAATATTCATCAAGTTTTTACAATTTAATGTATTATTATTTTTAACTGGATCATATTCTTAATTGATCATGTCTTTAATCTAGTAAATGTTGTTGGCCTGTTGTCTACGTCATAGCAATTAGCCGGTTGGTCGAAGCAGTTAAGGTGTCAGCTTATTGTTCTAGGAATCCAAAATCAAATTTGGATGAGCAACTCCACAAGAATTTTTCATGGATGGTCTACTTCAGATACAATGAGCACTATCCCTCACTACCTGTTGTTTCCATTGTGGATCTAGCCAAACCTCAATGTATATGGAAAAAAGGTCCTCTTAGTGCCTATAGGATGAAGAGTTAAAAATGGAAATTTTTAACTCTTCATCCTTTTAAATTTTGTTTTATTTTATTCAAAAATTAGAATGTGTCTTGAAATGATTATTATTTAAATAATCTTTTTTTCAAGCCCATTGTGTGTTCAGTCAGACCAACAATGGGGCAGCCAGATGGTAAGCATCAACATACTTAGGAGAGATGACCTTTGAAAAATTCTTGTGGTTTTTCAACTGCTACATTCAATCCCGGGTCTTCCAGAATAGTAGACTGATGCCTTAACTATTTCACTATCTAATCAGCGAATGCTAGACTTCAATATGATTCGATTAATAATAAATAAAATAGAAATAAATCATCAATGTATAATTTAAAAATTATAAAAACTAAATACAATTCAATGACTTAACAATAGATAAAATTCTGGATATAAGCAGCGCTTTAAAATAAATCTAATAAAATACAAAATGATTATGTTTTAGCTACAACTTTAGATAAATGGAGAATTCAGTATTATGTATTGAATATAATGTACATATTTTTAAAGAAAACTATTGTCTAATTAATATTTCAAGTTTTCAGTTCCAATATGTCGAAGGATAGTCTATCCAACATAAGTAAAAACTACAAATATTTTACTTTTTTAGAATTAAATAGTTGAGAATTATAAATGAGTTAATAAAAATCATAAACATTTTTTATATATATTCTAACGAGTGAGCAAAGCAAGAGGGAGATTAAACAAAACAAAGGGGGTGGCCTAAGAGGGAGCAAAACAAATGGGGGTTAATGGGGGTGAAAAGGTTGGGTCACCCACCCCACAAGAGGTAGAGCAAAGGGAGAGTGAAACAAATGGGTTGGCCCTTTGTGGAGGTTGATTCATCATAAAATTTTTGCTATGAATAGTCTATATTGGGAACAAGTTGGCCATGTTTGTGGGGTGTGCAAGCAAAGCAAACTATGTAACCATAGAATTGAAATATTTTTCTGAGATGTGCAAAAAAACTGTGATGTTTGACTGATTTACAAAACAAATTTTTTGTTCCGGAATCTTTATTCAATTTTGACAGAGAAAATCTGAAAAGTAAATTTTTAAGTAATTTGAATTATTATTTTTTAATTAATTTGAGTGTGAGGTGCATTTCAAAATGGATCTGAACTTAGTTTACTTTATGGAATCCTCATTTGAAATTAGAGAGATAAAGTATATAAATTGAAATTTTTGTTATGACTAGTCTATGTTGGGATCAAATAACACAGCAAGCAGGGAAGTGAGCCGGGCACGAAACGTAATAATAATATAAAATGCTAATATTACCAAATAATATCAGTGATACTTGTGATCAAATGATAAAAGATAAACCAAATAACATGTTTCATAACTTAGACAAGAGATGAAATGAAATCAATCATAAAAATCTCAAGTGCTTTCAATCCATGTCCATCATCAGGAGCCAAGAAAAAATATTTTTTATTGACTCTTAATGATAAGCAGGTTAATGTTACCTTAGGTAGCCAAGATGGCGGCTTGTCTCTAATTCCAACAAGGAAACAGTAGGATGCACGTTCTAACCTAACCTAACCTATTCTAATAATTTGGTTGCTAATAATTATGGTAATTTATTAGAATAGGTTAGGTTAGAACGTGCGTCCCACTGTTTCCTTGCTGGAATTAGAGACAAGCCGCCATCTTGGCTACCTAAGGTAACATTAACCAATAAGCATATAGTCAAAAATTCTAGTTTTCCAAAATGCTTCTGCTCTCAGAAAAACAATTTGAACACATTTACCTTTGAACTTCTTCTCATTGTTTTGAGTAATTATGTAATTAGGACCAGATATACAACTGTTCAAAATGCCTTTAAAATCTAGTTTCATAAAATTAATTATTAATTATTCTTATAATGTATATCCCAATTGCAATCAAGTTTAAACAGTAGAGCCAATATATGCCAATAAAGTGAATAATGTTGACGACAATCATTTAATATCAGTCAAATATAATCCAAGAATTATTAATTCTAATCAATATTGGTTTGTAATAAAACAATTGTCAAATTCAATAAATATGTTTATATATAAATAAAACAAAAATATATAAATATACTATTATTATTATTACATAGATAAATTACTAATTCAACAGAATTATTCAATGTAGGACTAAAATTTGCCAACACTTTATTTTCATCAGTTTAAATAGTCATTCTTAAAAGCCTAGTGTTGTTGGTATAATAGAAAAGTGAAGTTTAAAAGAAAAAAAATTGTTTATTGTCTTCTATAAAAACATTTTTTCAAAAGCATTTAGTAATAATTACAGATCGAAACTTAAGATGAAGTTTAGATCAAACTCCGGTTAAACGTATACCACGTCTCTGGCAGATATTCAACAATGTTTAATAATGGATGGTTGTATGCCAAAAGGTGTGACTGGGATTGACTCAAAGTTTAACATAAACTATTGTCTAAGTTTAGATACACTTGTTATCTAATCAACACTTAGTTTTTTTTTTTTTTTTTTGTATATAAAACAATACAAGAAAATGAAATATGTATTTGTTTACAAAACAGTGTTATGTTGACAAATTATAATACAATATTATCAAAAAATAGTCAATTTTTTAGATTTAATATTATATATATATATATTTAAATAAACTTAATTTAATAATAAATAATGGTATTAGATAAATATTTATCATAAAAGTTATCATAAAAATCCAAATAAACGGATTATACAACTAGCCATTATTTATTAATTTTAATAAATAAGCACATTTAATAACTTATTATTGTTTGAATTAGTAATAAATATGTGTAATAAATTTGTTTGTTTTTCTTTGTCAAGTACTTATACTTTTTATAGTAAATTATGATTAACAGAGCAGGAATGAATAAATCAGTCTAGAAGATAAATCTCTGAGAAACACAGACACATGTTAATTAACATGCAGAAAATTAAGATAAATAACAGGCTATAAAGTAATTTAAATACTTTAATTAAGATGTATTTAAAACAATTAAAATATATTAGTTCTAATGCATCATTCTATAAAATTACATTTGCTGTTTCATTCTAACTTAATTACCTGTACAGAGGCCTATTGTAAAATATAGATAGGCAACACTTGGTGCTAGAACACTAAGTAATAAACCACTCGCAGCTAGAAGTGAGCCTAAAATAGTAACTGCACGGCAGCCATATTTATTAGTTAAACCACTGGCAACTGGACCTGTCAAAATAAATTAATATCAGCAAATTAAAAAGCGTTCGACCGCATAGTAAATAAAGATAACTACGGTGTTTTGTAATTTTGAATTTACTTTTAGAAATTATTAATACATTACCAATACAAAAAGTTGTTCCAACCATAATAGAAGCAACCCAGGCAGTTGTTCCCTTACTTTCACCAAAATATTTAAGAAATTCTCCATAAAATATGCCAAACGTGTACGTCACGCCGTCTGCAACGACATGAATCATGAAAGACGAAAACACCACCATCCAGCCCCATCCTCCGTCCGGAGGAGCACTCCTGCTGACATCGCTATCGCTGGAGTGTTCAGCAGATTCCCGTTGTTTCGACGTCTTCATCCTAACAAGGAATGTTTCGGCCACTACATTCCTTTGTGAACAGGCTTATTGCAATTTTAACACGGCAAGAACTACTTCTACAATTCACCATTTACATTTTATAAAGGCTGACCTGCAATATTAACAGATTATAAAAAAATTAATTAAATATTTATTTTAAATTAACAAATTAAGAATTTAATCATTTTTAATTTAAAATTTGAGAAAAGTATATGCTTAATTTATTTATTTAATTTTCTGAAAATATTATGTATTGATTAAGCTATAACTTTGATATAAGATATTTAAATTAATAATATTTTCTTCAAAAATATATGGTTAATATAGAAAACACAAGCAAATAATGTTTGCTTTTTAGTAGAAACTCATTAAAATTAATAGATTTCAAAGCCTTATAGTTTCTATAGCTATGTGTTTATCTATTTTCTTCTCAGTAATTTATTTATTTAGTTTTTTAAATTGCAAAGTTTTTCAATTATTTTTCAAAATTTAAATTAAAACAATCATCACAATGCTGGGCTGCACTTTTTAATCATATTCTTAATTTATTTAATTTAAAATGTATGTTATCCATCTCAAATTAGTAGCGTCTTGCCTCTGCACATCATACTTTTCCTGATGAAAACAGAGTCATGCTAGTCATCTAAGTGATGGTTCGACCAGAAGTTTGTATATAGTTAATTAAGGCCTCCTGCCCGTATGCTTTCCATATCTGGTCTTGGCTTTCATCTATCTAATACCCCTCTCAAGATTAAGGAAGTACAGACAGTCAGTGAGAATTTATATGTCTACAGTTTTTCAAATTGCAGGCAATTAATCACCTAATGACACAGTCTTATTTAGACTCCAAGGGCAAAGGGAGAGACTTAGTTTAAATGAGATATGGGATGGGGAGAGGGCATAAGTTTCTATAAGAGAAAATTTTTAATTGTTTTGTAAATGGTGTAACGTCGGTTACATAAAAAAAACCTAGACAATTACAGCAGGTTCTATATAAGACTTACACAAAATGTTTTACTGATAGTACATTTTACAACCATACATGACACTTGTAAGTTGTAACATACAGCACACATCAAGGACAGAAAATGTAACATTGTTTGATAAAGACAAATAAAAAAAAAACTAAAACCTGGCCACGATGCATGCATCAGATTATGTTCACATTAGTAGCCAAATTATCCTTGGACCCATGTTATATATGTACAGAATTTCTCATTCAGCCTCATCATTTGCTCAACTTAACAGGATCTGTATTTGTAAGCTTGATTCGCTTAATTTTACGAGGACTTTAACCTTTGTAGAGAAAAATTCTCCCCAAGTAATGTAATGATATGTCATTGATTCTGAATTCCGAGACATCCATTGTTAATATTTATTTCATCGTAAACAGTTAATAAACACGAAGAAACTGATTTAATTATAATTAAAAATCAATATATTTAAACATAAAAATTTATATTTTAATATCATCATTAACTGACTCAAATTATCAAAATTTATTTCTAATTGTTTTTTAAACGGAAATATGTATAAATAAGTATAAGAAAATATTAAATTCCAAACTAAATTTAAGATTTACAAGCTCTTCTTTTCTAGGAACACCAAGAGCAGCAGCATCTTTATCTGCTTTTTAGATACTCCCTGCAGTTACATTAAAAAAAAAAAAATGAATGTCAAAAGAAAATGATAAGTTTTCTATTGTTTAACAATAAAATTAAACATGTCATTAAATAATATATTTGAATAAACTTACATATCCTAACGAATAGGAGCATCTTTTTGTCATACTGCTCATAGCTCGGATGTTATGCAGGAAAGCACCATTTAGTAGCGCTGCATCCCTAAAGATGACGCTTTACGATGACGTCAAAACGAACGATACCCTCATCAATTTTGTTCCGGTTTTATTAATTTTTTTTATTAATATATTTATTTTTATTAAAATCTCGAAAGTATTGAAGATATCGAATAACAAATCACGTATTGGGATACTTCGAAAACGTGTGTTGCTAAGGGGTAGATCAATATTTATAAGGGCGGAAGTGAAGGTTAATAAATTGCTGGTATTTATGTATGTGTGTGTGTTTGTGGTAGGTGGATGATTGGCAGATTTTTCTAGAAAAACCCACCAAATTACAAAATGATGTATTCGAGAATACTACTCGACCTTGAAAGCACTGGTAATGACTTGCACTCCACGAATTAACTGCGAGGAAAAGCGCAAAAATTAACACATATACCCCCTATTTTACACCTATTTTTCCCTACATACTAGTAGAATATAACAGCCAAATTAAACCAGTTAACTTATTATACCATTTTTAGAGCGATGGGGACTTTTCTAAGGTGATAAAATCACTTTAAAAGATACATCCGGTGCGGTTTATATTGAATTATTATAAAAAAAAACATAATTCAGGTTTACTAGTTCAGTTTGGTTCCGAGAATTATCGATCATGTCTGCAACCTGCAACGAAAGATCATTGACCAAAAGCATAAAATTAACATACGTGGAGTGTATATAGTGTATTTTTAAAGGATGTAGGACAAAGAATAGAAGCTGTATCGAATAAAAATCGCCGCCATTTTTTAAAACAGATAGGTTTGAGTATAGAGTAAATGTTTGAGGTTTGGCTTAGCCCCATATTTTAGTAACCTTGACATTACTGACACCGAGCAAACGAAAGGACGGATGGGTATTTTTGTTGTCGACAACAACGAGACCTTGTAAAAATTAAAAATAAATAAATAAATAATAATAAAAAAAACCCAACAAATTGAACTGTCCTTGCTTTAAGAGAAAGTAAACAAGGCAAGTTTAAGGGAAAGTGTATTGAAATTTTGAAAAATGGCACGAGTGGTGATGGGCAATAAACCAGCGTAAATAAAATTGTAGCTTGTTGCTAGGTCGTTCGTCTAAAACGGGGTTTCTATCTGACAGGTTGGTTTCGCTGTGACTCATACATATTCCGAAAAACGCGCAGAAGTACAAATCAACTAAAATTTTCCAATGGCAAAACTAAAAATAGATACACGGCAAATTTATGTTAATAAACACTAGGAACAGCGTAGAAAACACCGGATTCTGTATTAAATTAACCAAAATTTAGCACTTATTACACTTAGTGTAATAAATAAACACTTATTACACTAAGTTCAAAATTTAGCCCAGTACAATTTAGTAATATTAGTGTAGAGTAAGGGTGTAAAGTTTTTTCCATCCGACTGACTTAAGTTACTGTGGGATATTCGTTACGAAAGATTGATTTAAAGGAATTTCACCCTTAGGTAATTGAATAATAAAATGACTCTATTTACGATTGTACTAGAAAAACCTTAGCAACAAGCGATCTATAAAGACGTAGTTCAAACTGGCTACATTCCAGAATAAAGAATATGGAATTTATAAACGAATAACAATATTGCAATAATTGGAATAAATAAGATGGTGCGATTAAAGTTCGTTTCTATTGGCTAGAAAATAAAATCGTTCCAAGAAGGTTAACAAAGGATCGACGATAATTAATTAAAGATACACTACACGTAGAACAGAATTAACACTACAGTCAGCTGTTTCTAAAACAAAGAAAACACTAGGATAAAGCCCGTTACGTCATACTAATAGGGTGTTAAAAAGCTCTTTAAGTTAATTCGAACTCTACAAAACATAAGGATAATAAATTATCCTGTAAATAGGCTAAATCCTAAATTATTTTTTTTAATTTTTACGACCTAATTATATTATTAGACACTTTAAAAAAACAATTGTATTATATCGATTTTAAAAAATCGATATTATTAAATAGAATTTTTAAGAAATTTCTTTTATATTTAAAGAAAAACAATACGAAAAGCAAGGGTTATTACCTTTCTTTTGTGTGCCTGTCGATTGTGTTGTTCGGTTCACGTGCTTAACAACTGACAAGAAGAGTCAGCTGTTAGTCTCACTAGTGTTGAATCGTACGGGAAGTCTCGCGGTTTGACGAGAACACGAGATTACGATGACTATTATGTCAGGTGACGGTTCACTCAACCCTCACACTTTCGTCGTAACACGTTTAGAACCTTACCGAGAATAAAGAAGAAAGAAAAATGCCCTTTTTTTTCTCTACATATTAAACCCGTTTGCTTAAACTAAATTCCCATTATAAATTTAATTAACTCCGCTGGAATGGACACTAGTGGCGTAATTGGCGCTCTCTTCCATCAAATCTAATATTCTTCTCGTGTTTACTCGATTATCTTCAGTTAATTTCGTTGAAATATTCGTGGATTTTAGGAATTTTTCGCTTTATTTTCACTCCTTTCGGGAAATTTTGTCCATTTTCCCGGCTTTGAGTAATGATAACTGTATAATTAATTGTATATTTTCATAAATAGTTATAATTAAAGCTTATTTTTCGTGATAAAATTCTTAGAAGATTTCACTTTTAACATTTCTTATAATAACTTTAGTTACTTAAGCTAGAAATTCTATGAAATTCTATAGCTAAACGCATTTAACGTGTGGGTTCCCAGATCTTACGTTAGATAATGACGCTTGTGTATAACGTTCCTGGCAGTAACTGGGATGATTTTTACGGGGGGTCGAATTTGAGGAACGGATGAGGATGATGCAATACGTGACTCAGGCCAATTAATGCCAAAAAAACAAAAATTACTGTCGTTTGTTGCTATTGGCTACATTTTAACAAAGGTTAAAAATTCGGTTTCTATCAAATATAAGGGATTTAAAAAGTTATAAATAAAAACGTCGGATATAAAAATCTGTCACGTGCTAAAGACTTCCCTTTACGACCGGATATTTCTTTCCTAATTATATGATTTATTATACTTAATGGCGAAATTAATCGAAGGACGATATTTTATTAGTATCGTTTACTTTTTATATAAGAATTAGTATAAATATTGTATACGAACTTGGACTAAGCTATAAGATATGGCAGGTCCTTCCCTCCGTTTGTTTGAAGGAAAGGGCCTGTTATATCGTCAGCAGCTTAGAGCCTCGCATGTAAAACTGCGAGGTTCTAAGCTACAGCTTATTTACGCCCTTAACTCAATAATGCTACATTTCTAAAATTCTTTTAATGTCTTACCAAATTTCTGCTCATTGACAGGAGTTAAACACTTTCTACATTGTTTAAGGGAGAAGGGGCGTTAAAAGTGCGTTATTATAAAGTGAAGGGGACAAGGCATTGTCTGCATGAACATCTTTAGTGATTAGATTTGTGAGAAAGGGCAAAGCACACGTGGGCTATCTGCCAAGAAAGAGTGTCTCCCGGAAGGACTTTTACAGGGAACTGGTCCTTAGTTAGATGATAAACACATGGCCAGCACGTTGGTCAGGCGCGAACCCATTACTAACCAGCATCTAGTGGTTTTATCCACGTGGTCATTGGTGGACCTTTTTTAGTGACATAGAATTTGTTCTTATAAGCCTACTTACAACTAATGCGAATAAACTGCAAGTAGAAAATATTTGCAGACCTTCAACTTCAGGGATCTACAAATTATTGTATACGTGAAGGGGAGAGAGTTTGCCATTGTATATCATTGTACACAACAAGCAGGGACGGTCAAAAGTGGCTTAAAAACAGTACAAGCAATTAATGGACAACGCCTAACAACACACTCTCTACGAACGTAACCTAGAGAACTCTATGAACAATACACTTACAATGCGCTGAAACTTAGAACAGCATGTTTTATAGTATATAAACTAGCGTATATCATCATCATCATCATTTTAATCAGTGTCACTTGTACCCGGAAGAGTACAGTATTTTCGAAATAACATTTCACTTCCTAATTCCCTATTTACCAATCTATTACAGTTAACTATCGCTAACTAGTTCATAAACTATTTATAGTATGACGTCGTTATTCTAGTTTTTGTAATTTGAAACTGAATTTACTGTAATACAGTAATACTTGTGTAAACCGGAGTCGCATCGTACCGAATTATTTTTTCCGTTTAGGCAGCTTTTCGTTATATTCGGGTTCCGTTTAAGACAGGTTTCATTGTACTTTCAGTACATAAAGTAATAGAATTTTATTTCCTCTTTCTGATAAGAAAATTATAAAACAAATTGAATAAATATGAAGGTTGTTTTGGCATACAAATTCGTATTCGCGCACGGATTTTATATAATTTATATGCTAATACAAGAGAAAAACGTGCTTTAAGAGCATTTAAAATTTCTTTTATATAATTATTATTCGTATTTATTTTCCAATTTTGCCAAATAAACATTAATTATATCTCGAATCACGGATCACCTTCAAACAGAAAATCCATTAAAAATGTATACAAGTTCAAACTACATCGAATTGTATTAAATTATAATGTAAATATTGTAATAATTCTATATATAAAATGGCATTCGAACCCTTTGTGGGTGGCCGAGACGGTTATGAAGTCAACCTATCACTCTAGGGAACCATTTTGAAATACAGTAAAACTTGTCTTAAATGGAACTCGAATAAAATGAAACGGAAAAATTCGATACGGTAAAGGTTTTACTGTATTACTGTGGAGGGATGCGTTCATCAATGTATATAGTCATAGCCTCATTCAGGCAACGTCCGACCGCAGATGCATCCTTGGTTCCGTATTGGAAAAAGTGAAGGTTTGATTACCAAAAATCTCGGGGGAAGTTGGCCAAATCTGGTGGGAAAAGTGCTGACATGGGGGTAAAGCTTGTTAAGGACTTGGCAACATGATCTAATATCAATTGTGTATAAAGACTACGCTGCCATGGGTGACGTTTACCTTGGAACCAGTAGTAATAACGGTAGAATTTTGGCGAACACTCAATTCGTATGATGAATAAGACCACTGAACTTACTCGAACGCAACACAATAAAATCAAATAGACAAACCACACAACACTGATAGTTTGTTGCAGGTTCGCGGGTTGGCCGCGTAAAATTTTTCGGGTTTTCTTCGTGTCTAACGCCTAAATGAGGGCCGGTTACCCGTACGAAGTTCTCTCGGGAGACATTACCTCTTGACAGGTCGTCCATGTGTTGCAGTATCCCACCAAGACAACCTCCCCAGAATGATCAGTACAGGTAGACGTAAATAAATTATATCAGGTGGGCGGACGAGTGGGTTAGCAGTCACCCTTGCCCCATTAGCTTTACCAGATCCTAAAATTTAAGGTTTTCAGAATTTTTTTGGGGGGCTGTTTTCCTTCGGCCTATCCCCTACTTAAGTAAACACTTCACTTATTAGCCAGAAACTATATACCCCGAAGGTGGCCCGAATGTAAGTGATGTTTAACTGTATTTAATATGGAGTTCGTACAACGCCCTATTTCGCAGAACATATATTGGATGGTAAACAACAAGCGACTATAATTACAAATATACATGACTAATTTTTGGTTGTCGTATTTCAATGCACAGTAAGCCTATACAAAGATATTAAACCTCCATTTCTATGAACGCCCTTTTATGACAGTGAATTATAGATTTTATTTTATTTTTCTATAATTCAACACCATTGCAGACAATCGCAAAACAATTTGAAATCAGTTATTTATTTCTAAAAACCATTATACAAACTCAATGTTTTGATTTTTGTAAGTTATCTCCTTGTAACTGTCATTGGGTCATAAGGCTTCTCTCGTGTCGCCATTTTGTTTTGTTTTTCCCCAGTTCTTCCGTATACCTACGCTGTCGATTTATAAATAAAACGATGGTTGATTAATTATTTTAATAGTTGATTTAGTTGAATATAAATATATTAAGTTGTTATTAACGTGGAATACAACTTAATCGAGCGTCTAAGAATCATCTTTCCTTTTTCGTTTGTTTTTAGATATGCCATTATTAACATAAAAAAATAAATTAAATAAAACTTCTTTTGCTTTCATAGCTTAAGAGCGATGCATTGAACTACTATTAAAATTTTTCAGAAGGAAACCATTTCTATATAGCGATAGAATACAACCTAAGCACTCCTCCTTTCGTGATTGGTCCAATAACGCGACGTAATTGTTAATTTGAAATTCAAACTAACAATGAACTAACTTCAATGAAATTCAAAGTAACCAATAAGGCATTTTTTTACAATGTATGTAGCGTATAAAATCAAGAATTTTTCTATCCCTTTTCAATTCAATAAATAAGAATTTGTTCATTTTTCTGGAATTATGTAACAAGATGTAGATCAATCGATAAGGATTGATGACGCAACACATGGAAAATTAGTTAAAGAAAAACACGTGGGATCTGTCAAGGCACTTTTCTTTGACAGATCGCCCTTGTGTTGCGTTGCCGTAGGCTACCTTAACACGTGTTCCGGACTTGAGAACACATGGGATAAGTCAACGTAACACAAGACTCCTGTTGAGATGTTACACACGTGAAGAAAGCTGACTGAGGTCGTAAAGGCAGGCCTAATTACGTCTACAAATACAAACACTACAGCGTAATGTATGTAAAATCAGTTATCGTTAGAAATAAGAGCTCGATTGTCTCACCAAAAGAAGTATTGTTCAAGTATTAAGAAACTGTAAAGAAAATAACTTAAATCAGAAGGGAAAATAAATAAAATTAAGAAACAAACAATATCGAGAAGTAAAATATAGATTTAACAACGATTCTTTCACCATTTGAGAAACTAAAGTGTGTTTAATTACATTACATTAATGAAAGTATTTTAAAAAAACAATTAAAGGTTAAGAGGTGCGAGAGAAATTATAAAATGATATATTTGCACTTAACGATAACCTTCAAACGTCGTGCTAGTGCGTGTTATACGCCGACGAAGACCCTTCAAAATATCAATAAGTGACATTTAAGATAATTGCCGTTTACGGAAATAACATTAGAGAATAAAAAGTATATTTTTTACTTTTTATTATGAGGCATTGTGTTGTAAATTTTGCTTTGTTTTCTTCTAATTTCATTAATTAGTTTTCTTTACAGATTTTTTTTTTATCATTCTGTATACAAACGGTTACAAATAAAGTCATCGTGACTTACTATAAAGGGGACTTGGAGAGCTTGAAACAGGCCCGGGGTGAACCGGCTCCCTTTAGACTTATTTTCGAAGAAATGAAATACGTAGAATGTTTCATTATTAATAAAAAGCATCCTTAAAGATTATTTTCTATTAGTAAAAATAAAGTTAATTTTAAAGGAGTTGAAATCAGTACAGGTCCTAAGTTTTAGGAGAGGGGAGCCATTAAAAGGCCCCAGCTCCTCCTTTCGACGGTCCTTGTTATATTCGGTGGCGCGTTATGGATCTCGGAATCTTCAAAGAAAGTAAATTTCGGAGATCCTTAAATTGTAATTTAGAGAATCGTCAACTTGTAAACAAAGAAAATAGCTAGAACAGTATCATACTACTACTTTTCTGACAGAGAAGTTATTTGACCTTGACACAGGGCTAACAATGTGTTAGTTGTGTACATTGCCAAGAGGCGTAAGGTAAGGACAGCAAACCAATCGAAATTTATTTGTGGCGCCCTTAGAATTGAAGCCAATAAACAAATATACTTTATGCCCGAGGGATAACGCGTCATTGGTTATAACTACGACGTAGTAGTTATTGCAACACCTGGTTTTTGCGAAAGTTGTTTGTTTCGTTCAATAACACTACTGTCAATCATTTCTCATTTTTATTTTATAAAAACAGTAATTACAGTTAACAACCGTGTAAATAGAAACAATATAACAAGAATGAGAATCAAAACCCCGACAAATTAACCATAACTAAACTCTAAACTGTAATAATATAAACACGTAATTGTTAAAATTACGTGTTTATATTAACTGTAAAATAACTGTAATAATATAAACACGTAATTGTTAAAATTGAATATCAAGAACATAACATAATCGCTTTTCGTATTTCTTAATCTAGCTCTCAACAATTTACCACAATGGCACGTTATCCTATGGGCATAAAGGGCAATTGCCAGGGCCCCCACCAACAAGGTCCTAATCTTTCAAAAGAAAATACTTACTCCAAAAAATTCCCCCGAAGAAGTGTCCGAAGTCAACACTGTACATGGACCCCCGAAATTCAAATAGCCCGGGGCCCCACGAAGCAATAACGCGCCGCTGTACGGATTGTATTATTGGGTCCGTTCCTCACCACTCGGCCGTCCTCATTGTGGACCTGGCCTAAACTCTGATGGGTATAGGGGAAAAAAAGGCCTCTTAGTACCACAGGGAAGAAAGAGTTAAAAATATATCTTGGTTAAATAGATTTTGGGTCCCCTTATATTATATTTGCCATTTACGACGATATAAAATTTAGCTCTTTTTTTTTGAATTTACGAAGATTCCTCGAGGTATAACGTGCATATAACACATACTGTATAACGTAATCGTTACGTCGGTGACTAGACATCCCCTAAAGGAATGTAACCTTCCGAATTTTAATGTATTTCTATGGCGTAATTGACTGTAAGTAGACCCTTATTCAGAGATGGCCGAATGATAAGGAACGGGGCCTAAATTTTTCCAGGTCATCGTCTGAGAAATTCCTGATGATCCAAACAGGATTCGAAAACGAGTTTCCAGAAAAGAAAAGAATAACCTACTTTCTCGAGTAACGAATACAAAGGGCGGCCACCCTATGTAATGTACTGTACATAAAATACAAGATGATCTAATGGCATTATTTGAAAAATATGTAAATCTAATGAAACGTATCACAATTACTTTTTCTTCATACAATTTAGGATTCTGTTAATTGTACGATGTTCTTATAACTAGTTTGATGTTGAAGAAAGGAAGACAAGATGGTCGGAGACGCTAATTTTGTGATTGGTAGAAGAGCAATCACAAAATCCTTTGTAGGCTAACTGAATTTCTATCTCTAACACATGGGCACATTGTTTCCCACTTTATTCCATCATATTATTCTTAATAACAACAGAGTCTTGACGATCATCTATGTGTTTCCCTCCATTGGGGAAAATTTTTGAAATTCACATAACTTCCAGTTTAGGCCGGAAGTTCGTATATAGTTAATCGGGCCCCCTGTTCCCTAAGCTTTCCATATCTGATCTTGACTTTCGTTTATTTAACACTACTCTCGAGATTAAGGAAGGGCAGACATACAGATAAGTAGACGGACCGAGGACAGCGAAAATTTATCGGTTTACGATTTTTTCAAATTGCATCCCAACAATAATCTTTTATGCGTTTTTTTATACATTGTGTTTTATATGAGGGTGTATTTATTTCCGGGATTACCCTCCGAAAGGCCTTGGCCAAGGGGAACCACTGAACACAGGAGCCAGTTTGTCATAGAAAGTCGTCTTTGGTCCTTCCTTTGGCAGATAATCCATGCGTTTTATATTGCCTTATCCTATAAATTTTACACCCTTTGTTGAAAAAGGAAGCATTGTGCGTTAGTCGAAGGGTTGCGCCATCTGTGGAGTATTAATTAAAAAGTTTAATAAAGGTGGTAAAAGCCATGTGATTGTTACTAACACGATCTCGTGTTCAACACTTCTAAGATAATACAACACGGTTTCACAACAAATTAAAAAGTTTATACCTGCACCTACGATTTTCTAGGGCCTATAGATAGCGATGTAGAACAAATCTACACGGTAAAGTTGACCTCCTTTAATTTAATTTGAGAATCTCTTCCTTTGGGTTGTGAACAATTTCGTCTGGTTGGATGGTGTAGATCCACCCACAATGGAACGTACGGCGGTAAAGACTTCGGCCTATCATTCTGAGGATCCAGATTTGTCCCGATCAGGAATCTGAAGGATTTATCCCGATATGTCGATCACCACCCCGGTCACTTTCGCTGTGGACCTAATCGAACCAGTGGCGTAACGTAGTGGGGGCGGCAGGGGCGGTCCACCCCGGGCGGCATTTTTTTACAATAAATAATAATAATATCTTGTAAAAATTTGAACCATTTCATTTCATATTTTTGTAGCACCTACGATTCGGACCGATTGAAATGAGTACGGAATTTTTTATTACTTATTCTGTAACGAAACTGGGGAATCCCCTTTCTTTAAATGAATGTATAATAATGACATCTTGCTCGTTGTAGCGACTGTCAACACCGTCTGTACTGACTTGTAGGGATTTCCCGTATTTTATTTAAGGGGGCGACATTTTAAGGTGGCGGCGAAATTTTAAGGTGGCGGGCCACTGAATCAAACACTTGATGGGCTTTTCTATTGTTAACTCTTTGCGTCCTGTGGGCAATAAGAGGACGTTTTAGCAAGTCCATTATGGATTCGACCAAGCCTACAATGAGGCGGCAGGATGGTGAAGAACGGGGTCCGACATATCCATACGCTCTGGGGGACCCGGGATCGAATCCGAACGGGTCGAATAATCCCCAGGAATTTTTCGGGGGGTGGTCCGTTCGGATATGTCGGGCCCCGTCCCTCACCACCCGGTCGCCCCATTGTGGGCCTGGCCGAACCCATAATGGGCCTACTAAAAGAGGCCCTCTTAGTGCCCACAGGGCGGAAAGAGTTAAAAAAAAAAAAAAAAAAAAAAAAAAAAAAGACATATCCATACGGACCACTCAAGGACGACGCCAGCCAATGGGTAAGGGGGGGCAAGATGATGTAAATTGATAGAGGATATGAATTGTATGTAGGTAAAATAGAAACGATTCATAAAGTTTTAATCATTTACTATGTACCGGAAAAGAAATATCTCAAATAAAACATTTTCTTTAACTTACAAGAAGCCTAAGAAGATTATTTTAATTAAAACTTAGCATTTAAATAACTTTTTCGAATTTCTAGGGGAGGGCAACTGCCCCTCTGCCCCTCCCCCTGGCGACGCCCTTGGGACCACTTCGAAAAATTCCTAGGGTTTTTATGATCCCGGATCCCCCAGAGCAGTAGGGATCAGATTTTAGTCACTCGGCCGCACGGTCGTCATCAATGATGAATATGATTAAACAATAATTAAATATTCAAACGTTTGGAAATTTTAATTTAAAAATAAGAATAAAATGTTTGGATCTAACGATTTGAACGCGATTTATTGCATTTCGAAAATGAGAAAATGTCAGTAGCCTTTCAGACTTCTACTAGATGCTTTCCAACGTTTTCAACAAATAATGTTGCCAATTTTCACTAAATAAATAGTTAGTAACTTATAAAAACTAGGTTACAAACTAAATATCCACTGAAAAGTTGCCAAAACGTTCTCTTTAAAGCATTGCTAATTGCTACTTCATTTTGAATAACTTTTCACTGTACTGTGAATTCAACAACACTGAAATTAAACACGGAGAAAGTTTCGACCTAAATTGAAAGTAATTCACACAAATAAATGAACGGCAGAGAAGGAGAGGATTAATGGCATAATATAATGCAACTCTTGGACGTTCTTCCAAAGTGGTGCTTTCTTCCCGGAGGACTTTCTATAGGAAACTGGGTCCTATTTAACTCCTCACTGTCAGCCCATTGTTCAGGCACAAATCCATGATTAGTATATAGTTCTTTTATCCATTCGTCCACTGGTAAGCTCGAAGTATTCGAACTGATAACTTATTTCGGGCAATTTGGATCCGGACAATATTTCGTGTTCCTTCATCCGTTCTATCCAATCTCATTGCAAATCACATCTGTCCATTTTTAATTGCAAAGCAAAAATCTTATTAAAAAAAAAAAACGTAGTAAAGTGAAGAGTGGGCTACTTATCACAGATACAATATTTTAAGAAAACAAAATAAATTTATTAAAATATTCAATATAAAAAATTTTAATATACACATTTAAAATAATTTGATACACCAAACTCCCAGGAATTTTTTATGGATGATCTGTTTCTATTCGTTCGCCCCCATTTTGGGCCTGATCGAACCATCATGCATCTGGAAAAAGGTCTTCTTTGTGCCCACAGGCGGAAAGTCAAATATGAATAAAAAACAGAGATTCTAGAGTTCCGTCCTTATTTCAGTCATTCGTGCTGTTTAACTCCTCTGCCATTCAGATTTCCTAAAATAAAATTAAAAGTTGTTCTACAGATTTAATCCATAATGCCCACCAGTGGCTGAATGGATAAAATCATTGAACACCAGTAATTGGTGGCGGATTTGTATCTCGCTAACGGGCCGTATGGAGTTTTCCGGATTTTCTGCACGTATCTAACACCTAATTAGGGGCCGTTTTTCCTTAGAAAGTCTTCCTCCTTTGACAGATCGCCCGTGTGTCGCGTTGCCGTAAACAGATAAACCAAACCGATGACACATCGTGCGTTCTTCGTAAAGTTTCGGAATGGATTTCATTCTCAAATGTGAATTTTTCTCGAGATTATTTGAATTATTTGGTTTTTCGATTTGATGGAAACACGCGAGCGATCTTTTACGTGGTGACTCTTGAGAAGACCTTCTATTGTAAACTGGCCCTATTTAGGTGTTAGACACGTGAAAAAACTCAGAAACGGTGAACGTTCTGGCCACTCCACGTGGCCAGAACGTTGGCTGGGCGCTAACTCTCGACTAACTACTAGTGTTCGGGGGTTTCATCCACTCGGCCTCTGATGCGTGCTATCACTCAGGTAGTTCACTGCCGACTGGCCGAGTGGTTAGGGTGGCAGCTAGCCGCCGTGGGATCCGGGATCGAGTCCGACAGGTGGAAAAATTCCAGGAATTTTTCAAGAGGTGTCGGAAAAGTCCCGTCACCACCCGCGTTCCACATTGTAGGCCCAATCTAGCCTATAACGGGCTGATTAAAAAGGCCCTCTTAGCGCTTTGGTAAGTCTTTCCGCCAGGAAAGCGGTTTTTCAAACATATTATAAAAACAATTAATATACATTTCAGCATTTAAATATTTTTAAAATTATTTAAAATTTGAAGTTATAAATAAAATACCCCAAAACCAGGAAAAGAAAATTATAGCCAAATACCCTGGCGGATACAATAATTTGGCAACAGCTCATTTATGGTGAAGGAGTGCGTTCCGTTTCTTTGTCGAGGTATCGCCATCTTGTCAACATAAATAAACGGTAGGACTTTTTTTTATTGGATATAAAGTAGGTAATAAAATGTATTTATATAGGCATAGGTATAAATCCAAAGGTGGCCGGTTGCGTATAATCAGTCATTGGCCGCCTGAAATCGTTACGGTGGGCGCAACCGTCAATGTATACGAAAGAAGCATGTGTACCTTTCATTGTTTCTCTAATTTACTGTATAGAAAGTGATTGTGACGTCAATCGCTTAATTAATCGCCGTCCAAGTGCTTGTTTTTTACGTTGCATTGTAACATTCGGCTCCCATCCGAAATATCTGGGGTTGCTTGATTATTCTGTAGAAGTTACTTTTAGTTAATTACTTCACGTATATACATTATGCAAATTACCTAAAAGTAACATCTGCCGGTCATCGTATTGTTATTGATGTAGATTTCAAGCTGTTGAATAGATTTTTATACGGTTTCGGTTAATGTTACCTATGGTTCCAAGATGGCGGCTCGTCTGATTCCAGCAAGGAAACAGTGGGGACGCACGTTCTAACCTAACCTAACCTAATAATTTTGTTGGTAATTATGGTAATTTATTAGAATAGGTTAGAACGTGCGTCTCCACTGATTCCCTTCTATTTGCCGGAAGCAGAGACGAGCCGCCATCTTGGAACCATAGGTAACATTAACCTAATTTTCTATTCATGTTAACTGGAGTAAGGCAATTTGTTTTTATTGGGTGTACTATAGATTACTCCCTATGGAATTTCAGGACTTTGATTATATATTTGAACTCGGGACTGAGACGAGTTCAACGGTACCCTATTTTTGGACCAGAGACGAAAAATAAAAAAGTTATTACACTTTTTAAGTTACCATACTTTTTTAATGCTCTCATGCAGACGGCACCGTAGTTGCTAGTATTGCCATCTTACTGTAAAGTCTGCAAACCGTGACGTCGGACTACTGTCATCTCCCGGAGCGTTAAACACACGATATGAGAGTGGAGAGAGCGACGCAACTTCCGATCATTGCGCGATTGCCATTTCGGTTAATGTTACTTATGGCAGCGAACATGGCGGCCTGACTGACCTCTCGTATGGGAGCCACCACACGCCGCCATGTGCTAAACTAGTGATTGATTCACGGTAGTTCTTAAATAAAGTAAAAAAGGGGGGAAACATCTACTAAAGGCAATTTTAACAGCAAGCACACTACTCCTGATTGCGATAGTGAGGTCGACTTAGCGGAGAGCGACGCGACTCCCTATCACCGCGCGATCGCCAGAAAAAAGTATGATAACTTTTTTATTTTTCGTCTCCGGTCCAAAAGTAGAGTATCGTTGAACTTGTCTCGGTCCCCTGAGTTCAGATATATACCCAAACACACGAAATTCCATAGGGAGTAATCTATAGTATACCCTTTTTATTAAATTAAAAAGAATTTTTTTGCTTCTGAATATTTCTTGTATCGGTTTTTATACTCGCTAATGTTGTTTTTGTGTAAAATACCCATTTGCTTCTCGGTAGGGTTAACGAGCGTGGCCGTCTAACCTGCCGAAGCTGGTCGTTCCGTGGAATAAATTTAACCCTGTTGCTAATCTAAAGAATGAGTATGCTCGTCGCGCCGGTTACTTCGATTCGGTGGGGGGCCGTTGGCCGAAATGTTTTATCCTGCAAAGGCAGACCGGATGGAGGAGCAAAAGGACGGGACGGATTGGAGTCTATACGAAAGATGTATATTAGTACTTTGTATTAAAGAAATTAATAATTTTGCATAATAAAGTAAGATTTGTGTAACTCTGACGGTAATTGTCGGAGTTACACAAATCGTAAAACTTCAATTTAATTGATTAAAAAGCATTTAATCAAATTTAAATTTTAAGTCGAAATTGATTCATGAAACTTAGTCGCTATAAATATAAGATCTGATCTTTCTTAAAAATATTCTTCCAATAGGCCTATTACAATAAACATCATTTAAATAGTTTAAATGAAGATTACATACCTTGCAATTACAGCTGATTAGTCATCTTGTTTCTTCACTAATCTACAGATTAAATGTTAACCACCCAAAATTGGCCACTTACCTGGCAGTTTATCCCAAGGATTTACAATCATACTGCACATTAAAGATAATTCTGTAAATTAAAGTGTAGATTAAATTTTGAAATTAAAACACTCCTGCAGCTAGTCCTAAAAGTAATAGAAATAATAATCTGATTTTTTTTTTTTTTTCCTTTTTGAATGGAATATTGGCTTAATCAATGTTTCCTGTCATTGAAAAATTTGAATGGTCTTTGTTTGTCATTCCCATTTTGCCATTTCCAAAATATTCTACCCCTTGTTTTACCTGATTTCTCTTTTATATATTTTTCATCATATGTTAATATTCTTTATAAATTTAAGTTGGTTTGATCTAAAGATCAGCATTTCTTCGTTAGTAATGAATCGAGAAAGTGAAGCCAGTACAGTTATACTTTGATTTCCAGACCAGACTTAATACGACGGACTGGAAAAATACATTTAGATTTGTAGACGTAGATCAGGTTGTAGGATCTTAAATTACCAGTTTTGATAAGTAATCTGTCAACTTATGGTGCACAAAATCATTAATGGTTCACACAGTCTCAATGTAAGTTTGTTAACTAACTAATTCAGATTATGGTTGTACAAATGAAATTTAAGAAGAGAAAGTATTATGTATTTGGGTTTAAAATAGATTTAAAGGCTACTTGATATATTTAAGCATTTCATATAGTCATTTTCTGATTAAATTGACTTAGATTATTTTAAAATTTATCTAAAATTATTTTATTATACATGTAACCCTCGTACAACACGAGAGTTACATTCCAAAAAATTGCCGTGTTGTGCGAATCCGTGTTATACGAAACAAAGAACTAGTACGAAAAGGGGGGGTTAGGTTCCAAAAATTAAAAAAACATGATATTTATCTTAATTATGAAAATATAATATCTTTATTAAAATTTTCTTAAGTGATACGTATTAATATACCTTGTAAATTAAACAATGTTTTCTTCGTCATCACTAAGCACTTTCAGCCGAGGGCGTTTTCTTTTTGGCAAGTTATCCTTATCCTCCGAGCATTTTTCTGCATTATCTTCAGATCCATGCTTTACCTTTGCAAAAAGTATGTAATTTTAGATTGCTTGCTTTTAGTTAAAAGATTTTTATAAATTTCCTTATATGGTACTAAGCACTTATGAAGAATAAAGCAAGTATGTAATAAGGAAAAAACATCTGGCAACATCAAAAGCAGAAGCGTTGAGATCTGGCAACATTTAAACAAGTTTCGAGAAGGACCATGTGTATTGACAGAAGGCGAGAAATGAGAATTTACATACTTAAGTACTAATAGTTCACGAAAATAATAATTTTTGTGACTATTAGTACTTAAGTACAGTCAAACCTGTTTTTATGCGGTGGATAGGGACCGCATAAAAAAAAACGCATAAAACAAACGCATTAAAAAAATCGCACGAAACTTCACGAGTGGCTATAAAAAATAGTTTTCGCAACACAATTAAAAAATATTTTTTTATGCAGTCAATAGGGACTGCATAAAAAAGTCTCACATAGAAAATAACTCAAAACCGTACGAAATAACTAGGAATTGCTTTTTTAAACGAAATCATGACGAGGCTTGGCAGCTATTTGGAATCTAGCCAAACCTTTTGGAATCTGATTTAGAAAATACGTAAATAATACAGTATATTTACCTTCAATTTACGCTTTGAAACGAATCTTATCTTAATGGTCCAGGAATGTGAAAGCACTTTGAAGGTTTAATTAACGTAATTAAAACAGACGTAGAATTTATTGACAACAGATGTCAGCACTTGACTGCATCGTCTTGTCTATCGTCTGTTTTACATATTTTTGTCCAGGTGGTGTTTTGTTGACTTAAAAAATAAATTATTTCATTTTTTGCATATTCATGAAATAATATTGCTATAATAAGTTCATTTATGCTATAATAAGTTTATTTAGCTATAATAAGTCAACGTGAAACATGACAAAATGCACGAGACTAGTCGCCGACTATACCGCACAAATAAAAAATCGCACAAGAAAAGACCACATAAAAACAGGTTTGACTGTATATAAAAATTTATTACATTTCATGTTGTACGAGGGTTTTACCAAATTCTCGAACCGTGTCGGAGTGAATCTGTGCTATAGAAGTGCCATGTTATAGAGGGGTTACTTGTATTTTTATCATTAAAAATAACAAAATAAAATAATTTTTTATTATTAGAAACACAACAAAAATATTTATGAAATATATATTTCATGGCCATAAACCCTTTCTTTTAAAAAAGCCCTAAGATGTATTCTGATTTAATTTAGTTAATAAATTCGAAATAAAATTATAAAAATTTCTTCATCATAATCTTGTACACTGTTTTAAAAAGTCAATTTTTAGCACAGATTAAATTTTTTGAAACATAATGTCTTGAATCTACTAAAAAGGAGTTTAAAACAAATAGCATGCCAGATTAAGAAAACACCAGTGGAGCCATTCATAAGTAAGAATCCAAAAACATTCTGCCCACCAATGGCCAAGCAGTTTTGTTCCCTGAATACTCTGAGTTCAGTCGTGGGTTTGTGCCTGGCCAGTACGGACTGGCCATGTGGAGTTTTCCAAGTTTTCTTTGCCTGAACACCAGTCACCCTCAAAAAGACCTTTCGGAAGGCATCCCCCTAGGCAGATCGTTCAAATGTTGCATCGTCTGCCATAACTTAAATAAACAAACAAACTAACATTCCATTTGTTTTAGCTCATAAATTTTTACTATTAGTAATGTTGTCTTTTGTTTATAATGGAAAAAAATGATTATAGTACACGAATTAAAGGAATATCAATACAACCTTCAAAAACTCCTCCAACATAACACTTGTGACCCCACATGTTAGATAACAAGAAGCAAATGGATTTTGGCAAGGTCTAGCTCCTACATCATGTGATGGAACTGCCTTGGTTTAAACATTTGAAAAGAGTAGAAATCTACAAAGCTTTGAGAGAGGGATGACGGTTAACTTCATGAAAATAGACTAATTTGTCAGTCTGGAGAGCACTGTTTAAACTGGCCTATTCAACGCATTATATCTGATGTACACAACTTTGCACACTCAATCTGTAATTTAAAAAACATTGTTCTAAGATTTTAATTATTTTTTTGTTCTTCCATTTAAGTTCTATCGATTAAACCTGTCGATGTGTATTATAAACAGAAGGAAATGTTAGTTACAGTAAAAAATTTGTTTTTCTGGTTATTGGTGTTGATAGTGTGATTTATTTATGTATTAAGCCTGTATTTTGACTATTGGTATTATGGTATCTTTTTAATAAATTTACATAAATATTAAGTTTCATCTGAAGTTATGGAAGACACTACGGAAGTGATAGAATATTTAAAATTTGAATTAAAAGTTGGTTTCTGAAACCTTTTATTCTGATCTATGCCATTTTCTATTCAAATAGGCAAGAATGTGACTTGCATTCAACTTTTATTGGTTAATTAAAAAAGCAAACATTTGTACTATTGACTGAAAAACTCGGATTGAAATAACTAGAATCGTGGTTCTCAATCTGTGGTCCACGGAACACGGGTGCGCTGTGAAGCCACTTTGAGTGTTCTGCGAAAAAATCAAATATACAATTTAAAATTGTTGGAAAAGAAAAATCAATACAATGTAAAATAATTTTTGTATGGGAATGTAATCAGCAAATGCCAATGTCGTCGTCTACTAGACCAAGTGCGCTTGATTTCAAAAAGGTTTGCCACCCCTGCTTTAAAGCTGATGTATTGTAAGTGTTCTGCGGGAAAAAAAATGTCAAAGTTTAGCGTTTCCCGACTTCAAAAAGATTGAGAACCACTGAACTATAAGAATGGCCAGTAGGTGACGTCAATAGACATCGGTGTAGTAAAAAGTTATAAGCTTTCCGACTAATGAAAATCATTACACATTGATGTCACTAACCACGACGACAATAGCTGTAGTTGATAAACTCCAGCCTTAGTAGATATGATTTTATAATTTAATTTCCATAATTATGTCAAGTTGAAGATCATGAAAGTTACAAAATCAAAAATGGTCTACAAAATGTATAAACAAATATTGGAACTTTAAACTCTATTACAGTTATTCTGATTCTTTGTCATGTGTAATATTTTGTAGCAGACATGCATGAGAATTCTGTTTTCCAATGGATTGATATTTTTATAAATATTACAAAGTATCTTGTTTTTTCTGAAAACAGTAAGCATTTTTTTCCTCGCTGTCATAGATTGGATGCGTAACATCTGTAAAAACATATGGTTGGGTTTGTACGTAACAAGTATGAAGAGGACCGAGTAAAACTTTGTTATAGTGGTACTTCATAATAAGTGATTGTGCATTTACTTCTGATTTCTGAATGCACACAACATTTGCAGAAAATGTTAGGCTTTGTGTTTAAGAGATAAAAACAGAATAAAATAGATATGCAAACAAAAATGTTAGTTACAATACAAGAGAAAGATTGCAATGATCTTAATGTTCTCTCCAATAACAAAACTTTTTTTTTGTCTGGATTCAAACGTTGGGGTCAAAATGCACTGTGCCGTGTGCCTCCTTTGGTTTATTGTTTGACATTGGTCGATACCATTTTACGGTAAAGAATTGTTGAAAAGAAAACAAATAAAAATATAATAAATAAAATATACACTTGTGTACTATACTTGACGGTTACTTTAAAAATTACATAATGGAAATTGACTAAAATCATTAAAAGTATGCACATTTATTCGTAGCAGAAATGTTATGTTAATATCCATATTAACATAACATTTATCAATCACAAACTTGTTTTTGCTTATAGTAGAAGCATTATTGTTAGTTAATTCTATAAAAACACATTTAATTCAATTTGGACATAAAAAATTTTTAATAGAAATAAGGATATTTCATTAGCTATACTCTGTAGATAAAATTGTACCACAATTATATTCAAAAGGTATATTTAAAAAATGAAACAGTTCTGCATAAATAAAAAATTTAAATTAATGCCTTTAAATTTTCAGAAAAATCTATTTAATTTAATGTAAACTAACATTTTTGACTTTGTTTCCATTGTGTTTATCCAAAGAAGGCCATTAAAGGATAATCAAAAACATCAATTTACATGAAACTAGACAAGTGTGGCTTGAACTTTGAAGGTATTAATTTATTCTGAAGGCTAAATTCTGGTTTATTGTTGTTCAGTTTTCTTATTTGTTGTTTACGATAACTTTATTCTTACAAGTATTTCTTTTTTCTTTTACATTCTTCTTTCCGCTTTTTTTTTTTGTACAGTATCAACTAAAGATTACTAGAAGTAACTAAAAAGTATGTTTCTATTAAAATTTTAGTATTTTAATTTAATAAAACAAATCTAATAAACATCATATCTATTTAACACGTTAACTGCCATCCAACGTGCCGGCGGTTGTACTAATTAGGGCCATACAGAGCCATCCGACGGCCGGTGGTTGTAGTGAAACTACATTGGTTATAGCGATGTCGGGCAGTCGGATGGCTCTGTACGGTCCTAATTAGTATGACTGCCGGCGCGTTGGATGGCGGTTAACGTGTTAATATTCAAATAAGTGAAATGATTTATATAATGCTTTAAATGTAGATAATAACTAATTGAATTACAAAGAAATCAATGAATGACTATAGTGAAATTTCGGTAACCCGGCATTAAGTATGCCAGCAAATCCAATAAGCTAGCATGTCGAGCTCGTCGTTGGGGTTATTGGTGCACTGGGTAAGTTTTGAGTAAAGATTTTCATGTAAAAGTATTCAAAACATGCAGTTCTTAGAAAGGGGTGTGGGTTTTTCTCTTAGAGATGACAAATTCCAAGATGACATGATCCTGTACTAGGTAAAACCAGTTAGCTTGTGTGTGATAAAAATCAGAAAGACTTTTCAAAAGACAATATTGCATAGGTTTGATATGAGAAGCAGAAATATTATGTACAGTACCAGTAAATTTAAATGGATAACAAACCAAATGGATTATTGGCTTGCTTACAGAAATCAATTTGTTTTCTTGATCTGGTGGCATATGCTAACATTTTTTTACATAATAAATATTTGACTTTTGATTTTTATTGAATTAAGTTATATATGAATAAGACAGAGTGTAACTATGTCACTTGGAAGCAGTGAGCTGAATCAGTAAGCCTTGATCCACACTACTGAATCATTTACAGTGCAGTTATTATATAACATATTTGGATGTTCAGTCCACTCAGAATACTTTTCAACTATTCAAGTAGTCCACAGCTAGGAATGCTTCGGCTTAGAGAAAACTGCTTATTTCTCTATTTATTATTATTTATTCAGCACTTAAATAGTATTTTGCTTAATTTTGAGTAGTTAAAGCCCATTCAAAGTAAAATGAAAATTGCAATCGGGTCAATCATCAGAAATTATAGTCTGTTTTTTTTTTTTTTATATTATAAATCAATTTATTTATTACTTTCATTTTATAATGATTATATTATATCTACTTTTATTGACAAATTAGAAATTTTTAATATTAATCAAATTTACAAATTATTTATTTTGTAGATTATAAATTATGGAAGAATCTGTGCCTAAACCTATCCCTTCGTTCAGAGGTTCACACGGTGGTCCAAGAAATAGAGGAGGCGGTCGTGGCGGCGGCGGAAGAGGTCCTAGGGGTCGCGGGAGAGGTGGCCCACCGGGACGGTAAGGTTATTCTTAAATTTTTAAAAATTCATTAAAAAGATTCTTAACTAAGTGGAATGCCCTTATAAATAAATGACTTTAATATTCTTAAGTCCAATTAACAGTTCTTTATTAATAAAAGAAAACTATTTATTAGTAACTGACTTTCTATATAAAAAACAGTCTACATGAAAATGCAGACAGTTTTTTATATAAAATCATTTGCATTTTTTTATTTAATGTTTTTGGATTTCTCTGTCTCTGTTATCAGAGCTCCCAGGGCATTCTTAAATTATCTTTACAACTTCAGACATCAACATGAAAATCAGGAATTTATTTGCCGGCGAAATATAAAAGTTTCATTTACAAAATTTAATACAGTTTGATACACTAATTCCTAGTTGTACATACTATTTTTGGGTGGTGCCTGATTTCTGTGTATGTTTGCTAAAGTAACTATATAGAAATCTCGATATCACCACCCACAGACATAGCTGTAAGCGAAGAAACATTTGTATAAAAACTTTGAGAGTTTACATTTCAGATGGAAAAAAGCATGAAAATATTTCAATTCCTAATATTTGTATTGATATATGAAGTTGTGAGGGTAATTTATGACAGTGGCAGATGCAGACGTACTGTACCTATTTGGAGACTACTCGAAAATAAAATTGCTGTATTTGAATAATCAATAATTACCTTTCATTAATATGTGCACAATGATTGTATTGTGGATGGTTCGATAAATCATATAACTAGTTTGTCACTAGAGGGAGATGTTAAGTACCATTGCTTATTAAATTTAATAATTATAATTAAATTATTTAGAATATTCTGGAAGAAAAGAATCTGCCCGGGGTGGGACTCGAACCCGCAACTCCCACTTATCGTGCAAATGCATTGCCAGTTACTCTACCTTTTAAGAATTAAAAATAGTCATAGTATGACAAAACATAATATTTATTTTGAAAAAATGGAAAAATTTACACAATAAAGTACACAGTAAAGTATACAAAATCAAAATGGTGCCGGGAAAGTGGTTTTAGCAATAATAGGTTGGCGATCAATGTGCTACAATAAAATTAAAGCTAGAAAAGTAATAATGGCTTTAGGCATTTTATTAATTTATCAAAGCAAATTTCAAAATACATTAATTGTTTTTTCTCCTCTTAAAATTTGTTTTTGAAATTCTGGTTTGCTTTTTAAGTTTTAAATTTTTTACACCATAATTAAATTTTAGATTGAATGAATTTTTGAAATTAATGATAATTAATTTCAAAAATTTCTTCAGAATTTAGAGATACAAAATAATTTCAAACTATTGATTAATTTTTAATTTATTTTTTTTAGGGGTGGACAAAGAGGAAGAGGAGGTGGCGGCGGAGGAGGAAGTGGAGGCGGTAGTGGAGGTTTATCGAGGGGTGGCCCTCCGTCGAGAGGTGGCGGTATGAACAGACCACCCAGAGGAGGAATTCCTAGTGGACTCTCTATGAGGCCACCAAATGCTAGAGGAAACAGAGGCATGGGTAGAGGCGGTCCTTCTCGTGAGGTCCTCCGAGAGGTAGAGGCGGCGGCGGCGGAGCCGCCAGAGGATCTGGCCCATTACTTCCAAGAGGTGGAGGTAATATATTATTTTCATTTTTTAATATGATGATATAAAAAAATTTAAATGATTATATTGAATTTTATCAAAAACATTTGTTTTTAAATTTTATAATCATTCTTGGCATTTAGAAATATCAGTAGAAGTTCATTAGCAGAAAGAAATTAAAGCAATATTTGTAATTTAAAAAGTAAACTTCATTCAATTGAAAATGTTTCTGAAAATGTTAAATAAATAAATAAACTGTTGTTTTGTTCAGGAAACTAATTTGAACGAGTTTAATGATTATACAGTAAAAGCTCAATATTATGGGTTCTGAGTCCAGCTTAAAGTATAGAAAAACTATAAGAGAAGTAGTCACTCGCCGTAACAGACTCCCACTACTATGGACAGTGTCAGAGAACTGAAATATTTTTTGGTTCTCTGACACTGTCCTTCCATTATTATGAATGTTTAGTAACTGTTTTATTTTGTTATAGTTGTCATTTTATTTATATTATTTGCCAAAAAATACAAAAATAATATGAAATTCTTTTATTATTTTTTTTTTTACATTACTTATAGTTTTTGCTTTGTTTTTTGACTAGTTTTGTTTTCTTTGAGTGATGCATCTTCGAGTTGTATAAAGCAATGCCATGGATCATAAAAGAAGATGATAAGTTTTAGATTTATGTTTTACATTTATTGATCAATAGATAGATATGAGGGGTGTTCAAAAAGTATCGGACCTCTATTTTTTCCGCATAAACCAATGACGCACAGGAGGCCTCCTCCTGTGAAGATGTTGAGGGGACAGTCATGCGCAGTCCCGAAATTTTTCCCACTTGCAAGAAGTGTCAGTCGCTGTAAGTCGGCCTATGAGTGAGGACGTGTAGTGAGCGCTCATCGGATCCATTAAGTTGGAAAATGACTGAACAACATGAGCAGGGATATTGCATCAAATTTTGCCAAAAGCTTGGCGATACCCAAGCAGAAACCATTTGCAAGATTCAACAGACTTTCGTGGGATGATGCCATGAGCAACACATGGATAAAGGAATGGTACAACTGCTTCAAAGAACATCAGTGGACAGCGAACCGCGTTCAGGCAGACCCTCAACAAGCCGAAATGAGACTGTCATTGAGCAAATGCGGACTTTGGTTATGGTGGACCGTTGTATCACAGTCCGAGAACTTGTGAACGAGACAGGAGCACATCAGTGGACAGCAAACCGCCTGAACGCAGTTTGCTGTCCACTGATGTGCGGCCATCTTTGAAGCGGTTGTATCATTCTTTATCCGTGTGTTGCTCATGCATCGTCCCATGAAAGCCTGTTGAATCTTGCAAATGGTTTCTGCTTGGGTATCGCCAAGCTTTTGGCAAAATTTGATGCAATATCCCTGCTCATGTTGTTCAGTCATTTTCCAACTTAATGGATCTGACGAGCGCTCACTACACGTCCTCACTCATAGGCCAACTTCCAGCAACTGACACTTCCTGCAAGCGGGAAAAATTTCAGGACTGCGCGTCATTGGTTTATGCGAGAAAAATAAAGGTCCGATACTTTTTGAACACCCCTCGTATGTTGTTTTTACAAGTTCAATAAAAATCTGGGTTAAATCTGTTACAACTGAAATTTTATCTATTATGTAATTGACTTTTGCCCATAATATCGACAAACAGTAATGAACAAATCATTATTACTACATTCAGTAGAATCTCCTTATTTTAGTGGTAACATCTGCTGAAAGAAAGCAAAAATATTTGGCATGTGAACCTGGAGAAAACATCCACAAACTACAGATAACGTGATTCTACTGTATAGTAATGGACTTTGATATAACAGACAAGTCCATAATAATGAGTAATTACAATAAAACAAACTTTTGTTTACAACAAACCAATTTCTTTGATTTCATGGTGGTCTGTTAAATTGAGCTTTTAACATACTTTCAACTACTCATCTGAATGATCTGAAACGTGAGTAGAAACTTATGAAACAGTTCAACATTATATGAATGGTACTTTGTAGCAAATGGCCTGTAACATATGCACACACCTATATATATATATATGTCTAAATTAGTGTAAAATAGACTCTTTACTAAACTAACATGTCCAGATGAAAACAAATTTTGAATGGAACAATGGAATGATTTGCTATATAAAATAACATTGTCAGCCAGAAACTTGTTTAACGTGGAAATGGGAATACATGTTTGTGGGAATATAACCTAAATAAAGCATAATTTTTTCTGGATAACATCAAAATAATAAGTCAAAAGAATTCAAAGTATTTCAAGACAAAATCACAGAAAAAATAAAGAAAATGCAACTGTTTTTTCAGTGATATAAAGAGTTTAATAGAACAAAATTCACACAAGTACTTTTGACAGTATTACTGTTGTCCTTGGGCAAGAAAGTTCTGACATAGACCATAAAAGACTCAAAACTGATGAATTGAAATTTTAAGTAAATCTTAAGAGCTTATAACTTATTGCTGTTTTTATAGATTTAACAATAATTATAAAGAGTAAAATGCAAGAAGATAAGTTATGCCATGTATAAACAAACTAATTACTAACTGTGACACAAAGGAGACCCTTTATTATTATTTTTAGCAGCCCTGAAAAGTGAAATCCATAAGTCTGGGTGTTTAAGGGTGGTATCATTAGTTAGGATGTATGAGGAATTGGTTTCTAAGCAGTTTTGAACCTTTTGTGTTCTATGTCGGAACTTTCTTATCTGAGGAAGATAATAACACACTTGAAAGTATTTGTGTGAATTTTGTTGAATTAAACTCCTTATAATGCTAGAAGACAGTTGCATTTTCTTTATTTTTTCTAAAATTCTAAATCATAATGCTGTAACTTGTGGTCTCAGATGTGATTGATTTTTTAGTGGTGAAGGCTAGAGTGTATTACTATTTTTTTTATTTTCTTTGAAATTTGTTTTTATTTTTAAATAAAGTATTAACAATTTGAACATTCTACAAATCAATTGGAATTTGGTTTTTACACTCTGAAGATGACCAGAGAAAGTCTGAAAGCATAGCATAATAGCATAGCAAAGAAAATTATTTTAATGGCTCATCTAAGCAGAGAGATACTGTTTTATTTGTAGTAAGAAGTTGATTCATTATTCAAAAGGTTATTATGTTGTTATAGAAATTTAAAGTTTAAAGGATAAATAAATAACTTTTGTAGATATTTGACTAATATTTATTTTTATTATTATTGTACATCACAAATCATCCACAGTATTACTATAAAATATTCATTTGTTTTTTAGGTGCTCCCAAAGATAATCAAAATAGAGGAGGTTATGGTGGTATGAATAGACCAAATGCACAACCTGGAGGCCCTCCTCCAAAAAGAGGTCGTTGGGATCCAGCCGGAAATTCATTTAGTGGAGGAAGGCGGTAATTTCCTTTTAATTAAAGTTTGAATTATAGATTTAATAATAATTATAAATTTATACATAAATGTCGTGTGTGTTTGCATGCATTTAATTCATATTATTAAGATGTTTTGAAATATTTAGATTGTGTTATCATAATTATTGTTAAGTATTTAATAACAAAGTAATAATATAAATGTTACTAGATTTTTATTAAATATTGTTATAACATATTTCCTGGATTTTAAGATGCACCACAAATTTGAAATTGAATTTTAAGGTTGTTGATTTTATGGTGGAGTACAAGCTGAACAAGAATTATCACTGCCTTAGTAGTTGTAACAGGGATGGTGATTTCCCATTTCTTTTTTATTTATACAACTCATACGGATCAAAGGCATGTTTAAATAATGTGTAGAGTAATTACAAACTAAGGACAACTTGTCATAATGCCAGATCAGCCACCAGATGAACAGCATGGTTTTCCTTTGTCCAGCACTATAACAGTAAAATTGTGCTCCCTTGAAATACAAAATCGCCATACAATATGTTATCTCAAAAAAAAAAAAAAAACTACATAAATTTGTTTTGCAAAGGTGAGTATTAGAAAAAGAGGAAAGAATTAAGACTAAATTGAAGGGGGAGAAATTTTGGATGATAGCAAATTGTTTAATTTGAGTTCTTTTCAACAATATACTGCACCTCATGAACCTATGACTGGTGTATAAATAAAAACAAACGAAAATCCACCACAAACATTTTCAAAATCCCAGAGTTCTTCTGCAGGTGTTAAATGGTCTTCTGATGGAACGCAAAAGCTTTGGAATACGACCAGTTGAACGGTTGTTTGAATCTGACGGACAAGGGGTTCTTTTCATTGACTTTGTTTGAAAGAAATTGGCATCAATCAACATGAACATGAACTGTCCATCTGTTTGCTTGTCATCTTCCTATATAGGCTTTCATGCCAACATTCTCTGAGTACACTTGCTAAAATGTACAATTCTATGCTCACTAAGCTAGAACGTCTATATATTATTGCAAAACACATTTTTTACTATATTCTAATAAATCTTTTAATTAGCTGAAAATGATAGTTTGTTTAAATTAACTTAAATAGCATAACACTCATTAGAGATGAGTGTTAAACTACCATCTTGTGTTAAATTTAATATTTATTAAGCATTAACATAAAAATAACAATCTACATCTGAGATTCAAATGAGAAAATAATTTATTGATAGCTAAGTTTAAAGATGAAAGTTAATCATGTTTCAATATTTAATAAGTGTTAAATTTTGCACTGTGGGATTCTAAAGATTCAAATTACAGAAAATGAATTTGGAATACTTTTTTAGTAATATTTATATCTAATTTATTTGGACTGAGAGCTGCTGATCTGATGTATAATTCTAAAATTAGTTGATGAATGGAGATAGTTTGAAACATTCCAGGTGATATAATATATATGACTTCTATATTTTTGTCTTTCTTAGGATTTAATTTAATTAATAAATTGTTTAGTGGTTTCTAAAACTAAATTTTTAAATATTTAATAATAATATCATAAATGTAAAAGTACATATATACAGTCAAACCTGTTTTTATGCGGGGGATAGGGACCGCATTAAAAAAAGACGCATTAAAAAAAAAATAGCACGAAACTTCACGAATGGCTGTAAAAAATAGTTTTCGCAACACAATTAAAAAATATTTTTTTTATGCGGTGAATAGGGACCGCATAAAAAAAGTCTCACATAGAAAATAACTCAAAACCGTACGAAATAGAATTTATTGACAACAGATGTCAGCACTTGACTGCATCGTCTGGTCTATCGTCTGTTTTACATATTTTTGTCCAGGTGGTGTTTTGTTGACTTAAAAAGTAAATTATTTCATTTTTCGCATATTCATGCAATAATATTACTATAATAAGTGCATTTATGCTATAATAAGTTTATTTAGCTATAATAAGTCAACGTGAGACATGACGAATCGCACGAGACTAGTCGCCAACTATACCGCACAAATAAAAAATCGCACCAAGAAAAACCGCATAAATTAAAAATTCGCATTAAAAAAATCGCACAAATAAAAATCGCACATAAAAAGAGTGCATAAAAACAGGTTTGACTGTATATAGAAAAAAATAACATACCATACAATTCAAAAATCTTTTAATGTAGCTGTCATAGTAGTCATTTGCAAATAAATATGTATTAATAATAAGTATGTGCATGCATAAACAAAAACAAAGATACCATACTAAATTAAAAGGAAAAAATTCAGTTTGACATTGCATAAAAAAATAAAGAAAATTTTAGTCTTGGAGCTACAAATAGCTGCTGTTAAAGGACTTCTGCATCACCCTGTGCATGAGTGTGTATACTAAATTTTTTTATAAGAAAATTATTCTAATAAATAATAAATGTTCCTGAAATTTACCTTCTTGACTTTATATTTCTAATAACTTGTCATTATTTGTCAGTATTTTAAATTTTTATTGTTTGGAAAAATGTTAAACATGAAACAAAAGTTTGTGTTGAATATCTTTAAATGCGGCATTATTCTAGATCTTTATCTTTTACGTTGCAAAGATTATCAATTAATTGTCAGATATCACGATACTCTATGATCTTTGTATACAGGAGAGATATTCCCTCTTTGGTACATCAAAAATATATATATACATGTACACAGATTATTAAGGTTTGACATGTAAATTTAACAGATGATAGAGGTCAATGAAAGGAACGTTTTTGTGAAGCCGCACCTAGGATCGGAAACAGAAATTGGCAGACTTGTGGCTCGCAAAAAATTTGGACACACCTGTATGGTAGGCAACACATCACACTTCTGCCTTCTCTGTCTTATTGTGTACATGTTTTGGGATAATGAATACTAGATACTCACAGTACAGTAAAGGAAACCTTATTTGATATCTTGCTGTGTATTTACAATAAATATTTGAAGTGGCAAATTCTAATGTCTGTACAGAATGTAATGATGACATGTTTTGCTGTACTCTCTCAAAGAGTGTCTCTTCTCTTCTGATAGTATCAAAAGCTGAAATAATATGGATAAACAGTTTTTCCTTTGTTTTCATTGGTATTTTATACACCATGCTCTTTACCTATCTCCAGAGGATGAAATTGGGAGGGATGAATTTAAATTTTATGGTATGCCAATTTTTATGTTTGGTCCTAGATTGCTTTATTAAAAAAAAAAAGCTCATCTCATCAACTTTTATCATGTATGTACCATTCCTTGACTTTACAGCATGTCAAACTTTAACACACCATGAAGAGGATGCTCTATTTATATTACAGTATACTCCCAATTGTCCAGGCTAATCACCGGTAATGGTGGCATAGGTAAGGTGGAAACACAGAGTCTGTTCTATCTGCAAGTCTGTTTTATTGAAAGCTTATCAATTTTTCTTTTATTAGATTTAATATGAAATTAAAAACTAAACATAATGGTTTATATATTATGAATAAAATCTGTTTCAAGGACAATAATTAATCAATTAATTAATAAGGTGTAGATGTGATCGAAGCTGAATAAAACTTTTGATGTAAACAGAAAATTTGGAAACATTTATTGAACTAGTGCCTTGCAGTTCACTATCAGTTTCTTGTATTATTAACTGAGAATGACAAGTGGTTGCCAGCTAAATATCATTGTAAAACTTCATTACCGTATATTTCCGCAGATAAGACGATAGTTGAATCATAAAAAAAGGCCCGGAAAATCCGGGGTTGTCTTGTAGGACAGATACAAAAAACTTAGATTGAAATTTATATAAATTAAAACCGTAATAGTAAAACGGACAAACCGTAATTATTTACTAGTAGAGAGTAGAGTATGTCCACAAAATAGAATAGGCCATACGACGTTTTTGTGGATAGTCAAGGTCATTACTCAAATGCCTGAATCAGTGCAAACATTTGCAACAATAGCAAGGCAAAAAATAAAATTTGTTCATTTGAAAAATTACGAATAGGACATAATTCCGTATACGCTATACAGTAGTATTATCCAGATGATGATTGCCGATCTAAACTAAATTCATAGGCCATTGATAGTTTGGGGGTCGTCTTATAGAACAGATATATGCTAAAACTATAAAACTTTGACAAAAATTTATACCTTGTCTTATCTGCGGAAATATACAGTAATTTTGCAATATAGGTGATTTATTAATAAAGAAATGATTCAAAATATTTCCTTAAAACAATTTTACAACTTACTTAATGAAAAAAAAATTATATATATATTTTCATTAAATATATATACTATATCTCGTAAAATAAGCATCCAATTTTTTAAATCTAAATATCCATTTCACACACAGCCAATCAACACTTTATTTAAAATAATTCTTTGTTTTATTAACATATACCAATTCTTAAATATATTTTAAAATATCTGACTGTAAGAAAAACAAATACGATCTACATTGCAATGTAAAAGGAATCTAATATAAATCATATCATGTATTAGTAGCATGGTTGTGCCACGTATCCACTAGTATTAATACATGAAGTTCAGAGTTTGTACATGTGTATATTTTATAATACACAAAACTCAGAACTTGGCACTTTGGAGGAAGGACATTAATATAAATATTATATTTATTTAAGTTAATGCATAAAATCCATACTCTATGAATATTGATTGTAATAAAATTGGACTATTAAATATTAGCAAAATGGTACATTTTGTAGTCCATTCACTCCTAATTGTTTTATTTTTGATATTGCAGTGACTATCAGGCACCTGGTAATACTGGATACGGAGATTATGGTGCAGCACCAGATGTACAGAGCACTTACCTTACGGGCACCGATTATCAAATGAACTCACAGTCGCCAGCAGAAGATTATTCGGGCGGATATAAAATGTCTTCGGATTCTAGGACGGGTTACCGTGGTGGATACACGGCTGCAACAACATATCCTAATAGTTATAATGGAGGAGGATACGGTGAAAGTAGTTACGGTACGTGAAAGTTTCTCTATCACGTTCGTACATTATAGCAGATTACGGTGAAATTTATTTAATGAATTTTGGTATTTTATTGTAATATGAAAATTTAAGATAGAAAATATTATTACTGTGCTCTGTGAAATGTACTTTGTTTATATAGTATAGAAAAAAAACAAGCAGCTATCACATGAACACAAGGAAGATGCTGTACACTTTGTGTGGATTAGTCATAGCTAGGTTATGTTGTTGTTTTAGAAATTTTGTGTTGTGCCTTTAACAGTTTTAGTTTTATACAAAGTGAGTATGTTGGAAAAAAGCAAAACTTCTCACTTCTATAATACAAAATGGGAAATAAAATACTTTTTGTTCTAATGAAGAATAAATGCTGCTATTTAGTTTATAATACTTCACTGTCTTAATCAAATATAGAAACCTGGATTATGATTATAGTGAAATAAATAGATGAAACTGTTTTGGAACATAATTTTATTTTAATAGAGGCCAATCTAATAAACTTTTACCAAAGAATAAAAATGTAGCTGAAGAGCTGCAACACATCTGACTATAGTACACTCATTACCATAAAAATTAGTGTACCAAGAAGGAGTTGTTGGAATTGAACAAAATTGTACATGTGTGAGTGTAATGGTGATGTAAGTGATTACAAAATGAAAGCAAAAGGATCATTTATTGCAGGAAATACTACAAATGAAGGGAGGTTCTTGTACCCTGTTGGGCCATCTCTAGCACAAATACATGATGTAATACGAGAGGGCATGGATGCATTCGAATGCCATAAGGTGTCCTGTGGCATCTCAATTCATGGTTGCTATAAGCAGTCCTCTACTTCAACCGAACTCCTAGACTGTCCAACTTGGCATCCTGGGTGATCCTAGACATGTTTAATTGGGGACAGGAAAACCAGGGAAGTGTGGATTTTGGCAAAGACAGTCTTGTGACACCCTTGCCATGTGGTTGAGCATTGTCCTGTTGGAAAATGGCTCTTGGGCACTCTACCAGAGAGGCAACATATGTGGCTGCAGGATGTTACTAACATACCCCTGGGCTGTCATGATTCCTTGGATCACTGCTAGAGGTGACCGGCTGTCATGTGATGGCATCCCAGACCATCACACCAGCTGTGGGGTGGTGTACTGCTCCAAAGCATAAGCAGGATTGAGGCATTCATCGTGGGGCCTCCAGACACAAACTTGACTGTTGTAGGTGCCCAAACTGAATATGGATTTATCACTGTAGACAACCCAGTTTCATTCTGTTGCAGTCCAATCCCATTGAGAGCAACACCACTCTAAATGGAGGCGACAGTGGTTGGTGACAATGGCAGCATACATTGGCTGCCGCAATACCAAATGTTCCTCACCCAGGTGCCTCAAAATGGTACGGACAGACATGAACCTGTAATGATGGTGCCACCTGTGTCAAGATGGTGGACAATGATACTTGCTGTGCACTTGTTGGAAGACCAAGTGGTCCTCTCAGATAGTGGCATCTTGAACCTGGTAGCTATATGTGCAAACCCTCTCTCATCTACTGGTCTCAACACCATCTCACAGTGTTGTCAGAACTGTCTAGGTGGCAGAACTGTTTGGAAAGATGACCATCTTGCATCTCTCAACCTGGTGATCCTTCCTTTCTCAAGCTTGATTAGTTCTTCATGTGGTCTTCAGTTGCAAAGTAAAGTCCTCTAGTGATAGTGTTTCTCTGCAACAGGTAAACTACAGACAGGATGCCTTTGCATGCTTTTTTATAAGCCAAGGGGTGCACTTTAACATCCTCTGCACCAGTTGGATTTGATAGAATATGGTAATGTAGCACTTTTGACAGTGTTGTCCTATCATATTCTATCAAACCAAACTTTTCTGAAGTGGAATTGTAATTTATGTTGAGAGAAATGGAAATTTGAATATTATTTCAACATATAAATAATGTTTATTATTTATATGTTGAAATAATGTAACAATTTCAGGATGGACAATAGTATGGTTGATAGTAAATTATTTCTTCGTCATGGTAATATGTCATTCTCAATTTTTTTTTCCACTGTGCTCTTCTCTGAAAGATAAAATTACAGTGCATCCGTTACAAATATCTAGTGAGAACAATGAGTACTGTACATTCCAGTATGCATCAAATGGTGCATTGGATGAATCGCAATGTATTAAATTTGTTTTGGTATTCATCGGCGAGTTCATCGGTGCAGCATCCGATGAATTTCTCACTTGATTGTGCTCGGATATGGTGAGCTTTGATGTAATATGTTTACCTCCTTGGTTATATAACTTATTAACACCATATTTACTAATGTGTTAACCCAAATATATTTTGACAAAATAAGTGTGCAAATGCCAATGCAGCTCTATTTCCTTTGCCATCATATTAGAGATCACCTGACATAGAAGCTTATTAACCTATCCCATGTTGAAATTTTTCTCACCAGTGCTGCAATGTCATGTATAAAATATGAGTTTATGTATAAAAAATGTAATAAAATACAGTATAGAAGTTGTTTACGTAAAATACTTCTAAAAGGTCATTAGGTCGCGACCCAAGATACGTTGGGAGTACCAGGGAGTAGGTTAAATCATTTGCTGGTGCATCAGTTGTGCGCGAGACTGATGCATACTGGAATGCACCCAGTGAGACAATGGTATAATGCAATATAAATCAATTGTGTATAATTTTAAAAATAATGAAATATTTAAATTTTTTATTAAGATAACGTGTTTTTATCAAGTTTTCGTTCAATGATTAAGTATTTTATATAAAAATTGGCAAGCTTTTGTTTTTGTAGTTGTTAAATTAAAATTCAATACATTTATTAGATCATACAAAAAAGGAATTTTTAATACAACCACCAAAGCCAAATTATCGGGCTAGAGTCGGCTATAATAATATTAATTATTTATTATAGCCGACTCTAGCCCGATAATTCGGCTTTGGTGGTTGTATAGCTTTATAACGGGTTAGTTGTTATTTATTTATGGAATTTTTAATAATTTTATATATAAAAAATTAAAAACATTTAAAATATTTTTGAAAAATTTTAAAACAAATAATAATAATTTTGTGATTCTAGATGGAAGAGGAAATTACGAAACATACACAAATCCTGCTGGTGCAGTTAGCAGTTACGGAAAAGATTATGGTCCTGGTATGTTTCGATTTTCATTCTTTTGACACTAATATAATTATTATTATTTTCTAATAATTAAAAATCTACTTAAATCTCTATTAATAACCAATTTAAAAATTTCAAAGAAACGAAACACCATCCATTGCCTTATTTATGAATTCTATCATTTTCAATATTTGCATAGAATGGACTAAAATTACATCATTAATAAGCAGTGTTTAATAGTTAACACTGATATTAATACATTGCATTTATGCTGGATATTATATTATATATATTTATAGGAAAAAACTGTCCAAAAATTCCCTTAATATAAAAATAAAATTACTTAAAGGGGATCTTATAAATACTTTAAGAATTTGAACTTGGACTCAAAAATAAAGAAAATATTCTGAGTGTTTAAATCATGAATTTAAAATTCTGATTTATATTTTAACAATGTATATATACATAATCTTTATAATCCAGCTAAATTTAAGACAAATGTCTTGTTAAATTGACTTCAGTATAAATTGATTTTGCTTAATATTTTTGAATTCATTACAAAAAAAAATAATTTTTTGATGATTCAATTAATTTATTATAAAATCTGTCCACAAAATCCTTACTCACTGCAGTTTGAATGCTTGATTTATTAAAATAAAATATATAATATTAAAGATTATGGCTGAAGAAAGCTTATTTGCCATAATGCAAACAATATTCACTGTACCGAAAAGACTTCTACAATTATCTACGAATTTAAAATTAAATAAAACTTTTGCATATAGTGTTTAAATGAACAATATAAAACCATTCAATAAATGTTAAGCTTAAATACTTTTATAAATAAATATATACAAAGGTTTTTAAGTAATTGAGGTCATTTTTTCCAACTATTGCCATTACATTATTAATTATATTTTAATAAACTATTAAAAATGTTATATGGTTTACTTTTAACTAAAATTATTTTACTATGATCTAATTCATAATTTGTTTATAACGAATAATACAATAAAAACATTGATTAACAAGTTCTGTATCACAAGTGTCCAAAAAAAAAAAAATACTATGTGAACTATTATTGATGATGATGATTATTTATAACTGTTGAGTGAAATTACTACTACTAAAGTAAGGCGTTAACAAAATGTTTAATTGTAATAAATTCATAATTAAATAGGAAAAATTATGTTCTTCATTTCAGCTGGTATTTGAGTCTTAGTGGCATTGATTATGTAATATATAAATCTCAAAATTGAGAATTGATTTATTTACGATTGGAGACAATATTTGGATAAGCTAAATTATGTAATTATTTTAATGAAGTATTAATTTTTTATATATTATAAATTTGCTTTTGAAAAAATATTAAGTTAGAAACATCTATAGTCTTAAATTGGATTTTAATCCAGATAAAAAATAAAATATTATAGTGTGTAAAACTTACAAATATTTTTTAGAGGCAACTGGGAGTTTACGTATAAAAAATGTAATAAAATACAGTGTAGAAGTTGTTTACGTAAAATACTTCTAAAAATTATTGAATAATAACAATAAAAGTTCTCCACTATTCTGGCTATGAAAACCTGAGAGCTAGACAAAATTATGGATGCCTCATTTTGTTTAACTTTTTGTCTATTAAAAGTTACTTCTATCTGAAGTTGTAAATAGTTTTATCTCTAAGATGATTCTGTTAATACTCCTTTATTTTGACTTTTAGCCATCTATGAGTCATAGAATTTGAAATGATTCTAATTCTTGTATAAAAGTAGAATTTATAAATGCCAAATTGCAGCTATAATCAGTCAGTCAAAGCAGTTAAGGTGTTACCCACCATTCTGGTAGATCCAAGATTGAATCTAGGTGGTAAAAAAAATCCCAAGAGTTTTGGGTGGTCTGTCCCTCGTCACCCATTATTCCAGTGTGAGTCTGGCCGAATCTACAGTTGGATTGAAAAAGTCCCTCTTGCTGCTCACGAGACAGAGTCCAAAAAAAGGGCCAGATTTTTCTAAGTGTTGGAAAAAATTTTGTTTGTTCTTAACTAAAGAATGTGATGTATGTTTATTACTATCAGGCTTACAGAAGTTAGTGCTGATTTTTAGATACAATAGTTTAGCTGAACAGCATTCCTGATAAAGTGAACATTTTTAACGTCGTCATTTTTTCATCAAAAGAAGGAAAACTCTTTTGATTAAACTTTTGAATGATACTATTTTATACCTGAAAATATCATTTAACATGTGCATAAGAATGGAAGATCTCCTGTAAACAAGATGCTTATCAAGAAACTAAATCATAACTGTTGTTTGTCTGATCGATATCTAGCGTTAAGCCTTCTGTACTTGAATTTCCCCCCCATAAAATCTATGTAATTATCTCGTCTTTCAACGTATGAAAAGGACATCTATATATCTGAATTTGCAGAATGTATGTTGATTGTAGGCAGGACACACTAAAAACAACAGCAAAAATTTAGCAGATTTTCCTGCTATCCAATAATCATCCATATCATTTGTTTATGTATTCCCCCTTCAAAGTGAGATAAGTGAATTACTGCACGCAAGAGGTTAATTTTAGGTTAAAATGACAAGTTTGTTTATTCTGTTTGGGAATATATTCATAAACTGTTGAACATTAATAATTTAGTCTTAAAATAAAAATGTGCAGTATAATTTGAAATAATAAAATTGCACTCCAGCAATGTAATTTTGAACATCACAAAATTTGTTTGTAAACTCTAAACTTAATTTTGCTTTATGTATTTGCTTGCACATGAAAAAAATAGCATGAAGATATCTTTAAATGAGATATATTAAGCATTTGATATGCTTTAATATCAAGCAAAATTTATTAGCATTTATTAAGAATTTTAATATAAAAGCATACTTTTGAAAATAAATCTTTCAAACAGAAGGTTATTTAAAAAGCTATTGTTTTTGACTGCCTCAACTGCATTTATTCCTGTTTATAAAAAATATTTTTAGTAATATTAAAACCATAAAAATGAATTAAATGAATAATTATGAATTAAATCATAGCATATAAAAATATTATGATGATATAATGTTTTTTACTTTTGCCGTTTTAATTGTTGGAAAATTTGACACAATTGTGAAAATTCTTAGAGAGTGTTTTAGTATATTACACTCTAAAAAAGTTAATTGTAAATTTGAAATTTTATTCCTGATAAACTTTAAAAAAATATACTATTTATGAATTTTTAATTGCAATTGTTTCATGATTATATAAGAACAAAATTTATAAAATTTACAATCATTTGAAAACCCAAAATTGACTGCCTTGAAATTAAAATATGAAGCTTGACATAAATTGCTAATTATTGCTTTTGCCCAATCATGATATTTACAGGTGGTTCCAGGCCTGGTAGTGATGATCGTTACGGTTATGACAGCTATGGAGGTACGCCCTCCTACAACCAATCACGCGATAATTACGGTGGTTCGACCACGGGCTACGGCCCTCCCCGCGGGGGCGGAGTTCCACCTCCGCGACATTACTAGCTCGAGAAAGGAAGCGCCAACTGTCATTTACACAGATTAATACTTACGAAACGTGATTAGATTCGTTTAATTGTCCAATTTTTGTAGGAATACTTGTATCAGTGATTATGATTGACATTTCATGTTTCGAAAATGTACAGATTCACACAAAAGCTTTTTAAATCATTATACCGAAAATCTATAGAATACGACCGATAAATAATCACAGCCCTTCATCATCCATTTTGAACCCATAATTATTCATGTATTTGGGTAATTGTTTAATGTATTGTTCTTTGCTGTATATAGGTATCATGTTATAAAAAATCATTTCATTTTTAAAACAACGTCATTGTAACAAGCTATTAGTGAAAGAGCTTTTGTAATGTGATGCGTTGGGTGACGTTTCTTTACATAGCCAAGTATTTAACCATCGACCGATCATTTTCACTGAATTTATCAAATGTACGTGAATTTTTATTGTGAAAATATAGTTAATATTTCTGTATTCGCAGTAAGTTGGTGCATAAATATGGTTGTTTTATCTGAATTATTGCTTAAATAAAATAAAAGATTTTAAACTAAATATATTATGAGAGAGGTAATAAAATTATTTAAAACATAATTAGTTCAACACATCAACATACATGCTTTGTAATCCCTTAAATATTGGAAAACTGAATTGGTAAACGAGATGCACATGGTCGTAGCGTAATCATTGCAATTGAGAATAAAAGTCGATTAGAAAAATTATAACGAATATTCAAGAAGTGGGTTTTTGTTCTAATGATTATCTCTAAATATATAATTGTTCTCATTTACATTTATATTTGCGTATAATTCATTTGGCCCAAAATCACATGATGAAGTATTGCCCCATTGTTGAATTTCTTACGGGATATTTATAGCCGTAAATTAGTCGTTTTGAAATTTGGATCAAATCACCGTCTTGTCAGAATTTTAGTGGCTATGATTAATTTTAGAAGAAAGAAAAAATTGTTGAAGGAGGATATGTACTCGCACAAACTTCTGGGTGGTTTATTAAGTTACTAATAGAGACGCCCAACTGGTTTTTCACTTCCAAAAATATATATATCATATTTGCCAGCATATAACACTCACTTTTTTTCCAAAATAACTATGTATGAAAACGGGGTACATCTTATATGCTGACAAATACGATAATTCAGAATTATAAAATGTGATAACGTCTTGATCCATCATTTCGTGGCACTGCCATAGAGGATTTATAAATTATAACTATTTTGCAGTTTGTAAATAACCCGGAAGAAATTTAAGAATGTTTGGTTTGTTGACTTAACATTATTCATTAATTTTCTAGTAGTATCAATGTTATAAAGTTATTCTATGATAATTTCATATAAATTGCCTCTCTTCACATTTAATATACTGTATAAAAGATTTTTAAAAAGAACTACTTAAGAAACTGATTTAAAAACGATCGCAGTTAATCTATTAATTTATATTTCTTATATATATATTTATTTATTAGACGTGATAAACTTCAATATTTTTCAACAAAAATTCGTTAAGAAATTAAAACATTTTTACTGCTATTTTTTAAACGATTAAAACTTAATTTTGAAGCAGGCGTTTAAGAAAACTTTTAATGTTAATAAGCAATAAGAACAAGTATTCCCTAATTGCAAAATAAAGAGAAAAGTTCATTAAATTAAGAGGAAAATAAACTCCGAAAATAAAAATATTTCAAATTATATCTTGAATGAATATTATATTTAATTATTTTAAATTTATATATGTTGTTATAATTACAATAATATGAAAGAAAGCAGAAAAGTCCTTTTCTTTAAAATTTTTTAAAGGGAAAAAATAAGAGAAATCATTGCACAAATCAGTAAATATGTAATGAATATTTAAGTAAATAATAAACTATTTGTAAACTTATTTTAAATGACAGAAAATTGTCTCATATAAAATATTAGCCAACGTCAAATATATTTTCACGAATTCTGATATCAAAATTAAAAGTATTAGTACATTACGCTCAATAGTAAATATAGAAGGCAGGTCAAATTATATGCATTCATTTCATTTCTTTTCACTTAGACTAACTGCAACAGTAAAATAATGAATATTTCTTTAAGCATTTGCAAACCTTTATTAAACATTGAGAATAGAAGTTTAAACCAAAATTTCCAGCATGTAGTGGGCAGCATGGGACTCTATTAAAGGGAAAAATTAATTATGTACAATGTATAAGATTAATAAAATATTTTCATGTAAAATAATTGATAAGGATAAAAATTATCACGGAGATTTATACTAGGCGCGTATAAAAATATTTAACACGTGTTGTAAAAACGTTTATAGAATTTTTTAAATACATATTCCATTTTGTATTAGATCTTTATAAACAGTAAGAGCATATTCTAATGCTAATTTCTCAATATTTTAGTATTCATAGTATTAGTTACTTTTTAGTTGTATACTTTAGTCGAACCAAAACCGTCTTTGGGAATCATTTATTGCTAAAAATTAATTTGTCAAACTTAAATCTTTCTTAATAATTAACTTTGTCGGCACACAAATAGGTTCGATGGCATTTTGCTTTAAGAAAATATAAGTTACAAAGTACTGTTTAAAGTAGAAGAATTGCATTTAAACATCAAAACAAAAGAGAAAGGCAAAATATAATCTTGGATCAACAGTTATTATTTTGTCTTTCTTGGACCCCTTAGTAATCACGAGAAGCCGGCCGAAAACCAGAATTATTTTTTGAACGACCAGCTAAAAATAAAAAGTCTGTATTTACGGTGTTTTTGTGATTTCAGTGATTTCGTTTGGCAAAAGTCCTTCTCACATTGGCTTTTGTTTGAGTTCCAAACCGACTCGTGCAAATCCCAACAGTTAATGGTAATTAGTTTACTTGAAAGTTTTTCTGTTTATCAACGGCATCACTCATTTGAAGATTGTCGAACCTTCTTTGACATTTTTTGTATTTTTACATTTAAGATACAGCCGGCAATCCATTTTCTAAATACTAATTCCTGTGTGAAACAGTCAAATACGTGAATATGCAAATGCACGTAAATAAGTGTCCGTAGGTAGAACCAGAAACAATCAAAATGAATTTGTGGGGTTATCCGATGATTTCTGGTGGTCGTGTGCTGTCGGAATATGCACTCTTCGAGTCGTGAGCCCATGTTCAAGTCACTGGCACGTTTGTTTAGTATTTGATTAATTTTCATAAAATTGGCAAAAAAAATCCTAAGATATTAAACTGTAGTGTGTATATTAACTCTATTTTTAATGTGTACAGATACATAGTTTTTAAAATTAAAATATATTTCACTTACTTATTTACTAAAGTTAATACCGTAAGGTAGACGAATGCCGTCTCTCAATTAACAAAGGCCCATTTAAAAGCATAAAGTAAAACACAAAACAATACATAACAACAACAAAGATAAATGTATAATGAAAAGTACCTAATGTAAGAAAAGTTTTATTTATTTGACCAAATTAATAAATTTAAAAAATACTGAAATTATTAAAGAAAAATTGGCAAATTCAAAAATCACAAATTTGTCTTCCAAATTTGAATATCATCATTAAATACCAAGTTTAAATCTGTCGTGCAGATTGGATTCTTTCTCTCGCCAAGTAAGTATTATTCTCATAGTTTATCATAAATTCAAGCATTCAGCTATTAGAAAATTCTCTTGTGACAAACTGGAAAGTTCGGTTGCAATTCTGTAAAAATGTACAGTGGCAAACTCGTAAACTCGTCCTTAGCTCAGTAATTTTACGGCCATTTGAGTTAATGACGAATATAGTTAATAGAACGGTGTTTAATTTGACTACAATTTCTTACTATACTACACTAGATTGAGAAAAAAAATAACATTTTTTATTCTGCTTTTTCTAAATTTAAATCATTAGCATGCAAAGAGTCCGCCTTTTGTTTATGGCTAGACAAAAACATTTGCTACATCTTTAGTTATTAATGCTTGCCATAGTTGATTAGCCTAACTTAAGATGTGATTTCCCCTCCCCCATATTATATTTGTATCAGTGATGTTTTGGTTTATCTTTGGCTATTTACTAAGGCTTGTGTGAGTATATATTTTTATTGTAATAGTTTCTATTCCTCGATAATTCATTGTGCAGCCGTGTGTGTGCAATTATTTTCCTTTCAAAAGTCGTAATTTTAATGACAATAATTTAATCATTCGCATCTATGCACGACGGAGAAAAGATGACATTTGTACTACTAGAGTTTGCTTTTTTAAGTCATTTGTTTGGTGCAGATGTCTGCGGGCCTTGCGAATAGTGTGTGATACTCTAACTTCACAGAAAATGGCTGCAGATAGATAGTTTAGGTGTCATTGGAAAGAGAATTGAAAAATGAAGAGATTTTTTTCAAAGAGCAAATTGTTTTGTATATATTGCAGTTTAAACTTTATATACTGGCAGAATGTGATGTGTCGAAGGTGTGTTTACCAATCAGTCATTAGTGCATGGTGCAGTAATCAATTAAGACAGTGCAATAAGAAATTGCAAATTTTTTGGACTGACTAATAGTACAGTTATAGGATGTTCTCCAAAATTAGATAATGTAGTCGAAACATTGTAAGTTTACCATAGACCAAACTCAGCAGCAGACAATTGAATGATGATAAAATGATTATAAATAAACCAAATTACTCGTGAATTTTGTTTTATTTTTTCCAAAACATCGACAGACCTACCACAGTTATTCGGAATGGTGCAATTTGGTTCGAATTTGCTATTCTCTTCAATTTAGCTTTGAACAAATTGTATCTGTTATAAAATCCAAATGATAATATTTTGCTCCCTTTTTGTTATGAAGCACACGCACAATTTATTTGCAGACTTTAAACTTAATAAGAAAAATTTTTACTATATAATTTTTATCAGTTTGTGTAGCTTTCAGAATATCCAGGAGCAAATCTTGTAGGTGATTTTCTTTTCTTTTTTTTTAATTTGTGTAAAGAAATAAACAATATAAAAGTTCTATCACTCTAAAATTATATTATAACTATTATTTTAAAGAAATAATGAAACTCCTGTTAGCAATAAAAAGTCTTTTGAGGGTGATTATTGTCTCTGTCTAGATCTGTCTGTACTAACTTAAGTTAGAATTGCAAGATTGAACAAATAATTTTTAGTTATATTTACTTTGGTTTATGATTTCTACTGCCTAATAGTATATTAATGGTATTCTCAAAGGAGTTATGATTTGAACTTTAAGATAGAAATAATTACTATTTATTCTGTATTTCTGAAATTACAGTGACCGTTTTCCTTCTCTTCTGTTTATTTTTATATACATATGCAACCTTAATATTCTAAAACACTTCTACAACAAATTATTAGTAATTTGTTGTAATGGCAATTAAGAATTGGTTGGCTGCTTAGTTAAGGTATTGTTTAACTGTGACGGGGAATTTGGGTTAAAATCCACTCTGAAATAGTGTGAATTCGATATCATTCTCTATGCTGCTTGACTAATTTGTAGCAAAGGCATGCCTGTAGTGAGTGTAATTGTCAGTAGTTTGTGTAGACAAATCGGTTATGGCCGTATTTGCAACCGAAGGATCGAGAGTTAGAAGCCGACCGATTACCATTTGCTTTACTTTTAGTACACGAAGCTTATCGGTTTGCTTCCGACTCGCAATTCTCGGTTGCAAATAAGGATGTTAATCTGTCGATTAATACTTACATTTGCATTTATCTTTTATCGATCAAGCAATAAATTTAGAATAATTCCGTGTTTGATATAGCAGAATGGATTCTAATAATTATAGCTTTGGAAGTAGTTTTTTTTTTCCTTGCTCGTAACATTATCTTCCAATAGATAACGTACACGTAGCAATAGAAGTATCTGTCGCTTATTGAAGCTTGCTGTAGTTACTGTAGTAGTATTGCTTACTGTAGTTACCACTTACAATGCTACCCCATACACTGTGTTAATAAGTCCTAATAAGATTAGATAAGATGCCGCTACAAATATTTTATCAACTTTGTTTGATGTTATATTTCACAGATTATCAATGATATAATAAAATTTATTTTTTTCAATTTTGTTTCAGATGTACAAGTTTTCTTAATGTTTAAAAAAAGTTATGTAAATTATAAAAGAAATTCTAAAATGGTCATAAAATTCACATTCTAACGAGATCTTAAAATCTCTACAAACTTGGAGCTTTTCATATCAGTATATTATTAAAGAAGTAGGAAAAAGGGAACTGTAGTGGCGATATTAAGTGGAAAGAGTGGGTGACTGTAGATTAAAATATTTCTTAATTGGAAGAATTAAAATGGAAAAAAGTTTCATCTCAATTTTTTTATCGTTCAAATGGAACAAATGTAGTTACGAAGGTACCCAACTCGCAGATATTTAAATGTTCTTTTAATGAAATGTTATTCGGTCAAGTAAAGAAATTTATGATTTCAAATATTTCAGGTTAAAAAATCAATAAATAAAACTTTAACTGTAGGTATTTTGGTTTATTAGAGTTGATGTTTTTAATAATTTTACCATTTACTGCACGAAAAAATTTTCTTACGTTTTGATACTTTTCTTTCTCGAGATAAGACCCAAACAATGTATAAAGCGTTAAGAGTATACGATTATAAAATGACTGCAAAAAAAAGAGTTATTTATTAAAAATCGATAAGAATTAATATATTTAAAGACACCCGATATAAAATTTAATAAATTTTAAGTTGAACAAATGCTTGAATTTAAAAAATGGAACGTTTGGTTCTGCCAAACTTCATCAGAATAACTTAAATATTGGGCAGTATTTCTAGAAAAGAACACTCGATCTTAATAATTAAGATTCTTACAAAAACAAAGAACAACTCTTCGGATCCCTCCTCTAGTAAAGGATCTCCGTTGGCAAAGACACGTTCGAAAATGCAATGTAGAAATTGAAAATAACAAAGCAGAACGACTTACAATGATTCTAAAACCGAAATTCTCGATCCCTCCGAGAAAAATTACCCTTCTGTCAAGTGGAGACACTTTAAAAATTTAAAAAAAAAAATGCAAAATTGATGGATAACAGGAAAGAATTTATATGTATTCAGAATTATTCTAAAACCTGTTAAAATTATTTCTTTGGTAAGTATGACGATATTTACATTTTAATATTTTCTAAATTAAATTAAAGAATTAATTTGAAATTAATGATATACGAAATAATTTGAATGGGCATTTAAAGTGTTTTAAATTAATTGCGATTTCGGATAAATTGCCAGACGAAATTTAAAAATTTATATATGTATATTTGTAATGTTTAATTTGTACGTATAAACCGATTATAATTTTTATACGTTTTAAGAATAATCGATATAAAGTCACGATCGGACGGACGAAAGACGTAAATTAATACGCTCCGTTTTTTAGCAAAAGTTGCCTAAAAATCGATATTTCGAATATATAAAATCGTATTAAACATGAATTGCAAGACCCCTAGGTACCGTACACGGCTCTCGAAAGAAATAAAAACAATACTATGCATTTGCTTCTTAGGGGAGATTAGGAAGTACAGTAACGAGAACGTCACGAAACCGGATTGACAAAAGGTATGTAGTAATTAAATTTGGGACGTGCCAAACTTAATACGAAAGGAAAATAATTTATCTTCGAGCATGGATGGTGTAAATTATAAAATAAGATTCATAAATTGCAATGTCTAGCCTATTCAAAGATTAACTGTGGTGCGTTTCATATCGTCGTCTATTCACATAAAAAAAAAAAAAAAAATTATTTCTAATTGCTTCAGAATTTCCTTACAAACATTTAGCGTGAGTACGAAAGTAGGGACACTCTCATTACTTATTATATAGCCTTTAAAAACTGGTTTACAGTATATACACTTAAAAGAATATGAAACGTACTAGAAAAACTGTATCACGGTAACCATTTACCCCAGTAATTATTGAAAGAGCACGCTACAAAACATGAGATTTACTCAATTATAAATCAATATTTTGATTGAAAAAAATTATATAATATGTGTACTTAAATAACAAAGTGGGGCTTAAAATTAAATTTGCCAAAAGATTTTAAAAAATTTACGAGTTTCACGTATTAAAAGATGTTTTTACCTAAGTAAATACAAACTGAATAACGTTCTTTTTTCTTTTTGCATGTATTCATAAAAGAAAAAGAAAAATTATCTGTTTAAGTTTGGAATAAATCGACCCCAACAAAATATATCTTATTTTGTAATTATATTTTTAAGAAGTATTTTAATTTAATGTTTGGCATCAATTTTATGACGACAACTGCAGACTATTCTTAGATTATTGTTTTTATATATATATATATATATTATAATAATAATTATATTATTGAGATTAGTATATTTTTATTTATATGATAAATTTAGAGCTTTTGTTATGAACCCGATGGAAATAAAATTTAAAAAATGCAAATTTCTGTTCCGTATTTCATAAAATTACAAGTATGTGCTGCTTAAGGACGGAGATACGTTCCGAGAAATACTTCGTTAAGTGAGCATTGTAGAGTGTACTTAGACAAATCTAACAGTATAGTCTACTACCTGTACAGGTTATATTTAATGTAATGATAAGTATTTATGTATCTAAACACATCTAAGTGTAGTAAAGGTACAGCTGCCTTGTTATAATCTTACGGGATATCCTTTACGCATGGTCCGTCATTAAGCAGAATGTAGTTAAGCGGTGCATACCAATGCTGTACGGTATCTAAATGTTAATATAATTGTTATAGCCGAAAAATAAAGGCAAAATATTCCATCACTCAAAATAAAAGTTCTAAAATATTTTATATTTGATTAGAATCATTTTTAAATTATATATGGTAAGATATTACTTACCCAAATACGAAATGCCGAAATTTAAATTGTCGCGTACGATGCATCGACCAATTTCGAACCTTAATTTATGCATATCGACTAGCAAATTCAATATAATTAGATGTTAAATATATAAAAATTTATTTTAAAAAAATAATTTGACATCAGTTATGTCATTTATTCAAAACGATTGGTTATGGGTAACTAATGTCCTACTACATTTTTCTTAAATAAATGTCTACATGCATGCATATGAATCAAGTATAGAATTCTTCATAAAGGAAGTATGCTTGAGTATTGCATGAATTGTTTGTTTTCGATAACATTAAATACAATTTTTAACTTTAAAATACATCATACAAAAGTTGCATGCATTTAATCGATTTTTTAAAAATAATTTTTTAGTATTTTCATTACTTTTGTTTCTACAGTATTGGATATAAACGAATTCTATTATCTGTGCATCTCTATGGGGAAATTTAATGGAATTGCAAATATACGATTGTAATACAAATCGTGTCTTGTCTTAAATTAAATTTAGTATCTCCGTTTGAACATTCGAGGATTAAACGTTTATAAATATAAACATCTTTTGCTTCTTACGAAGCACGAATTTGGATACAAAATCCGTTCAATCGCGAGTAAAATGTAAACCTCAAATAACATCCTATTTGGCGAGGTTTGGCACTGATACTTTTTGTAGTTTCATATCTTCCTCTAAAGTAGAGATATAATGGAAGGGGAAGAAATCAATATTTGGTAGGACCTATTTTTGGTCTCCGATTTTCCAATCGGGAGAGAGAAATCTCCGACCGCAATAAAACAATAACGGCTCAGATTTAAAATTTACTTTTTATGGATTCGTAAATTATTATTACACGACTTCTGTTAATTGGACTGAAAAATATTGGAAATATATGTACTTTGTTTACTTATTAATGGATAATCTTAAAAAATGTATAATGATAAGTAATATCAAAAATTGTGTAAACAATAAATATGTAAAAAAGAAGTAATTTTATAAGTATTTATTATTTTTCCAGTAATGCGATGGGCTTAAGAAATTGAAAGTGACTTATTTGAACATCTGGAAAATTAATGGGTAAGTAAAGTCTATTTTTTTGTATCTTGTGGTAGAAATTAAATATACTGTAAAATTTCATACTGTGACATAAATATGGTTGAAGTTCAATGAAGTGCCATCCTTGTACAGTCCATGGATTCTGAATCTTCCTTGTGACAATATAATATCAGTATTCTTTCTTATCTCTGAATTATCAAATGTAGACTTTTGCATTGCAAAGGATTTTCTTGTTGCCGAATCACATAAATTCTCAAACTTCGAGTTTGTGTGTGGATCTTGTCTGGGTCCATAGTCAGAATTTTCTTTTGGTGACTTGTTCCTCAAATTTTATTTGGCTGTAGCCATGACTGACTGGCCTACTGTCTGTTGTTTTGCTACCAGCAATACGATTCTGCCAAAAGTTGGAGGGGACTTTAGCCCCATGGTTCCCTTCCCATCTATGTGTCCAGTCTTATTTACACAGTTATTTCTGTGGAGAATATGAAATTTGGTGCCAGTTTCAGAGACAAACAAATGTTGGCTCTACATCGAGGTTTGATTGTGTATATTGAAATTATTTCCCTAAAAATGAAATGTGTAAAATTTATTTACATACATATTTTTCTTCTACATTACACTGTATCTCAATAGAATATATAAAGAATTGCTTGGCTTGTATGTTAATCGTGATGATGATAAATATTTATTGTGGAAGTACGGACATAATATAATGAAAAATATACTCAAAGTTCTTAAAATATTGCAACTGTTGTGATGAAGTGAGTCGACTAATGCACAATGGCAAGTGAGTGATGATAGAAATTTGGGAAATGAGCAATGTATGCTATTATATGTTTCATAGAAATTTAAAATGAAGTGACTATTAATTTTCTATAGTGTGTTGCCAAATTTACTGCAAATTTTTATTTCTGCAATTAAAATCATTGCATGTATATGGATTTAATGCATTGAAAACGCATTTGCATTTAAACAACCATGTAAAACTTTTCAACATATGATTTTTAAAAAATTAGGTGATAAATAAACTAAGAAAGTAATAAAGCAATATCACATAAGAATGATTATTTTACACTTCTTTGCATATTAACGCGGCTCCACACGTTTGATATTTGCTGAATTGTTTGTCACATCGCAAAACATATTTAAACACGGGTATTTATTTGCCAAACATTGATTTGTTGTGGGAATTATGAATGTGTTTTCTGGGATTTATTCCTTTCGATTCTTCACAGTATACCAACAAGGAGTGGGAAGCATTAGATGTCAAATATTTGTTGAGCGAAGTCATAGTAAATCATCCACACTACTCTGTATTGGCCAAATGTTTATTTGAATTTGGCCGATACTGATGTGTTGAGCCACCTTTATTATATAGTTCTGTAGAACAAAATCTGTTAGTGCCTACATCACTGTTGGAGTAGATATAATGTTTTCCTTAATTTTCCTATTGGTAAAATCTATTGTATATCAATGGAATTTAAATGAAAAGTGCAGCAGCATTTTCCAGGTACATAAATTTTACCATTTGCCTGATAACTCATTACTCTGCTTTATTGGTATACTGAAATTATAAATTAACTGTTCTTTCTCTAACACTGTCAGACAACTAGACCCATCAGAAGAAAACTCAAACAGAATTCTGAAAATTATTTTAAAGAAACTAACTGCTAATCTCTATCAAACTAGCTGTGCTACTCTCTACCTGTATATACTTCTCTATTCACACACTGTGTGAAATGTAATGAAGGGCTCTGTTGTTTAAAAGTGCTAGAGAAATGGTATTTAATCCATAACTGTTGTTTGTCATAAAAAATAAAAATTACTTTTAGTTACACATTAATTAATCGTGAAAGTCAAGAGAAAGCTTTGCATATTTAGATTTAAGTCACTTTGTAATTTGATATACAGTAGACTGCCGTTTATCCGAAAACCAATTATCCAAAACATCTGTTATCTGGAAGCTTTCCAGTCGGACTGTGTTGTGCTGAATCGAATGTTTTTGATACTAGATTAACTTCTAAAATATAATTTTTTTGTTTTTATATTTTTCAATATATTTATTTTGTTTGTACAAAATAAAGAAATAATTTTTAACAATACAATAGCTTTGATTATTATTATAAAAATTTTTGTTAGGCTTAAAATCGACAAAAATTAAACATGAAGTGACACGCAACGTGTCGCTTCATGTTTCGACATCGGAAAGGTTAATATATTTTTTCGTACATAATCGGTTATCCAGAAAAATCAGTTATCCGAACAACCCTAGTCCCCAATTGATTCAGATAAACGATGCTCTAATGTACTTCTGAAAAGTGAAATTGCAACACCATGAAAGAATACACAGAGCCACAGGCACATTGCAGGACTGGTAGAGGTGAGGAAGATATGCAAATAATTTTTTATTTTTATTTTAACGAAAGACAATGGCTGCACACAAAGTGTTTAGCCAGCGGAAGAAGGGAAGAAAGAAGGAGAATGAGGAGATAGAAAGAAGAGAAAGGAAGGATCCCTCTGAGTAGTGTATGTACAGTACATACAGCCCTATTAGTCCCTATGTAGATCTGCCCCTGGGCATGACACTCAGCAAAAAGGGCTGGGATATCACCACACTCATCCACGGCCATCATTCCTCTACAGACATAAGCAGGATTCATCCATAAACAATACTCAATGCCAGTCACTGGTTTGGTTCCAATGACGAGGACACCTTGCTAGGCATGCAGTCTCGTGTCCGAGTGGTTAATGGCACCCTGGTTGCCGGTTGTTGTGCATGCAACCCAACTTTATGCAGCCTGTTGCAAATGATTTGGATGGACACAGATTCACCCATTTACAGTGACAGGTGGCTACCTGTCACTGTAAATGGGTGAATCTGTGTCCATCCAATTTGGATGTCATGTTATGGTGAATGGGTCCCAATGGGCTGTTTGGCAAATCTGCCAGTCTGTACCAGTGTGATCCACTTCGTGTGCCAGTGTGATCCACTTCTCTTTAATGTGTTTGAGATGTTCCCATGTCCATTATATCACACATCGCTGGATAGTACTTGCATAGTGTCCAACACACTTGGCATCTGCATGTATTGACAAACCGAGGTTGCGCAGCTCCAGGATACAGTCTCATTTCCCAGCTATTAACTTTGATGATATTCGGCTTGCCGTTGTCTTCAGGGCATTTTTCTATGCTTCGAAAGTTGAGCTGCTGCAAACCATTACTGATAGTATTTACGGCCCAAGCCAGCCACCGGTCTTTAGAGCCTGAAACTGGGCACCACACGACCCAATGTGTACACATACTTAATCATTTGCACATCTCTGTCACCTGTACTGGTCCTGCAATTTGCATATGGATACATGCATTCCTTCATGGTGTTTCAATTTCACTTTTGAGGAGTGCACTTGTTTTTCTGTTTGAATTCATAAGATATTTTTATTTTAAATTTCAGAATGAAGAAAGAAAACAGAAATTATTATTTTTGACTTTGAAAATGTTTTCCAAGGTAGTAACAAATATTTTTTTACTAATAATTATGAAATATCTATAAAATTCATTTCATATTTTCTATATTAGAATACATATAACTTCCACAGTCAGGAAAATCTCAATCAATACGATTATAAGCAGTTTCTACCAAACAGTTAATATTAGTTATTACTTATAGTTGTAAGTATATTTACATAAAATCATCATTCGATCGTTTATTGTCATACGATAATTAAAAGTATTTAATTAGTATTAAGTGTGAAAATTAAAATTTATTAAATGCTTTTAGATTAAATACTTAAAATAATGGTTTAAATGATAGGTAATGCTAAAAATTATCTGAATAATATACAGTAAAACCTATTCAAAACAAAAACAAATCAGCCTAAATGGAAAAAATCTTTAGAGTGGAGCAGTTTTCTATGTTAAAATACATCTTTAATTAACATTTATTTATTTTCACATTTATATGAAAATACCTAATATCTAATTTTAAATTTGCATTGTGCTTTATATATCTGCGAAGAAAATTATTTTAAAATGTTTTTGTATATTTTACAAGTTGTCAACTCAAATCCATAGTGTTTAAATTCATGTTAAGTCTTTGACAGAGTTGCTAGGTTTAGCACTTTGAGTCTGGCTGGCGTAAGTTGGTTAGAGGTTGGTTGAAAAAGTAAATGTGAAGTGTAGGTAGCATTGCAAAAGTAATGATAAATATGAGAAAGCTATTTGATCTTTCAGAAAAAGAACTTAGTGCAATTAGTATTGCTGCTTTGGCATTAAAACCACTTAAAATTAGATATGCCACTCTGCTCTCTATGGAAGGAATATTCACTCTTATTCTAGATGAGGTATCTTCTAAAAATACTTAATTCTCTCTTTTTTTTACATAATTCATGAAAAAAGAATTGGACAGTTGAGAACTACAAGATTGTTCAACTTGATGAAATACTTGAATAATCCTAATTCAATTTCAGAAAAGTTTGTTCCATTTCTAACTTTGCCTTTATCAAAAAATTCAATGCATTCAACTGTAGAGAAATTGAGAGAAATTTTATTTTTTTGTCTGTTCCATCTCCCGCTCCTGGTCTTTGTTTGGAATTTTTGGCAGGAATCAACTTTCCCGACACGTCAAAAGAAACGTCACTTCAAGAGAGTAAATGTTGTCATAAATATGAGCATTTGATTGTCTTATGGCGTAAAAAAACATCATTAAAGAAATGAACTTGGATGTTTCTTTAATGATACTCAAACGAACATAATACAAAATATATGTAATACCAACAAAAGTACTGGGCAGTATATCTACTTCTTTTTCAATTCTTGGCTTGTAACAAGTCGGCATTTCTTCCAGAGCCCATACACTGCTATAGGTGCCACTGGCCTTCTGATCATACTTGTTATGCCTTTTCACACATTTCAATTCGTTACTGTAGTTTTAGCATTTTGCAGACTGAAGCACAGGTTTTTTGGGTTCTGCTCTATTTGTTTTAACCATGTGTTTTTAGGTGTCATTCTCTGAACCTTTCAAAGCTCTGTATTTCTGCTAGAGTAGCTTTCATGATATCCTATTTCTTGGCATCATTAAGAGCCAACAAAGTAAGTGTCAAAAAAACTTTTTACTTTGTAATGTAGGAAATGAAGCAGTCAATATTTGTGTACATTGTCATTGCTAATTTAATGTGAAAGTTAAAAAGAGCAGTCACAGTTTAATCAAGCAATAACAGACTAATGACCAGAGTTTCAAAGAAGATTTCTTTTTTTTTTCCTGTTAAATAACTGCAATATTTAGACAAACAATAAATAATTACAAAAAAATGATTATATAATCTTTATTTTTATGAAGATATCTGAATTTAAATAAAACTTTTTTCTGTTATGTTCAGATGTATAGATTTATTTTGTTATGACTGTTTTTCTTTAACTCTATCCCATGGACACTAAAAGGGCCTTTTTTGGATCCATTGTGAAGGTTTGACCATGTCCCAATGGGGCACTTCACTTTTTAAAACTCTTTATTGATCAATGCCTTGGCACCACTAGGCATAGCCAAGGAAATAGTACATAAAGGTTACATATTCAAGATAAACATTTGATGTTACAGATTTACAAAAGGAAATATGTGATGTACTTATATGCATATTAACAAACCAACACAAGAAACAAAGAACAATATGTACAAACACTAAAGGCTACCTGCCAATAGTGGAGGAAAAAGGGGGTTGAAAACCCCTGTAGACAATGTCCATGACAGCATTTTAACAGTTAGAACTACCACGGGCGATACAATAAAGCCAATTAGGATAACAGTACTAGTACATAAGACATAAAACATAACAATGAAGTGGTTAAGATACAGTTAAACCACAAAACCAGGATGAGGCTAAGTCACAGTAGTTCTCCTAAAGTACATTTTGATAAGGCCCTTGGTAGCTTGGAACAAATTACCATCCTGAATCAGTACACTGAGGTTGGGCGGCCAGCCAGAGTCACGGGGCAACAAAGCAGTAATACGTGTCTGTATGTCATCCAACATAGGGCACTCCAAAAGATAGTGACAAGCACCATCAGGAACACCACACATAGTACAGTTTTGCTCATTGGATAACCTGAACCTGTGTAGATACTGATAAAACTTGCCATTCCCTGTGTAGAATTGGGTAAGGCAGTGCTCAATGTCTCTCTTAACAGAAGTAGAGACCAAAGGAAAAAAATCCCTCGTTAGGCTGTTAGTTTGGGTATTCCAGCTGCATTGCCACTTGTCTCTAGCATCATCTTTAAATCCTTGTATCATGTAGCTCTGTGGTGTTGCCTTGTAGGTTGGGTTGACACAGGAAGTGGCAGCCAAATGAACGAGCTCATCTGCCCGCTCATTGCCGACCACCCCAGAGTGTCCTCTAATCCACACAACTGCATATCTGTTGTTGCTCTTAGGTAGTTTAAGTAGTATGCTGTTAACTATTGGGTGGTGCCAGTTGTAGTTTGAGATGGCCTGCACCGATGAACAAGAGTCCGTGAATATATTAATATTGTTGAGGTTGAACATGATATTACACCATTTGATTGCTGACAGGATGGCCCAGAGTGCTGCCTGATAAGCTGAGCAGGTGCTCCCAAGCCTGTCAGAGAAGTTGTAGACTTCTGTGTTATCCTGAAATGCCACAAATGCACACCCTACTTTATCATCGTTCTTTGACCCATCCATAAAAATATTAAGGGTCTGATCTGGCCAAGGCTGACTGTGTACAAGTGGCCATTCATTGGGATCAACTCTGGGAGTGCCATTGTGAGACATCTCAATGTTGTCAAAGACCCTGTTGTTAAGGTCAGTGCTGGTGCATTTCCTCATATTCCATCTTTGCACAACAGTACCAATCTCTAAGTTAATCGGTTGTTTTCCAGCAATCACCTACAAGGCAACGGTAGAGGTGGTTGAGTAGGCCCTGCAGATGCAGAGAAGAGCTGTCCTCTGGGCACTCAATAGCTTCCTATCAATGTTGGTCATCCCCAGCCCCTCGGCCCAGACTGGTGCAGCATAACATATCATGGGGAGGAAAACCGTGTCATAAATGATGCTCATGATACGTGGACTTAAGCCCCATTTTGACTTAGCCACTTTCAACATGGCATTGAAGAGCAGATTGGTCTTGTCACAGGTTTGCTTTATATGTGGGATCCAGCTAAGTTTGTGGTGGAGGATGACCCCCAGGTACTTCAGAGTGGTGACCACCCGTACACTGTGATTTCCCATGCATATGGTCAGAACCCTTCCAAATGTGGGGCCCTTGGTTTGGAGAAGACTATCCCCTTAGTCTTACTAGGGTTGAACACCAATTTATTTCTACTGCCCCAGTCCTGTATTCTGGTCAGGATGCAGTTGGCCCTCCGCTCAATCTCTGCCCTCGAGCGTGCCGCAATCAATACCATAGCATCATTGGCATAGGCCACAACCCAGTCTCCACCAAAGTCCTCCAAAAGAAAGCCATTGAATAGCATGGTCCACAGCATGGGGCCCAAGACGGAGCCCTGTGGGAACCCACGAGTGATCTTCCTAGTCCAGCTCCTAGAGCCAATTTGAAGGATGGCTGAACAATTATCCAAGTAGCTTTTAATCATATCGTATAGGTAAGCCAGGCACTCACATTGCCTGAGCCTATGCAGAATTATCTGCCACCATGCCGCATTAAACGCTCGGCTATGTCCAAACTGAGACCCAAAACATATGGAAACGTTATGTGTAACTCTTTGATTTTGTCCACCACAGAGCCAATAGCATCTGTTGTACAAGAGCCCGAGTCCCAATGGGGCAGCCAAGCGGCAACGAAAGGGACCCGACATTTATGAAATATAAATTCCCAGGTTTGGAGCAGTAGGCCAACACCTCGATCACCTCGGCCGTTTGGCCCCGAAGGATTTGAAAAATATTTCTTAGCCTATGGGAACACTTTAATAAATGTAAAGTAGTTACTATCGTACTGTCAAATTTCAAGTATTTCTGAAATTTCGTTTAAGGTCGAATCTATTTTTTTTTTTTTTCCTTCTTTCTTTCTTTCTTTTTGAATTTAGCCTATTGTCAGACTGTTATTGGAAGGGAGAATCCAAAGGATGGTGATCAATCATGATTTTGGCTTTGCAGGCAAATTAGATAAAATGTTTTTATTTTGTTAGTGTTTTCCAACGAGAATTCTTCCGCAATGTTTAATCTCAAAAACTCGTAAAAGTTTGTACAGTAGAATGCCATTAGTTGTTATATGAATGTTTTTAAAATTTGAATTTTAAATATTTGCTTAAAGTTAATACAACATGTAAAAATTGCTGTTTTTATACTTTTTAAAATTTAGGGAGAATCTGTTTTGCGAAGAGATAGTAATTGGACTGAAATTTTATTTTAATAAAACTGGAAATGAAGAAATAAAAAATATCTCGGAAATGGTAAGAAATTTCGATATTATTTTTAGAATTTATTATTATTTATACAAACGAGTATTTGTGATGATGGATAATTGTTCGGCAGTGATGGCAACGTCACTATTTAATTGAAGTTTAACGTAGAATCTATGGTTTAGTGTTTCCCAAATGGTGTTTTGTTAAATCTCGAGGTTCTGTAAAGAATGCCACTATTCTGTGAGGAAATTACATATATTTTTTAAAATTTTTATATTTATTTTTTATTTTATTAATGTGTGATAACATATTAATAAAGAAAAAAATAAATATAAAATAAATGTATATATAAGTGTGTTTTGTATACATAATATGCTTGTGTGTTTGTTATTGTGTGCTCTCATAAATTAAAATTTTCAGACATATTTAAAATGTGAATAAAAGTATACCAAACAATGTCAAATTTATCCTACTTAAAGATTTGATTCTCCCTGCAGTCACGTGTTCTGCAAAAGATTCAATCAAAATCTCGACAAGTTGGAAACCAGATATTGTTGTTTCTACATATTCTTGATCCAGTGAAAGTTTCAAAAGGAAATTTTTTAAATTAAACTTTTTTGGATCTCGGGTAACTTATATATTGGCCGTTTTATGTGGGTCAGGCCCAGATACATTAGATTCTGTCTGGTCGTCCGAACACAGCCTAATTAAACCTGTAGCAGACATACCCGCTTAATGTTTTTGTCTCTGTATTTATATTTATGGCACACCTAATATACTTTCATTGCTAGTCAAGCTCTAATATCCAGCTGTAAGTGATCTCTTAGTCTTAATAATGTATTCCAGTTGGGTAACAGTCATTTCTAAATTCTCTTTCAAAGCAAGAAATTTTTGTCCAAATTTAAATGGCTTCATCTGTACAAAGTGGTAAATTAGTCCCAATTCCATGTCTCATTATATCTATACAGGATTTGTTACTTATAATCCATCTACATTAAATTTATTGGTATACAGTATTCGACACTTAGTCTTCTTTTTAGTGACTTCCAAATTTGATTTATATTCTAGTGTTTTTAAGAATTCAAACTTGTCAATGGCATAAAGTCCAGTTTCTTAAATAAATGTAAAATATTTTGGTTTTATCTTTGGAACCGAAAGTTATTTAATACCAAAACTTGGTAATTAAAAGTTTTACTGTTATTTCAGTACTAAATTCCATAATAGAACAGTAAGGGATGGAAAATTTATCTCGTTTTTGATATTTTTTTGGGTTCTTTATCTTGCTGTTATTTAATTTTAATAACTTTTTTTGTATTGATTTCTGTTAAAACAATTGCTAATTACAACATAAATCCTGGAGGATATAATTTAACACGTAAGTTACTTAAAATACAACTTCAAAATGTAATCTGTGTTTACTTTCTTAGAGAAAAATTATATTTTGAAGTTATTTGGCCGATTTTGTTCTGTTATGTTGTAACATCTTAAATCATCTCTTATTGCATTATTTATAACTAAGGCCAGGACATCTGGGCACTAAAAATTACATAAATAGTTCTAAAAATTACAATTTTTAGTGCCTAAATGTCCTAGTTCTCAATTATAACAAATGAACAATTTAATTACAGTTAGTAAATTTATCAAGAGATGGCAACAATTTACACAGGTTTATAACCTGCACCTTCAAAGCACCTGTTGAAAATGTAACACTTACCTCTATTCGAAACAGAAGTTTGACGGGGTGGTTTCAAAGCATTAAAATCGGAGAACCCAGCTCGTGTTGTGGGCTTTAAGTAGAGGTTAGTTTTCTTTCCATAGAAAAAGTTTTTACAAGATAGTGGGTAAAAGAAAACCTCATTCGGGCTCGAAATATAGTAGACCTACGTGGGCCAGAGTTTGTTGTTTGAGATAGAACTGTAGCAGAGTTGTACACACGCCTCAAATTATATGCTAAAAATAAACTAAAAAGAATAATTATACAGAATCTCAACAATTTTTTGGTGACACCTGTTTGATAACCAAACACCTATAGTATTTGGTTGTTGGTAAGACAATCTTAGTAAGTTTAGACACAGGAATATTGTTTGACAAGTTAAAATCAGTCAATAACTTTATGGTTGTACCGAGTTTCAAATACACTTTACTCATGAATTATCCATACAAAAGTATATTTGTTTTAGGGAAAAAACGTGTAGTTTGTTTTTTGGTTAAATGTCAATCATTCTGAGCTTCTGAAGTAATTATATGCTAAAGTAATAATATATGTGCTATTAAAGTAGAAGTAAAATAGGGAAATACATTTATCTTTTAATATAATATTACTTTCTCTTTCACCCCAAAAAAGGCTTCCCTTGGCATTCACGCACTTCTCCGTGAATGCCAAGGGAAGGCCTTTTTTGGTTGGAAAATCTTTAAAATATTATTTTGGTCAAGAATGACACTGACTTACATAGCATCATTGTTACCTTATATGAGTAAAATGACATTTGTTTCCACATCGATTTTTTTTATTTCCAAAGATAATTATTTATGGAAATATTATATATTTTAAATTGATACGTTTAAGAGTAGAACGTGCCGTTTTCTTGGAGCCAATTACTGGCGTAAATGGAGGGATTACTGTATTTTAATTATGATGGCCCATTAATTCATAAAAATAAGTTATTTTTCTAGTAGATTTGTAAACTTTAAATCACATAAGTGAAGATGCTTCCTTGTTAATTGATTAATTAATTAATTTATTTATTTATTTATTTTTGGTAGCAATGGATTGCCAAATACACCTGAGATACAGATTTATGGATATCTTTGAATCGATTTTAAACATTTATGTAACAATTATTAATTGAAAATTTTCTTTTTTATAGTTGCCACCCATGAATAAACATTTTGCTGTCCTGTCGGAAAAGAAATATCTCTCACTTCATAGTTTCGACACATTCTCGCCAGGTAAGAATTGTTTCGATTATAGTTTTTCCACAGTTTTGAGTATACATGGGCCAGCCTCATAAAGCTAATTCTGCCCTGCCCCGCCTAATGGCATCACAGGGTTAAAGAGATTATGCCTTAATCATTGGCTATGGTTGGTACCCGATGGGTAAAGTAGACATCTTTTAGTCAGACCTCCGAGGACTTCTTTCAGGCTCCCATCCATTCTCTTAGGTCCAACTCTTTAACTTTGGCATAACTTTTATTGTGCAGCCTGTTCTGCACTTATATAACTCCCTTCATTGCTCATTATTACTACTAATACTGCTATATTATTACTATTGGTCAGAGGGGTCCCCTTCCCTACAAGGAGTACCCTGCCCAGTGCGTCCACTGAGCTTATAGATTGAAAAAACCTATTACACTTTTCATCAATTCCTTTAGTTTCTTTAGGTTTCCTTTACTTGCTGCTAGCTATTCTAAGTACTTGTTCAGGTGGCTTGGACCAGTCGACTTGGCCAGAACTCAGCAGAAATCCTCAGTGAGAGGACAGTCAAGTACATAGTGTCTCACGTTGCTGCGAGGCCACCCACAGGAGCAGCTACCATCTCCTTGTCCAAACTTGGACTTCAAATGGGGAAACCTCCTGTGTCTGGTCAGTATTTGTGTCATTAACCAGTTACAACACACTGGAGTAAGGCCAACTTCAGGCACGAAGGCATAGGTTGACCTACCTACTGTACTTTGAGTCCAGTGCTCTTGCCAGTTTGTCATTGATCATTGCAGTAGAGTACCTTTTATGTATGTAGTCGAGGATTTCATCATCCCTGTTACAAATGGACCCCTGGCCCCCGCCTTGGCCAGTTGGTCGGCACGCTTGTTACCTGGAATCCTGATATGGTCTCGAACCCACCTCAAAGCAACGTGTTGTTTGTGCCTTGCCCTCAGTACCCTACCTTTGATCTGTACCAACTCATCCCTATGATACCCGTAGCTCAAGGCCTGAAGTGACAACTGGCTGTCAGAGTAAACCGTGACCGGCTCTGGACCTGGATGGAGACGATCCACTGGGATGCCCAAAAGTGCCACTAGTTTGGCATGGAACACGGACACCTCCTCGTTCAGTCTGACGAACTGACAGTACACTTTTACCCCATCAGAGAAGACGCAGTACACAGCACCAGCTAAGCTTCCATCTTTTGAGCTATATATTTCAATACCAATTCCTGTCGGTTCACCAACATCCCAGTCAAGTCATATCCTATAGGCCGGATGAACCTTTAGTACATCTGTCCAACGTCTAAGTCTGACCAGGTACATCTGATCATAATGCTTAGCCTCTATACTGTTAGTTAGCCTCTTAGCCTTTTTCACTGTTGTCCTGTAGAAGGCTGACTACCAGAGGCAACATGAGCAGCCCAGCAAGACCAGGGCCGCTTCCGTAGACACAGTTCTGTATGCTTTCGTGATCTGCAGGACAGTGGGTCTTTGGATCATTAGCAGCGTCCTGCTCTGTTTGACATTGTAAGAATCTTTCCACCACACATCACAGGCATAGCAGATAACGCGTTCTTCTTCTCCTCTGGGTTTATATGGAGATTATATCCTTAGTTCGCTTTTTCTCCGACTGGCGTCGCCATCTACCTAGGTAAATTGGTCTGTTTGTAAAATGTATCTCTCGAGTGTATTTAAATGTTTCTTAGGGTGAGTGTCCGCTTTAGGCGAATATATTGGAGGCACAGTTCTTTCTTACTATGGTGATGTCCAATGGAAGACTTCGACCCAGCTCCCGGCGGGCCTCTGCGTAATTCGGGCAGTGCAACCAGTAGTGACCAGTTGTCTCAGCTTTCCCACAAGGGCAGTCTGGGGTGGGGTAAGATAACGTGTTCTACACTCATCTTGTAGATGGATTGAATCGAGGTGCTTTAACTTGTTCATTTTTCGGATGGGGTTGCCCCGGATTCGGTATATTGGTCGGCGGGCCAACACTCCAATCCGGGCCACCGTCAGGGCTTCTGATTTCTTGGCTGAAGGACAGCTTATGCAGCTCTCCCCAGCGAACGAGCCGTTCTATTGCTTCGTTGCCGCGAATTTCCATTTCGACTGTAGCCTGCTATTACTAGCAGCAGATCGTCTGCATAGGCCTGCAGCTGGACATCGTCCGGAAGGACTAGTCGCTACACCGTGGGCCAGATACGGGCCGTTCGAAATCTCTCTGTGGCGGTTATTTCTTTTAGCTGGTTAATTGGTTTCTAGCAATACTCGCGTGCGGGTGGGATGGTGTTTGCCTGGCTATTCTACTGCAGATTAGGTCGTTTTTGCATATACACGGTGTTTTTGTTTTGTATAATCTTATATATATATATATATATATGGTTAAACTGGTGTCAATTAATCAAGACTATACCGTGTATATATTATATCAGACATGGGCAAATGCAGCTCTTTTTGAGTTAGATGTGGCACTTGCTGAAAGCGTTAATTTCTGTTTTTTATCATTACTTTTACAATTTCATTTTTATAATTTTGTGAAAATATGTTTATTAAAAAAATTCAAAATTTGTTCTATATTATATAATAAAATTGCCCGCCTTACCATACTATCCTCCACGACAGTACAGAACTGCGGCTCCCATACATTTTGCAAAACCTACGTTTCAGCTCCCACTGAACTCTTCCTTGCCCACCCCTGTATTATATATATACAGTAGCATCTCGATTAATCGAGACCCGTTTAACTAAGATTTTGCATTTTTGGAGGCAGTTGTAGACAATTACTTAGAACAAAGACGAGAGAACATAATACAGTACATTTCTGTGTATATATTGAGTTCTTAGTCAAAAGACAAAACAAATTATTTTCTGGTCTAAGGTCGATCTTTGCTAATCAGAAATTTCGCCTGTATAATAAGTCGTATAAATAAACAAGGTCCGAGTAGACACTATATACACAGAAATGTAAAACAGTAAGGACAAAAAGGCAAAAAGGATTAATAATGCGGTACAGTTTGTTTCACGAATCTGAGTTGTGCAATGCATAGGAGGGAGGACACTGCGGACTTCTTGAGACAATACAGATTTTTATAAAAATTAGAGAAATTGTAATTGTGATAAACTTTGACTTTTTAACAGGATTCTCGTATTTTGTCCATGGCTCGGTCCCGTTGCCTGGGAGTAAATCGTCGGGGGGCTTAACGTAACGTTAATAAACGAGGGGCGAGCCGAAAAAATAAGGTAGACCCGGTATTAGTAGGACACCTTGGACTCTATCGTTTTAATTTTCCCTGGTTTTCCAGCTGGGTGCGGACGATTATTATTAATTTAATCCGTTAAAAAATTGTTTTATATTAGCAGATAATCCGGGGAACGAGGAAAAGCGGAATAAAAAACTAAGATGCATAAACACAACACAAAGTAAACCAGGTGGCCACCAACCACCGCCGTGTTTCTCTCTTCCGGTCCATGTGTTAAAAAGCCAACAGTGGTCTAAGTTTACGTGACGAAGACAAAAGTGTATATATTATATAATACTGCATACGAGCCAAGCCGGGGTCTAGAATATTTTTAAGGGGTTAATTATTATCCTCTTTAATTCTGACCACACGAGTATTGTTTTAAAATAATTTCAGGTGTTATCGGAAAGAAGAAGATTGTAGGAAGAAGGCAGTTGGAGAACGCCGGAATGCAGCCTTTCCAACAACCCTAAGAAACCGATCCTTAAAAGGGGAGAAGCCCGAAATGTGGAAAGAACCTTTATCCATAAATTACATTTTTGGATCTATTGTTAACGTCGAGGGAGAATTATTTTTAGTGCCGTGTTAAGAATGTTTTTAAAGAACTTTTCATCGATTTCGACGTGTTTAGACAATCGGAAAGTGTGCCTTTTTTAGAAATTGTAACGGTTTTAATAGAAAAAATCCCGTGTTTTTTTCCCCTGTGGTTTCTTGTGTACTCTTCTGTCCACACGCGAAATATATTGTGAATAAAACTGGCTTACTTTGACTCTAGGTTGTCTTATTTAAAACACGTCTTGTCCCATTGTAATTTGCACGTTTTATTTCGGTTGTATTTAAAATTTTAAATAACGGCGCGAAATTCGAATTGCCGTTTTACCACTCGGAACGAAGCTCCGCCCGTTTCCGAAAACGTAAAACACGTGGCCGAAGCAAAAACGTCTCGGAGGAAGAATTTGCGCGCGGTGTGTGAACGGTACTAGTGTTTTCGGCGCGTTCGATTATTATTGTCAACTAGAACTTAACTGTAAAGGGAGCAAAATCCCTCCGAAATTGTATCGTTCGAAAATTAGAGTTGTTGGGCCTTTCTCCTCCGCGGAATAAGGTTATGAGGTCCCTCCGCAGAATAGGGTTATGAGGCTCTCTCCTCGAAATGGGATTAAGAGGTGTTTATTCCCCTACCCAGTTGCATTCGGATTTACTTAAGAATCGAGTTTAAATCAGTCGTAGGGGAGTTATTTAAATCTCCCCTACGATTTCTGTATTGCGCAAAACTTATCAATTTATTGTATTTTGTAAACATTGTGTATTATCTACAGCATTTGATCCCAACACCGACCTATTATTACTCGATATAACGAATTTAAAACATCGCCAAAGATATTTTGCAGGAAATTCGATTCTAGATTTTCGAATTCAATATGGACGTGATTTTAAATGACTTAACAAGATGTAAAATGTTAAATGACGTAACAGTAGACTAACAATGGGAAAGTTTATTTGAGGATTGTTTGGAGGTTAACCCAGGTTGTAGAAGCGACGCGTTTTCTGTCAGTCGCTGGTTCGTTTCCTAAAATAAATCTGTTCTTTTTATTTGTAAATGTCAAATTTTCTCGTTCGACAAAGGTTAAAGGTCACTCACACTTCAAAGAACATTAGCGTTCTTTACCGATAACAGATATAGAAATGAACATTTTATTTCGGATTCTGCGTTCGAACGGAAATAATTTTTAAATAAATTTAAATATTTCAAAAAAGAAAATATTAGATCAAAATCGGATGCCATTTTCTCCGATACGAAACTGTAGTAGTCGACGGCTAGATCTAGATAGTGTCGCCATCTATTAATAAATTTAATAATTTAAATAATTTAAATTATTTTTATTTATAATTTCGAAAATTTTTTTAATCGGCAAATAGTAATTTAAGAAAATTAATTCGGTCGTTAATTTAAAGGCGTGATTAATTAAGTGTGTTACGCTTCGCTAATTTGAGAAAATTTTATATAAAATTATGTCGAAAATTAGCAATTCCGCTTATATAATTTTTTAACAATATTTTACAACTGAATAACAGAGTTAAAAATATTTTTAAAACATGGCAAAATTTAATGGTTTTATTTGTTTTTTCGAATGATTAAAATTATTTTTCATGTTAAAAGACTTAAATAAAAACGAAAAAATTAAATTTGTTCGCCGGTAGAGGTCGAGTACTTCGTCTATAAAAACTCTTTAAAAAAGAAATAAATAAAAAAAAATGTCGATCGTTTCTATTTTTAAATTTTTTTTTATTAAAATCGGAAGAAGAAAAATAAATTTTAAGTAAAAAGAAAGGGTTTAAGAAGACTTAAAAAATTTTTTTAGAGACGTCATCGAAACGTAACTAAGAACAAATGGCGTACAGGATATATAAAAATAATGGTTTATTAAACTTTAAATGAGTAAATTCGCCGCATTAAATATATAATGAATTCATTTTGTGATTTTTTTTTTATAAAAGCTTTTAACTAATTATAATGCCATGTGGACGAACGACGGTCGGTAGATGGTCGGGGGTCCGGGATCGATTCCCGATCCCTGTATAAACTAGAAACGAGAGGATCTCTATATCCACTCGTTTCTTTTTACTTCCAATAAATGAAATCGAATTAAAAAAAAACAAGTTGCCAATAGCCGATAAGAAATGGCGGACTTTTTTAGAAGTGTTTTCAAACTTTACGCTTCATAAAAGTAGATAAATACAGGCGAAATACTCGAGGAACGATAGAATTTATATAATGAGGCTTAAATATCCTAAATTCGTATATTTTTCCTAAAATTAGTGATAGTGAGATTATCCCGCCGATACCCAACACAGCGCTCGAAAGATATGGACTAAATGTGAGGAAACGAGAGTTAGTAGATCTTTCTGTTTGTAGTGTACGTAGGCCTACGTCTGTACGCTTTGATATACACGTGCCTTGGTTTCGGGAATACAGAGACATCTCCTCACTATCAAACACAAACGAGGAAGGAGCATCCGCGTACTGTACTAGTGATGTGGATGATCCTAGGGAAGTTTCATTCTGTTGCAAAGATCGTCGATGTAAAAATTTTTAATAGTTATTTAATGATTATTTAATAATTAGGAATAAATATAAATAAATAAAATATTGAAATATTTTCTACCGATTTTATACATTTAAATTAATTTTTGTACGATCTCTATGGTTATTTGGCTTTGAAAGGATTCGTTAACTCGATCGTATCATCGACATCGTCGACTTATCCGTTATTATTATGATATATATGTATATATTTTCAGTTTCGATAAATAAAATTGAAATAAAATGACGTCGATATTTTTTTTTTTACGAATAAGTTTAAGATCGAGATATAAAACTGTCAACGTTTATGTGACGTAAAATAAGTAGGCTCTATTAAGTGTTAGGCCTAAATATTATAATGGACCCGACCGCTTAACGTTATAACGTTATCTTTTTGATTTTATAGTAAGAAATTTTAAAAACTGACGTCAGACTTGCGTAAAAATTTGCTCTATCTCAACCAATCGAGAGGATATATTGTTGCGTTCATACAAATTGTCCGCGTTAACAGTGTATGTGACGATAATGTAGTGTGATAACAATACCATGCAGACAATTTGTTCTAACTGGCAACATTTATAGGTAGGTAAATTATATTTTGAAGTTTCGAATTAAGAATTTTTAATTGGTCGTGTGGGAACTAATAGGATCTTTGTTTACGCTGGTGGGGACGGGGTCCGACGTATGGCAAAAATTGGATACAGAGTCGAAAATACCGGTTAATCGAGTAGAAAATCGTCACTTAACACCCGTAAATGTGCCCTTTAACCTCCCTCTTCGATATAAGTTGATAATACTGCGAAGAGTTACGTTGTATCTCTCCGTACCCGTCACACTTGTTCGTTGTGACGTGCACAGAGAAGGATTATACAAGTTTACCACGTTTAATAACGCGGGTCGTAATCATAATCGTAGACCTAATTAGAAACCGGGCCTAACTTAAATTTACGTTTGCACGACACTGTGTTGGCGTTAATGCCGAATGTAATTAGTGTTACAATTACCAACGATGACACTGGGTTTAACGACTCGAAAAATGTTGTAGGAACGAGGTGCAACGTTTTTGGAGCCGAGGAACGTTTACAGTTTTGGGCGAAAGGGAACCGATTTTTCAAATCGGTCGGAGTGTAGGGAGATTTTAAGGTTTTAGGGGAAGGATAATAAGTTCTGACGGGGTCTAAAGTCGTGGAAAGTCGGGCGGTCGACAAATGAATCGAACAATTGTAAGGCGACAATGGAGAGGCAATTAAAAGGCGCGTGGAGAACAATCGAAAGTGCAGTCATTTGTATCACGTCAGAAGCAGGCGTCGGACGAGGAAATAAATATCCACATTGTTATGTACATGGATATTTTTTTTATTTAAAATTCGTCATACGAACAATAATGGATACATACGGAGCATCGCGCGATCTGTACAAACGTCGCTCCCTTCCAACGAGCCTTCTACCGCTCTGTACAATGCGAGGTAGACGACCCACGTCAGGCTGTACGCGAGAAAACAGAAAACAAATTAATGAGCGAAATTGTCACTCCGTACGAAGGGGGGAAGGAGAAGGAAAGGACCTACCTCGTGCGCCGAGTCCGAGTGGTGCGGGGAGAGGGTGCTGGAGTCCTGCACCGGAACACGGCCGTAGACGGATTAGTAAGACGTAGAATGCAGGTGGTGAGGGTGGGCCAGGGGGAGTTGTCGGGCGGTGTGGGCATGCCGACGGACGGCTGACAGACGTACCATTCGGCCAGATTGGCCGGGTGTCCCCCCTCCGAGACCACGTGACCGGGCAGCACCGTACCCGCGGGCTGACTGTCGCTGTCGTATCCGGATCCGCTCCCCCCGGAACCCGGCGTGGCACCCGGGGGTGGAGAAGACTTTCCGTGCACCTTCATGTGTTTCCTCAGAGAACTGGGGTGGGTGTAGCTCTTGTCGCAACCGCGGATCTTACAGTTGTAAGGTTTGTCGCTGGTGTGCACGTGCGAGTGCTTCTTCCTGTCCGAGCTGTTGGCGAACCTTCTGTCGCAACCTTCGTATTCACATTTGAAGGGTTTTTCACCTGCAACGGGAAAACGTCACACGTCTTAAAACACCACGCAATTTTAAGGTCTCTAGAAAAATATGGTTTCCGCTGGACGCGAGCGCAGGAGCGGAAAATATCCAATCTGCAGCGATTCTTATCGCGAAAAATCGATGTCGGCGAGGGGGGAGGGGCGGAGAATCGGTTACTCGCACGTATAATCGAGTGGCGACGAAAACGTCCGCGCCACACTCCATTAATGGCGGCACGCTCCGTCGGATCGCCTATTGTTTGCCTTCCCCGCAATCGCGGCCGCTCGTCACCCCCCGACACGTATTTAAGAAGAATTTCGTCATTTTTGTTGTTACATCGACCGTTTGACGGACAGACAGCTTAACCGACCGACTGGCGATGGAGATGTTGCCCGACGGGCTAATATGCCTGTGTAAAATTCTCGTTTGTCGACTGCGAGGAGTAAGTAGTTGCCATCTGCCTTAATTTTACATTAGTCGTCCCGTGTTTATTCTAAGAAACCGAACGTTTCTTCTGTGTACTTACACCAGACATTTGTCTATTTCGATCGGAACACACGAAAATATCTTTCTTATTGTTTACGGGAAGACGTTAACAATGCCTAAGAACCACGCACTCGAGTGTAAAACGTGTGATTTGGCTCAAGATGCGAGAGACACGAGGCCTAAAACACGTAAAAGGCCTAACACGAGACTCGGTCTTTTTTGCCTAGGCGTGCAGGGTAGACTCGTTTAACCTCTAAATAACGTTAAAGGTAACTGTTACGCAGTAATAATAAGGCATATTATGCAGAATTCCTCACTCGCAATTGCATTCCATCTGTTTCCTCGGTTGGAGAAGTCTTCCAAATGAGAGATGCAGACACCAGCTAACACCAGAAATACTTACGTAATTACCTAAATACCGTAAGTATTGCGTAATTTGGCTAATGCTTGCGTGATTTAATGAATTTTGGGGGCGGGCTTAGCTCTAATTATCCAAAAATGAGCGAAAAATAACCAAAAACCAAGCGAAAGAAATGATCGTCTTGGCACAAAAATGGCCGAAAGCTGTAAACGATGCTAATTAAATTCGTTGCCAAGACACAAATGAAGCGTGTGAGGGGCAAATTTGCATATTTTTGAATCTATATACACTTAATTTTGATTTAGTGTCGACTGACGGATCACACTACACTTGTGTTTTTGGAATAGGCAAAGAGATTCGTTACAGATGGCAGCTTAATGCATTAAGATACGAACCCCCCGACACTCCCGACAATTTCTGTGACATTCGAGGCCCGCCACAGTAAATGGCGGTACCAAGAAAGGTAAAGGGCAGTCCGTGGAGTGCAGAAAACATCTAAGGTAGTAGTAACAAAGTCTGCAAGAGATACCATTTTTGGAGGCGGATTTTTTGTATACGTAATCCCGGGCTCGCTGAAGCGTGACACGTAATTAATTATATAAAATAATATTCAAATATACAGAGAGGGATGATATAAATTTGCAATTCTCGGAGTAAACGACCTCCTTCTTCCACCCGGATAACATTTTAATGAGCTTTTCATCGGCGCAGGAATTCTAAATAAGGGACAAACCGCTGAGCGCCACATTCCTGCACCCTAAAATCCCAGAATGAGTCTTTCTGTAACAGGATGTGGTGCCCGACGCTCTCTAGGCCAAAATTTGCTGGGGGTGGAGTTACCGTAGGCCTAAACGGGACGGTGGACTCCTTACTACACTAGGAAGATGCCACAGACACTAGAGAGGGCCTACACACGAGATACTCGTTAATACAGGTCCGTTTCTGCCAGGGGACGAAGGATTTTAGCGTTTTTTTTAAGGATTAAAACCGCCTGCACCTACCTGTGTGGGTCCTCTTGTGTATTTTGAGATTTTCGCTCCTGGCAAACACCTTGCCGCAGCCGGGGAAAGGACAGGGGAAGGGTTTCTCCCCCGTGTGAACCCGGATGTGATTGACCAGTTTGTACTTGGCCTTAAAGGGTCTTCCGTTGCGACAACAATCCTGCCAATAGCAGGCGTGATTGGTGCACTCGGGTCCTCCGACGTGTTCCACGCCGATGTGCGTGACGATCTCGTGCATGGAGGTGAAAGTCTTGTTGCACGGCTTCCTGGGCGTCATCTGGTCCTGTTCCACCCACAGACAGGTGAGCTCCTGTTTGACCGGGGGCCTGACGTAACGGAAGAAGGCCCCCGGTCCTCCGCCGTACGAGGTGGGTGTGGGCATCTGGTTGAAGGGTTCCGGTCTTCCGTACACGTCCGCGGGAGGGATGGACAGCCTGACCTGGTGACCGGGAGGGTGATGGTGATCCAGACCCGAAAATATGTCGGGAGCGTGTCCTCCGTGCACGAACATGCCGTGGGGGGCGGGAGGCTCGCGGTGGAAGATGAAGTCCCTGGATGCGTAGGGGTGGTGATGCGACACTCCGTATCCGTTCTGACTAGAGAACTGATGTCCTCCCGACGGATCCGTCATTCCGTGGGGTGGACTCAGTTTGATGTGGGTGTCCACGAACGGGTTCAACATGTCCGCCGACGGCTCCTGGACGTGGCCGCTCGGGTACCCGAAAGCGGGTAGTCCATTGACGGGTTGACTCGCCACGTCCACGAGGTACAGCGCCGGCGTGCGTTTCCCTACGCCGTGTTCCATAATCGCGCACTTAATGGCAGCTGCACCTAACCTGCCTCCTACAACCCGACTACTCTCCCGGCCGGCGACGCCCATTGGATCGCCCCCTGCGTCGCTTCTCTCTCCTCCAATAGCGAGCCTCCTCGCGTCCCCGCCTCTCGAAGGGAGGCGCGCGAGACGCGCTGCCGCGGTGATTTGTAGATGTCCGTCGACGGGAATGCGTCCCGTTTGTTTAGAGTGCCACGGACGAACCCATAACGCCTCCCCTCCCCGGCCATTTACGCCTTCTCCCGTCCACCATATCGCCGCCGTCTTTACAAATTAACAGAAGAATTGTTTTCCTTTCCCCCCACAACACTACAAACAACGCACCGACACACCCAGCGCAATGGCCTAAGACACCTTTCGGATTGACAACTCGCTTCCCGCTCCACCCATCGCCGAACACAAGGTTTAGGCCACCCTACAATACCTATATTTCTCGTTTATTAACACTACAACGGAAAACGCCACCAGAAAACCCCCCTTTTTCCATATATCGCGCGTAATTCGCGCTTAGGTAGTGAAGTGGAGGGATGAGGCTGTAAGAATCAATTTATAATCCAGACTTAGAGAAGAGAAACAAGCTTTAAGATGCTCTTCGTTTCCTCCAAACACAGATATATCCCTAATCTTAAGAGCCTCCCAAGAAGTTTAGAAGGTCCCAAACTACCAAAAATGCTAGTTTATTGTCTAAAAACACGGGATTTCTAGAAAATAAACGTTATTTCGTTGGTTTTCCGGGTCCGAACTTAGGCCAAAATCCAAGTTAGTATCTCCGACCCTCGCTTAATTGTTAAATTAGAACAAGGCGCAAAGGGTGGAAAAGAAATTTTTAAAGTAATTGTACGAACACGGGGCTGTAGAATTGTAGTTTCTATTCGGTGTTTACGGAGTGGCCTCTCGTGTTTTTGTATTGTTTTAATTACGGTGTGTACGAGTTACAATTATTGTGTTTGCCTCCCCTTATCGAGTCACGTCCGACGATTCCTGTTGATCCTTTTAATTAAAAATAGCTTTTATCCGGGGATCCTAGAGCGAAGTGGACGATCCACCCAACGAATTTAATTAAACTCCGTGCCTACAGATTAAAATTTCATAAAATAATATAGAGATGAACGGGCCTTATTTCCCTCCTCTTCCTTTACGTCTACTGTCTAGGCCTATACCTGTACCGGCGAACATTCTCTTGTCTAACACTCCTCCGTAACTCTTGTTTACTGCCACGCCATTTTGGCCTCTTGTCAATTAAATTTCCACACGCGACTAGTACCGTTCCTGTGTTAATTAGTATATTGGATGCGGATCTGGAAACGGGTAGAAATGTGACGTCGACAGAAGAGCTGCAAACACCGGGCGTCGAGTCTCTGCCAGCAACAACTAAGAGCGACAAGAAGAAGAAGAAAGACGGATAAAATAGCCATATTTTTCCACTTTTCCACTGCATTTTTTCGTGTTTGGATCACACAAAATGCATCCATCTTCTCGGATCTTCCTCCTAAAACGAGTATTATGGGATTTATAAAGTGAGGATCGGGTTGAGAACGGCGTCACATTTTCCAATTCGCAAAATTAGAGGAGGAGGAGGAGGAGGAGTCGATCAAAGAGCATCCGTCCAAGGAAAGATGAAAAAAAAAATCCAGGAACAAAGGAGCAGGTTGACGTGGGAGGGGGAAACGGAAATTGCACGAGCTTCTATTGTCCTCCAGACAGACTAATACATTTTGTATCAGGCAGAGAACTAGCAATATTTCGAGTATAAGCGTCGATATTGTGCAGAATACGGTTCGATCTCGGCGGGGGGTGACGAAGTTGTCAAACCTTCCTCTTTTTTCTTTTTCCTCCTCTCTACTTCTATTGACGGGGAACGAGTCGACGCTCCTTTTTACAGCCGTTCTCGGTCCATTCGACAGACTTTCTTTCATCACGTTCTATCAATAAACGGATGCGGAGAAGGAGTTGGCTCGGAAAAGTGCGAGCGCATTAATAACACCGATCACGCTCCTCTTTTCTTACTTTCCACCCCCTCCTCGTGTTCGGCGGTGGCCACCGACACTACTAATTAAAAACACCGCATTTGTTGCTGATGATCCTTCTGTATAAGTAGGTAGGACCATCTCCGGCTGCGTAAGTAAGAGCGGATTTCATTTGTTATAACAAGAACACGACCCCTCGCCCGTAACAATACAAGACACTATCGCAGTCGGCGATTGCACGCGTAGTTACGTGCAGCGAGGCCAAAATTCGAGCGTTAAAGGGAAGGACCCGGCCCGGATAATCGAATTTCTTAATTTTACGGCGATTTTCCGTTCTTATTTATAAACAAACGGCGGGGAGGGAACGGAAGGAAAGGGGGGAGCTAACCAAATATGCAGATGAAGAGAAATTAAGAGGACGGTTGGCGTTTGCGCGTGCGGTGGGGAGGATTTACGATAGTGATAAAGTCATTTGATATATTTAACGTTTGGGGAACAATTTCTGGCCATAAAAGGGGATTTATTTAAAGCGAGCGCGCGCAGAATTTATCTGCCGGGAGGGTTATAAACAAGGAAGGTTCCCACAGGTCGCCGGGATGCAAACCGAGATAGGAATGTGGAGCGGAAATGAAAAACGAACATTTTCTGACGAATTAATTGATGTCGACGGGGGTCGCGCGTAAAATAATACCCAACGAGATTAGTAGAAATTAGTAAAAATTAAGGTTGCTGCTATCAGTTAATTATTTGCAACGGAATGGGTCGAATTCCCCCCCGGGTGGAGGAGGATACCCAGAGAGAAGTTGATTACATTCGACATCCATCCACGTTCTGATTGGCGCTTTCGTTTCGTCCTCCGATTGTTCATTAAGGAGTGGACGTCGGTTGCGATCCGCGGGTGGCACCTCGTCGACGTCGTCGGGCCCGGGGGACCCTTCTTCCCACCCAAATATGTATCCTTCCGTGGCCGACCCGTACCTTCTCCACCCTTCTACGGTTCCTCCAGAGGGGTGGACGAAAACCTAACCGGCGCTGAGGGAGGTCGGGGGTCGACGATTAATTAGAAACTACGCGCGCGCCCGCGCCGCGGAGCAAGGTAGGGAGAGTAGAGAAGAGAAAACGAGACCTACCTGGCGGTATTCTCCGTCGCAATGTCACTGCCAATGTCTGTCGCTCAGGTTTTATATGGTGAGGCTGCTGGAGACGGAACTGGCAGCTTAGGAAAGCCCCTGCAGCGGACTGGAGTCGTGACTGATGGTAGCTCGTCGGGATGGGATTTCGGGCTCCGTAGGTGTTCGTTGCCAATCTAAGTTCGCCTGCCCCCTCGTTGGCGGGACGTTGCGCCTCTACACACGCTCGCGCTCTTTTCTTTTGTCTAACCAACACGAGCTTACTTCTTCTTCCTCTTCTCTCCGGCCTAGTGTGAATTTTTTTGGGGGTCTCGAATCGCATAAACCCGCATCGTCTGGAGTGAAATTTGGATTATAAATCGCGTTTTTTTTGGGGGGGGGTGCCGGTGTGTGTCTGTACCTTCCTTTCATCCATATGTATGAACGGTAACACGACTACTCCAGGCTATTTTCGGGGGCACCCCGGTGTTCGGGCAGATACCGTTCTCTCCGGATGATACTTCGGTTGCGAAGTCTTTTCCCCGTCGGAGGTTCTTTACGGTGAGTTTACCCCTTACCGCTTGTATATAGACCTACTTATCCTTTGATTCTGCCAGATAAGGTTCGTTAAATGCGTGTAACATAATATATATACGATATACCGGGGCATTCTTAAGAAGTTCGTTAACACAATAGCGTTACCCGACCTTAAACCCCGTATTGTCCTTTCGAGTGGTGGTTTTAGTGTTTAACTTACAACGTCCCTTAACGTCGACCCTCCTCCTACGCTTTCTACACATCTGTGGCACGCTTCGAGCATTATTACGGAGTGGACCTATCCACTCCAACCTGGTTTAAGCGGTTTACACACAATACCCTAAGCATCGTCGTTGGAGTGTTTATTCCTCCTCTCGTGCCGGATGCGCGTGGCTTCCGACCAGCAAACAAGCTACTTATTTTTAACAGCCTTGGAAGATTAACCACCCCCTAGCAGATGGCACCGCGGAAATTCCCTCGCGAGCCACCGGTCGAGAAGATTTTTTAACGTAACTGAGCCGTCCGGTGTTGCGCCTTAGTTACGTTTAGAGTGACGTAACGCTTAATGCTTCCTTCTAGTTAGCTCCTCCGCGGGATTGGGGTGCGCGACGAGAAGTCGCCCCGCAGGAACCTTTATACTAAACTTTCCCATTAAGAAGACATTGTCTACGCATTACGAACGTCGCGCTCGGTTAAGCTCGCCCCCCTCGCGACTCTCTCGGAGAGTGGCACTAATTCGGAGCGGGCCCAAATCCGAGGACAGGATTAACGCAAGGTGACAGACGGCCGAACGTCTTCTTCCTCGCGCATATTAATGACACAAGACTAGATTTTTTCCCGGCTGCGGTAATGGAAGGGGGTGGAGAAATAGGGTACTCGATGTCAGATGGTCGAAGACTGATCTAGCATCAGCAGCCGCTTGTAAGGACAGAAAAAAAAGGAGGCAGCAGAGAACATTAAAGTCGGTGGGGAAGTCAGTCTATCTAGTGTCAGCGCTATAAGGCGATGGAGAAGACAGCGGGAAGTCGGACACCACAGCGTCCTGTCCAGCCACTAATGTGTTAAGACCCCGGCAGCAAGCAGAGACGGAAAGACTTTGCTTGGCGGGCGGCAACCAACCACTAATGCAATAGAATGGACCGTGTTGATTGATACGATGCCGGGCAAAGGTAGGAGGGATGCAGAGAACACACTTTAATGAAATTAATCCTTTAATCGCCATAAGTTACAACAGATGGCCGTTTCTAACCTTATTACAATATTCCGCTTTAATTCTGATTGCCCGTCCCTCCTCCACTCGGCAAAGGGTGCCATTTTTCGGAGCGCCCGGCCGTTCCCGCCGTTTTCGGTTCGAGACCAACCGAAAATCGCAGGCAAAGGGGAACTCTGCCCCTCGTGCTATTTGGGGCCTTTGCCCGAATAGGATGAGAGGCAGTGGGCCCGGCGAAAAGTAAGTGGCTCCCTTTGTACGAATAGGAAGAGGGGCAGTGGGCCCCGCGGAGTGGAAGCGGATCCCAGACTGGAATAGGAAGAGGGGCCCCCTCTTCCTGTTGGAGCCAGGGAACGGGAAGAGTCGGGGCGGTTGGCCCGGTAGGGATAATTAAGAAAGGTGACGCAGCTTCCTTTGATGGATGACTTCAATATGGAGGAGTTCATAAAGAAAGTTTTAATCAAATCGCTTTCAATTAGTTATTTGCGGTGACGTTTCCCGCGCGTGGGACGTGTGGCACTTCCCGAGTCGGGGTCGAATCGGTGTCGGTGGACAATGCAATTACAACGTCGGGGATTAACCGTCTCCGAGATTTACACACCATTAAGGCCGCCATTATTAAAAAGCCGGAGTCTCCGACTCGGCCATTGTCGCGTGGCCGGCGTCGGTCCCACCCAGGTGGCCAGTTTGGGACCAGCTTCCCCCAAACTCTGATCCTCCGCCCATCCATCATACGCGTCGACGTTATCCCGCTGTTAGAGATTTAGTCCAAACAAACTTACAATGGCCTCGAATACTAACTGTGGGGCATTATGAAAAAGCCGATTGATACCTTCTAAATGTTTGCAGAAATGTTGTTCCCACTGATAAATGACCTTTTAATATACGAAAGAGTAATACACTGCGTTTAGGAGTCAGGTGTTTCGTTCGGTCCCGCAAAAAAATCGAACCCGTAACCCTAAGCGCTTATTCCCGTTCTGGCCTGGACGTCAGAGACTTTTCCCGCTTGTAACGATTATTCCGGATAAAGGGGATGCCAAAACAATAACGCTATCTCCTACTCCTATTTTGAGGAATGAAGTCCTCGACTTGTCACCTACCCGAAATTTAAGAAGTAACGTGACCGGGCTGAGAGTTACGACCCACTCTAAATCGATGGTGAGGTGAGGAGGAAGGGCACGAGGAGGGACGGAGGAGCAACAAATTCGACAAGAAGATGCTATCCTCGGTCTTACATCAAAAGACAAACAAGGCGATAGATCAACAGACAGACTCGACGCTTGTCTCGGTGTTGTTCTGGCGTAAGCGCGTGTACTTTTTCTCAGATAAGCATCTATCCTTGTCTTAAGGAAATTTGTCTCCCGACCGTCTCTATCTGAAAAGGGATCTCCCCCGTTTGCTCGAGGAAATAAACTTTACCCTTAAGCATTTCGGCCATTCTTTATACCCAGCAGATAATCTCTAAAGTCCAAGATTTATTTCATTAGCGCCTTCTACGCTTTGAATTACTCTCTAAACCAGTAAAATCATTGTAAATATTACTGTTATAAAGTGCAGTTGTAATACAGTTTTCCCTCTATTACAAATACTCGTAATTTTCGGTACGCTACTAGTGAAGAGCATGCCTATATAATACTAGGGAATAGTGTATTAGTGTATAGTATATACTAGAACAATAGTTTATACACACACAGAAGAACAACACAACGTACAGTACAGTACACACACCCCATAACGCAACACAACTGTTCTAGTAGGCTATTGTACTAGAATAGCACACTATAAAATAACACAGGATATTCTATTACTAGAATAGAACCAGTAAGGGTGTTTGTATACTCAAAGTTCGATTTACACGTGTAAAAATGCCAGTCCCTAAGCTATAAACTCGTAACGCCAGGCCCTAAGCCGCGGCTTAGGGCCTGGCGTTACGAGTTTATAGCTTAGGGACTGGCATTTTTACACGTATCGTTATTTGGTGGAGGGGAAGGGCCCGTTATACGGACCACAACCACCCTTGAACACGATTCCAGCAGCATACTAAACGCCCTGACTGTCTGACAGAGGATATAATGCGCGACCCGACATTAACCTTAATGCAGAATATTTACATTTTCTATTAATGTGGTAGTATAAACAGTCCATTTAAGTATAGAGAAACAGACAAATAAATACAATAAGAATTAATTGGGATTTGTTTTACTCTAATAGAACTCTCTCGCTCTCTCCTTTTCTCTTTTAGTTACTGGCACGCTTCATTCAACTTCCCTCATCCATCACGGGCTTTATGTTAACGGAAGTAGACGAGAGGATCGCGTCCCGTGACGTTGCCGAATCGGAAGTGACGAAGAAATCCCACCACGTGACCTCTAAAATTTCAATAAAAAGAAAACGAATGGTCCATTAGCCGCGAGGATAGCTGGTAGGAAAGTGGTGAGTAGATGAGGCGGAAGATGGATTTATTCCCCCTCCTTTTTTTCTGTTAACAATAACAATTTACAGAAGAGTTAACGAGCTGCACAATTTCGCCATTCGTCCGCGTTTACAGGGTCGAAAATTATCTACGAAACACTAGAACACTAAAGTACAGACAGAAATGGTTCTAAAACACCAAACTCGTTCAGAAATGGTTGTAGAACTCTAAACTACAGACAGAGCTGAAAGGATGGGAAAAGTTTAAACGAAGAAGAGCGTGAGTCCGGTCGTCTGTCCGTAACCTCCCTTCTCCTTTCTTAGTGGCAGGAAGTGGGCGCATCATAGGGGGGGCGTCCACTAGACGTCGTTGGTTACTTAGCAATATGTTGGAGTGATATATCGTCACCTAACGAGTAGCGAACGCGCGAACTCTTAACGACCCGACGTAAACGTTTCCTTTGCAGAAGGCATCTGACTCACGCCTCAGCTCATGCATGGATGAGACCAATAGCGACCAACTACCACCCGCCGTCCTGCGACGGAAGCGATGGATGGTGGTGTGCCATTAGCACGAGGCCAGGGCGTGACTGCCGCTGTTTTGGCAGCGCAGAAAGTGATATTGATTGTCCTTCTCAACACAAATCATTCACAATATTCAGTCGGAGGCGAGAAACTAGTCTGACACCAGCACATTGTCCGATCTGGTGTTAAATGCGCCTCTCTCTCTCTCTCGCGCGCGCGCTCTTTTTATACACTCCTTTTTTTCTGGTTTCCTCGAAGTGTTGATTCACTCTCCGCCAAAAGCCGCGATTCGGAATAACGTTTGTCGCCTATGTGTGACGCAACAATCAATTTCCGAAGCTCTTAACAGCGAGAATATTCCGTAGATTAACGCTTTTCCGGGCGTTACGGGTTTTACATTTAACGCGTAACACTAAAAACAGTGTGCGCGACTTTACGTTTTCACAGCGTAACATTACCGTAACACGTAACGACGTGCAGAATTAGGTATTTACACGCTAAGTGGAGCTTAGATGGCGTTTTTCTCTTCAAAATTTCGGGCGACGTAAGTTACGTCACACAGAAGTAGTGGTTTTTTTTGTTTTGTTTTTATTTTAAAGCGTAACAAAGAGGCAATTAGGCGACTCAGACTTTTTCTGAATGGGTCCGTAATTACCAATTCAAATATTTGGATCGGTTAAACTCCAACGTAAACAAGTGAAGGAAGAACACAATGGAGCATTCACTTGTTGTTAACAAGCGAACGGAATCGTTAAATCGAGACAAACAGTTAAAACGGAAAGAGGGAGGAGAAGGAGGGGGAAAAAAAGCCTATTTGACAGACATTCGGTGGAAAAACACTCGAAGGATCGCTGAACCGTAACAACCGAGTGGCCACCATTTCGACCAATGGTCCGTAGCACGTGCAACATCAAACGGAGCAGAAACCAATCATCGACGTTTATTCGCTTCTTCCGTCGCTCCCCCTCGAACAAAACTAGGTTAAGTTAGTGTTTTTTTTTTCCTTCCTTTCTCTCTTTTTTGGAAGTAACTTGGCGTTTTTTTTCTTTTAAATATTTTTTTATACAGAAAAGGAAGAAACGAGGGCAAAAATCGACTTTTGTAAATTAGGTGTTTGAGGATTTCGATAGCGACGGGCCCGATCTCGCGTGTGGGGGGTTATGAACGTTGACGTCACGGATTCGGTAGAAGAAAGGAGGAGGAAGATTGACGCTCGACCGAGCACAGACAACGTCTGTCAAATTCGGCTTATTCCGCTGGATTGGAGTTAGAGCATTAAGTCCAGGTTAGAGACCGTTTCAAGAAGAAGAAGGAAAAAAAACAAACTCTCGCTCTCCCCTTTGCACTCGGGGCGAAAGTCCGAAAATCTTCTCCCTCCTCAGATGAATGCCGCGATACCGACTCCGCCAGACAACCAATAGGAATCTTCGTCTCTGGTCTTCGTTAGGAGCTAAAAATTCGCCCGGTAAAACGTCCCTAATTTTCGTGACGTCGCGGCACTATATGGGTGGATCCTGATTCGATTACCGGGAATTAAATATAACGTTTGGGATGGAAGCAACGTGTCTGTTGTGCCGATGTCGATGGATACTTTGTCAAAGGCATCCGCCTGGAAATTAAGGTCACAGATGATTTGTTCTCCGTCCGATGCCATGTCATTAAGGCTTAGATGACAACACTGGCATCTTCCTCGTCTTTCCTCCGACACTAAGTCGGCCGGACTCTAATCTAATTTTTATAAATAAAAAACTTTTCCCGTATTAATCTTCCGTGCAAAAAATTGACCTCTTTCGTTTAACTATTCCCGCTGACGTTTTAATTACGTAACAATAGAAAAAAAACACGGCGTACGTCGTGCGCCTCCTAACGTTGCCAAATTTTTAAATTTAATAATTTATTTAAGATTATTTTAAAAGTATTAATTCGAAACGTACCTCGGAATATTATTCTAATATATTTTTTTATTATTATTATTCTCTTTGCCACTCCCTTTACGAACTTCTTCCAAGCCGACGGTAAATTTCTTTATAAAATATGCGCCGCCATCTGTCGACGAGTATTGCTATTAAATAGTATTTTAACTTTTATTAAAAATGTATTCGTGTTTTGGACGTTATCTAATCTCGAAATTAATTATTAATAATTTTGTTAATTATATATTGGAAAATTTATATTAGGTTATTTAAGAACAGTTCTGTAAAAATAAAAAAAGTGCGCCCTACCAATTTAAAAAAAAAAACTTCTGTTGAAATTTGTTTAATATTTCGAATTGGAGGAATGTAAATAAACGTAGAGTTGTAATTGTTTATATTAAAATATATCAATTAATTTTAAATTCAAGAATTTTAAAAAATACTTTGAAATCATTTACCGAATTAAATAAATTTTGCATCATAGATATCGATTTTGCAAATGGCGACATCCGAAAAACGCCTAATATTTTGATATACAGTGTGTCCCAGAAATATAGATAATAATAATCTACATGTTTTTATTATTATTTTTTAAAAATATTAAATATTTCTTAACAATGCGAGTGGTTATTATTGTTTATTTGTAACACAATACAATGTTATATAATTGTTTTTAGAATATTTGACAGTTACATAAAGTGTTAAGCTCCGAAACCGTCGTAAAATGCCTGTTATTAGCATAAATTTTTCGAGAAAAAATGCACCCACAAGTTCTCAATAGGATTAATGTCCGAGCCTCTTCGTAACTTGAATATTATGATCTTCGAACTATTTAGTTGTTGAGCGTGAACAATGAATACTGGCATTGTTCTGTCGGAAAATCCAATCGGGTCCTCCAATTTCTTCTCCAACAGGTAATAAATTATTTTTTTAGGATTTCTTTATAACCTTTATATGTCTGTCTACAGTTAAAATCACCAAATTTGATAAACCATTAAATCCAAAGCTGCCCCACACCATAACAGAACAAGTACCCAGTTGCCTGCTCTCTTCTTTCCTAATATCATGCCAGTAATTAGGTCATTCAAATTAAATTTCTTTTCATCTCTGAAAGGGATTGAGAGCCATTGGCCATTCTCACAGCGTGTGATCTTTAGCCCACTGCATTCTTGCCGATTTGTGTCGTTTTGTTAGCGATGGTTAATTTCATCAAGCCATCAAATTTTGTACGTGGAGTTGCTGAAATTCTTCGACGAACGGTGATTTTTGATATTTTTAATCCACTTTCACACAAAATTTGAACAACTGATTTATCCTGTTTCGATGCGAGATGCACAATTCAATTACCATCCCTTTGAGATATGATTTTGGGCCTTCCCGATCGATGTTTAGAAGGTATTGATGATGATTTTTCCAAAATTTTTATGAATTTCAGAAGGAGATCTGTTCATCAAAACAGCAATTTCTTGATACTACAGCTTCTGCTTTTAATTTCCATATTCATGCGATTTCTTCTAAACTCTCTTCCGTGTGGAATTTTGAAGCGTTTTGATTCGTTACTATTTTCGGTTTCGGCCGAATAATCGGGTTGGAGCTCCGATATACAAAAAGATTACAGAAAACGAACCGCCATTAATTTAATATATAAAACGAAATGTTTATTGGTTTTGAGAAATTTAAAAACAATTTATCTGTAATTGCGAGGGAATCGGTTCAGAAATTTTCATGGATTGATTCAAATGTGTACAAGACTCGACCCTCGTTGTTGGTCTAACGTAACTCTTGTCGGCTGTTAGTGCCTACAATATAGAGATTTTTCAGGTACGGGACTTTTTAAATAAGTGTTAAATCGAGGGAAAGAAATTTATATTTATGGTTCCGCTACTAGGAATTTTTCCGAAAAACTCGAAACTTACGTTTTCTTAAGAGAACAACTTTATTGTCCGAAATTAAATCGCCTTTTAGTAGAATTCACAAATGGTGCATCAATTGCGTTGCTTAATTTTTGGTTTTCCACCCTGTGGGCACTGAGAGGACTTTTTCCACAGTGGCGCGTTATCCTACGGGGAATTGCTTAGGGCCTCAAATTAATCATTTATAAGAAAACATTTCCCACTATACACGGGGCCCCCTAATTCAAATTTGTCTTGGCTCCGTGAAGCTATAATGCGCCGCTGTTTTTCGTAGATTCTGCCGGGCAGCAAGAAACTGGGCCTAACCTCTTCTGAAAAATTCGTGAGGAATTGCTCGCCCGGATCCTCCAAAAACCCCTTAGATGTCGGCCATCCCGCTTCTTTAATGAAAAACTATAGAAAACAAAATAGTAATTCGTTCCCGATCTCCATTCATAATGAAACGAAACTGAAGACATCGAAATGTCCGAATTCCGACGAATACGTCACCAAAAAATCTTTATCCTACATCATCGAATAAGAGGAGACTTCAAATATAGCCAGATAAACGAGCCAATGGCATAATCTCTTTCAAATAAAACTGTCATTCGTATTCAAATATAGGCCTGTAAAGTAGCCTTACCAGGCAACGCGGCCACTGGTTTAACACGAGATGGTTTGAATCTTCGTAAAATTAAACACAATCGGCGAGACACGTGGCAATAACTATTTATTGAACTGATAAGTGTACATAAAGTGCTCGATTTTTGTTTGTTTTTTTGGGCTGTTTCCGATCAGGAACACTCGAATAGCTTTGTTTCTTTTTGTAGTTTGTTGAACGATGCGATGGTTTATTAAAATATGAATATCACAATGAATCTGTTATGGACTCGGTCGACAACACCCCCCAAGGCACACACGCTACGAATGTAGAGAAGAGACGAATTTCACCGCACGAAAATAACAAGTGACGCAGACGTTTTCGTCATTAACGGGATGAAGCGAAAACACCAGTGACGTCCGCACTCTGATGGCGTTAAAATATTGCGGATTTTCTTTTAAAATAATTCATGATGAACAACAATTAAAATTCATTCGTGTAAAAAATACTCTTCAAATGGTCGACCGAGTGCCCCCTCGCCCGATATAAGATATGGCAGAACTCTACGAAGGTTGCATTGCATGCGCCTCCGAGAGACGTCTCGCGCTGTATTCTTCTTGTTTTAAAATTTCATCAAAAAATTAATTTTTAAGACGGTTACAAATTTATAAAACCTTCGATTAACCATTTAAAGAGTAAATTTGCCGGCAACTTTTTAACCGTCGACGTCGACGTCGCTCGTGTCTTCGTTTTGCGCGGGTTGCTGACGCGATTTGGTAGCATCCTCCCCCCTCTGATCCGCATCCTCCGCTTTGTGAGGGTTTCTGCATCCCCGACAGCGGCACTCGTAGCACGCCTTGCTGCCCACGTAACAGGGGCATCTCTGCCCGCAACAGGTCAACTTTCCGGGATTGGGGGTGGCCAGACCGCACCTGCACCCCTTCTTCTTTAATCTCGACTTGGCGCTCCTGAAGGAGGAGGATCTGGACTTCTTGCACGAGACGTCGACTTCGTTGTTGACGTCGGCGGCCGTCCTCTTGATCATGATCTTGTTGGAGTTGTCTTCGGAGACGGTGACGCTGTATACTCCGTTGGACAGTTCCTTGGTCTCGCCGTTGACCACCGGAGGAGGGGGTGGAGCGGGGAGCTGTTGCGAAGTAGCGCCATCTGTCGCCGCGGAAGGTAAACACTCGGCCGAGTCGGGGAGGGAGACTCCTTCTCGCACCAGTTCGGCCAAGTCGACGCTGGTCGCGTCGCTCAGCTGCGAGAATTTGAGAGGAAGCGACACGCTGGCGCAATATTCGCACAGTTTCTTGTACAACTGAAGCAGTATTCTGAGATGGGTGTTTTCGCTGTACTTGCTGTAATCCTTACACCAGCTGCACGAGGGTTTGATCTTCATCTTTCCCCCGATGCACGACTTGCAGACGGAATGTTGGCACGACGACGTGGTCGACGACATGGGCACGACGGGCAGATGATCGCACACGCAGCACGAGAGCGTCTGACGAAGGAACAACAGCAAGCGATCGATGTCTCCCGGATGCTCGTCGCCACTCCACTGTAAGATTCGCCTACAAGTTCTTACGTACAGACTTAATGCGTTCATATCCGAGAGAATTCCGGCACCGTTCCTTCTCGTACTGACGTTAATAAACCCGATCGAACCACCTTAGTAACAAAGGGAAGCCATTAATCCGACGACGTGCTAACCGCCCGTCGCGCACCCTGCCGGAATTTTTATTCGTTAAAATTACAAACGATATTTTTTATTTATTTATTTTCTCCTTTTCGTGTTTTATGTTTCTTTTTCTTAAATTTGTTATTATTATTACATGGAGACGATTATTATTTAAATACATTTATTACAATCTTTTAAAAATTTAAAATACGTTTTATTTACAAGGAGCCGAATGTTGACTTTATAAATTTTGTTTTCGTTTTAAATTACAATTTCCTTCCTTTATGTTTGTTAAATAAACGCGATTATCTTCTTTATTTCCTTCGTAAACATATGGTTTATATCTTGTTACAATACGATTTTATATCATCTTCCACGTGTTTATTTTACAATAGGCGTCACGTTGCAAAGAATCGATTTTCGGAATTTCTACGTGAGCATAATCGATATCGACGAAAGTAATCATCTAATTGTTTCCGCGCGATTTTACAGCCAAATAGCCAAGGATTTTTCCCCGAGGCTATTAAGAAATTACCGTAAAAATCGCGAAAATTTCCCCAAATTCGGCTAGGGATCTCTTCGAGAATGACGCGAAATCTTAACGCAATTGTGTTTATTTATACGTTGACCCGGTCGATTTACGTAAAAATAAAAGATTTCTTATTCTAAAATATCATTTTTGCGTTATTTTCTTAAAAAAATTCCCATAAAAGCGATCGTATTTATCGTATAAAACGAGCACCCGACCTGTAAGAAAATCAGTATCGAGCGCTCCTTGCCGCGCGAAAGGAGCGGCGATAAATTTATTCACTTTGTAATTAAATCAGAGATGAATTTTTAAATAATATAAGTGGATTTATTAAAGCTTCTAATGTATCAAATGGTTGTTTATGACATTATTAAGTGAATAATATCAGGAAGTTTGACGTAATTTCCTTTCGAAGAACTGATTTCGTACTTGTCATCTGTCAATATTTCATTTTGATAGCAACTTCCCAAACCCTAAAAAACACCGAAATAGCCCGGATTTTTTAAGAGTCCGATGCCAAATTTTGCTAATTTCACTTTATCTAACCTTGTATAACTTAAAGATTAATCTAATTTCGCGCGTGGAGAGTTTATTTCTTTGATGGTGCCAACAATAAACGCCATTTTAAAGCTCCGAGACCTATTAAATTTCTCATTTAGATGCTTAAAATTAATCTAAAGGCACGAAATAATCCTAAAAACAAGCATTTAAAACCAAGTAAAATGTTTTATTTGACAATTTTTATCGAAAAATGTCGAGGATTTAGCGCTGATCTACAATTTTATTTTATTTTATTTTTTTTAAAGATTAACGCCGACAATTATTAGAATAAACAAAAATCATCTAACGAAAATAAGGCAAAATATGCTTTAAATAATAAACTGAGTATTATATTAACATAATTCTTCTCACCTTCGTCCCCGCTCCGACTGTGTTTTTACTTGTTACATCTATAAATTAAATATTAATTACGCAGATTGACTTCCTTCACAGTTAGATGATAGAAGCGTAATACTAGGATTTATTCGATGGAATGATTATTTATAATAATATGCAATACTACACCACAATGGGGGGAAGAAACAATTAGATTTTATACATAAATTACTCCGAAGAATCCTAAAGATTTGTGTGGCACCATGACATATTTTTTTCTTTCTTTCGCTTCTTATACTTTCCTTTATATTAAATGACGTTTGGCTCTTTGTCGTATATACATTGATTATAATTAATTTGGAAATGATATGTTAGGAACTGCAAAAGGTGTAGATCAAAACGCAGATCAGGTTGTAAAAAATGATCATCCCATGTGATAGTGACGCCAGACGTCCTTTGCTCGTCTGACACGAGGCGTGTAAACCTTGAAAGAAAAATGAATATTAAATTAGTAACACGTTCCATTTAATGCCGGCTTGTTTATTTTGTAATACACGATTAAATATAGTAATATAAATACATTCATTTTATTTATTCCCCACTTTCTTTTATATCATATAAGGGTTAATGTTACTTTAGGTAGCCAAGATGGCGGCACGTCTCTGATTCCAGCAAGGAAACAGTGGGACGCACGTTCTAACCTAACCTATTCTAATAATTTGGTTGCTAATAATTATGGTAATTTATTAGAATAGGTTAGGTTAGGTCAGAACGTGAGTCCCACTGTTTCCTTGCTGGAATCAGAGACGTGCCGCCATCTTGGCTACCTAAGGTAACATTAACCCATATGAGTAGCTGTTCCTTAATGTTTCCATACCTGTTTCTCTTCCCCAATTCTTTACCAGAATTTATAATCATTTAATTTTCTTTCCATCATTTTAAACTAGCATTTACAATACAGAATTTACAGTTTTTAATAACCTTCTCCTTCATTTTACCTTTGTTTTTTTTTACTAGAATTTACATTATTTACATTACCAATTTCACTCATATCTATAATAGAATTTATCCTAATTTTTCTTTCCTCCTGAACTATTTCCTTCCTTTTTTTAATCAGAATTAACAGAATTTGCTTCCTGTGACCTAATATATACTTGTAACAAGTGGGTGAATTATTTTAATTATATTAAAGACTAACATTGCTATGACTATTACCCAAAATATTATTCTATTCATATGAAAATAAACATTAATTTAAATTAATATTTAAAATGAATGTGAAATCAGTAGATGTATAAACAGCTGACAAAACTTCAAATATTTCATGCTGTATTTTACTGTTTAGGATCTAATATGCATCATTCAATGCTTTCAAAGACCTTGCTCCTTCATCACTAAAATGAAGGAATTATGCAATTAAATTTGGAATTTTAATTAATTACATTGGCTTGATTTAATTAGAAATTGTCATAAGTGGAAATTTTTCATTTTAATTGATATTTTATAATGTCATTTCTGGATTATACTGTTGTTAAATGATAATACAGTATATAACCCAAACATTCGGTTATACTGTTATTTAGCAACAGTATAATCTGAAACACAGGAAGTAAATTATTTACCAAATTTCTGGGTTGTTCTATTGTTAAATAATGATATAATCTAGAAATTACTGCACACAGTTGTTCTTTAAAACAACAATACATTTCTTGTTATACTCTTTATTATAGTTATAAATTTAGGATTCTTGATTATATATTTATTTATTGATTTATAGTTTTTCTACAGTTCTACCCCTTACAAAATAATAAGGCACTGTTTAGAGATTCAAATGTAAATATTATATGATACATCTGCCATTTTAAGATACCATTTATTATTCTTTTTAAAGTCGATCTGTAACGTAACGACCGATATTTCGTTACGCAAAGCTTTGTTACTCGAATATAATTAATCTTTTTAAGGTTTTTAATCTATATCGATCTAATTATAGTTAGCAATATGGCTTCAGATATGGAATCAACGTTACGATAATGAATGATTACAACCAGTAGAACAGTAGAATATGATAATGCCGCATACTTATCGGATTTATAAAGTGACTTTATATTAATTTATCTAAAAGTATTGGTAATTTTTAAACTTAATTTTCAAATATAACATAGTTTGTGCCATGCACAGAAAATTTATAAGTGAGTTTAAGCTACAGATAAATGTAAGGAATGCATAAAAATAACATCCAAAATGACGCTAAGAATTAGCTGCACCGAAGAGGAAATCAGAATTGAGACAGATAGTAAAGGATGGGATTCGAACCCATTTTTTACTATCCTTCCAAATGCCGTAGGGCCTCGAGATATCGCTCGTAATTAGAAAACGGATGACCTGTCTCGAAAATTATTATTAAGATGGATTTTTTTTTCCGGTATTTTGGAGTTATTTCTTATAATTTTAAGGGGTTCGTACGAACGAGCGTGCTTTGAAGGCTCATTTTTTTACACGAAGGCACACATTTCGAATGTTATTCTACACGAGCTACGAAGTTTTAGGGTGAAGATCAAATTAGATTCTTCGAATTTTCTGCGTTATGTCTCGAGATTCATTCGAGTTAATTATCGAAGAAGAAACTTACTTGTTTTAGCTTCTAATTGAGGTAAATAATCATTCCAAAAAGCACAAAATTTCGTTCTTAGTCCCTCTCTAACGGTTGGATTCGTGCTCAGAACTAAATATTTCTCTTCGTGGATCTTGTACCGAGGCCATATCGTGGTAACGTTTACGGGAAGATTAACATCCCTGAAAGAAAAATCGTTTCAAATGGTTTTATTTGTCACCTTAATTAAGATTTATAGGGAGTCGAAAAGCAGAAACGCGGATTAAATTGAATTTAATTAAAATTGAACGCTAATTATAATGAATGCGGGGGTTCTAAATATAGTTTTGGACTATCGGGCAGACAAAACAGATGAAGTTGGCGACAAATATCCTCCATCAAGTAGAACGGGATATGGAAGTCAATTTACTTTTCACATGGAAAACCCTCGTACGGATACACTGTTAATACTTATGAGATCATTAGCGACCTCGCCGTACAAATATTTTAATTAAAACATCTAAGGCGATTAATTAAGGAATTTCAATTAAGTAAAAAAAAAAAAACAAAATAGAGAGAGAGAGGAGGAGTTTATAATTAGAGATTTTGTTGCAAAACGATGAATTTTATAAGTATTTGTGCACTTGTAAAACTCATTACTTCGCTCCGTGTGAACCCCTTCCGAGATTCAATTGATAAAACCTAGAAAATGTAAATTCGTTCTTACCCACTTTTGGCAAAGTTTGTCCAATAAACGATCATATTCTTGCTGAGTTCTTTCTCTTCGCTGGTGTAACTCTTTCCCGGAAAATAGGGTTCCCCGAATACGTAAGGTATCTCGTCACCGTGTATAACACCCATCCAACGTGGCCAAAGATTGTTAGACGATCGATGCGTGAAGTAAAATAAGTAGATGTGCGATTCGTATTTTGCCAGAGCGTTGATCACTCGATTAACCGGGCAAGTGAAGTATTTGTCACCTACCATTTTGTCTAAGCTATCGAGGACTTTGGAGTCGTCAAAGTTCAACCAATCCTTGTACTGGAATTCGAGGGTGGACAGGATCAAAGGCGAAAAGTGAGGAAAACTGAGCGAAACGATTTCTGTAAAGTTGCTCTGAGATATGTGAATGGTTTCTTCCTTGTGAAAGTTTTCTGGAAGTCCGTAAAGAAGAAAGTAGGATCCTTCTTCGTGGTTATTTCCGGCAATGGCGGGGCAATTTTTAAAATCGCCTTGTTGTATGTGTTCGGACGGTGTTTTGTTCAGAAAATGTCCATCCACGATCGGAACGAACGGAAATTCGACTAATTCCATAACGCTAGAAGCTTCTAGAGATTTAATGACGTCGGAGGGATGCTTTTCTCTTAAGCAATCCATCAGAGAGTCGAGCCGCGATTTCTTATGAGAACAACCGAGTTGTTGGGCCAATTTGAATCCGTTGGCCTTTACTCTGTCGGCAGACATGAAGGCCCACGACGAAACTGCCGCTCCGCTCTGTAAGATGATTCTGTGAAACAGATGTCTGCTCAGATGAGACAGGTGGTGCAGGCTGATCGATGCCGCACCCGCGCTCTCTCCGAACAGAGTGACTCTATCGGGATCTCCTCCGAATTGTTTTATATTGTTTTGTATCCACTCCAGAGCCAAAATTTGGTCGAAAATACCAGCGTTTCCGGGGGCGTCCTTTCGGCCGAAGTACAAAAATCCCAACGATCCCACTCGATAGTTTATGCTCACCACCACGACGTTACCTATCGAAGCTAAAACTTCACTATTGTAAACGTCTAAAGTGGACGTGCCGGAGGTAAATCCACCCCCGAAGATCCATACCATAACGGCTAGTAGTCCCTCTCCCACGTCACTTTCCGGCACCCACACGTTAAGTTTCAAACAGTCTTCGTTCATTTCCGTGTTAGGGTTCCACATATTGGATCCGGAAAAGTTGCCAAAAAGATCGTCTCTGACCTGCCAACAGGAATAGGGTTTTTCGGTAGCGTCCAAAACGTCCTTCCACGGTTTGACGGGAACGGGATGACGAAATCTCAAGTTTCCAACAGGTGGTTGGGCGTAAGGTATGCCGTAGTAAACTTTGACCTTACTTCCTTCTTGAGTAAAGACACGCGTACCCCTGACTTTACCAGACTTGGTCTCCACCACCAGCGAGTTATCCGCAAGCAGGATCATTTGACTGAAGACGAACAGGGATAAGACGATTCCCAATTTCGAGTGGCGTGACATTTCGCACCTGAAAAAAAAATGGCGCTTTAAATCTGGGGGATGGTCCAAAAGCTAAGAAGTGAAAGCGTTAAAGTGTATGTACCTTAAATAGTATAATACAGTTTTAATGTTCTGAGTCGGAGATCAGCGTTCTAGTTGAGCATTTGCAGGAAATTGCTGGAGCTCGGAAACTGTTAATAACGAATGTCCTTGGCGTAGGATCCACGTGATATGGGAAGCAGTATCGTGTCCAGTTCTCTCGACGACAATGCAGGAAACTCATATCCGAAAATTTCTAATTATACCCTCGTGGCTTACATTTTCTACGTACGAAAAAACGTTGACGGCGAGAAAAAAAAACAAAAACGTTATCGTCCAGCGCTAACCCCCCTTTCTTCTTCGTTGGCTCACCGATTATGCGCTTTAATTAAAATTTAGCAACAATTAACGACACTAAAACATATTAAATTAATTAATTAATTATAATGTATTAAAATTAGGATAATATTCGTTCACGTTACTCGTTAATGGGAATATATTTCTGGATTTCTTCGATATTAGAATGGATATTTATAGATTTCTGCGCTATGTATGCAAATTAGGAGGGATGAGATTCGGAATTGCCAAAAAACACGAACATGGTGATGAGCTTAGCTGGCAAAATTCCAGCAAAAGATCGCAATTGGCTTTACTAATCATCGATAAACATTCGATTAGCATTAAAATGGTAACAACGATAAGATTTTCTGCATCGTTTCGTACGTTACAACGCGTTACGTTGTAAAGCACTTACCAAAGGTCTGTCTGGTTAACCTGCCGTCTGAAGACAACATCCCAGATACTGACATTCGCCCGGAATGACGTCAGAAGCGCCACCGAGCGAGGGGATGGAAATGATCACGTGTCCGACTGCACACATACTGTAATACGAGCTTTCGACAACATCGAACGGGTTAAACGAATTACGTATTTATCGATTTAAAAAAAATTTCGTATCGTATTTTATACGTACGAGTCGATATATCACGCGCACCCCTCTACGGGGTCTGTAGTTTAATTAATTAATTTATTTATTCTCGTTACGAAGGAGGAGAATGTTATAGCGGGGTGGTGTATTCAAAATTTCATTGCAATCGGGTTAACCACGTTTAAACAGTCGTGCAGAACGGGTGTTGATTCTATCGATCGAATGTCGGAATTAAGAGCGTCGAAAGTCGATATTTGCTCTATAATCTTTTAATTCGCGTTGCTCGAATAATTTATTTTAATAATTCTATCGATTCGATTCAATGTGTTTACCCCGATCTATTAATTATGACGTCTAACGAGACGACGTTGGCTTATGACGTCCTCCGAGCACCCCCCCTCCGTATGTCAATAAAGGTCGTGTATAGGATCGTGTGGTGACGTGGTAGCCACGTTAAGTCCGCGTTTTCTAGATAAAGACTTAAATCTTCTACCCTTACCACCGATCTCTAAATAAATGGCTACTTGTTTTGAAAGGCGATCGATTTTAAATCATCAGATTGTTACCACACGTTTCAAAAATAGACATTTCCCCCGTTAAAAAAAATGCGTGTTTTTCGAACGAATAATTGCACTATTACGGGGTGTTTTTCTTATTTTATTGGCGCAACCTCGTTTTTACGCGTTTGAGAAATTGCATTAAATTCTTAACAATATTACATTGCTGTAGAGCAACTTTTAATGCGAAGTTTTGTCGCTATATTCGGGTATTTTGCGCGACATTTTCGATAAAGTATTGATAACAGTTACGTAGAAAGGGTATAAATATACGTATACGTAATACAAACAAGAAGTATACTGAGTCATCTTTCAACAGAAGGGCATATATATGCCTATTTTTACTACATTACAGTCTCATAAATCTTATAATTCGTGGGTAGATGATGCACGAAATAAGTCAATAAAATCGAATTAAACACAAGATCCGTAGAAAGGTAACATATTTTAATTTTATATCCTTATTTTATTTATAAATAAAAGATTTTTGTAAACAGAACTTAGTAAATATTTCACCAATTTAATGCTAATGTAGTTATTTTACACATACACTACAGAGATTCTCTCAGAAATCGAGAGGCCCGTGATATTTACCTTTACGAGGCCCCAACATATTAAAAATACTTGTATTATATTCTTTTAAAATAAATCAGATTTTTAAAAATAATTGTTTGCTTCTCGATACGCTAGACACACAACGGAATTTTTAGTTTGTAACACTTGTTTCTGAGGCCATTGTAAATACGGGAACTGAGCAAATGGGCCTCCAGTGATGAGGCCTGATAAATAGTTTTATAATTGATTTCCTCTTGTTAATGAGCATCTGTAGTGATAACAAGTAGCTAACACTGCTACTACTTGTTACTTTTAGCTTCTTGCAAGGAGCATGAAGAGCGATAACAATACTGTTAGCTCTTATTGCCACTTTTAACGTCCTGTTATCACTGAAAATATATAACGACAGTGTTAAGACAACAGTAACGTAACAGAATCGATACTAGAGGAATCGGAATTGGAACCTGCAAACCTGCATTCACTCCTACATCACTGAATGTAACTACTAGCGCTGTGGTTGAAAAGTAAACCATTAGATAATTTGTATTATATATGTACGTATAAATACACTTGTCACGTTCGAATCTTCTTCCTGGTCTCCCGAGCCTTCTCCAGAGGATAAAGTGATGATAAGGAGCTAAAATAACACATTTAGCTCCTTATCATCATTGTAACTCCTTGCATATCGCTCTTTAGCTGTACGCGCTCCTTCTTTCAATAAGCTGAAAGTGATAACAAGGCTTGTTAGTTCCTCGTCATCACATTTAATTTCTTGCACAGAAGATAAAGCAGTTCATGATATGCAAAACGTGTTGATTTAATAGGAGATATTTACATAGTTTGTAATACCCGTTCGTTTTTATAACTTAATAGGATATTAACATAATTGTTTTGAAAGTTTTGCTATATAAAATTGACCAATCGCGTAACTTTACGAAGAAAATGCTTTTGGCGCGAGACGTCGTAATTTGCATATTCCGCCGCGACGCGAAGCGAACGAAAGACGAGGATGCAAACAGTTACATCATCTTTTTCTGAAGTAATTAATCAGAAAAATAAAACAATATCACACAAATAAGATTAATATTTATCTTTTTCGACAAAAATTCCATGTACCTTTCATAAAATTGCATACAACTGACTTTCTGATGATGATGATGCTGTCATCCTGCGTTGCAAATGAGAAGTATAAGGAGAAAAATTTGTTCTGTTGTCCAAAATGGTTCCAAATCATTCCTTTCAGAGGATCCAATAACTTTCAAATTCCGTATTTCGAACTGAAAATATTTATCCAACTACAGTCGAATCTCTGGCGGCCATTTTTTTTCAGGAATGCAGATACAATGAATAACCTCCAAACAATGGCTAATTTTTATGTTCTCATCACTGGTCTGTGTTTACACAGAAAAAACGACAGCGTTGAAGCGTTGGTGTCATACTTTGAACCGCTCATTTCAGCTTACAATAGGGTCAAATATCACATTTCTGTATACATGTATAGTTGTTTCTCACTAACAGTAGCTAAATATTGAATGTCTAGCAAATCTATCACATTTAAATCCATTGGAAATATTTCATTTTAAATATACAGTAGATATTTGACCTATCAGTAACAGTTGAACAGGCAATCAAGTAGATTTACGTTTATACTCACGCTTTGTTTCTATACAGTCAAACTTATGAACAATGGCCACCCATGAGAACGTAATGACTGTTGTTCCTAAATGACCATTATGGGGTTTGATGGTAGGCCAATGAATATTTATGCAATTTACAAATTATTGTATTTTTCATATCATTTAATTATTCTCCGGTAAGGGACTCCCTGATTAAATTTGGGTGAGTAATTCTCCAAAAACTTTTCGTGGATGGTAAGCCATGGATATGTTGGGCCACATCTCTCAATACTCACCGTCCCCATTTTGGGCCTATAAAAAAGGTCCTCTTAGTGCCCACAAGGTGGAAAGAGCCAAAAATAAAAAAAAGTCTACCTTTCGTCCTTTCCATTAGGTATATATTCAAACAAATTAATATAATTATAATTAAATTTAAACTGTACTGAGTGGCACAAGTTAGTAAACTATAATATATTTTAAGATTATTTTAAGAATGATTTGGGACAGCTAACTGTTTGTGATTGTTACTTTCAATATTTCTTGGCTAACTGAGTTTTTGGCCACTGTATATTTAGCACATTAAATATAATTGTCAAAAATGCAGTGAAAAATATATAAACAAAAGATAAACTTTCAAGATTTTTACTTTTTAAATTTTTTCTGCATTTTAGTTTGAAATGCAAGTGGCCCACCAAGAAGCTGAGTCAGTGGCATAGCGTGGGTGTCAGCCGCCCGGGGCGGAGGAAAATTTTGCCGTCCCCTTAAAATGGCACCCGGGGCGGGCCGCCCCTGCCGCCTCCACTACGCTACGCAACTGAGTCGAATAGCTAAAATCATTGAATATTGGTAGTTGGTCTCAAGTTCGTGCCTCGCTAATGGGCTGGCCACATGGCTTTTCCAGGTTTTCTTCATGTGTGTAACATCTAAATAGGGCCAGTTTTCAATACAAAGTCCTCCCAGGAGGTGTGCCCCCTTGGCAGATTGCCCATGTGTTTGCATTGTCTTACTTGGTCAATTCAATCCTATCCAAATGAAAGTGAAATTAATCATAAGTAAGGGATCCTCCCTTACTTATGATTAATTTCACTTTCATTTGATAGGCGGCATAGGCATTATTTCAAAAATTAATAACAAAAATTGCTTTATTGGAGTCATTTACATTAAGTAATAGTTTCTGGCATGGGTGCCCACAAGGGGCACTTGCTCTCTCTTAAGATCAAGTAAAATATTCCACAAATTATAATCATAAAAGTAATTGAGATACGTGACCTTACACCCTGGACCATTGGACAGTTTGATGCAATACTGTATTTACTTATGAAAATTATAAATTACTTGTATAATTTACAATATTATAGCCAAGGGACAGTTTCCTGTGAAACAACTATAAAATTTAAAGGAACCTTAGTACTTGTAAACCTCCTCTTGTCTGGATATATAGTTTTACAGTTGGGCATGGAGGCTTACAGGACTGTGTGCTATCCTGCAACAGACTTTTCCAGGAATGTTGCATCTGCCACTCCAGATCCTTCACATTTGTAGATGACTGAAGTTGGTGTGTCCTATCTGGTTTTACAAATACTGGAAGGGTGACAAATCAAAATTGGGCAGCTAAGAGTGTTTTCATCATATTGCCTTATGGCAATATGATAAAAATACTCCTGGAAAATAGCTGAGCATTGCTGGAAAATGGTTGTTTGCAGTCCTGCAAATGAAAGATGTGTCAGAATTTTCTGAATGTATTGCCTTGCTGTTGACATCCCTCACATCACTATTAGGAGTGACTGACTATTATATGAGAAGGCAGTGGAGATAAAAAAATATGTAATCATTATAATCTTTAAAAACATGTTTTACAATAAAAAGAGATTGTATACATCAAATGAAATATTTTAATTTTAAATAAAAACTTAATAAAATTATTTAGGTTTTCCATGGTATTTTCCTTTCACACAAACCTAGTAGTCTGTGTAAAAGGACAATACCATGGAAATGATATAGGATTTGATTAATAAAATAGTCTAAATATTACATGTTTTAAAGCAAATTACTATATAAATTTGTTGGGATTTGGCCGATAACTATTGCCTCTGTTCATCTCGCTCTACATTCTGAATCATGGTCAACACTTCCTTATAAAGTAGAATTAATCACTGTAAGTTACTAACAAACTAAACAATACACCTTTAACAATGGGTAAGGTTTGAGAAACACTAATGTTTTCAATCCAGTAAATAGGCTATCTTCAAAACATTGTATAGATGGATCATTAACTAGATTGAAAGCATTAGTGTTTCTCCAACCTTACACACTGTTAAAGGTGCTTACGTTATTAACAATGGTCCTATTTATCTGTACCAAATAAGCATATGCAATTGGTGTACTTGAAATTATACACTATATTTGCAAGCAATGGTGCTACCAAACAAAAATAATTGTGCTACTATAATTGTGCTACTATAAAGAATAATTATATTCTAATAATAAAAATCTGCTTTATCTCAATATAGCTACTTTTATTGTTTGAAGAAATTAGAGCTGTGTTCATTATCTAATCATATTTTGATGTAAAGTCTGCAAGTCTAGATAACTTTAGGGCTTTTAGTGCTTCGAACCTGCAGCATTTATATATTCTACAATCATGTTGAGCCAGTATTACATGTAAAATGTATAATGTTTAAGCATATTAGGCACAATGATGATGGAACAGTGGTTGCAATGACTTTGCATAAATTGGATTTACTATAGAAATATCAAAGCTAGTTATTTTCAATGATACATATTTGATCACAATTATTATTTTTTATGACATGAAAAGGATGAAAGTACAGTATTTATAATATTTATGAGTATTTTAATAGATGTAAAGTACCTAAATGTATTAATTACATTGCATATTGTATAATTATATGTTACAAGTGTACTTTGCTTTGCACTAGACATATGAATAAAACAAAACTTATGGATCAATTTTAATTTGTTATGCATGTCCCGTATCTTCTGTTTGATACAAAATATCATAAATTACATACTATCATATTGCACTCGTGATGATCAAAATTTAATGTTAGTTACATTATAACCTCAAATAATAATGATATAATTGCAGTTTTTATCACCTCAAATGATGATAAATTGTATACTATTAAACTTGTAAATTCATATTAATTCTATTGAAATACTAGTTATATCAATTTATAAATATAAATCATTGTTTTCTTTATTTATCAATACTTACTTCTTGGTACTGCAACTCTTGGAGAGACTGTCACCTACCTTTCCCCATTTTCTCCTGTCTGTGATCCTCATTCTCCATCTCTGATTCCTATTCTTCTTAAATCCTTCTGCATAATATCAAACCATCTTTACTGCGAGAATCCTCTTTCTAATCATTACTTTGAACAATATTAAACTTATACCAAAAACAGTTTATATAATTTACTCTTCTTACCTATTCTGTCTTTGTCCAATTTAATTGGAGTTATTTTATGAATCTTCTTTTCCATTCCTCTCTGTTATCATTTCATTTTCCTTCACATCTTTTTTATTATTATCTTATTTCAAGTCCTCTTTGATCTTCTTCATTAGCATTTCTAAAACAGAGAAGAAAATTACTTTATTATTATTTTTTATTAGAATTAAAATCAATATAGTTTTATGTTTTTTCAATGATATGATGTGTCTTTTCAAATAAATGAATAGATTTTAAGCATTAATCAAATTTAGCTTTTTATCTTCACAGATATCTATAATACTTTTAATCTTGAAGATTTTTCTTTATTTATAACTTGAAATAATAGTTATAAATTCCAGTTTGCCTGATATTTCATTTATATGATTTGATTATTAAAATAAACAAGCAATAAATAACAAAATACAAATAAATAAAATGCATGCTTAAACACACATGATTTTGCAAAGCATAAATTTCTTACAATAGTATAAACAGTAATAGCTTTTTTTATGTACTGTAATAAAATAAAATAAGCATTTATAAGCAATTTTTTGTTCTTACAATTATACAGTTTTACCTTGTCAGATTTATAATTACTGTATAAGGTGCAATAAAATGAATATAGCCTATTCATACTGTTTAACTTGATGATAACTATAAGCAGTTGTTTATTAACTACACATACAGTTTTTCAGCCTCTTTTGATCCCTTTCCTCTCTGTTGTGTACAATAAAATACTTTTGGCATACCTTTCTTTAATTACGTGTAACCCGACATTAAAGAAACAACTTAAAAAAAGTTCTGCACATATTTTCTAATCAATAGTTTGTTGACAAGACTAGTAAATAGGCATATTAGAACAAATTTGTTTCCTATTATAACCATTAAAAATAGTCCATGCAGACGATGACTCAACCACTCCATTCCCATCATGTACAATGATGTACACGATGGGAAGGGAGTCTATCTTAATTCATTAGATTTTGCTATGTGACTCTTTTGAAGTATTGATCTGTGGGTTATGATCTTCCTATTTATTAAGAAAAAATGTTTGTATAATACAATTTATAATGATTGGGATGCAATTTGAAATAATTGTAAACCTATATATTTCCACTGTCGTCTGTCAATCCTTCCTTAATTTCAAGAACAGAGTTAGATAGATGAAAGCCAAGACCAGATATAGAAAGCTTAGGGATTGGCAGCTCTGACTAACTATATATGAACTTTTCAGTAGAAACCAGAAGTTGAATTATTTCAATTCAAAAATTTTCCCTTGGAAAGAGTTATAGATGAATGGCATGACTATTGCTAGCAGGATAGTATGATGTACAAGGGCAAGACACTACTAATTTGAGGTGGAGAGCATATCGTTTTAATTAAATAAATTAAACATATGATTAAAAATTGCAGCCCAGCATTGTGATAATGTCACAATAAGTAATTGCTTGTTTATCATAAGTAGTAATTAAGATATGCTGGATATTAAATTTTCAAAATCATGTGAGCATCATGTTTTACAATCATCATAGGCAAACAAATTATCTATTATTACATTACTCCAATTATATTAAGTTCTATTTATCATACTTCTACTGCTTTATAGAATACTTATTATTAAAAATATATTAGAAATGTGAAGTTGCTGATGCCTGTTTTATTAAAACAAAAGAGAGAAAAAAATAACACATAAATAATTCTCAATCTGATTCAAGTTTGGTTAGCAAAGTTTAATCAGATTGTTCCATTAGCACATAGGTTTGGATGCTGGCTCCAGTGGTTCATTGGTTTCTTTTCTGAATTGTTGAAAAGCAGTTGAAAATTAAACACGTCAGCAAGTGGTTTGGATACTTAAGCATTGTGTTGAGCCCTGATGAAGCTGTTGCTCTTTAAAGCAAATTGACAGATCTCAGAGGGAAAGTACAACAGATCTTTTTGGTGAAAAAAGATATTGCATCTTCTTGGAGTGAAGATCATCTTCAGAAGAGACCAATGCTCAGATCTCAAGAAACAGCAAACTCAGGGAAAGAATGGATTTTTTGGTGGGGAAAACCTCCAAAGACATTTGCTCTTTTTGGTGGAAGAGAACCGTGGATCTTCTTGAGAGGAAAAGACCTCAGAAAAGACACTGTGGCCTTGGAGGGACAAGTTTTTAAAGGATTCTATCCCAAAATTTGACATTTGGATTGGTTCAAATCCTCCTCCTCTCACTTCCCAATTGGTCCCTGGCTTGTTACTAGAGACCAAATTATGGTTTTATGTAAATGCCCCTTGCAGTAGTTCTTGTGTAATAAAACACTTTCCCCTTTGTTTTTTCCATGATTGTCAGAGTTGGAGGTCAAAATTCTTGGTTTCACAATTTCATCTTTTGTCAATAGTTTTCCTCTAACACATATTTTTCTTCTTACTCTTTTTCACAATGCCTTATTTGGGAAAAATATTTTTATACATAAACTTATTCTCTATAACAGCTACAAATGGACTTCACAGAAAGTAACCAGAATTCTCTGAAGTGGGACTGAAAGGTTTGAACAGTATCATAACTAGCTTTTAATGTGCCCTTTGCAGATTTTAGTTTTGGCTCTTCATTTTTGGAAAAATATTAAAAAGAAACAATTGAAATGGTTGATTATTTTCAAATTTTAACCAAAAATTTGGAATCAAGTCCAATGATGGCAAAGATTTAAAATTTGAAAATAAAAATATAATACTGATAATTTTTTGATATCCCATTTTAGGGTCCCCTTTTTCCCTAGGCCCTGTGCCTGTGCACCTATTGCACCTGGCACAGGGCAAGTTAGGGCACTGGATTTGAAAATACTAAGAATTGAAGCAAAAGTAAATAGAATTTAAAAACAGGAATCAAATATTAAGTTTGAAATTATTTAGATTTTTGTGAAATGCCAAATGTAATTGGAAATTTAAAATATTTTCAAAATGTTTTTACGAAATTTCAAATATAAATACTTTTTAAATAATCAAAAATAAAGAAATGAAAATAAGTTATTCCTATAAAATTAAAGGAAGAAAATCATTCAGATTCATTTATTCTTTAAGATTCTGTAGAATGTTATTTTGTGACATTTGGGGCATCCGTAGAGTATCACTCCAGTAATGATATATTCTGACAGTGAGGGACAACTGGTCTGAAATGAGAACAAATGCCGCAGGGACACGGTTCATAAGTTTAAAAAAAATAATAATAATACAAAATTCTCTTTGAAAACCATAAAGGGCATTTCTACTACTACAAAAACATTATAGAGCTGTTTTTTGTTTTTGTAGAAATATCTTAGTGTGTGTATTTGTTTATTGTGAAAATTTTTCTCACAAAAATATCATTTTACCATTTTCAAATGATATCAAATCTGAAATGATTTTCGAATAGTTACAAATGACAAAATGGCACGATATGATATCAATTTATTACAAGTGATAGCATTTCGTGTCATTTGAAACATTTTAAAAGTCATTTCGGACTCGATATCATTTCTGTAATGGTTTCTGATTGATTTTAAATGATACTGAAATGATGACAAGTGCTATCAATTGGCTTCGAGATTAAATCTGCATTAGGAACAAATAAAATTTCTTTGAGAATAAAATGAGTAACTTTGTTTCTTGATTGAATTTCATCATATTTCATGTAATTGATAATTGTAATTATGACTGGTAACTATTCTACTATTAATTAAAGAACAGTGGCGTAGTGAGGGGGATGCAAGGGGGTGTATCATGCACTGGGCACCACTCGCAGAGGGGCACCCAAATGGTCTCCAAGACAAACTATATGTGTTTCTGGAGGGGGAGGGGGTGCCAATAAAGTGTCGTGCCCCGGGCACCAGTTATGTTCACTAAGCCACTGTTAAAGAAAAACAAAAATGTTATTAAACAGTTTCATAGAAATCAGAAATATTTAACAATAAAATTTTTTAAACATATAAGATTCTGGACGTGATGCTAAGCGATATAGATGATATCAAGTCACTTGCTGAGAACATCTGTGACAAAATTCCAAAATTGTCATTTTGGGAGTCTCATGGTGCACATAACTCAATCATTTACAGTAAAATATGTACTGTACCCAGCACCGTAACTAGCCTTTTATGCGCCCGGTGCGAGCATCTGTAACTACGCCCCAAAACTATGACCCAAAACTTGGTCCAGGTCATTTCTGCGTCCTGTGCCTGGGCACCGCTGGCATCGCCCTAGTTACAGCACTGACTGTACCTTGTCGTTATTCCACACAAAATCTTCAACACTTACTAAAATTTTAATGCTTTAATAATATAACTAAAATTTAAAAAATTATTCTATGTTACTTGAAAGATAAGAAACTGTTAGAGAATAATTTTTTAAATTAGAAGATAGGTGTTACAGTACAAAGAAAAAATCAATTGGTTAATTCAAATAGTTGAATAGGGTTGAAAGATTGAAGTTTCAACAAAAACTATGAAAGCAATTACCTGAAAATGGCATTATGTTACTAATATTCTCAGAAGGTAAAGAAATGTCAATTACAACATACTATCACTTAATATTAGTTGATGTCAAAGGTTTGAAAATCAAATGAAGAGAATGTTTTAACAGATGAAAATAAGTGATTTCAGTTGATGTCAAGACACATCATGTCCATGTCCTAGCAACTGATGTCTTTTTATATCACTTGAAATCAGTGCCAGATTAACCAATAGTCGAATGTCTAGGACCAGGGCCAGATCATCGCATAGACAAATGTTTAGGGCCCGGTTATTTGAAGGGCCTGGTCAAACTGTCTATTTTGAAAAGATTTTTAAATAAGATAGTTTACTTTTCTGTTGGACAACTGTATATAATAAACAAATAAACAAAAATATATTGCTTTTTATATGGTTATTGTGAATTCTAAAATCTAAAGAAAATGTTTTATGTTACTTCCTGTGGGAGAGGGAAGGGGCCCGGTAAGAAGAAAATGTCTAGGGCCCCAAAGTGGGTTAATCCGGCCCTGTCTAGGACCATAAATCGGATGGGACAAGTCAGTAGCGTAGCTAGTACGGGTGACACCTGGTGCAGATATCGTGGTGTCACCCTTTTTAACTCTTTTATAAAACACTGCTGAATTGTAATATCTTCGCACTTGAGCAACTTGAACGCTATATTGAATATGTGATGTCACGACATATGAGTTTAGATTTGTAGAATAAATCATAGTCAGATTTTCAGCTGGTGTGAGCTCTCGTGGTGTCTCCTCATAGCAAAGAAACTGTCATGGGAGGCGAGCCGTTGACCTTTTTTTTTTTAGGTACAGGCTTACCGGGTGTCACCCCTACACGGGTTACACCCGGGGCGGGCCGCCCCCACCGCCCCCCCTAGTTACGCCTCTCGGCCTAGCTTCAGTACAGAAAAAAATATAAATAAATAAAAGTTTTTCATTATACCAGAAACTCTTCATCCTCAAGGTTGACACTACTGTGATTCTTTGCCACTTTTGCCCTAGTTACACCCTCACTCAGCTACTTACAGGACATGGCAACTTTAACCAATACTTGCATAGATTTAACCTTGGGGACAATCCACAATGCAATTGTGGTATTCAGGAGGACCAAACACCACTTCACTTAGTTTTTTGCTGCAATAGGTACAATCACATTTGGGATAGTTTAATGAGAGCTGCTATTCTTGAAGGGTACAATTGGCCTTGCAATCCGCGCCAACTCATTCACACACGTACAATGTTCCATCATTTACTCACATTTATATCCCTTAGTGGGGCTCTTGAGAACACTCACTCCAGGGGCACGGATGGCAATTAGCTTTTCCTTGCTTTGTTTCAACTGTCAGCATTTAGCTGCCTTTTAACTTGTATTTTAATTCTTTTTTCTGTCTTCTTTTTCAGTCTAAATTCGGTTAGTCCTAATTGTAAGTTAGATTAGGGACACCTAGCTTGGTTAACAATTAGGATATGATAGGTTAGGTTAAATTAGATTAGGGTTTGTTAGCTTTAGTCCTTTGGTTAGGTTTGTCCTAGGTTATGGTAGGTTAGTTTAGTTAGTGAATAAGTTAATGTTTAAAATAAAATTGAATTAAATTTTAAAAAATTGGGGTCTTGCCCGTTTGTTTCTGTCGGTCCATTCGTCTTGTCTAGTTTGTCATTGTGTTCGTTTCCTTTTCGCGCTGTCTGTCTATCTGTTAAGTAGTATTAAGATTCACATTTGCGTTCAGTTTTATTAGTATTAAGTAGATATAAGTCTTCCTACTAACAGCCACTTTGCACTAACTTCTACACTTAGCTATTTGTGGCAGCTCTTAATTATTCGTGTTTGCTACATTCAGGTTTTCTTTTAGACCCTTTGGGGGACTACAGCCTTGCAGCATAAAAACTGGATGCCAACATCAAACATAGAGGGTACCGTAGCCATATGTACACCGTTCAGAGGGATCCTATCTTTCTCTACTGTCTATCTCCTCTCCCTCTTTCCCCTCCCCTTTACCTTACCCTCTTTTCTGCCTGCTAAACACTTCTTGTATGGCCCATGTCTTTCTTGTATGTATGTATGTATGTATGTATACCAGAAACTCACTTATTATACAATTATTATTGCATTAGTGTTTGTATTCTCTATTATTAATAAAAATTTTAAATGACATTATTAAAGATTTCTTTAGATGCAACTTATTTAAATGGGGCTCCAATTTAAATGTTGTTTAGGGCCCACTAGAAGGTAAATCTGGCACTGTTTTTTAAATCAACTACCATTAACACATAATTTCAAATATTTTTACTAGAGATTATTATATCTGCAATGCCTTACCCTCTCTGTGTGGAATAATCAGCATTTACAGTGGCACACCCACAGGGGTGGCTGGTAAGGCTGACTCCTGGCATCCTCCAAATAAAAATTTAAAAAAAAACTAAAAAATTTTCCAAAAATCTTTTCCTAATTAAAATTCCTTTTTTATGTACAGTACATTGTGTCATGTCTTCTATTTCTACACTACTAATGAATTAGCAATCACATAAGAAGATGAGAATTTTTATTGAATTTGCATTAAAAATTTCTTATCAGTTCAATTCAGCTCCTTCAACATTAAATCCTGAGTGTCACTGAGCCTATAGAGAATTAAAAATGACGGTTGTTATGCTTTGTTAATATTATTTGTTTCTTTAGAATTGTTATTTTGTGTGCGTCCATGTGTAATTCCAAATGAATTGTGGTCTGCAGATCATGCGTTCTATTGCGTAACCAGCTCCTTGGGTGGGCCACAGGGTAAAGAAGGGATGGGCATTCTCGATGACAACCGAAAAACCCGGACCAAGGAGGAAGAGAGGGAGATCGCGCATGCTCAACGGAAGAAGCGGAACTTTTCGGAAGAAAAAAAAAAGAAGAGAGGACATGTAGACGATTGAGTCGCGAGATTGTTTTTTTTTTTTTGTGTGTGTGTGTGTGTGTGTGTTGTTTCTTTCTGTTATAGCGAAGGGACAGAGTAGTGATTGGAAGGACTAAAATAAACTTTAAGTTCCTTGCATTGGAGTCATAGAGAGTGTGATTTATTTCTTTGAAGTTTCTTGTTGTTTTGTTCCTGCATGGGGAATACTCTAAATATCGAGTACTTCTCCACAGAATATATATATATATATATATATTTATTGCTTTAAATATGCATTTTGCATTGAGTCTGTTGTTAGCAGAAATGAGTCTACATAAAGATAAAAACATGACTTCTTCTAGAGCCTTGCACTTGCAGATGCCTTGAAAATTTGGTAGTGTATTTTAGTAGTTAAATCATCAAATTAATAATAATAGCGAGGTTGAGGCCGAAGTTTTAAACGCGAAAACGTGTACGTCGGACGTTCGGCGCCGCTTTGCTGTAAGCCTAGAAGTTTGACAATGGCGTTTGGAAAGTCAGTGGAATCATGCTCGACATTCCAAACGCCATTGCCAAACTTCTAGGCTTACAGCAAAGCGGCGCCGAACGTCCGACGTACACGTTTTCGCGTTTAAAACTTCGGCCTCAACCTCGCTATTATAATCCGGACCTGACACGGACACGGATCCCTCATTACGGATTTTGTAGAAATATTTATAATTGCTTGTTTTAAGCTACAATAATAGCGATATTGATTTATACATACAAATAAATTATAAAAATTTGATGATATAAATATAAATAACTTTAAAATGGGCATATGAAAATTAATTCATGAAAATCGAATTTACTACATATCGATTATTATTAAATATTTTTTTAATATTCGTATCATTTTTATAAATATTAAAAATTTACAAACAATATATTTGAGCGAATATAACTTTCGGAAGAATTTCCAATAATTTTTCGTTACCCACAATGCTCTAATCCATCGAACGAAGCTGCCATCTTGTAGTATTTTAGGACGGGCGATCTAGGTATGTAAAATATCCGGGAATTTACACTTTATCGCTAAATTGGACAGTAATATAGAACAAAACCGTTTTATGATATTAAATTGTTAACGTATTCATGTTTTTTTGATCGGAAGAGTGTAAATTCTTTCTGATGTTGGTAGATTACGAATTCAATGATGAAACGTGTCTTTCGATTGTCTTATCCTTTTGATTTCATTTTCCTTTACCTTTTACTTTATTGTTATAAAGTAAATTTAATTCTTCTCAGGATTGGATTTATAATCGATTTTTGTTTAAATTATTTAGATTTAGATCGTTTCTAGAAAGGAAATTCTAGATTTTACTTTCATGTAACTTGTGTTGTCATTATAATACATTATAATACAGTACAAATGCAGATGTGAATGAGGCAATTGGAACCATAACAGAGCGGTAGACCATGGTCATAGGAGTAAAAAAGTCAAAGGAACTGATGATCTATGTGTTTGGAGGCAAATATCTCTCCAAGAATCAAAATTGGAGATATTTCTTTGATATTTGGTCGTGTAGGGGGTCCAAACACCTCATTCAGAGCTGCATTTATAATCTGTATGTATGTATTTACACATATAAACACAAATTATTTAAGTTACTTCTACGGGAACTTGTAACTTCATTATTTAATCTGGTAATGGAATACATTAATGATGTGTTTTTAAATCACAGGTGTAAGCAAATGCAATTGTACTTGATAGTTATTATAAACAATATTAAGCTAGTAGTGGACAAGTGTTTAAACTAATGAAAGAAAAAATTTAAACAATCTTGGTTAGGATATTATTATAATAAATTTGATCACTGCAGTTTAGGGGGTACGGCTGTTTGAAAGGTTTTCTTCCATAAAATGACTTGATTCTAGACTAATTTGAATTGAACGTCTCCGAAACACGTATAATCTTTTTGGGAATGATCCATATAAAATATTCTATAAACAAAAACTTGCAGGAATACTTACCGAGTGTGCGCCGTTCAAAGACACCGTTGCTTAAGCTTGTTTTCGTCACAGAGCGGCACATTGAACGGCGGGTACATATGAAGAGTGTCATGTGACATTTCTTGGTTCCGTTCAGTCACGTGATATATAATATACTAAAGTATGTATGTTGTAATTAAAAACAACTTATTATTATGTTACTGGTCATATTAAATGAGATAATAACAATAAATTTTTATATCATTATTTATTATTATTATTATTATTGACTATACAAAACAACAAAGGTAAAACTGCTCACTAACGACAATAATTCTATCATGATACATATTATGATGATAAATATTAGTCAGATGCAACATAAGATGTCTAATGTCTTGATGTAAATGAATATAACTCAATTTTGCTTAAGACATAAAAGAGATTAGAGCATTTAAAAGCAGAGTAGAATTACCATACATTGTTATATGTTGATTTTAATCATAACAAAAAGGAATGATGTCTCTAAAGTTTGGCGAATTTTTCCACGAGAAGAATGAGTTATCAGGAAACACGTCAGAGATGCGAGGCATGGCTGAGATGAGTGAGTAGTCATGTAACCGGACAGCACTGAAAAATGTCACATGACACGCTTCATACGCGTCTGCCATCCAGTGGTCTGCTCTGCGACGAAAACAAGTTTAAGCAATGGCATCTTTGAGTGGCACACACTCAATAAGTATTCCTACAAGTTTTTGTTTATAGCATATTTTATATGGATCGTACCCAAAAAATTATACGTGTTTTGGAAATGATCAAGTCAAATTAGTGTATTATAGAATCGATTAATTTTATGGAAGAAAACCTTTCATACTGCCATGCCCCTAAACTTCACAAGTGCCTAAATTTGATCATGTCGTCTGAATAAATAGCTATAATTTAATAGTTCATTCCCCTTCTGTAAGTAATGACTTAGAAAAATGAAAGTTAAAAAAAAAAGACTTGCTTTGACTCCATTTTTTTAAGTTGACTTTCATATCCATTAGCATTTTAGAACAAAAATTTGCCATCTTTAGATTAAAACATTTAAGAGTAATGTGATTTAATTAATAAGCCTAACACAATTAGTAATTACTAATTGAAAGGAAAATAAAAATGGACCAGGACTCTTGCGTGACTTTCCCAACACTCAAGCTGAAGGTTGGGGGGACCAGAAAGGAAGTTTAATATTTTTCAGTCGTAATTTCTAGAATTTAAAAGCAAAAGCCTTATATTTTGGGTAGGGTGTGTTTTAAAATTGTAAATGCTGGTAACAACTGAACTTTTCATCCTACCTGTCTATCTCCCCTTCTTTAATCACTAAAATTTAATAGCATAAATGCTTTATATATAGAAGTACAGTCAAATTTCGGTTTTCAAACTTAATTTGTTCCTAAAAGTTTTTGAAAACCGATTTGTTCTCAAATTGAAACAAATTTTTCCATAAGGAAACAATATAAAATGAATTCATTTGTTCCTGATCCCCAAAACAGTTTTTTTTTTTCACCTTTATAACTGCATTTTATCCATAAAAATACCTACAAATGCAATATAATATATTATAATTTATATCCATTTTACAGTAATACCTCGGTTTTTGTCGACTTTGGTTATCGTCAGTTTTTTTCACAGAAACTTTGTCTTGGTTTTCATCAGCATGTCTACGTGACCACCTGCTAATTTTGCAAACACTTAGAGCGACCCACGCATTTTCGTGCTCAGTGTGGCATTGTTTCTTGTTGTGTGAGCATTATCCAGCATGTCTAGCAAAACAATTCCATTGCTTTCCTTACCTTTCTGTTCCATCATGGAACAAAAGAAAGTTTCCAGAGCCAGCAGCCCTTCGAATGCCACGTTAAATGCTGTTAACATTCATTTATTCTTTACATTAGTCTTTTATATTCATTTTATATTAATTACTTATTATTTTTAGTATTAAGCACAATATTTATGCTCTATAAAATATGTATTTTGGAGTGTCTAGAACGAATTAATTGGATTTACATTAATTCATATGGAAATAATTGCCTCGGTTTTCATTAGTTTCAGATTTTGTTGATCCTTTTCAGACAGATTATCAACAAAAACTGAGGTATCACTGTATATGTAAATTAAGAGCAAAATGTTTCATCACTGCCAATTGAAACCATTACTTTACAAAAACTGTTATATAGACTCAACTTTGCCTGCATGAAATATAACCATATCAATCAAGACTGACAACAAGTATCCATACTTTCCAAAATATGTTTCAATTGCTTTGATTTAAATTAATTAATTAACTAATTTGATTTTATTTTAAATTTCAGTTTCAGTGTAAAAACCAGAGTTTTTATTATTAACTGGCCACCTAGTATTAAAAAATTAAGTTAAATATTAATATTATATCAATAAATTTTTGTTATTTAATTTGAGTTAAGTGCCATTAAACACACATTCATGGATTTCATTTATATCACACGAATGTCAATTAACACAGTTTATATTAATTAATTTCACTTAAGTTCAACTGCGATGCATACTGAAAAATGGAAGTAGTGTCTTACCTGCATACACATTGAAATATAATTTGAATAACAATGTCATCAATTATTTGTGTCATGACGTCTAATGACCTCACGCAATCTCGGCGCCACTAACTTCAGATTTGGTAGTCCTGTTGTTTATTGGTTTAGCTGTCGACTTTCTTTAACACAGGAAGTATACGGAGTTAACCGTCTGCGTCTGTCTAATCTGTGGATAGCTCTTGCCAAGTAGTACGTTCAGCCACCGAGTTATCGTATGGCAAATGTGGCATTCAAAATTTTGTTAGAAAAGCTGGGTGTTCAAGTTTCAAGGTTTGACTGTATCAAATTTCAGACATATAGAGGTCCTAAGACATAAAGCAAAAGATAGTTCCATGCAAACACACAATTTTCTTCCCTTTTTTAATGTTTTTGGAATTGGTATTTTAAAATGCTGATAAATGCAAAAAAACATAGAGGTCAAAATTTGTCTGACTGTGATACTTTCTCTGTTATATTCTATAACATTAAAAAATCCTGAGCAGTGTTTTGTTTAATTGATATAATTTTTAAATTGTGTAATTGGAATGTAAGAAGTATAACTAATAATTAATGTCTAATTTAAGGCTTAAAAAATGGCCGAAGCTAAAGTTGAGAAGAAAAAGGAGAAGAAAGAACAACCAGAAGAAAGTACACCTGCAGCAAAAATCAAAGAACCCGTAAAACCTGGCAGGTAAATATATACTGTACTGTACGTGTGTGTACTAGAGGTATACGTGCTATATTAGTTGATATAATAACAATGTGTATTTAAGATTCTGTAAAAAAAAAACAAAAAACACTCTCTCTATATAGATGAAACAGTCGAGGATAATCATACTTTGGAATTGGTTGGTAATATCTGGAAATTATTTCTGTAGGAAAGGAACCTCAATCCACACTAATGCTTACCTTGTCAGACCATCTTTATGCTGTCACCTAGTAGATGATGACAGTGTTGCTTGGGCAAAAAGTTATGATTGCAAAAGTTAAGATTATTAAACTATAGCTGATCTTATCTGTTTTCACCAGGTGCAAGAATTAGGCCCCCCTCTTTCGAGGCTAATTAGAGAATTTTTAGATGGGCCTAAAAATATGTTCAATTTTCCGCAGAAATGCAAAAAACTGCATATAAAATAGTACAGTAGAAACCGAATTCTTCAGGGTAATCCTTAACCCTCTCCCTCTCCCCTGCAGGGTGGGAATTTCCCCGAATTTCGAAAAATTCCTTCTTAGTGTACATTCTCATTACATATCCTTTGTACCAAATTTCAACTTTCAACTCCTAACTGTTTGGACTCTGTGCTAATTATTATTATTATTATCAACTTATCTCAATTATATATATAGATGCTTTCTGGGAACTTCCTCTCCAATTCAGTATGGCTTTTTCTCTTTTTTTCCTTCCTTCCTTTGTTGTTTATTCATAAGGTGTCACTGTAAATTTCTTACTTTGTTTTTCTTCTGGATTATTAAATTAAAGGAATTACATACTTGAATCTATTGTTTCAGAATCTTCAAGTTGAAAGTCTTCTAAATTTTAGGTGAGTTGGGAGCTAAAGGGGGCTAGGGGTTCTTGGCAACTATGTCATCACATAGCACACTACACTTGTATTTAGCTGATACATAGCAGAACAAGATATAGCTGAGGTGATGTTTTTGTTTATACACTGTATATTTGAAGTGGGCTTCAAGAAAATGTTATTACAAACACTGTTCTTCAACTGGACAACTTTAGAACAGATGACTTGAAAGTGTTATATCAAGGGGTTGAGTTTTTTATTTTATAATTTATAACTGTTGAATTTGTAAATCTAATTGAATAACAGTTTTTTAATAAGTTACTTTTAACTGTTTTAACACAAAACAAAAGCAGTCTATATTATCATTTTCATAATTTAAAGATACAAAAATTAGATAGACTGCTTTAAGTCTAGAAGTTTGGTTCCATCTTTGTTTTTATTATGTTCAAGAATGGTTGTTTTTTTCAAACTCTAAGAATTGTAGAAATATGATTATGAAATTAAAATATAAATACAATCAAACCTGTTTTTATGCGGTCTTTTTTTGTGCGGTATAGTTGGCGACTAGTCTCGTGCGATTTGTCATGTCTCACGTTGACTTATTATAGCTAAATAAACTTATTATAGTACAGTAGAGCGTCGATAAGTGGAACCAATTGGGGACTGGGATCCTTCCAGTTAATGATTTGTTCCACTTTCCGACTTTGTACGAAAAAATACATTAACCTGTCTGATGTTCAAATTTTTCTCTGTTGCGTATCGCTTCCTGTTGAATTTTTCTCCGTTGCGTGTCGCTTTGTGTTGAATTTTCGTCGATTTTAAGCCTAACGAAAATTTTTATAATAATCATCGAGGCTATCGTATCGTTAAAAATTATTTCTGCATTTTGTACAAACAAAATAAATATATTAAAGAATATAAAAAACATGAAAATTATACTTTAGAAGTAAATTTAGTATCAAAAACATTCGATTCAGCACGACACAGTCCGACTGAAAATCATTCCACTTTCCGGCCATTCCACTTACCAACGTTCCACTTATCGATGCTCTACTGTAATATTATTGCATGAATATGCGAAAAATGAAATAATTTACTTTTTAAGTCAACAAAACACCACCTGGACAAAAATATGTAAAACAGACAATAGACGAAACGATGCAGTCAAGTGCTGACATCTGTTGTCAATAAATTCTATTTTGTACGGTTTTGAGTTATTTTCTATGTGAGACTTTTTTATGCGGTCCCTATTGACCGCATAAAAAAAATATTTTTTAATTGTGTTGCGAAAACTATTTTTTATAGCCACTCGTGAAGTTTCGTGCGATTTTTTTATGCGTTTTTTTTATGCGGTCCCTATCCATCGCATAAAAACAGGTTTGACTGTATATAAAAACAATGAAAAATTTCATTTACTTTTTGCTTTAGTCCTAGATTTATAAAATACAGTACTTTTATCTAATGATTATGTCACTGTGTTTGCATTTATAGCTACAAATTTATGTTTTAGATGTGAATCTATTTTGTGTATATATATTCAAATTTGTTACTTAAAACAGTATATTTTTCTTGTAATTCTGTGCTCAAAATTTAGATTTGGACTTTATTGTTCATACTTCAGAATCTAGGACAAGATCTTAGGATTTTTGAGAACACATTTGTTTCAAATGACAATTAACTGTGCTGTTTAACACATGCATAACCAGTGATGCTCTGGAGAAGTTTACATGCAACATTGCATGTATTGACTGTTTGTGAGCATTGTAAAAGTTTGCCGTGTGTTTTGCTTGGGAAATTTTATTTTTGTTTTTAAGCAAAAGTGTTTTTTATCATTTATTGTACATTTTGCAGTTTTTTGGAAACCACTGAAGACACGTATATATACATCTCAACTACAATTATTTCTCGATTTTTATGCAACTTACATTACATTTTATATATTTTCTTGATTCTAACACACACATAATAAACAAAATATAAAATTGCTTAGGGACATTTCCTAAGAGACAGTGAACATGTAACAATTTGTATTTAAATTCTTCAAATGTAAGAATTATTTGGTTTTGGATATAGTTTAATATAATAGTAATAATTCATTCAATTAAATAAGCCACCATAAATTAAAAATATATTAAATGTTCGTTAACTTTTCAGTTAATTATTATTTTTTTTATTTGAACTTTACTACTATATTCTGTACCTTTACTTTTTGCATATGATGATAAGTTGTGAGCAGCTCCTAGATTAAAATCAGTTCTAATAAAAATATCTTAATTCAAAAGGAAAGATTAACTTATTTTTGTTATGTATTTTAATTTGTGGATTCACTTTCTCTTTAGACAATATTATTGGCAAAATAATGTGTAAAAAACAAATGGAATTTGTTCTGTAATTTTTTTTTATATTCTAAATTTTCGTGGTAGAGATTAATTACATAAGAGAACATTTAATTTGTTTTTTGTTGCAACTTATTTTAAATTCTATTTTTTTTACGTAACACTCAAAATGAATCAGATTCTTTTATTTTGATGATTGCTTTAATATTGCATAGTTTACAGGAATTTAATTATATATAAATATTATTGACATTGTTCTGTTACTGTGTTAAATGACATGCACATATTTTGAACAGATTGTACTGTAAAGCGGTCTTTGTCGGATACAGACGCGGTCTTCGTAATCAGCACGAAAATACGGCACTCTTAAAAATAGAAGGCGTCGTCACTAGAAAGGAAACAAATTACTATCTTGGAAAGCGAGCTGCCTTTGTTTATAAAGCTAAGAAGTAAGTATTGTTTTATTTATATACACTTAGATTAAAAAGAAAAGTAATCTTAAAATCAAATCATTGTAAAAGTAATTTGAATACTTACCATAAATTCCCAAGAATAACCAATAGGTTGTGTGTGTTTTAGAGTTTATCTGAAAATGGTTGAATCAGATATCTGTTGGTTTTAAATTGCAATTATAACTCTAATCAACAGATCTGTTGTCTAAACTTGCAATCATTTTAAATTTCATGAAGAATCCTTTACACCAGGGATGGGCAACCTGCGGCCCGCATCAGTTCAAAAGTTTTGAAATGCGGCTTTTACATAGAAAAAGGTTGCCGATTCCTGCTTTACGTATTCATCTGCTATTGCAATTTTTTGGAAACCACAGAAGTCACACATACATCTCAATTTCAATTATCTCTTGTTTTTTTGTGCAACTTACATTTGAACTGATTATTACGCACACTTATTTAAATTTGTTTCATGAATAATAAATAGTTTTAATTTCTACTTAGACAAGTAAGTAGAAATTGAAATTGATTTAACTCATTCTATCTCATTTTACTTCTATGGTACGTACATTTAAATCATTTAAGTACATCTTTTTTTTATACGAATGGAGAAGTAATTTATTAATATGGTAAAGTGATCATGCACCACCAGGTGAGACTGATGGTAGTACCTCTAGTGGTAAAAGTTAGCCGTTCTATCTCAAACTATAAGAGATACAGGAAAAAGTAAATGAGAATTAGTAAAAAATGACATATAGAAACAGGTGATGCAAAAAGAAGGCTGACAATGCTATGCATAATGTGCGGCATTTCCTACCTTTGTATGGAAGCATACTGCTTGTATAAAAAAGATGTAGCTATGACGCCTTTCGTAAAGATAAAATTTGCATGTAGGCAAGTTCAAATGGTTGTCAGAGAGTTGTTTGAAGATCAGGGCAAGCTATGCAAATGAAAAGTATTGCATGACTGCAATGTGAAAAATATGCATAAAATGCTAGGGAAGCTGAATACTAGTACTGTATTCATTACAATATCTTTGCATCCCACATCTAACAGCATGGACTATTTTTTGAGCTGTTATCTCCAGCTCCCAGTCCAACAAATTGAAATTAAATAACAAAATCTATTTAAAGTTATTAAATTCTAAATGCTGATATTAGATTACTTTAGAATTTAATAATTTTAAATAGACAACAAGATAAATATTAAATTAAATACAAAAGGAAAAATTTAATGGTTTAGAATCTACAAAAGTTGTAAAGACTATATTAATTTTTTTTATAATGAAACATTTTAAAATAATCTTTATGTTCATTATTTAGAATCATTATTTTCACTTGGGGTGTGAGACACATCCTAATCTCAGTAAAATATTGCCACTTGACATTTCACATTTTGAATAACATTTAAACAACACAACAAATAATGACAACTTATATTTTGCTACTACTACAGTAATAATGTCATCTTGCTGCTGTTTACCCAGTCTGGTATGTCATAAGAAAGGGTAGTAATGACCATACCAGGTCTAATCCGACTGTGATCATATTTGACACATCACTTATAAATGATAGAAATAGGCATGCTCTTATTACAGTACAAATGGAATAAAAAAACATATTTGTGGCCCATCTTGGATTGTAGAATTAATGGGATAAGACAATACAACCCAGATGATCTGCTGAGAGGGGATGCCTTCAGGAGGAATTTTCTATGGAAACTTGTCCGTGTTTAGGTGTTAGATAAGTGAAGAAAACCACATGGCCAACTTGTTAGTGAGGTGCAAATCCTTCCCCAGTTAACATTGTTCAGTAGTTTTGTCCACTTAAGCATTGATGAGCATGACCCACCTACCTATGACATACACAATTTGGCCCACTGATCAAAAAGTTTGGGCACCACATGATAGCAGATAGATGGGTAACCTCTGAAAAGAATTATATATGGTTTTAAAAATTAAGTTTTAATTGTGAAGATATCTTTGAACTTTAGTATATTTTATTTTTTATTTTGTGTGCCCCAATACAAGGCTTGATTTTTTTGAGTCGACATGAGATTAATAGCAAAACAAAATTGATTGTTTTTTTTTTACTCATCTAAAGTTTAGGTTTCATCTGGTGGTGATTTAAAAATTTATTTGTTATATCTTAATGAACACAGTCATTTCATATAATATATTCATATATTATATGAAATGACTGTGTTCATTATGAAATTTCATATATTCAATATTATAATTGGTACAGCATTAACTAAAAGTTAACGATATATTTTTTGGTTTCATTGGCACTTGATTACATATTTCGGAAGTTGCAAGCTCTTACACTTTTTATTCTATGAGATTAATGAAGAAAATAGTGCAAATTTGGTTCATTATTTACTTCTACAAAAAGTGCCCGTCTCAGTCACTTAAATTTCCAAAAATGATTTGCAAAATCTAAATGCCTTTTAAATTGGCATCTCCTTTCTACAGTGTTGCGTGTCTAATAAGTTATTTTTAAACAATTATAGTTTTCATCTTCATTGTACTGTGAGTGAGTACACAAAAATTTGAATTTTCCTTCATCTCTGAACTCTAAACTATTTACTAAATGAAATAGAATTAGAATTAAAGGTTAAAAAGCAAACCAGTTTTTCTTAGAGAGAAACCTTTTTTTATTACATCATATTTATCCCTAAGTGCATTTTGCCAGTACACTGGCCTCTTCAGTAGGGCTCCAAAATATACAATATAATTCAATTTGCCAATCACAATAACTATCCATTACAATCTCTTACTCCGTGTTTATAGTAAGTCAGAAATGAAGGAAAATTCAAATTTTCGTGTACTCACTCACAGTACAATTAAGTAAGATTAGAAAATTCTGACTGTCGTGTTAAATATTTTATGTTTATATAGTTTTCATATTTATATAATTTGATTTGGTTTTAATTATATTCTTTTATGAATTTATTGATGAAATTTTCATTGTTTGTTGAGAATATCTTTTAATTGTGATGGCAAATCTGTCCGAGAATGGGTGTAATAAATACAATTTTTGGGGTATTGTTTGCAAAATAAACATGTAGTAGATATGGGACGGCACACAAAAGGTAGTCTCAGTCCAGTTTGTATCTCTGGCACTGGCATGCTGCATGCAGTGAGCAAACTGCATCAGTTGCTTGATACAGAATATTGTGCACACGAAATATAGAAACTGGGGCGACATCGGTGTGCAATCACTGCAATCGATGTCGTTATGTTATGCCAAATATTGTCAAATACAATTTGATGCATGACACTCAAACAGATGTGGAAGACGATTACTTTTAACATTGTCTAAGATAACAATACTGGCAGTTGGCTTCCATGTTTATTACTGTATTATTGTCACTCCCCTAAGTTATGGACCAGAGCTACTTTTTTGTGTCCCGTATCATATACAAATAATAATCATGCAGAAAAGTGCATGTGCACGACTGAATTGAGTGATAGAATGGCAGAACAGATAGTGTGTGTGTCAAAAATAACTAGCCTGTATTGTTCCATTTCAATCAATTTTTATTTTTCAACGTATTATACAGCTTATATTTATACATTGGAAGAAGCTTTTTGCGCTTGTCTCGGCAGTTTGTTTTTCACGAAAGAGTTTTGTATATGAATATTGTTGCAAATTTTGTGTAGTTTATTACTTTAAATTAATAGCAATATACAGTATGTACAACGGAACAAGGTTATTTCCGAGAAAAATTATTTTTTGTGTCGATTTTGCAAGTTTCAAAACAAAACAAAAATTCTTTTTCAGTAAAACAAGAGTCCCGGGGAAAAAGGACAAGTTTACCAAGTTGAGAGTCATCTGGGGCAAAGTCACCCGACCCCACGGCAAGAGTGGAGTGGTGCGAGCCAAGTTCAAGAGGAATCTTCCGGCCAAGGCGATGGGAAGACGAATAAGAATCATGATGTATCCCTCTCGGATTTAAACAGGTTACTCTTGTATAAATAAAATCCTGGCGATAGTCATTCTTTTGTGATCTTATTTTTAACTACTCATTCTTATCTGACCGACCCAAACACAGTTTTTTAATCTTGTTAACTAAATTAAGACTGATAAGGAGAATCAAAATCAAATATCTTACACTTAGTGTCAAAAGACAGATTTATACTCTTACTTTCCCACAATAAATGTTTAAGAGATTAAGAAAAGGTTTTTCATTCATTCATATTGACCATATATGAAAAAGTTTCTCCCCCAAATTGTTTGCCATTATCATCGACACGATTCCAAATTTAATCCCCTCCAGATTGCAAACAGCAGCTTTGTCTTCCCGAATGCCAAGCTCGAATTAACGCTGCCATCAGAATATTAACATTAAATTTAATCTACATATTTATAGTTTGATATTTAGTTCGTAAAGAACAATGATCGCACGTTAACCCATTTTGGAAATTGATGATCATCTAAGTGAACCGTTAAAATAATTTCAATAAAGGACACGCAGTGGTGATAATTTGGTCATATGATACAATGAAAGAATTTTACAAATGGGATTTTTTGGATGTATTATAGAATAATTCTAGCAAAATCACTTATAGAGGGCAACCACAGTCTTATTCAAAAAACACTAGCTCCGATAAGCCAATTGACAAAAATTGAGTACATAGGCTATTCAAAGGATTTCACAAACAAAAATTTTAGTTCCCAAATTTTTCACTACGGGGTAAATGGCAGTGCAAGCAAAGAAGTGTGTGTAGCCATGTGGTTTGTGGCCGAGATTGGGCATAAAAATACAAGTAGCGGATGTCTTTTTTTTTCTCTAACTCTTTCTGCCCTGTGGGCACTAAGAGGGCCTCTTTAGAAGGCCCATTATGGGTTTGGCCAGGCCCACAATGGGGCGACCGGGTGGTGAGGGACGGGGCCCGACATATCCGGACGGACCACCCCCCGAAAAATTCCTGGGGATTTTTCGACCTGCTCGGATTCGATCCCGGGTCCCCCAGAGCGGTAGGCTGCCACCTTGACCGCTCGGCCAGGATGTCATCCTTAACTAGCTATGGTCATTTTGCCAAAGCCTGCAAGTTAATTTAGCCGGGGCCGTTTAAAGAACTTATTGTGATGCATTATTGGTAGGCTTGAAGGACCTTGCATCATTTTTAAATTCAAACTTAAATGATGGCAACACAACAACGTTCCCTGCATCACCAAGAATCGTATGTCTCCACGTGCTCACCTGCCGGTATGTCTCCATGCGAATAAGTTTTTTTTCATTATATTCGTTTTCAGCGCCATTTACCCTGTAGTGGGCAATTTTGGAACTAAAAATTTCGTTTCAAAATTTTTTTCGCGTCCTTTGAACAGCTTGTACACTAATTTTGGTGTCGATCGGCTTATTGATTGGAGTTAGTTCTTAAAATAAGACCTTAAGTATGATTACCTGGTATTGAATTGTATTCATAAATTAATGAGTATCGTGGTTGAGTCGAGGGGTTCGTTCTTTTATTCCTCCGCGAGCGGTATCCGTTTCAAAATTCATGAGGAACGCGTTCGTACGTTCCGGCCCGAGTGCGCGCCATCAGACTGCAAAAATGGCCACTCAGAAGTGTATGGAGGAAAGCAATATGGCGTCCTCTTTTTTTTTTTTATTAACTCTTTCCGCCCTGTGGGCACTAAGAGGGCCTCTTTTAGTAGGCCCATTATGGGTTCGGCCAGGCTCACAATGGGGCGACCGGGTGGTGAGGGACGGGGCCCGACATATCCGAACGGACCACCCCCCGAAAAATTCCTGGGGATTATTCGACCCGTTCGGATTCGATCCCGGGTCCCCCACAGCGGTTGGCTGCCACTTTGACCGCTCGGCCATCCGGCCGCTGACGTCCTCTATGCCTGGGATAGTTTCGTTTTGGGTCCATTATGCGGTTTTATGATTAAAAATTACAAGTTGTGAAAGTGCAAGTTAGTTCACACGGTGATGTGTCGTCTCGAGTTTTTTTTTTCGAACGGTAGCCAACATAATTTGTTTCGTGGCTACTTTGAATGCTCGGCAAGTTAACCCATTTTGTGGTTAAATTTTACAATTGGGACCGCCAAGCGGTTCCGTTCCCGGGAACACTGGGAGTTCGGTCGTGGGTTCGCGCCTCGCCAGGACGGGCTGGCCACGTGGAGTTTTCCGGATTTTCTGCAGTCTGTAACACCCGAATAGGGGCCAGTTACCCTTAAAAAGACCTCCCTCTAGGCAGATCGCCAAAGTGTTGCGCTGCCGTAACTTAATAAAACAAACAATTAGGGCTTCATTTAACTTTTGTCTAAAGACGCACATTTTAAAATTGTAGATCCCTACATTACGCTACTGTCGGTGGTACGGCGCCACCATATTTTTCTTTCACGTTAGGCCTCCTGATTAACATGAAGAGTAGTGTACTGTGTTTTATTCACTCGGTACTGGTGAGCGAATTGGAAATGAAGCATCTCTCTCTGAACGACAGTCGGATTTACTGCGCATCTGTACACGCACGCGTTTACGAAATACAGTATATTTGTAGATTGATTAACACAAGGGATAAGCTGATAAGCCTCCCGGAGACCACAATTACGGAACGATTCTACCCGCAACGCGGTCGATCGAGAGCTGGGAGATGATGTTCCATCCTTAATATCCGTGACGTGGTTCGGACCGGTTTGAATCTGGATCGTCTAGCCAACGCCAAACACGTGTATGTGCGCATTGTATGTTATTGAATACATACGTCCAAGTTCGGAAATGTTACAGATTCCAAAAACTTTTTTGATGGCTTTTTTCACCAGTGTTAAATCTACGATACTTCCTGGGAAATTCCCAGTGATGTATATAAGAAACACCTACAATGTACTATAATTACGTAATAATGCGTACAAACACTACAAAGTGCATCAATTTAAATGATTCCGGAAAAGACAGCGAACTGTTTATAACTGCGCTGTTTATTACAAGGCGAGTATTATCTCCATTTTGAGGAAAATTGAATGCGATATTATTTAATGGAATAAATCCAGTAATTTTTATCACTATTATTATTTAAACAACGCAACTCACACTATTTGAACCGTAAGAGAGGGGCGCTTTTGTAATAAGCCTTATCAAGGTTTATAGACCTTGGCCTTATCTTCCGCCAATAGGTGGCGCGATTACCGTTAGAGGGCGCTGTTTTAATAAACAGCGCCCTCTGATATGTTTAACAGATAATCTTCGTTTTGTATCAAATATATTGCATAAGGTAATTTAAGAATTGAATTTTGATAAATGACGTATGTTCTGGATGAAGGAAGACGTGGCAATATAATTGTAAGGGTGGAGCAATATATGAGATATTGGAAAATTGTGAGGCGATGTCCGAAGTAAATGGATACGACAAATTAATTATTAAAACAATAAATTCATTGACAACAAGTAGACCACGAAGTGGAAGAATATTTCTCAGTTATGATTTACACCGTTTTCATAACCAGGTATTGCTCTACTAAGTACGACAAACAATGACTAGAACTCCACCCGATTCGGATTATGATCCCGTTTGTCATTTTTGATGGACCAGGTCGAGAGCGGATGACGTCAAAGGGTGATGCCAAACGAAATTCACCATTAGTTATGCAGAAGGTGAGAGGTGTCTCGGACGCGACGGATGCTCTCGTCTCTATTATCGACTTACTTCTCTTCACCACGATACACAAAGACGTATTCTCGGGAAATATGCTTTTTCCCATTGTTCTGATGTTGGTGACGCTCGGCGCTAATGCCGAAGAAACTACTAAATCCCCAGAAATTCTTCCAGAAACGGAGAAGAGTGGCAACGAGTCGGAAGTTCGAGTCTTCCAGAATCTATTCAACAGCAATATGTTTAATCCCGGAAGCGTGAGTGGTATGGCAATTATGGGTCTGGCGGGGGTGCTGGCTCTGACTCAAGTGATACCGTTCCTCATGGCCGTTTTTGGCTTGGCTCTAAGGCCCGATATCCTGAATTTGAGAAGGTGAGAACTTTCCAGAATTAAATTCTGTAACCTTTTTTCTTTCGATTTTTATCCGTAACTTTCGCGTTGCAGGTCATTCGAGGATCTCGACTGGACCAGTGACTGGATCAAGAGATACGGAGCCGTTAATTCAGACACCGCACGAACGGAAAAGTTAGTGACGCGTTTTTTCGACCGTCTTGGTGTCACGAATTTGGAATGCAAGAAGCTGGTAGTGTGCGAGATGCAGAGACACCCGAGCACGAAATTCGGAGAGGTCGGAAGGGCCATGACCACGTTATTCGAGTGAGTTTCTCGTATATAATTTAAGTACCGATATGGTTAGAGCTTTGCATTAAAGAAAGTGTATTGTTTGTAGACATCCCTCGATAACCGACATGGATACTTTAACTTATAAACATTTTCACGAAGCGTGGAAGCATGGAAATAACCAGGAAGATTGTTCGCAGATTTATAATCGTTGCAGAGTGCCCAATAACACAACTAGGAAATAATAAGGAAAACGGGTATTGGGAAAGTAACTAGTCGTTATTTATTGTTAAACTATGAGTTATTGACAGCGAGATCGTACTTTTTGTATATTTTTTTGTGTCCATTAAACCTTATAAAATTAAAAAATGAAAGTCTTCACCACTTCTGATTCTGTTAATAAATTTAAAATGGCGGCGGCGAGGAGAGAATTAAATTGTCGTGTTTGTTTCTAATGAAGAAGAAGACCGATTTGGGGCATTGACCGTAGAGTTTCGAGCAATCTTGCTTGACCATTCCACTTCGTGCCGCTTCTCTGTACTGTAGAAACGTGTTCGGTGGTAAAACTATAGTCGATGATACTCCCATGTCTTTATCCATTCTAGAAATGAAAACGTTAATTAAAATTAATTGCCATTAAGCGCGTGAAAAACGGTAAATGACCTACCTCATCAATTGGACTATTCTGTCCATGGGGTCTCCTCTGAAAGTGTATTGATGCACTTCGCAAATGGCTCGAAGTCTGCACTCCGGTTCATTAATGCTGTATTCTCTGAATACTTGATTCAGGTTCTTCATCATGTCGAAAGTTTCTTCAATGGCAAATGTCCGCCGTCCCGGGAAATTATGCATCTCCTCTTTGTTGTCTCCGGGAGACACGGGCCTGAAGGGTGGAGCTCTCAAAGGGCGAAACATGGGCAGTAACACTAAACTTCCCAATCCCACCATGGCCAAGAGCGGCAAACCCATAGAACCCATGAGCATGAGATCTCTCATCATTTTCATTGTATTGGCAAACTGACGGATGGAGGATAACATAAGATCGTTGCGCTCCTTCACGTTTTTTGTATCGGCCCAAGTTAATCTCACGATCAACATAAATATTATGAATTTCTTCATTTTGATATTCGTATCTGAAATTAAGACATCAATTTACTCATTCTCGTGGTTCGGATGGTGCAAACTTTACGTCAATTTGACGTCATTTTTTAAGTCTGTTCGTCGTAAAACTAAAGAGATGACGTCCGATTGACGAAAACGTACACACGTGCTTATACTACAAAAATCAGTATTTAGGAAATATACCGAAAATAGCCTCATGTATTAGTTTGTATTGTCTATCTAACTCAACCAATCACCTTAACGGTTCGTTATGCACCAACTTCGTACCCTATAATAACAATACGTCATTAACAAGGTGGTGCATCTCACTGGAAACATTCGTGGGGTGCTGAAACTTATAACCTCGCGTTACGAGTTTATAACCCAGGTCTCGCGTTTTTTACACGTATTAGGTGGCGGTGATGGGCCTATTATACTTTACAACTTAGGAATACAAGTCCCCAATATTGGCTGCACCCCTCTACAGTCATTCCCGTGTGGTACAGTACGAGCAGCACCACCCTAGTTAGCTTTGGATCATAATTTCTCTATGATGAACCAGTTATTCTAGTTCGAGTGTATACGTAAACTACGAAAGGGTCATCCGGACACCTCGTACTACGCATTAAATTACTACATAAAAATCAATTATGCATAACGCATCGGAGATTCACTGCATAAATCGAATCTTAGATTCGAGAAGGGCGCTCTACCCATCAGTTTAAAGGGTACTCAGTTATGTAATTAAATAAAACGAAGCATCAAACTCGATTACCGTGGCCATATTTATCAGGTGTTTAAACTTAATTAATATTTAGGGGTACCTTTTTAAGGGTTTAATGAGGTTTAAATCCAATTTTCGAACAGAGGAACGAGGGTATTTATATAAATAGGGAAAGAAGATACTCACGAGATCCTTGAGAAATGCCGAGCAATGCTTAACCAGTCCAATGTCAAAGATAAATATGAGGTTCTTACACATTTCGGCGATATTTTTAGAAGAAAAAACGTTATGCACGGTTACTCAACTTCCAATTAAAATCCGGCGCACTAATTCGTTTGGCCCGACCTAAACGCACTTAATTCGTCCACAATTTAAGGAAGGACCCGACGTAATTAAGTCGGCCAATTAATTATATAAAAAGCTCGATTCGAATTAGTTAGTTAATTATTTTATTTTAAATATAATACAAAAAAAAATATAAATATCACACCCGTTAATAATAAATAAAATACATAGTATTTATGACGTCAAACACTGCAGCAAAATTGAGCAAATGTCGTATGTTTTTACGGATCCGTCGAATAAATAAATAAATAATGAGATACGAATGACATTTCTATTGCTCCTTATTCAGGGGGTAGTGCTCGTCACGTGACTTTGCCGCTGACACGGAGTCGCCGGAGCACCGAGAGTAAATAACCGAACACTCTTGGTGTGCCAATCCGTGTTGAGCCGCCTTTAAGAACTCTTTCAGGGTCGATTTGGTGCGGGAAGTGAACGTTGTTGCTCCGTCCAAGCGTGCCTCGGCCCTGTTAAAGTAAACAAAATCGGTTACTTCGAGTTCACCACACCCACCCTTACCCCCCGTTATAGCGTTCTCGTGCGGGTTACTTAAATATCCTTAAATCGGAAGGGTACTTAATTAGTTCTGTGCCGTCGTTACGACTATTATACTACACATACAATCGAGCAATAATTTAAATTAGGGAGGAATGACACGACATTTCGTACATCCGTAATGCTTAACCTCGGGCAACGAGTGAGTTCAGGTCATAAAAAAAAGACACGAAATATGTAACTTGAGTGTTTTTTTTAAGTTTGGCGTTGACTCACCTCAATATACGCAAGAACCTGTCCGCCATGTTTCCGATTTTGATGGAAGTGCCTCGACGATACATTTCGCAGATCAGCAATCTCTGGCAATCGGGGTTATCCATTTTGTACTTCTTGTATACGTTTTTAAGCTTGCTGAAGATCTTGGGAAGGTCCCAGGGTATAACTTCCGACGATCTCCTGAAGAAGAAGCTCCCCCCGGAAGTGGCGCTCCCGGCTGCGCTGGCGGCCCCACCCGCCGTACCGGCTGCCGCAATCGAACCGGAAGACGAGGAACCGGAAGCCAGGAGATTAGCTAAAGGCCTGCTACCCAGAGGCCTCCCTCCCAACGGTCTGTTTCCTAGACCTTGAAACAATCCTCCGGCTCCCCCTCCTCCTCCCCCCGGCCTGGGGAAGTTCTGGATGAACTGAGTCAATCTGGGGATGACGTTGCCCATAATCGACACGGGAAGACTTAATAATCCCAGGATGGACAGGATGGGTCTAAGACCCGCGGGTATGGGGAGGCCCGGTATCGTTCCCCTCCTGGGTGTTCTATCGGTTATCTCACGCTTGGATTCCGGATGACTTTCCACGGCAACGCTGAGCGATATCCAAAGGATCAGGGCGACGTGTTTCATTTTCAAGTTCATCTGTAGAAGAAACAAAAAAAAAATGTCTCAATCGAGGCCCTACTCGACCGGTGTGTCTCGGACTACCGGTTGAGAATCTTTACCATATAAAAATAACGAGTTTACTTTCCAACCGGTATACCGCGGTCGATCGGTTGAGAATTACCGCTTCAGTCCCTCCGGTAATACAGAAATCTTCGAAATAAATAAACGCGTACTCACCTCGTATCAAACGGAAGCATACGAAGTAACACTTCTATTGTGTGGAATATACGAGCATCCAGTCAGGTGTAGCATGTAGTGTGTTATAGAAGAGTATCGGACGGAGGTATATAATAAAAATGGCCACCTTCGAAGATCGGTTCCATTGATTGGTCGACGATGTGGACCGGAAGAAGAAGAAGAGATTTGAACTGGCCTTCCTTACCCGGACCTGTTTTTGTGGGTCAGTCAGCCAGGTTTCTGAAGGTCGCCGCGATTTTCAAGCATGACGCGTTGTTCTTCCTCCCCCCTCGATTTTCCCACCCCTCTGTCCATTTTTATCCGTTTCCGGGATTGCTTAAAGTGAAATCCTTGTTATTTTCGGTACGAAGATTTCAATTTGTGTCGATTCGCTTCGTACTCGCTCTTATAATTGAATTTTCTTCTGCCGAAACGACGTTGTTACGTCATAAAAAGTCGTAGAAAACGTACAGGGGGGTGCGTAACTAGTTAGAAATTCTTTTATAGTAAAACTAGTTATTGTAATTTAGACGTAACCTTACGGGTATGTGTTTAGTCAGGTGTAATTATTGAGTGTTAGAGCCAACACTTATCCCGAAAGCGGGATTTTAAATTGTTACGCGGATTTTTTTTTCTTTTCTTTACTATGAGAAGATGAACGTAAACACCTGGACACTACGTTTCTATTGTTTAACTTGGTTTCTTGCCCTTATTTTTAAATACTTTAATAAAATTAGCGTGTGCAGAGTTCGGTGTGTATTTTTTTGATTTTTTGATTTTACCTCCCTTGACAACATCCGTTTCCGGTTCGGATAATCGTTACGTCAGTCATTACGTAACGTTTAACACGTGACGATCGGGTTCTTCCTTACTCTTCGGGGGTATCGAGTTTTAATTCGCGTCTAAATTCGGTTTTACTAAACAGTGATGCGGAATTACTCAACCGGTAGCTCGCCAATTACGTCACAATAAGGGAGAGACGGAAATGTTTATAATTAAGTTTTATTATAATTTAGTAAGCGTAACGATGAAATTATCGTTTTATACAGTTAAATAAGCGCATCGATAAGAGCCAACAGGAGGGCCTACCGACCACCAATTTCGTCGATAGCTTGCCGAAGGATGTTAGTCCACTCCTGCAAACTTTCAAAGGACCTGGAGGATCGCCGTTCGGAGTAAGGAAAGAAGGATCTGGCTTCCATCAACAATGGTAACATCAGCATGGATAGAGCGACAACAGACATCATAATCCCCGCCGGAACTGCCATGAGAAGGTAATTCATGACGATCATCTGATGAGGATAAGGTAAAGACGGTAACACGGGGTAACCCCTTTCATCCTTACGTTCGTCCTCGTTTGACGCGTAACACGTGGAGCCAGCGAAACAAAGCAAGATCTGGAAATTAAGAGCCAAAGGATTAGGTAAGTAACGCGATCGGGAGCCAAGAAACGAGAAGACTTACCAGCGGAGATGCCAGCTTCATGTTTGATAGAGGATGGAACATAAAATGTTTATGCGGCTTTTATTATAGAAGGGTCAAGTTGTAACATCTATTGAATGTCATCGGAGCAGACAGAAGGAGTTAATCGACAGTAAATGGCTTTCGATGTGTTTCTCCGAATCATTGTCTGCGAAGAATAGGATACGAGAATAAAAAAACTCGGCGTTTCGCTCATTTAATACGCAGATCCTTTCTCCTTATTGTATATAAAAGACTTCCTTACTTATCGTAACACAGCATCTACGTGTTCTAGTATTTCGCTTCTCTATACAATATGCAAATTTTCTCGTGACTCTGCGCGTTGGCTGCTTAAATCATCGTTATGATCAATGGAAACCGAGTGTTCATTCGAATGTAACTGTTTACTATCACTTATACGCTGTGTACACTGTATACACATCAATTGTTCTAAATTATTTCCTTTATTTTTGGATAAAACTAGTAAGTTTTTGAGTTTTATCAGGTAAAATTATACTTGGATATTGTTATTTTCTATTTAATTTATAGACGACCGGCAGGTTAGGGCCTCGCGTTACCGATCTACAGCTCGGAGCCTCGCGTTTTTACACGTATTTGGTGGAGGGGAAGGGCACGTTACACGTTACAGTTTAGAATCGTTACAAGAATGCTTTCACTCGCTAAATTTTTATCGCTTCGCGACAAATTCGTGGCGATATTATCGCAAATCTCTTCTCGCTAAACGAAACCGCCTTAAATCTACAATTTCGAGTGTCTCGCTACCGATTTATTTTTCGCCATAGTTTTTCGCGATTTTTCTACGTTTCTAGAAATTCAATAGCCTAAAACCAGCGTAAAATCGCTTAAAAGTGGAGTTTAAATTCATTTTCGGCCACTCTACTGGAGAAAGTCGCTGGTACGTAACTAAAAACGTCACACTTTAACTCGATAAATGACTGATTTAATGAACCCTCTGGTACATTTTTAATGATAATAATAAAGTACCGCAAATGGTGCCAAAAACCTAGCGAACTTAAGGTAATATTTTCACGTCTTTTTATGTTTATACTGTAATTACTTGGCCATAAAAAATGGTTACGCTGGTGTCACGCGATAAACGACGTTTAACTTATTTTTTTTTACTCATTTAACTGTTTATTTTAAAAATAAAGTCAGGGTAGCGATGTTAGACAGTTTTCGAAGGATTGGATTGGTGGAGAACTCCAACGCAATGGGGCCCATCTGTTTAGGGGTGGGGAGGAAAGACCCCTAATTAGGTGTTAGACACGTGAAGAAACCCAACTACCTGTGTTCGTGATGGGCTAGATCTCGGAGGTCCTGGGCAAAATAAATTTTGAGGGGTTGCGAGTGGTAATATAGAGAATGGACGGGCGTATATCCACAACTGCTTTGACGTTTGACCTTTACGCGGGGGTCAAACGTCAAAGCCCTACCCAGGGGTAAGGGTGAAAATCGTCCCAAATTCGTTTTAGGGGTTTCCGGGTTAATCTTCCGTTAATCAACACGAAATAAATAGTTAGAAAGTAAAACAAGGCCGACATTTATTGAATTACACATACATTTAAATATACTATATTTAAGATTTTTCAAACTCGGCTATCGATTTTTCCAGAAGGTAAAGGAAGTCCGTCTGTTGGTCCGCATTTCTTTTCTTCTTTCCGGAAGTTGCCGAGTGTCCGATTCCGTTTCCGTTTCCGTTGCCGTTCATCATGTTCATACAAAGGACGGTCAAGAAGGGCATGGCGAACAAACCGGCTCCGATGGCCATCATCACCGGCATCAAGATGTAAGCGTCCAAGGGATCCGGAGGATAAGTTCGAACCACCTGGTCGTGGAATACAAATTCCCTGGCGTCAGGTTTGGCCGTTATTGCCGATATCATCAACATCAGACACGCCGTCGATATCTTGAACCAAAGCATCTGAAAGGTAATTTCTAGCCTTTTAATCTTACCAGTGTGCCTAAAAATTAATTAGTATACCACTTAACATTTTCTGCAAGTTATTTTCAATTTTTACGAGATTAAGATTACGATTTTTATAAAAACGGTTATGCAGTTTTTGTAGAGGTGCAGCGTGCAGATTTACATAGATGCAGCGATGCAATACAATACAATACAGGTGCCACATACACTACTATACAGGTTCGGCACACACTACTATAAAGGTGAGACATACACTACTATACAGGGGAGACATACACTACTATATAGGTGCGACATACACTACTATATAGGTGCGACATACACTACTATATAGGTGCGACATACACTACTATATAGGTGCGACATACACTACTATATAGGTGCGACATACACTACTATATAGGTGCGACATACAAATACAATACAGGTGCGGCATACACATACAACACAGTACATACGACATACAAATACAATACAGGTGTGGCATGCGATTTTTTGCCGTGTATGCAATATACAGTATTCCACAGGTGCAGAGATGTACTGTACGTTTTCTATAGGGGTAACAAAGGAATTCTTACACAGATGCACTAAAGAAAATTTTCTGTAAGAATAGCACGGAAGCATCAACCGAATTTTGGAGGAATCGTGATAAATTTGACGTAATATAAAGTGCGAACACCGAAACTTACCTGAAACCGTAATAATTGTTCGAGTAGGGCTTAAAGTCAGTTACACTTTTGTACCGGCGTCAAACTCCGAAACTGTTAATATATACTCTGTTTACGATCATTTACATAGATATTAATTGTTGCATAACTAAAAGCCGAAATTTGACGACAATAGGAAACTAAGTATCGGGGTTAATAGGCTTTTGAAGAAATTTATTCAAAGAAAATTTCGTATTTTTTGGTAAAATAATCGACGTCGACATTGGTTAGCGTGTTCGCTACTTAATAGTCTGGTCCAATAATTTAGTAAATAACATAATCTAGATCTTTTGTTCTCGAATAGGGCCGATGCCACAAACCGAACAATGTTGGTGTCGATGCGTGAAACGACCCTCGCCTTCCGATATTTATATGCAAGTATTTAAAAAGGTTTATTTATGATTAAGTCCTTCGAATCCTCCAAAAACATTACGAATTTCTTGAATAAATTTTCCAAGGGTTCCACTTTTTTGGGTAAGTCTTCTATAGGAGCCGCAATTTTAAGTGGGTAGGTACAATATTTTCTATAGGATCAACCCAGATTTCTGCATAGATGCTGCAACAAATCTTCTATAGGGACAGCAAACGATTTCTATATGGGTGCAGCAGCAATATTTCCTATAGTGACAGCACGCGATTTTGTATAGTTTCGAATCGTTTATAAAATTACAAAAATACGTTCACAAAATGAAAATAAATAAATATTTTATTAGTAAAAATAAATATTATACAACACGTAAAAGACTACAAATTACACAAATAATAGAAAAAAAAATTAATTAGTAACTCTTCTCTTGGGAGATTTTGCGCCCCAACGTCTTTGCATGGGAGGCATCACTTCTAACATGGCGGGTTCTGGGAACATCATGGACCTCTGCAACATCTGATTAGAAGTGAACCACTGATTCAAAACGGGTACAAAAATGGCGGTCATACCCATCATCACCGCTATAGGTAGAAGGAGAGAAAATGCGTTTGTCTGTCCTCCTACGGAGATAGGAAAGTTCCCACTTCCGGCGGTGGGTGCCACGGTAGGAAACTGGCGATCTTTAGTTGAATTTTCCGCCACGGAAACACAAATTAAAGATATTAAAGTAGAAACGAAGTATAGAGAAGTCATTTTAGCTAAAAATATTTTGAAAAAATACAAATTATCAAGTGTCGGGATAAGCGTTACTGTTAAGCGGGCACCTACCTCTTTGAAATTCCTGAAGATCTTTACGTGTGTTGGATGCTAGAAACTGCTTTTATATCGAAATATTCCCGGATAATTATAAAAAAAAATACAGGACTTGGATGACGTGACAATTGACGCGAGTGTTTAGTTGACCCGTTAAATTGATCAAACTCAATTGTCACATTGTTAGGGAAATTCCATGGATGCTACCTTTCTAGAACGTATCTCCGGGTTGAAATCGTAAGGAAAATTATTGATTTCTTTTCAGCTTTTTAAAATAATTTTATGTGTAAAAATTCTGCTTTTATTTACAAATATTTTAATGTTTCGCCACTTTATATTTTATCCGGCAACGTTCAAACACGTCAACACGCTGCACTGTTTACTAAGTGTTGCCAGCTATAAACTAAAATCAATTGAACTGAATATTAATTCCCAAATTAAAGTTGTTTTTTTTTAAATAAACGGCTAATTTTTATAGGAACAATGAAAGTCTAAGCGGTGTTGTTCCGGTAAATCGAATGCTCGAATGAACTTTACAAAGTCACTTACTGTATAAACGTTGGTTCATTAAGTGACAACGAACTAAGAAACTCGAGCTAAACAATTGAACTCTATTTCATAAAACGGTTATTTGATGTGCCCAATATTAATTTATAAACGGCTCGAGTACTAGACGAACCTGTAATAGCGTCCATCTTTTAACAACGATCACTCTAAACCACGACTATTTTTTACGGGGTTTTTTGAAGAAAAATGCATAAGGAATAACCTCCGAAAAACGACCATTTTTTACGTTCTCGTCGGTGGCCGTTGTTTGAAGGTTTATTTTAAACTATTTTCTCCCTATGGGCACTAAGAGGGCCTTTTTTAGCAAGCCCATTATGGATTCGGCCAGGCCGGGTGGTGAGGGACCAGGGTCGACATATCCGTGTAAATTTGATCCCGGTTCCCCCGGACCCTTTTACTGGAAGACTGTCAATATGCCACCTGGCCACTCCGTCAAACGTCCTATTATCTCGATACTTCAGTTTAATTAATTTATCGCCCGCACTGATGTAAATTGAAGTAAATAAAGATAAATTTTTACGGCATTGTTTTTACGGAGGACGAATCCAGAAAACTCCATCTTGCGTAATTTATAGACGAGTTTTGTGGAATTGTTTCGACGTCAATTCACAAATTTAATTGTAAATACATTGTAAAGTTTATGTTAGAGAAATTGATTCGTGAAATGTTTTACTTGAATCCCGATTACGGAACCGTAACGCGATTCGTTCACGTTAGAATAATCCCGCACAAAGTTACGATTTATTTTATTACGAAGAAACGGATAAATAAGTAAATTCCTTACATGCCAACTACAATTGATTATCACTGGTACAGTAACAAAATGAAATCGGCGCAGACACTCCATTGTAACAGTGTCGGGTAGTCACGGACGAGTTACTTCGAGAATCGCTCTTCTCTTTCGTTGATTGATCGATCGATCTCTGCGTTCAATTAATATTTCGTTTTTCATTCGGATTCGAAATAACTCGACCCTGTTTCGTTACGGAACTGCGTTGTGGGTTACGTAACTGCCCCTGTTACGTTTTGTATATTTATTTCCGAAAATAACAATGAGATAAGAAAGATTCGATTCCTACTCTCCGCAGCGGTAGGGGTCATCTTAATTGTACATCTAAAAATGCTATTTTTTTAACCTGTTGGAGCATTATCGTACGGAAAATTGGGCAATTGCCCAGCAACAATGAACCTCAAACTGACCTTTTATAAGAAAATATTTTCCTCCTAAAATTCCCCCGAAAGGAAATGACTGTATGTGGAGCCCTCTAATTCAAATTTTCCTGGCACCCACTGATTTCCCCGTTTCGAGGGATCCTGGATCGTAACTTGTGTGTAATTCTGGCCCCGGAACTTAATTATCGCCACATTATATATTGATATATATATATATACATAATATATTTCACATTATATCGAAGTACTAGATACATACATATGCACCAATGCATAATTGAGTTCCGGTGTTTGTGTCAGAATTTGTTACGCAAAAGTTCATTTCTAACACGCGCGCGTATGCAAATTAACTCATTAGAAATTTATTAATCGTATAAATCGGATACGGTTTATAATTTTAATTGTTTTTTTTTATTTATTTAACTTAAATTTTATATTCTTTTTGTAACTTTTGGTATCAACCTGATGCTATAGGTTAAAAAAAAAATGACTGTATGAATCCTTACTCCGGTGATCGACAGCCGAGTCGCTATTTTGACCATGTTGGCCCATCGATTACGGATTAATTTGGCCAAAATTTGAAGTCGCACAAAGTTTTTTTAATCAAGATATTAAATTGATCCGGTGTAGTACGTGTATTACAGTAATGTCGTGTACTATAGTAAAGTACTGTACATCTTCTTACTTCTTAAATGGAGCAATCCATCTTTCCTAACAGTTCGTCAGGAGATTGGTACTCCAACTTTATTCAATAACCTTGCTTCGCATCTTGCTTTGCAAGGGTTTAAATACATTCATGCGGACGTAGCCGCTATATTATTATCCCAAAACTTTTTCAATAGTTGATAGTCACAAACTTTTAGTTGATGGTCACAAAATAGTTGATAGTCACAAACTTTTTCAATAGTTGACAGGATTATGTTAGATAAGGCACCTATGTGGTGCAGGTGGTTTTGATGATTTAATTTACTTAAGTGAGCAGTGCAGAGTATATCACTATAGTCTAAAGTCTGCTATGAAATATATTAGCACCGTCTCATACTATTGATGTTGAAGAGGTGAACAATTTGGCTTTTATGTCGTTCAAATGATTTAGTTATGTACATTTGCGGAAAGTATCCTAGGCAATTTGAATTAGTGTAGAAATCGCCTGTGTTACGGTAGAGAGGTGAAAGTCCTATTGCAGATATTATGTATTTCACCGAACTTTTGGACCTATTTTATATATAGAGTTCAGCAATCCCAAGGAAAGCACTGAGAATTAACTTATAAAGAGGATGGAAGTGAAATGGAATGTTCTAAACTCAGCATTGAATGTGAACACTAAAGACCTGTTACCAATTTGTACTACCCTAACTGCTACAACAGAAACATTCACAGGCTGTATTCATCTCTTAGGAAGAGCTAGTTTTTATCGAGATAATTTCGATTATAGAGGTTTCCCAGCATAAATTAGCTAACTGTTATTTACTTATGTGAATATTTTTTTTTCTATATTCTTTTCTATATTCTATTTTTATAGCTTATTTTAATAAATTCATTAAAATGATGGTAGATATGCTCATTATTGATCAAGATTCGTTTTCGTACTGGCCATTGATATCCTTCTTTATTGCATATCAGCATTAGATTATGTCTTGGTAATTCATATCTGATACAGTCCATTAGTATGTGTGTTGGGGTTTCCTCAGTTCCGCAGTTTTCGCAAAGACCGTCACTCCCATGATTAAATCTTCTGTGGTAGTCTGCAAAATCTCCGTGTCCTGTCAGAAATCTTGTATTTTTATGGTGTATAATAAAGTAACTATTCGTAACTCTTTGGTTTATATCCGGTAGATATTCAAATAGTTCTCTGCCTGTTCTTGACTCTTCCCATCTTCTTTGCCAAATGATTAAATATTTATTTTTTATTTCTCTTTTTATATATTGCTCTGACAGCTTACTGTATATTTCCTTTAGTGTTAAATCACTGGCCTCCTTTGCCAAGTTATCCGCCTTCTCATTGCCAATGTTTCCCATATGGGCTTTAACCCAACTAAGTTGTATCTTATTTATTTCAATTATTATGTTTTGTCTAATACTGTTTATAAGTTCATGTGTATTGTTTGGGTCATTAAGTGCCTTTAGTATTGATTCACTATCCGTGCATACTAGTATTTGTAGATTCTTCTTGTTTGTATTGATCCACTTTATTGCCTGGTGGATTGCAACCAACTCTGCTTGGTAATTATTACATCTGTTATCTAGTTTAAATTTTTTGTGATATTGCTCACGTGTTCTTGTAAAGTACAGTATATTATTGTGATGAATATACGGACGAACCGCTATTTTTCAGGAACCTTTCTTTTTGACATGCGTGCAAAAATAACCTGCAAATAACGGTTATTCTTCTGCTTCAGTCAGTGGCTGTTGTTTAGAAGTTAGGTTGTATTAAATGTAACACATAGTAAATCATATTAGATACAAAGTGTAGAAGTTAATTTAAAGAGAGACAATCGAGTAATGGCGTCAGGAAGACCATTACCAGAAGCGAGCAAAGATTGTAGTGTTTAAATTTTCAAGGCGGAGTCTAGTTAAGTAAACCGCGTGTGACATCACGCTAACGACACACAGGTCAAGTAGAACACCTTCCGAGGTCAGGCTTTTGAGAGTTTCGCGGGACTTCAACTGTTACAAATGAGTTTGGCGTTTCGTAAGGATGGTTCCTCTCTCCCTTAATACCTTCGTTTCGTTAAATTTTTCGTTTTTTTTTTTTTTAATACAAATATGTTTTAAGTTACGAAAATTAAAACGGAGTTTAATTGTAAATGATTTTTAATAAATTTATTAATAATATAAAAATGTGCGGAAGGGTGCGTTTATCTAAAAAACAAAAAAAAAAAAAAATTATTTCAGGGGGCGTTAATAGTGAAAACGAACAGACGAACTTTGATATCATCTTCACACGTCGAACGTACAGCGCCCTCTGTTAAATATATATTTAACTATTTTTTAAATTTGAATATTTTCCGAAATTATACACAATAAAATTCAAAAAAAATTCTTACTTATTTTTTATTTGTTATTTCTTTTGTATCATATTCAATTTCTGAAAAACCCTTACAGAATAATCGATATCGGAAAAATTCTCACGTGTCGGGAAGACAAAAGCCATTTTAGAAAGAATTTTAAAAATGTTTTAAATATCGTGTTGTAGAGTTGACTAAATCGTTTGTTAGAGCCATTTCCTAGTTATTTACTTGGCATCACGCGCTATTTTTTTTTTTTTTTTTTTTTTTTTTTTTTTTATTAAACGTTGAAACTTAATGATTTATAACATGAATCGCAAAGCATAAACTTCAAAAAAAATTTTTAAATATATTTATTATTAACTTAATTAAACTACTGTACGGTGTTAAAAAATCTTAATTCATTTCTCGTCGTTTTAAATTCCTTTTATAATTCATCAACACTCGCAGCAATTTGTCGATGTCCCTTTCTTTAAGACCCCTCTTGGTTCTGTGACGAAATGCGCCCTTACTTGCCAAATATGGCATGATGAGAAGCGAGGGTATTACCACTTTCCTCCAATTAGATAGAACGTTTTTAATGACGTCACGGGCGTGATATAACGTAACTAAGCCTTTGGGATCCAGAAAAAGCTGAACTAGAAAATCCAAGCCGGAAGTCTTGGATGACAACGCTGGTGTTATACTGTAAATGCAGATTAAACACAGCAGGATCTTATTATTCATTCTGTAAATACAAAAATGATGGGTTTTATAATTAATTCTAGCATTAGACTATATTCTAATTGGTTCTAGAATGAACTCCGAGAGATCGCTAAACTGAATTCTAGAGCCGATCTCGTGTCTAAATTCGCTTTTTGAATAAAATTTATCTTCTCTCGTCTTATTCTAGAGTAGATTTTTATATCCAGGCCTTGTTTTTTTTTTAAATTCTGTTCTAGAATTTTAATTTATATTCAAACCCCGGTACAGACTAGAAATGACGATGTAAACTGAATTCTAGAATACAGTTTACATCCGGACACGGTTCTAGAGTCGAATATATGTTCTAATTCGTGTATAAAATAGAAATCATGCTATAAAATCAATTCTAGAATTCATTTTACGTCCAGGCACGGTTCTAGAATCGAATTCTAGCGTTGCGTTTAACTGTATTCTAGAATAAAATTTACATTCTTACTATATTCTAGAGTAGATTTTTATGCTTAAATATCTCGGTTTTAAAATTGAATTTTTTATGTTTTAAACTTTGTTATAGAACGAAATTTATGCTTTAATTTCAGTTCTAGAATACGAATGGTGAGAATTGCATTTCTATTCTACAGCCGAAATCTATGTTGTTTAAAGAACGGTTAGTGTTTAAAACTTACGTTTAAATCTAGTTGTTATGTTCTAAAATCGTTTCTAGAATAGTTTTCGTGTTGTCTAGAAATTGTTTGAAAACTGTCTGGTAAACTCGACAATGGTACAGGTTCTCAGAGGTTAAAAGTGTAATGGGTCTTGCATGGATGAACAAAGAGTGGATCACGAACGTTGAATGCGAGATGATAATTGGTATTTTGGAAATTCATTTTATATTTGACCTTAGTTTTTCTGTGTGGACCGTGTCAAAAACGACAAAATTTAGTCTGAAAATCACAATTGACAATGTAAATATCGGGAAAATAAATTGAAAAACTGCGAAATAACTAACACTAAACTGTAGAACACGTAAGACACTTCTACCCAAATACGTGCAAATTTGGCTCTGTTTATAGTGTTCTTATGGACCATTCAAGTATTACGTAGTCGTTTTATGACGTAAGATTGCACCCATCCTCTATTTTTTTCCCAAGTTATCACAGTATTGTCTGAAAATAAGCCCGTGTACTTGATTTTAACCTCTGGCTCCGTGACATAATTAAGGGGATTACTACGACTTCTTAAGACCGGAAGAAGGGGGATTAAATTCGTCTGATGTGACGTAAAGAGAGAGACGAGTATATAAAAAAAAATCGCGTAATTTAAGTCGAAAATATTCAGACGAAATATATAAATTCGGGTAAAGAGAAGAAGACAGTCGACAGACTTACCTGATATTTGCCACTGACCTTGACAGACGAAATACTATGCACCGGCGGGTAAAGTCCTATCTTTATCTATGCCACTGACCTAGTTGTTATGCCCATTGCATCTCGAATATGGTCAAGAAGAGAAACTCGCTAACCTTATTTATTTTTTTTCCTCCGGAGACAATCCTGAGAGTTAATTGCAATTAACGTTTCTTCACTTAGGAGAAACATCGTTCGGTTTCTTTTTCTTCCAATTAAAACCATTCATGCTTCTATTCATTTTAATTATAATTTACGAATTACTTGAAGTGTGTAAAAATTCATTCGGGACATTTGTGAAAATTACTTTATTTAAATCTAAATTTTAATTACACTTTGTTAATCTACATTTTTAATTAAAATTACAGTTTAATAATAATAATTTTTAAAAAATTCTAATTAAACGAGTTGCATCTTTTTATCCCGTTTTTTGGGGGGTGGATTTTAATTCGAATTCCTGAAAAAATAAATAAAATGTCGTCAGTGGAACCATCTTTTAAATTCCCACTTAGTGGCAGAGCTGGATTTAAATACGTTGGGCCTTAAGCTAGACAAGAGGCCCTACATTTGATGTCAAATATATATATTGAACTTTTTTTGAGATTGGAGCGAGGCCCTTCGTGGTGGTAAGCTGTTTGTAAATCCAGCCCCGCTTAGTGGGTCTTTCTATCAAATCTTACACGTCTTTGTAGTAAAATAATTATAATATTTACAATTTTTAATTCTTTAATGATAAATTTATCGTACGATCGTAAAATTTTTATACAAAACTACTTGTGTAGACACGTGCCGTAACAATAATATGGCCCTTTGCAGACCTTTAATGCCAAGTGCCGTATCATTGTCACGAAGTATGGTATGTATATAGGAGCCCCTATAAAGTACTTACGCAGGTACCCCTAGTTTCAAAAGGGAACTGAATAAAGCGCGCTGATAATAGGGTACCATAGAGGGCAATATATAAAAAAAATTTTTTTTACTTACTTTAGTTCTTGTCGTAGGCTTCTATGGCCTTCTCAAATTTGATAAGTAATTGTCGAATACTCCCTTCCAGATCCCTCTTATTCTTCCCACTAGCCGCAGCGGTAATCGAAGAGGCACCCAATCCGGCATTCAACATGCCTGTCAAGTAAGTGGGCACCATAGTAAAGAGGGGTGCCAGAAAAGATCCCAGGCCTATCAGAACCAAAACGGGAATAGAAGCCAAGAGTATGACGGAAACCAAATCCACGTAACCCAAACCGGGGACGAATTTCATGTGACGTTGATCGGATTCTTGAATATGGTAATCCTCACTCGCCAATCCCGGTGAAAGGATCAAGCACAGGTTCAAGATCAGGTATCTGAAACTACGGGTTTCGTCAATTATATGGGCATAGGGATATTTAGGTGTTTATGTACCGAAAATGGAGAACACTTACTTATATCTCGCCATCTTTATTAGTGTTTGAAAATAATGTGGGTGGGTGTTTTATATTCGATTGGTAGGGTGGAGTGATCGATTGCTATGGTCCGTATCGATACAGGGAGAGTAATTTGACCTTTGTGTTGTATGTAACGAAACGATAAACGTATCTCTTCTCATAAAATATTCTTGTACCTTTCACGCTTCTAGAAAAACATGTGCTCTAGTACTAAAATTTTTTCTAGTGTAAGATATAGCGTGGAATTCGATGAAAGAGCGTTGTCCTCTGTTATTAATTTTCAACAGTCTATTGAATGAGGAAACAATAGGGATCGTATACAGACATTACTATTTTACTCCTCTAGACGGGGAAGTTAGGCCTATATTCTTTCCCGAACTCGCTACGCGGGTGATTTTTCTCGAATCTTAGCTTAATAACAACACACGATTTATAGAAAATGCCTTTATTTTCTTCCACATCAGAAAGGATAATCCCATCCCATTCAAAAATACACATAGACTTACTTTTGTGGAATACAAGTTACAATAATTTACGTGTTGTACGTTACTGACAGACGTTATTTACAGAGAAATTAGAGAGATGGCACTTAAGAATTCCGGAATCTTTAACTAGAATCAAACGTTTAACGTGGATTCGTACGCATCCATAGATTGCTCCAAGTGCTCCAACATCTCTAGAATGACGCTTCTCTTACTTCTATGCGAGGAGGACGTTCCAGAATTCTGCATGTATAACAGGGTGTTGGAAACGATGTTAGAATTCATGGTGGTGACTATGGAGTAGAGAATGACGGGAATCATCATCGATACGATCATCAGCAGGTCCTCGTATTCGCCAAATTCGGGTAGGAAGAGGCGAGCCCCCACTTCTGACGTTCGATTCGAAGCTTCGACGTCGTTCCATAACAGAAAAAAATGAATGAAAACCGAAAGAAGGGTCATCTGTTTTCTGAAAGATTTCAATTAAATTAAAAGGGATCGATCACCAGAAAAGTCACAATAGAAATGCTAACCTTTAGAAGTGTGTGGGAAGTGTCGTTCGTTCCAAGAGATGCTCGGTTTTTGGGAAAATGGTGTGTGACGAAAGTGCCACCGACAAACACACGTCACAGTTCAGGGAAGAGGAACGAACGACAAGAAATTAAATGAGAAGAAACTGTAATTAATCCTTTAAACATTTCAGAGATTCTCTTCCGGATTATCTCTGCAACAATAACTTACCTAGGGCTGGACTTAAACTCGTCGTGTCTCTAAGTTGTAACACGTAACGGACCCTTCCGCTCCCTTACACGTAAAAATCTAACCCGAGGTTTTAAGCTGCCCTGGTATTATAATTTCCCAACTTTTAATTATAAAAAAAAACTTATTAAATTGCCTAGAAAATCACTTTATAACCTTTCGTTAACGACGAATTAAGTTGGTAAGGTCAATTCGGTGACAGCGACAGCTTAAAAATACTCAAAAAAACATAAATAAAAATATGTATAATTTATTATACTGTAAATATGTCTATACATGCGTCTTTATACAGTACTGTGTACTTTAATTTATATTTTATTTACAGAATATTCGGGAGGTGAATTCGTTGTATCGTAATCGGAAAGGGCATCCACGTAGAGTTTCCTGTAAATAATTAATCCGATTATTAAATAATTTCATTGGATGTAAAGCTATTGTAAATTACAATACATTGCAAACAAATCTTGACTAAGATCAAGTTATGTATTAATGTAAATTTAACTCGACTTTACTTACACATTGGCCTTTATGAAGGATTATAATCTATATATTGATCCTTACGAACGATTATTAACCAAACAAATTTAATATTTGCAAACACAGCTATCCGATACGATAAAATACCACACGCGAATGGTATTTAGGTCTTATCCTGCCGTTAGTATCGAGCTAAAAAGCCTAATTTAGCCATTGATAAGGCTACGAATTACTTCAAATTACACAGGTATAAAAGAATCTTCGCCTTACCTGGTCTATAAATTATCGAACCTCTCCATGGCCATGTGAAACGTTCTCAAGAAGTTATTCAATAGGAAATGAAATTTGCCACATCCCGAGGGCTGAACGAGTCCGATGTTGGTCATCATTTTGCATATCTGATTGGGAAGCTCTCCGACGAATCTACCCAAACCCAAGGTCATGATCATGGGAAAGAAGATGGCACCCAAGGCAGTCAACACGGCGGTACCTAATCTGAAACTGGCAACTTCGGTGCCCTGTTCGTTATTTTCGGCGGAGCAAAGAGTCAACAGCAGAAAAATCGACACGGCGCACCACCTCATCTTCTATCGATGGAGGAGGCAACCTTAACACGACCGTCGACGAGTTGTTAAAGGTGTTTACGTCCCCCCAAACTACATTTTATATAAGTATACTCCCGGAACAAGAACTCGGACTACCCCCGGGGGGTTCTATGTGACTGGGTTTCTACCAGTTGGATTCTTCGAATTGTCGATGGGTGATGAAAGCACCAGAGGCTGCCACCCCATCTACCAAACTGCCCCCTGATAGATAAACCGATGAACTTTGTGGGCACGGGTGTAATTTAAGAGCCCTTTAATCGTATTTTTCCTGGTGGTTTTCCTAGAATTAAAGGAATAACATCTTAACCTGCATTGCTTTGGGTTACGCCTCATTTTTTCTTTTTTCTGGTTCCCCGAGGAGGGATGCCACGATTAATTTAACCGATAAAAGCGGTCGCCATTGGTTAACAGGTTCGAGTTAACGAGGAAAAGCTTTTTCTTCTTAAAAAATTAAATTATCTTATTTATAAACAATTCCAACTGGTTTTAAAGTGGTTTGATTAGTTTTATGCCGTGTCGGATACGAACCGCATACTGATGAACGTTACACAAGTTTACGTTAATTCTGTTTAATACCAGTAGAAATTTAAATACGTGTTTTACATTATTGAAACTTTATTATCGATAAATTAAAATAATACAATAAAATATATCGGTAGTTCTCAACTGGTAGTACGGACACCATTAGGGGGTGCCCAGAAGGATCGCCGGGTAAACTCGGGGATAGGCGAGTAAAAAAAGGTTGAAATGTTGTTATATTTAAAACTTTTGGCTGTTTTCTCGGACTAGAAAGTTGCAAGACACTTCTTTTCTTCTAAAAACTTGGTTTTCTGACGCTCTAAACGGGAAAAAATACAATTAACATGGCTTCAATTACGTAAATAATGGGTATCTAGCACTCAAAAAAGAACTTACCTCTACTGATTAGAAAATCGGTCCATGGCTAGGTGTAAATTTCTCATTAAATGATCCAAGAGGTATCGATTATCTCTCGTACATCCCATAGTGTTGGGTATACCCAAGGTATTAAAAAGCGAACAGAACATTTTGGGTACGGATGTAGCGTAACGGCCGAGTCCCATAATAAAAACAATGGGCATAACGAGTGCGCCCATGAAACTCAACAAGTTTAAACCCATTCTAGAGGTGGCCATTTCGGTGTCTGTATTATCATCTCTGGCGGCACAATGGGTTGTTAGTAAGATGCTTACGATCATCATCCGGATCATCCTTTGTAATTTTTGAGTACCGCTCATCATCATCCTTACGCGCTTTTGAAGTTTTTGTAAATCTTGCTAACATTATATATAGCCTACCCGGAACTGGGTTGACCTCCCGAAGGCTCACCTCCATTTTATTAATTCGAAATCGACCCCCTTTAATTGTGCTGCCGTACACAAAAGTGTACAAGTGAAGTAGCGTGGTCGAGCCCGGCGGTACCCGTCCGAGTGGCGAAATTTGGTGGGATAATTCGAATTTATCTTCTATATTCTTCTTAGAATTTTCAGGAACCAGCTTTAAAAAAACCTGATATTTGGGTAACGCTTCGATTTCCACCCCTCTTCGAGGTCATTTGTTAAAGGTCAGTACGAATTTCTCTATCGTCTTCGAAGATGAAGTGATTTTTAAACACAATTAATTAATTTTTATACAGATTTAATGCACTTTCATGTAATTATAGAGTTATCAAATACATTATTTATTTATTCTAGAATTTGGTACGAGTCTCTTAACTGGTAATTCAGGAAATCAACTTAATGCCTCCAATTAATTAAAGAAAAAAAATTTAAATATCTATCGTTTGTTTTAATTGGTTACGAAGTAAGTGTAAACGACGCCGATTCGTCGGGCGATCGTCGCGCCCTCGAAGATTCTTCAATTAACTTTATTGTCGCGTGACTGGTGGAAGAAATGACGTAAAAATACGGTTAGCCATTTTGTTTTTTAAGCAAGTTTTCTTGGAGAATTTTAAGAAGAATTTTGAAAAAGTATTCTTAACTAGCAGCATCCTCGGTGCTGAGGTAAGGAGGTCCGGACCTCCCGTCGAGAGCGACCCGAGGCGCGGGAGGGTTCCTTAATTTTTAGTCAAAAAGTGACGTTTTATCACCCGAATCTCTTCCTAGATCCGGTCCACACACTAGAATCTCGTGTTATTTCTTTAGTTTCCTTCTACTATTGTCACTGGTTACCATTGCTTGCAGGCATTATCCCAGAGTGGAGTAGTTCGGTTCGTATTCCACTTAACACTAAACGTATTATTATTGTCTGTGTGCGAAAACCTCTAGACCAGGTCCGTAGCTTGGGGGGGGGTCGAGATGATACGCAGACAATTTCTACCCACCCGAGTCCATTGTTTCGAATGACTCGATTCTGTTCCATTATCGATATATTTAAGAGCGAGATTCGAATACGGTTCCTTTACGCAATAGGCCGAATTTTACCACCGTTTTCGATTCTGCTCCTGTAACGAATGGCATTGTGTTATGTCAAACGTTAAATCGAATCATCCGATCGAGAAAACTTCGATTTAACGTGGAGGACTTGGAAATAAAGTGGGGGAAAAAACTTAAGCAATTTAAAAAAATAAATAAATAAATTTGAGAAAGGGTTTTAAAGGACGAAAGTTATTTCTCAAGGTCGCAAGGTTACGAGTCGCGCGTATTTTGATTTTCACGTGAGGTCCATTTTTCCGGTAGAAGTGGGTGTGTGACGTTTAAGCGCGCGATAGAAAGGCACGTCGGATGAGCGTACTAAATCTCTTTTCGTGTTATTCGGTGGAATTTTCGATGGCTATACACAAAAAAGGTAAGAAGCCTTATACCGATAGCTAAAATTAGATATTGTATAAGTTTCGGGCACAGCGTTGTGGATAATAAATTCAACGATTACGTTTTTGCTGTTTTTTCGCTTTCTTCTGCTTTTTTACAGCTTAATTAACCATGCCCTTTTTTAAAATAGAAATCCCCGAAATATAATCTCTTATCGCAAAATATCGATCGCGAGACTGCTTGAGTCGCGATGGAATAATGCCCTCTCGTTAAGATAAACAACCATTTCCTGGAAGTAGCTTCTACGTAAAGTGGCAACAACCTCTCGCTCCTGACTCATTATCCTCTCGCTCTTTCTTGATTCATGATCCTCTCGCTCACAGATCATCGTCATCTCGCTCCTGACTCATTATCCTCTCGCTCTTGATTCGTGATCCTCTTGCTCTTTATTCGTGATCCTCTCGCTCACAGATCATCTTCATCTCGCTCCTGACTCATTATCCTCTCGCTCTTGATTCGTGATCCTCTTGCTCTTTATTCGTGATCCTCTCGCTCACAGATCATCTTCATCTCGCTCCTGACTCATTATCCTCTCGCTCTTGATTCGTGATCCTCTCGCTCACAGATCATCTTCATCTCGCTCCTGACTCATTATCCTCTCGCTCTTGATTCGTGATCCTCTTGCTCTTTATTCGTGATCCTCTCGCTCACAGATCATCGTCATCTCGCTCCTGACTCATTATCCTCTCGCTCTTGATTCGTGATCCTCTTGCTCTTTATTCGTGATCCTCTCGCTCACAGATCATCTTCATCTCGCTCCTGACTCATTATCCTCTCGCTCTTGATTCGTGATCCTCTTGCTCTTTATTCGTGATCCTCTCGCTCACAGATCATCTTCATCTCGCTCCTGACTCATTATCCTCTCGCTCTTGATTCGTGATCCTCTTGCTCTTTATTCGTGATCCTCTCGCTCACAGATCATCTTCATCTCGCTCCTGCATCTTGCATTCGTGATCCTCTTGCTCTTTATTCGTGATCCTCTCGCTCACAGATCATCTTCATCTCGCTCCTGACTCATTATCCTCTCGCTCTTGATTCGTGATCCTCTTGCTCTTTATTCGTGATCCTCTCGCTCACAGATCATCTTCATCTCGCTCCTGACTCATTATCCTCTCGCTCTTGATTCGTGATCCTCTCGCTCACAGATCATCTTCATCTCGCTCCTGACTCATTATCCTCTCGCTCTTGATTCGTGATCCTCTTGCTCTTTATTCGTGATCCTCTCGCTCACAGATCATCTTCATCTCGCTCCTGACTCATTATCCTCTCGCTCTTGATTCGTGATCCTCTTGCTCTTTATTCGTGATCCTCTCGCTCACAGATCATCTTCATCTCGCTCCTGACTCATTATCCTCTCGCTCTTGATTCGTGATCCTCTCGCTCACAGATCATCTTCATCTCGCTCCTGACTCATTATCCTCTCGCTCTTGATTCGTGATCCTCTTGCTCTTTATTCGTGATCCTCTCGCTCACAGATCATCGTCATCTCGCTCCTGACTCATTATCCTCTCGCTCTTGATTCGTGATCCTCTTGCTCTTTATTCGTGATCCTCTCGCTCACAGATCATCTTCATCTCGCTCCTGACTCATTATCCTCTCGCTCTTGATTCGTGATCCTCTTGCTCTTTATTCGTGATCCTCTCGCTCACAGATCATCTTCATCTCGCTCCTGACTCATTATCCTCTCGCTCTTGATTCGTGATCCTCTTGCTCTTTATTCGTGATCCTCTCGCTCACAGATCATCTTCATCTCGCTCCTGACTCATTATCCTCTCGCTCTTGATTCGTGATCCTCTTGCTCTTTATTCGTGATCCTCTCGCTCACAGATCATCTTCATCTCGCTCCTGACTCATTATCCTCTCGCTCTTGATTCGTGATCCTCTTGCTCTTTATTCGTGATCCTCTCGCTCACAGATCATCTTCATCTCGCTCCTGACTCATTATCCTCTCGCTCTTGATTCGTGATCCTCTCGCTCACAGATCATCTTCATCTCGCTCCTGACTCATTATCCTCTCGCTCTTGATTCGTGATCCTCTTGCTCTTTATTCGTGATCCTCTCGCTCACAGATCATCGTCATCTCGCTCCTGACTCATTATCCTCTCGCTCTTTCTTGATTCGTGATCCTCTCGCTCTGGGATCATCATCGTCTCCTGTCATAGCTTCTTTGGACTATCTTCCACGCGTCGTTTTGGGTACGCAGCGACGTGGCATCTGCAACGGAACCACACTTTAATGTAACACAGCATCAGTACGTTTCTATTAAATTAGACTGTATTGTCAGTTAAAGTATGAAACTTGTAATATGTTATTGAGAGCAGGGGCGGACTGGCCTTAAAATTTCTGTGTGGAAAAAATCATTACCGGCCCAGCCCATAAATAAAAAAAAAATGACTTTTTTCTATTTATATTTAAATATATTCAAAATACAACATCGACAAAAATTGCAATAAGCACAAGTCTAGAACATTAATTTTTTATTTAGAAGTTTGCTTTGTCGAGAAATAATACTAATGACATCGTCAGAATCTATTTCATTTAAAATATCCTTCTCCGTCGACATTAACACGAAAGCTTCTAGATTTTCTTGCGAGATACTTGATCTTAATGAATTTTAACGTAGAAAAGCTCCGTTCACAGGACACTTGTGTTACAGACATAGATAGTAAATATTTGTATGCTTGACCAAGTGTAGAATAAGCACCATTTAACACGTTATATGCGAATAATATATTATAACAACAAATAGGACAATTTTTTGCAAGTTTTGCAGTAAGAGGATGGAATCGAATCTTTATTCTTTAACTTTACAGCTCTATATGAAGTGTCCAGCGAAGTCGGGTTAAAATACCAAATAGTCTTTTCAATTAGGGTTGGCCCTCGGGTTGGTCTATTTTTGCGTCTTTAGTTAAAGGATGATAGAATCGTTTACGAATGTACTGTACAGTACATACGTATACTCCCTTGGACTTCACTTAGTCTTGAAAAGGGGTCGAGCGCGTATGGACAGTCTACGAAAGTATATGTGCATTTGTACACAATTCTATCATCCCTTAAAGACGCAAAAACTAACCAACCCAAAGACCAACTCTAGATGCGTCGAATATATGTACGAAGCGGGCTCTTGGTATTTAGTGCGATTACAAACGACTAGATGTCAGTATTTTAAATTTTTATTTTATATAGCGTTATATTGTTTTGTAATATTATGTTCGACGCCGCAGGTTGCCCATCTACAATCAACGCCATTGTGGGTGAATGGCAAACTAAAAATTAGTTAGCCGAACCTAAAAAATAGATTATTTTTAATTAAATCGTTTGGAATATAGAGAATTTATTATTGAATAACATTTTTACTTATCTAAAATAAAGGAAATGATATAATTGGCCATTAAATCTGTTATGATTACAATCAACGTTTTGGTGGCTGGGTGAAAAACCAGTAACTCGTGCTTCCAAAGATTCATAAGGGTGGTGAATAGTTTCTAGCAACGTAAACAAATGACCAACTTTCTGTTTTGATTATTTTTCTCCTAGGATGCTTTGTTTGGGCCGAGTCGGCCAATGTAGTGTTGGACTCGGGTCGGCTGGACTAATTTAACTTCGGCCTCTGGTAGGGCCGGGTAAAACGATAAAGGCCTACACATATATCTATATTACACCTAAAAATTGAAATTGATCTTACTTAACGAAAAAAAATAAATGAATTTTTAAAAAATAAAACCGAACAAAACGGTATATTATGTACGTATTTAGAAAAACGGCCCAAATTGTATACGGCCCGTGTGGAATTTTCCACATTTTCCGCATGGCCAGTCCGCCCCTGATTGAGAGTAACAATTCTGGAATAAAATTAACATTTAACATCATCTGATACCAATTTTTAGCTGACTGCAATCAATATGACAAAGATGACGAGTGAAAAACGTGCGGCATCGCTGCACAATGCGTTAATTTCTTATAAGTTAGTGTCTATACTCTTCCAACAACTGTCGAACTTTTATGCAATTTTTCAAAATTTTTTTTGTCGATTTTTGAGGACCCAGTAAAAGAGATAAGTCAATGACATGTTTGGAGCGTCATCGGGAGGGTCAAAGTTCGATTATCTTCCCCATTTTTCTACCTTTATCTAGAAAATAAATAAATAAATAAACGGCAGATTACAATGTAAACGGGTGTCCTCGTACACAGTTTCTTGACATTCCTATTCCCAAAGATGATTTCCTACTTCGTAACAATGGGAGGAGTGGAAGAAAGGGAAATTAATACGGCGTCGGTGTCGAAAATTAAAATAATTAATTGATACGATCGGTGAATTAATTAATTTTTAATTCGTACGGATTGGACAGCGATTGAAAACATAAGATTAAGAAAGTAAAATAATACCAGAAGTTTCAGCGATAATTAAATAAATAAAATTCATTTCAAATTTAAAAAATCGGAAATCCTTACCTTTACTGATTAGAAAATCGATTTAGATGCGAATTTCTTGTCAATTTATCCAAAAAAGATATCCTCGTGCATCACCCTCGTGGTTTTCTACACCCAACACTTTCTAAAGTGCATATAGCTTTTACCAACGGGAGATCTTTCGGTTGTCAAACCAATACACTTAAATAAATCAGATTCGATCTGACGGTAGCCATTTTGAAATCCCGAGCGACGTAACGGGTCCTCCAGAGCATCCCTTTGTAATTTGCGAAGACCGTTCAACATGTAAATCATGCCAACGTTACTGCTGCACTAAACCGGGTTGACCTCTCGAAATCCACCCCTTTAATTGTGCTGCTGTACAGAAAAGTGTACGGCAAAGATTCTTTTACGTTTCAAACAGAAGAATTGTTAAAATATTTTTAACTAGCAGCACCCTCGGTGCAGAGGTAAGGAGGTCCGACCTCCTATCGAGCGACCCGAGGCTCGGGAGGGTTCCTTAACGCATCTTTTTACACAAATTGTGACGTTTTATCTCTTCCTAGATCCGGTCGGGTCTTTATTTATATTTAAAAGTGAGATTCGAACCCGGGTCTTATACGGTACAGATTTTTATCAAGTATTCTGATCGAGAACTGAACGGCGAAAGCGCGATGTGCTATCCGGGGCCATACGTTAAATCGAAATTTGGAGGCCATCTAGGGTAAAATCTGTCCCAACCAAGTTTATTCCCACGTTCTTGAACACGAGGTTAAATCCCTTAGAACAAATAAACCAGATAATCATTTCAAGTAACTACGGACCTTGCGAGTTGATCGTTATATCGAATTTTAATACAGTAAAGTCGTTAACAATGCCACGTGTAGTAAATACGGGAGGAATCGAGGGATTCGTGATGTTGAACCAGCATAGTTCAAAGCATGTATTTGAACCATCCCGGTTCAACAGCGTGGATCCTCGATTACAAAAGTGCTATTTTGTTATTAGCCCCCTTAAAAATACTTTATTTTAAAAAATCATTTCATTACAATAGTCCGAACAGAATTCTTTCAATACTCGGAACACTCGTGATACCATTCTAGACAAACGTGACACTGCAAACAGTTCTCCACTTCGGAGCATCTACTGTCCAAACACACATTGTGACAGGCTTTCTCTCGTGTTTCTCTTCCCCTTTTTGATTTCGATACATCTTTTCTCCATGGATCCACTTTGGATCCAGTTCTTTTCCTATTTAAAACTTCTGCAAGATGCTTCTTTTCTGCAATAGGACTCAAAGAGTCTACAGATGGTTCCTTTCGCGTGTCTTCTGCATCCGAACTGTGGTTAGTTTCCTCAAGCGGACAGGGTAATATGTACTCCGTGCTAGTAGAGGGCATAACTAGCGCGTCCGTAGAGAAAGTGGATAATTGAAGTGGCACCGGTTCCGGGAGGATAAAGGCTAAAGACGAAAATGCTTCGGGGTTGTAGGGATAGATGCCCGTTGCTTCGAATCCTTTGATTGCATTTTCCACAGTTGCGGATTCGTTCCAAGCTTGTTCGAATATACCACCGAAGGTCAACTTAGAAATGGTTTTGTCGCGATGGCAATTGAGCCAACGCGCTGCAAAATGGTTATAATTACTTTTGAAAGGGTTTAAGAAAGACACTTCGATGGGTTGGAGCGCTCGAGAGGTGTACAGAGGCAAGAACAATAGTTCGATGTCGTTTTTCTCGCACATTTCCACGCACATGAGAGTGGATAAACACTGCTGTCCGTCCAGAATGAGTACGACCTTTCCGGGTGTTCTGTACTTGTTAAAATGCTCTATCCATTCGAGAAATACCTCTTCGTTGATCCATCCGCGTTTGGTCAGGCGCACTTCCGATCCGGAGGGCAGATTGTTAGAAAATTCCAGCCGTTTCCTGACCCCCTTGAAGACTATAAACGGAGGAATGTAAGATCCTAGAGCGTTTACGCAGCCGATGATCGTGGCCTTTTCTCCGCTCTCTACTTCTTTCTTACCCTTTTGTTTATAGTTGAGGGGTAGGACAATTTCGTCTTGATTGTAGATGCACTCGGGACGATCCCGCAAGTCGAATTCCTCCACCAGACTCTTCAAATCGTTATAGAACTGCTGAGCTTTGGTTTTCATTTTACCGCACGACGCTCTATCGTTAGATAATCTGTCTGATATCCGAGGGTTTCTTTTGACGAAGAGCTGAAACCAATCCTCTCCCGCCATTTGCTTTTTCTCGTTGAAGCTGTGCCTAAAATTATGATCCACCACAAATTTGTAAGTGTATTGTCGGATCATCTTCGGCGTCAGGCGGAAACCTCGTTTAGACAAATGAACCAATCGTTCCGTCAGAGCCGCTTCTACGTCGGGGGGCAAAACGGTTTTCCTCCCCGTGCTGCCGATCTCCATTCCTTCTGGAGCCGATGTTCTCCTTTGCAAACTGGAAATTGGCACGTTGTACAATTCCGCCGACCTCCTCAGCGAAAGTTTGCCTTCTTTGACGCTCTTCACTGCCTCTGCCATGGCTTCTTTGGACCATCTTCCACGCGTTGTTTTCGGTACGTAGTGGCGCGGCATCTGCAACGGGACCACACTTTAATGTAACGGTGCGTTTCTATTAAATTACATTCAAATCTAAGAAAAGTATTGTCGATTAACGTATGACGCAACAATCCTAGATCTTAAATTTAAGATCGCGTTTCACCTCGCCATTAAATTAGAAAGCTTGGTTTGAATACACGAGTGACATGCCAAGGGGGGGGGTGCCTTCCGGAAGAAATTTCTATGGGAAAATGGTCCCTAACTGGATGTTAGACACGCGAAGAAATTCCGGAAAACTCCAAGCGGCGGGACGTCGGTCGGGTGCGAACCCGCGACCAACTACTAGTGTTTAGTGGTGTTATCCACTCCGCCGCGGGTGGGCCATTGCAACAATACATTACGATGTTAATTTCTTCTACAATTTACGAAATAATTACACTACTCGTTATTTCTTTTGACTAAATATCTAATCTCGAAACAATAGGCGACCTATCGAATTCTTACACAGAGTTTTTAGTCGATTGTTAATGTTTTTGTACATCCTGTACGATAAACAAGTCGATAACATCTTCGAACGGGTCAAATTCCCGATTTTTCCATGTTAAGCTATGCAAAAAAAGAAGAAGAAGAAGAAACGGCAGATTATACTGCGAACGAGAATCCTAAATTAGTTTAAGGTCCTGAATCTATGCCCTTGTGCTGTACATGGGTTAATTTTGGATCTATATTCCTATTCCCAAGGAAGATTTCCCTACCTGATAACAATGGGACGAGTGGAAGAAAGGGAAATTAATATGGCGTCGTTAATTAATATAATTAATTGATAAGATCGGTATAAATGAATTAATTTTTAATAGTGTATACTAGAAAATAATTATAATTACAGTATTTTAATGCTACTGTCGTGCGTGTACGGTAGCTGTACTGTAGTAGTGTGGCCCTACTCAGACAAGAGGCCTTCCTTCGTAAAACAATAATGGGCGATGTATAAATTGTTTTTGTGAATAAGACAAGGTCCCTCGTAACGTGAGGCCCTATTTTACAGCTCGTTTACCGCGTAAATCCGGATTCGCGAGCCACCAAACATAATCACGTGTTCACCGACGTCATCGATTTCAAGCCCCTTCTATTTAAGGCAGAAAACGTATTTTAATGAGTTTTTAAATTTTAATTTCTTTAAAATTGAGAGTTTAATGTTAATTTTAGTAAATATCGATTAATTAGAATGCAGTTTAAATCTAATTCTCGCTTATCCAGTAGCATCGGATACACAAAGGTTGAGAGGTTACAAATTCGATGTTATTTTGTATGGCGTAAATCTGATCTAATTTACTGGATAATAAACTTTTCATATATTTTAAAATAGTAGCGGCTTCTTAGTGTAATTAATATTATATTACAGGTAATATAAAAGTTACGTATAGCGAGGAAAATAATATTTTATTAGTTGGAGTTCGAATTGTTGTTTTCAACCGGTGGATCGCGATCCCATTAGAAGTAATCTCGAGTATCGTTACTTTTAATTTATTTGCGCGATGTTTCTACACGTAAGGAGAATATATTTAGTCCTTTTATCGGTTTTAGGCATTAAAAACATGCAAAATTCAGTTTAAAATGTATATTTTTCCGTAAAATATGTATGTAAATTTTTCCACTTATTCGCTTAGTAGGATGGCACTCCCCTACGAATAAAGAAGTGCGATCCTACCAAACCCCCACTACAGAAACCTTTTGAGAGCTTTAAAGTGTTTATCCTCCGTTGTGTGTTACGCGAGTCGTAATTTTACCGACGAACTACGTTACGCGCGGAAGAATCGAGCCCGAGTGGGCGTGTGTTTACTAGCACAATACTCATACAAATCCGCACGTTCCTTTGTTTATTTCGAATATTTGTTGTTTTATTTTCTTGACGTCACTTCCGTTTTTTTTATATTTATAATATAAGTAACGGACACTAAGAAGACCGGAACTGGTCGCAAATTACGTGTTTATTACTGAAGTAACACGCGTTCTATATTAATCTATCATCCTAGACGACGACGATAATTAGGTTCTTTCCGGTTTTAACTGTTATAAAATCGGAGTAGAGAACGTATTTAAGGTAACAGAAACTAGTGCGAGCGTAACCTCGCCACATTCAATATGGACGAGGAGATCGATCTAATTCACCCCATCCTTCTCTCCCACTTTACCCCGAAACTACGTTGGCCTGGTGCCAAAGGAATTAAGTTTGACCCCCTGAACTTACCTTAACCTTGTGTGAGGATCGTAAGGTGTACAACGTACGTACATAGGGAGTGAGGAACAGTAGGGAAACGTTAACAATTGTAGTTAGTTGGATGTTGGAGGTGTGGCCGCATTCCCACTGCTGGAAGCTAGAAATCTCTGGCAACGTTTACTAACGTTACTTAAAGGCGCGTGCACTTAACCATCACACCAAACGAGATTTTCTTCTCACCCCGCTAAACAAATCATTTATATTTTCTCTTGTTTTCGTTTTAAATTCCATTTTTAAAATTCGAAAGTACGCTCCGACCTCCTATAACGGCCACGGCCGTCGTTCGCAGGTTCGACTGTGTAGCGCGTGAAGGGTGGTGTGGTGTATTAGTTTATTACGTAATACGACGTCCACTTACGTCGAGATGCGTTTTCACACGCTTATAAAAACAAAAAATCCCCGATTTCTTTTTATAACGCGGTAGAATCCGGTTATTGTAATCGCGGATAACGTTATTAATCGGCTATTGTTATCGCAGTCGGTTCTAAACGCTCAATTGAAATTAGTTTTAAATAATCCGCCTATTATACTCAAACTTCGGATATTGTTATCGATTGTGATAATTACACTTGGGACAAACGATACCGATTAGGGATGAAGTGTAATAAATTGAGTTTAATAATGAAAATTTTTAAATACTCTATTTAATGTTATCGGCCGGTTATTGTTATCAAAAGTTACAAGTCTTAAAAGTGATCATAATAAGCGGATTTCACTGTACATCTAAAAATCACGTTAATCCTCACATAGAGCGCGTACGACGTGTAAAAAGAACCCCCCTAAATTTTTCTAAACGCATCCAAAAATCCACGTTAATCCTCGTACAACGTCTAAAAGAACCCCAAATTTTTCCGAATTTCACTCTAAAAAATCACGGTTACGATCGATCTAATTGATATAGCATTGTTTTATATTTAATAACAACATTTCAATTGCACAGACACACAAACACACGCCCCAAAAGAAATTAGACAAAGGTTACAATCACATTTATTGGACGATGGTCAATGTACAAATCGGTGGAATAAATGAAATTAAATAAATAAATAATTATATTAATAAAGGGTAGAGGTGATTAGTTTGGTGGACGTTTATACAAGAGAAAAAAGAAAATCAAGTCCAAATGGTCTTCTCCACGATATTAACGGGTCAGCATCTAAAAAAACAAGAAGAATCACTCGACCTCTTCCCGATATATTAATTCGTATAAAAAAAAAATGGAGTCGTTAAACCAGTAGAGCTGGTTCCTTCCTGACATAAACGGCAACAAATCAACTGGACTGTAAAAGTTCAACAACGATTCAAACTTTGCTGTGTTTTTTTTTTCTGTTTTGGAATTTAAAAGTTTACTCACCAAAAAACACACATAAAACACGCGTTCTTCAGTATTTCTTGTCCACTTCTTCCAACGCTCGAAGTACTTTTTCTAACGTGTCGGTCACTTTGTTCATCAGGTTTGGTGTTATTTTAGGAAAGCTGATCGTTCTCCCTTCCCTGAAGAACAGGGCGCTTCCTAGAAGAGGGAGCACCAGGGCCCCTATTCCCATCATCAGTAACATGGGCGCTATGGAAGACACCACGGAAGTCAGGCTACCCAAATTGAAAAGGCCCGCTAGCCCGGGGGAGCTCTGTCTGGAGGTTAAGGCTTCTTCGGCCATACAGACGGCGCCGTATGCCAAAAATACCATAAATGACACCAGCCTATCCATCTAAACACACAAGATACTCGGTTAATTACAATACCAACGGGTGGATCTTAGTGTTATTCTTAGACTTACCTTTAACGCTCGACGTGGTTTTAAAACTAAAGCCAGTCGGACAGGTGGGCTTTTATAGGAACCACGCTAAACACGTGGTGGATCTGGCTTTGGTTGTTTCGCTCCACGCTATTGGTCGACAGCGTGCCGACGTCACGAATTAGGTCGATAGACTCGATACGTCGAAGCGTCTCGCACAAAATTCGGATATAAACAGTAATTGTGGAAGTATTTAAAAAATGGGGGGGAAGGGCCCCGTACTGACGTCACACGGAATGTATACCGTGTTAGTGTCTTAGTGAATGAATAACGAGGCATTTATTGGAGCTCCACCCTCGTTTATGCGAATCCCTTATCTTAATTCCTGTTTGAATCCGTAATTAGGTAATGGTGTTAAGTAGGTGTCTAGAAAAATGGTAACAGAACCTCGAAAAAACACAATGCAGAAATCGTCCTCCGATCGTCTAAAAAAGTCGGGTTTTGTATGCAAAAAAAACGCTTTAAAAAGAATGCAAAAGCGAGTTTTTTTGGTTCGAAAAACACCGAATTTTTGCCTAGATATTTGGATTTTGGATCCTTTTTAATTATAATTGTAGCAAATCCCAGTTCAAAATCAACACAAAGAAATCACCCCACGGTGGAATTTTCTCCCCAATTAGTGAGTTTTTTTAACGTTTAGCGCTCTAAAAAAACACAAAACAGAGTTGTTTTTAGCTCAAAAAACACCAAATATTAATCTAGAAATAAAAAAATACCCATTACTGTATAAGGATTTTTAATTGTAACCTATAACAAAACACCAAACACTACAAAATCGACCAAAATAACACAAATTTACCCTCAATCGAGCCCATTTTTAATATTTAAACCCTTAAAAAAAAAGACACAAAACCGAGTGTTTTTCGGCTTCAAAAACACAAAATTTAGCCCTAGGAATCGGGGGAAAAAAATAATTAATTTGCCGAAGGGTAAATTAACGTTAATTACACTTAATCTACATCACCTTCAAATAAAATTTTAATATCTTAATTATAATTTGAATCGGTCGTGCCTGTCCGACGCCATAAAAAAGATTTTTTAAGGAGCTTAATTCGGAATAAGGGATGATTAATTTAGTAAATTACCAATTGATACAGACGTTTGAAAGGTTATTTTTTTGACGTGGATGGAATTTATTTTTGTTTTTTGTGTTAGAAGAAACAAAAATAACTGACTCGTGGATACGGATGAAGTGTTCTTTCCCGGATTAAAACAACACGCCAACTGTTCGACTCTTCGATTATTCAACGTTTCGTGATTTACAATTGTAAACGTTTCTGATGCGGCTCGAACCCAATTAATTTAGCCAGATTCGTCTGGTAGAAAAATTAACAATTGGTTCTGTCACTAAATTCATTTGTAGCGTTGATTCGTTTAGATTTTTTTAGCATTAAAAAAAACGATTGATTTAGCCGGGAAATTATCATTCGGCGACTAAACTGAGCCCCCAAAAAAGCCAGAAAATAAACCTTTGACGACTAATTTAGCCCAGGAACCAATTAATTTTGTGTGTAATTCGGTTATAGAATTAACAATTTAACAATAGAAAGCGATTAAAAACTGGACTTAAATTTGAAAGAAACGCGAATTAAGTCACGACCAATTTAATTCAGTCCCGAAAAAAACACAATTTACTGATCTAAAGCTAATTAAACTCCACGTTCTTCCCAAAAAACCACGCCAAATATTTTAGCGATAAATCTCGCGCCATTGTTCGAGAAATTTACAAAAATTTCTTTCCTAAATCTTAAAAAAAAAGAAAAAAATTCTGAAAGGAAATGAAGAGAGGAAAGGAAACGTTAAGTCCCTTCGAGGCACTAGGGAAGAACTACCAAGGGTCCGCATTCTTACAGTAAATCGGGTCACCAAAGGTCACGTAACCTCTGGAAAAAGGGCGAGTTTACCTTTCTGTATCACACACGTCACGTGACACTCGGCAAAAAGGGTAAATTATTTTTAGAAACCGGCGTCCGGATAATTAATTACCGCCGATTACGTTGGTATGACGTAAGTATCGGGCGCCATTACAGATTTCACCCGAAAATTTCTGCGCCTTCAGGCTCCATTGCAAATTTACGAGCCCACTTAACGTGGGCGAGAAAGTATTTAAGCCCGTACTCCGAAAAAAAGGGGAAGAATCTGAACACAAAAACACCAGATTCGTCTCCTAGGAGCCTAATTACAATACAAATTTTAAATACAAATATGGGGCATAAAAGCCACAAGGTGCAGCAGGATTTAAGCGAACGTGGCCATTTTTATCGAATAAATTAACTTTTTTTTTTTTTTAAGGCCCTCGACCGTATATAAATCTTTTCTGACGTCATTATTCGTTATAAACGACGTAAATCGAAGATCCTACCACGTAATTTAGCATTTCCCGACGAGACTTGTTATCGCTTCGATATGCAAATGAGGAAATATCCTCATTTGCATATCGGAAAGACGTAGCGTACGGGCGCGTTTATTTACGCAAATTATCGTTTATAATTAATATATCACGCACTAAATAAAACACAGGTAAACGTTAACAGAGTTTAGATAATCCACGGATGACGTCAGCAGCGGAGTAAATATAACCCCCGCCAAAAAAAATCACGGATTTTCCCCCAAAAAAGCGATCGTAACGAGTGACCAACTTAAGGCGAATCGTGCAATGATGCAATAAAGCATCATTGTGTGTATATATAACTGATTTTCCCGGATTAGTGGCGGTCATTGGGTCGTGGGCAATAACAGGAAACGAATTCGGGCGCCGTGCCGTTAATTCCATTCTTACCACTAATTAATTGTAATTAACTGGTATTCGAATCCGTCCGTCCTCTCTGCCAGTTTCTCCGCCAAATACTCATCCAGCCGGTCACGTGACAGGCGTCCCGATTTTTTTTCCTCGCTGCGGGCGAGATGAGGCCATTGGGTTAAAAGTTCATACGGAAGCGCTCCAGAAGGAAAAGTCGTAGGACCGTTCTGTCCACATTTCTATATATATATACATAAAACGCGCGTTTAAACTCTTCGAGAATTGATCAATTAATCCGCTTATTTTCGTATTTAACACTTGTTTAAACACGTCGATTCCGGAAATGGCTCCGAAAATCCTTTGTTACGCGGCTTTACGTAAGAGGCGCGTTGCGGTATTATTTCGAGGAATTGCGCGCGCGCGCCGTAACGATTGGTTTGTTACGCGAAATTGGTGAACGTTTGACATTTCGGGTATGGTTTAATGGGTTAACGTCGTGGCCATGTCAAACGGTGGCCGTTCCTATTTTAAAACGGCGATTGTGTGTCGCCGTGTGATTAAATATTTCGCCAAACTCCCGACATTCCTTTTGGGAAGTGCCATAGACAGAAAAGTCAAGGTTGAGATCTTCCTCGAGCGGGTCGTTCACCCCTTACCAAAATATTTCCGCACGTGATACCTAAGCGTTATTAATAATTAGCATAAGTTCAATTATTGAACCGAAGGGAATTATTAAATTGACGTCATTATTTATTTTTTTTAAATGGATTTATTCGTGTAAATACACGAAAATCTTTGTGTTGTAGAGGAGTGTGTTACATTTATGTACTGTAACTAGGATTTTAAAAATTTGGAGGAAAGAGTGACCGATGCACACTTGTAAAACGTTGTATTTTGAGGTTTTGTAGTAATTAAAATGAAATATAATGGTGTAAGGTGTGACAGAAAATATCAATGTGCTAGCTTCATTAATTAAAAGATGTCACAACAGTATTAAATAATAAAATGTACTTATCAGTTAACAGAGAAACAGGTTTATCTTAATCCTGTTTCTGTCTCTCCTGTCTACTGCTAATCAGATGAGACACTTACAACATTTTTCTATGGAAAAAACTGGTGTACACACCACACACACTGAAGCAGTATTTACTATTTTCCTCTTCTGTTTTCATATTTTAACCGATCTATAATAGTTATAATAGGATGTTAACAATCAGATGTAGGCTTTGCAGTAGTGAACTGTGTGAGGAAAATGTCAAACATTGTATATTCACACAATTAAACCCATAGATAATGTTACTATGAGTAGTTATTGTTAAGAATAATGGCAATTGTATAGATGTTGAATACCATATCTGTAATGCAGGAACTAGAAACCATTGTCTTGCCACTATACAATTAAGTTTTCATGCAGACATTGAACATGTAAAATGTAGTTATGTAGTTAGTAAAACGCAGATATTCATATATGATTAAGAGGTATGTTTTCTGCCGGGGAATTTAAAATGGTTATCTTTCTGTTGTGTTTCTCGAGACCCGCTCGCTTTCGAAATCTAAAAGTCGGAGATGCCAAAAGTTTACCACAATCCTAAGTATAATGACAATGAAGCTATGCCCAGTTGATGCCAAAATGATAAGAAATCTTCACTTTGGTGCAAGACCGATTTAACTCATTAAACTTAAGGAAAGATCTGGTGGAACAATTCGAAAAGTTCTCAAATAATGTAGCCCGTTGGCAAAAAAGAATAAATCCGAATAATGGAAAATTCCATTGATTATAAAAGCCACAAGTTTTATGCCTTTGAAATTCAATTTTGAGGAGTTATATTGTTTTGTAACAAAAGAATAAAACTTATGCTAAATTTCGAAAAAGAGACACTAATAAAATTCCGAAAGTGATATCAATTAGAGAAAACTGCACTCTTCCGAGTTATGTGCATTTCTGTTCTCCGAAATGAAACTCGTGTCGGTTCGGATCTCAATTTCCACGACCGTGGCTTATGCTCGGAGATACAAAGAAAATGCCCACGTGCCGTTCAAAAGTTGCGGCATTTGTATTTTTGAAGAGCCGTTTATTATCGGAAGCCCCGAGCCGCAAAGACACGGGGAAAATTCTGATTCTAACTCTCGTATGAACTTCGGATTCAAAATTCGACCGAGAACAAACTAACAATTTTGTATTACATTGCAGTCTGACGAGTCAAAAGTATCTGTCAATCGAGCACCTTTACATCAAAAAAACAATGCATTTTTGTAAGTCATGTAATATCTTGTAAATAATTCTATTGTAAATATATCCAGCAGCTTCTAAGACATTTTTCAATATCTCAAAGACACACAAAATTATACTTGTAGTAATTTAAATAGATTTGTAAGTTTTGAACTATTCTCGTTGCTCCTTTGATAAAAGTAAACGAGACAAACGAACAAAATTTCCAGAGCCAAAAGAATAAGCAAAACAAATGCTTCTTCTATAAGTGTTCTGAGATATCTCGGTTCTTTCGACCTAACGATTTTGCACCCAGCGTTTGCGTAAGGATTCGATAATGTTATATTTACATCTGGAAGGTCGTTCCGAAGCCCGAAATGTAGAGATAAATAGCGTGCATTATCGTATAACGTTACGGCAATAGAATTACAACGTACTCCTCGTTTCTGTGTCGGTTCGATAAGCAAAAAGTTATCCGTTCTCTCTTATAGTGCGATTAATTATAATACTTTCCCCGGGTGTTGTTGTAATTGTTACGAAGAACTTAACACAATTTAATTTATACATTAAATCAATTATTTAATTTATTTATTACTACTAAAACATGCAATTTATGGAAAAACAAAATAAAAATCAATGAAGTTTTATTTTCATAAAATCCCACTTATGACAAGTTCATTAGATAAAAATGATTTAAGCAGAATGCTACAAAGAATGCACCATTTTGTTGTTGTTAATATACACACATTTCTAAAATTATTTTTTTAAAATATCGAGTTAAAACTCAGATTTTTTTTTTCTTCTAAGTCCTAACGTAAGTATCGTAGAATTCTTCCTAGATTTTTACTCGGTTAAGTATCTGAATCTGCCGTAACAAAAAGAAACGATAATTACAGAACTCATCGCAAGAATCACAATTAACTACGAACGACGACTGTACAGAAACTTACAATTACGATAATAATTTAGAGCCGAGCGTATGTACATCGATTCGATAATTGAGAACGATTATCGTTATTTTCTTTTTTAAATATAAATTAACGACGACAATAAATAAACTTCACAAATATTCTAATTATATGGCAAATATATAAATTAAAAAAAAAAAAAAAAAATTTGTACCTCGTTGAATTTATTACACAGTATATCCATACAAAAATATACAACTTTAGCGTAGATGACGTGTGAGAACTGTCTTTGTATTGTCCATTATTACTGAAATTTACTCTCTGGAAAGTGTCGCATCTAACGAAACCGTATTCTTTAAAGAACCAAATCAAAAAGTACAAAATTCTATGCTAAAATTTAGAGAAGATAACTTACCATCTGATGAATATTTAATATAATATATTACTTTGTATTCTATTACTGAAATTAAATTAAAAAATAAATTCTTCTGTACATTAAAGTGTGATAAATCTTTTTTTTTCCCACGACGATTCGAACCTAAGTACAAGTGTGTTCTTACTTTAATAAATTATACGACGTCAAATCAAATTTCGGTGAGATTTCTTGCCTGCCGCTTGCTCGGTGAATAAATTTGCCACGTAGAAGATATAAAAAGGCAATGTTTGGTGAAATTATGTTACACACTCAGCATTCCTGAGAATTGTAGTGACGGTAATGTAGAAGGTTCTTTTGTAGAAGAATTCTTATCGTCTCACAGATAATCACTTAGCAAATTAAAGTTCTTTTAAGGTATATTTCTCTTAAAAGAACTCGTAAAAGATTGCATAAACTGTCGGAAGTAGCTTCCTTAAAGTTGTAGAGAGTTTCCTACACAAACTGTAGATAAATTTCATTTGCCTTCAATTATGTGCCTATTAAAATAAAAAATACAATTAATTAATAATAAAGTATATATAGATATATTACACAGAATATTTCTAAGTCTTCTATATAATTTTTCATCTTTGACTTTTACGATACGGGGTATCCCGTAAGTCTGGAACCGTAGTAGATAATTTTGTTTATTCTTTCACAGGTAAAGCACGGTGCAGAGTAAGGAGAAACAAATTTGAGATTTCGACGGTGGAAACCCACAGTTAGTGAGGAGTCAGTTGCTAGAGTTTAACGGGCTGCGTCCCGATTGCCGTAAAGCATTGGACACCATCGTCAAAGTAGCCTCAATTTGTTCTTCCTTACTCGGCACCATGCTTAACCTGTAAAAGAATAAACAAAAATCAATGTAACTCCCACACTTCTGGACTTAAGGGACAACCTGTATAAACAGAATTTCAAACATGCTGTTTTTAAAACATAAATACTTGTTCTGAATGATTATACAGTAGTATACTCATTATTAATTAAGAAAATTAAACTTTAGTCCCTCAAAGAATGAACCACAGGTAAAGAAAATTCTTACCAGACCCTCTCTGTTTTCTTTATGAGTATGAAGAAGTGTTAATATTTCTCTCTACAAAGTTATATATATATATATACACAGCAAACTTTGAAATATTCCATATATAGAATTAATAAATTTTAATCTTAATTATAGTTATATTAAGATAATAATAAACTGTTAATTGCTATTTTTATTAATAGTAAAAATCAAGATTCGATTAATATTTCATTTATTTTCTGGAATTGTGCCAAAGCAACTGCATAAATGCATGGACAATGATGTATTCTTATTGCGTAGGTCCCAAAGGTGACCATCTTAAAGCGCACGGCATCGCAAATTTCACAATATCTGTGAATTATGAATTATTTACCCGTTCACATTCTTATATACTTTATTTACAATTTAGCTATTGATTAATTTTTCATTTAAACATAAAACATTCCATAATTTTACGTTTCAATGTTAAATCAAGGAATTTCACGTGACATTCCTTAAGCATTTCTGATTAATCTGTGCTAATGTGATTACATTCAGTATTGTTCACGTGGATAAGACAGTATGCATTTTTATTTCAATACGACATGTTATCTCTTTAGTTTCGCAGTGAACGGGTTTAAAATGATTTCAAAATTTATGAGACTGCACGCTATCCCATCAAAACAAATAAATACCAAGATGTCAACCATTAAATCGCGCCATCTCGTAGTTTTTCCTGTTATTTTAGCACGTGTTCTTGTGAAGATAATAAAAATTAATCTGCATTGTAAATGTTGGCATTATATTTTATAAAGACTTTTATAGATGGAATGAGAAGGGTCGACGGGCTTCTTCCAGAATCTCGAGGATGCACGAGATTCTAATTTGAGACAACAGATTGGTGTGACAAGACAATAAATGGGAGTAACAGTTGAGTCTTTAAATGTGTACTTAAAGGAAATATGAATCAAATGTAAGAAAGGACATCCAAGCTACTGCATCAGTGTGTGTGTTGGACACATATTCCGTACCAGGAATATGTGTCAACACACACGTGGCCAAGATAATCTGACCAAATAAGAATCTGGAAGAAGTAAATATCTCAGAACAACTGGAAATATATTTGTCCTTGAAAACAATGGATGCATAAACTTTAATAATAAAGTCAGTATGCACAATTCCAGGTTTATAGATAATGCAAAACATAAAACCATATAGACTAGTTAATATCAGGATAGCTTATAGAATGCATTTACTTGAAAAGCTTCATTGAATCTATCTGTTTAAACTATGATACATTTATTTTCTATTTAATTAATTCATTAGCTATGACAGAAATTTAAAATGTTCTGTTTGTAGTACATTGCAACTTTCGAACAGATTTTAAGCTTATATGTTCTACCAAAAGCCATCGAGCAGTTTGGTAATTCAAATCTACGGCGCACAGACTGAAGACGGCCTTTACACGAGGTTGAAAATATTTGTGATTAATTTAATATGCTTTTTCTGTCAGAATTTTATGGTTTAGTATGCTAGGGAAGTTTTTAAATGATCGAGTAAAGAGATACCCGAGCAAAACAAAGTCCTAATTGATCCTCTTTTATTCGTAAGATGACTTCTTGTGTATGAGAAAGCATCAAAAAAGTGAATGCATTAAATTTAGATAATATACTGCATTTCTGAAACAAATCTTGAAAACTGTTTTCCATTACTTCTTATGGAGAAACGTCTAACCCATTTCATTCTATGTGAATAACCAATTTCCCCAAATTATACTTAAACACTGCAAAAAACACTTATTTGTCTACAAATCCAGGATTTTAACACATTAAATATTAAACACTTCAATTACTTTAATAATAAATACTTAAAATCTTAAGAGAACACTACATGCCATGATGTAAGCAGTAATACAACAAAGAAGTTTATACAGTATCCCCTATTAAGAATTGTACGTAAACTGCATTTTCTTTAATATGCAGTAGGGAGTAAGTTCTATGAATATATTGAAATTTTATAAATAAATATCACCAAAGTCCACAACTATGCTAGAACACGAACACAATTCCTTTAAAATAAACGAAAACTGATGCTAGAAATGAAGTCGTTCCCTGCTTCTGACATTTATTAACAGTTACTTGAAATTTTTGCAAACGTGCTTTGACGAAATTTGCTATATCAATTGAGAAAAACATGTTAAACCAACGTAGCAAAGGTAGAATTTAGTGCTTTAGCAGATGATGCCTAAGGTGCGGTGTCATATTGTAATATTTCGTGAGCATCTTTGGGCAGTTTCGTCTAAAAATACAACCTGTGGAGACATCTCGCAACTATAAGGCAAATTTAAAATCAGAGATACAAACTGTCACAAATACTCCAATGCAGTTTCTCTGGCCCGATTTACTTTAAAAATGGCAACACGTACAACCGTGTCATCTTGTCATATGGTAGTTTTATACTGTTTTTATTTACTCGTGTTTAGTTCATTAAATATTATAGCAAAAGAAAAATATCGAATAGAAGCTAATTGAGGGTAATATTTAATATGGCCTGAAAAAAAAAAAAGTAGAAGAAAATCGAGAATTTAGAAGTGAATGGACCGAATCCTATGCAGTTGTTGCAAATTTAACAGGATTCCCAGTGTGTTTAACGTGTCAGGAAAAGTTTTCTAACAAAAAATCAAATTATAAAAGCATTTTTAAATAAACACAAAGCATTTGCAAACACTTATCGAGAGGGAGAAAAAAGAAGAAAGGCAGTAGAACTTCGTTGTAAAACAAACTTAAGTAAAACTACATTGTCAAATTGGATACAATCGAGTAACAATACGACTACCGTTAGTTTTGTTGCCGCACTAGAAATAGGGAAGCGGGGAGTCATTTGCGGATGGCGAACTTGTGAAAGATTGTTTTATTAAAATGTCCGAATATCTTTTTTTGAGATTTTAAAAATAAAACAGAAATAATTGCTAAAATAAAAGGAACACCATTGTCCGCTAAGACCATAAGAGACGGAACAGTTCTTATGGCAGATGTAACTAGTTGGGAGATTACAGATTTAAATTCAACATCAGTATTTTCTATCGTCCATGATGAATCGTGATTGATATTGAACAGGTTGTACTTATTTGTAGATATGTTAACTCGGGACCTCAAGAGGAGTTACTCAATATATTGCCATTTATGGAACAAACTCAAGGCAAGGATATAGAGTATCAATTGCAACTGATGGAGCACCAAGCATGAAAAGAAAGGTTTTGTTTCTAGTTTAAAAAACAAATTTTGCACAACGTTTTTTCTTTTCACCACATAATCCATTAAGAGGTACTTTGTTCACAAACCTTTTCGAAGGAAATAACATTAGTTACGGTCCAGGTCGTACAAATTGTGAAAAAGTAACAGCGAGACCCCTATATCGTCGGCAATTTTGTGAACTTATTAACGAAGTCGATAGCCAATATTCTGATTTTTTTTTTACACAATAAAGAAAGAAGGCTTTCCAGAAAAGCAGTGTTAATGCAATTTGCTGCTTGCATCGAAGAAATAAAATTATTTTTAAACCAAAAAGATCTTCAATAGCCGAGCTCAATAATCGCGATCGGTTACAAAACTTTTATTTTATGTTGGACACGACCTCACATTTAAACACACTAAACAAGAAACTGCAGGGGAAGGGAAATACAGCTATTTTGCTTCTAGAAGTACTTGCTTTTGAACAAAAATTACATTTGTTTACTGCAAGGTACTGTTAGAGAAAGGTACATCGTTACATTTTCCTACGTTGAAGAAATATCGACAGGATCATATTTCAATAGATTTAACATATTTCGCGCAATTAGTTGTAAATATGAAATCGGAATTGAGTGAGAGATTTAAAGGGTTTACAAAGGAAAAGGCAACCTTATTTCTGATATTATTGAGACCGCTGGAAATCAATTCTACCGATTTGAATTTTTCACCTTTTACTAATATCGATCGAGCAGTTTTTCAACTGGAACTAGCAGATTTAAAACATTAAGGAAATGTGGAGTTCAAAATTTGTAAATCTTAAAAGGGAATTAGAAAATTTAGAGAGACAGAAATATACTTTTGCTGCACAACATAAATGGTCCAAGATAAAAAGAATCTTAAAAGGCAAGATCGAGTTGTTTTTGATACTTGAAACGGTTTGCCGATACTCGTATTCAATTAAAAACTTATACATTTAGACTTCTGTCGATTTTCAGATCGACATATTTTTGCGAACGTAACAGACATTTTCGAATGTGAATTTTATTAAAAATAAACTAAGAAATCGACTGAACACTGTGAGTTTGCTGTCTTGTTTGAAAAGGAAAGTAACCTCATATTTACTGAATTTTGACAAACTTTCTCAAGAAATTCAGTGGCAAGTCTCATTAGAAACTATATATTGTTCTTATTTTTTTAATGAAGTATATATTTTAAATAATTGAATTGCAGTATATTTTATTAAAGCATTTTTAAGCAAAGCACAAATAACATAACAAAAGCACAAACTCATTTTAACAAAAGGAAAAAAAAAATGTTTTAGGCTCAGTTTTCAAAAATGTATATTTCGTAATTCAAGTTGATGACTTGCGACCCTATAAGTATTATTTTGGTAAATATAATTCTAAAAATGCTGCTTTACGAAAAAAATTGCAGACCTTCTGGTCTAGGCTTATTAAAATTTCTATCAAATCCTTTCTATAGCTAATTCTATTTAATGTTTTTCCAAATGCAAAATTACAGTCATTCATGCAAACTTGCAAAATTACGGGGCTCGTCTAGGAGTCCTACAATGTTTATATCTTCCCTTATGTGGATTTTGTAGGAATTTGAAAGCTGTTTATGTGCCAATGCACCCTCCCAATCTGTAACTAAGATTCTAAGCAAGACGGGAAAAATTCTTCAGAAAGTCGAGAGTTAGAAGGGTGACACATTGACTGCAACGAGTGTTTTTGCATAAACATGTCCTGGGCACCATTTCGATTATGCAACGTTTATTTGCTGTTTTAAATTTTTATATTTATTTTTATGTATAATAGATAGTTTTGATAAATTTTTGCATAGATATTTAATATTTAGCAAAAAAAATATCTGCAAATTATCTCGTAGCGAGCGTGCGAAGTGACTTTTCTTTCACAGATGTCGACTAGAGATAATTCAAGTAATATAAATATATATATATATATATAATCTTTTATTTTTTGATGTTTTTCAATATCTTTTCAATAAACTTTTCCATTCATGACATCATATTAATTTGTCATTCGTATTCCAAGCACAAATTATCCACTTTGGTAGTATATTTACTATGATAATATTTGTATCTGGCAATAAAAACAGAAAACTTGTATCATATTTGTTCTGTAATGCCCAATTTGTGTGTTGTTTTTATTCCTGATGCCCATTAATCAGTTATAATAACTACTTACTATAGGAATAGTCATATCTGGCAAAACTCGACAGACGACATTATAAGAGTTACCTCGTAAATGGCGACCGTTGTTCGATTGCAAACTAAGAGACGACTCGTAGTTGGCAGTCAGTGTGTTAAAGGTGTGTTTCTTAATAATTGTGTTATTATTGTTTATTAATTTAATTAAATTTGATTTGTAAATCATATATATATATATATATAATTATTTTGCAATAATTAAACTAAATTTTAACTGTATCAATTAAATAATAATTTAATTTAATTCCTAAATTAGTACTTTACAGATCATTTCACTATATATAATGTTCTAAAATTTAAAATAATACTCACCTAATTTAGGACCGCTACACATCATCATCAAATGAAATTAATTTACAATTCTTTAAACTGAATTAACTCGATTTAGCAAATCATATACGATTGGTTATTTCGGTACGAAATTTCAAAAGAAAACCATTTCGTCATTTGTCACAATTATATTGGCACAATTTCTTTGCAAACTTATTATAGATATAAATTATCATCCAATTTAATTAAATTTTTGTTCAAAGGATAGCAGTATCACAATATCTTATCATTGATTTTTTTTTCCTATGCTTTTACATAAGACATATATATTTTTATGTAATTAAAAGATGATTAATTCCAAAGAGATTCGATAATATAAATACACACTATTAAATATCAGCATTGCACAGTCCCTAGTTGACTGCAACCTCACCGACGAGTTCCTTTTAACTAGCATCGTTGAGTATTTTTCTCGAAATAAATGTTAGAATACTTTTCTCGTAATATGAAATTCCAATGATGAGTGGATAACCAAAGTTTCGAATCTAATCGTATTTCACTTTTCAAAAACTATTTCTTAGTAGTTTTCAATGATTTTAATTGAGCTTAAAATTTATTTTCATATATAGTTTATATAAAAAGTTTGTCAAACCCCATCACAGCCATTTTATACTCTTGGAATGTGGACAGTTAATGGCATAAATCAAAATAGAGATATAGTCTTTTTAGTTTAACTGTGACGAGACAGACGATAGAGTCTTTGGTAATTACCGTTTTTCTTCTTTATTTTTATTCATAGCCGTTTGAATGAGTAACTGATATATAATCAGTATCTCGCATCAGACTGTACTGGGTTTGACTTGATACCTACAAATACAAATAAATTAATTAGATCGTTACATTATGAAGAGTACTAAAGAATATTTGCGAATAAGTAGATGAAATAAAAATTACATAAACTGATATTTAAAACAAAAGTCATTACAGTGAAAATGCAAACATCTTGATGGGATCGGGGATCTTTCAAATAATCCAAAAATTCATTTGCTTTTGTATTTTGAGTACATTAAACATAGTGCATTTAAAGTTTTAGGAACAATAAATACTGTAATGTAATTGTTATATTTGAAGGCAAATTAATTTACTCAAAATCTAATATAGTTTTACATATATGACGTAGTAATTTCCAGTTACACGAAGAGTTTGGTCTCTGCGTATTATACTCTATGCATTCCTTTTTTTTTATTTAACCATTTTGGAAACTCTAAAGCAGAGGTGGCCAACACGAGGCCTGCAGGCTGCATGCGGCCCGCTGGGAGTCGTTTATTAATATCATGTATTTTTAACACGTTAACTGCCACCTGTAATATGATATTTTAGCTGATAAGGCAAGCGTAACGCCACGAGTTGCTACATATTGTGCGCAGTGTCCAGGAAAACCTGCAATGTGTGCAAATTGTTTTGTAAAAACTCATAAATGAATACTATATATGTATGTAAAACTCTTATACTCATTTTTATACTTTTTTTCTATAAATATATATTATTTTGCACTTATATACTTCGATTTTTGTTTTGTAATATTATTTACTTTATATGTAATAAAAGAGAATAATTAAACTAGTTCTCGATATTTTTCCTTTTTTTAACTATTCACTATTTAAAAAATACTATCAGATATAAAACAGTTGTTTTTTATTTAAAAAACACTACGACCGCCGGCCGTCGGACCACTTCGTGAGACCATATGACGACCAGAAGTCCGAGCCAACTTTATAGATGTACACGAGAGGCCACCACTAGGATGTAAAACAACGTCTTACGAAGCCTGGATAATTTGACCTTGAGTGAAACTACATTGGTTATAGCGACGACGGGCGGTCGGATGGCTCCGTACGGCCCTAATTAGTACAACCGCCAGCGCGTCGGATGGCAGTTAACGTGTTAAATTATAGCTAACAGAAATTTGAAATATCTCTCATTTTTGGAAAAATTCATAGATTTTAGCTATTTCAAATATCCCGCTATTTGACACTCAAGGTTACTTAGTTTTTTGTCCGACGCTAGGTGTCGATAAAATTTAATATGAGACTTCAACTTCAGCTATATATGTTTTGTGGTCTTCGGCATTTTCGGTAAGCTCGCGATGCTATCGGGCTCATACTCATAACTACTTTCGGTCCAGCTTGACAAAGTTCCGTGTTATTCTGTACTTTTGTTTTATTATCGCCACTGCATCTGGAGAGATTTTGCGATCAACATTAAAATACATATTTAACATATCTATAACAACAGTTCAAACTACTTTAACCAAGTAGCCTGTCTACCATATTGATTCTATAAGTACACCTATTTTTTGTGTTTTTTTACATTAAACCAGGCAAGTATTTGACCACGATCTCACCTACTGGGAAACGACGATGTGGTTGAAGCTGTAGCACGCTTGCTTGCTTACTTTAATTAACAAAAAAAAAAAAGTTAGGTGCGTGGCCTGGCAGGAAATATTATTTCTGAAATTTGGCCCGCCTTCTGAAAAGGTTGGCCACCTCTATTCCAAAGTTTCAGGTAATTGAGTTTCCATTGATTTACATACTGTCAATTCAATAAATAAAAAATTTCTTGGTGAAGGGTGCCAAAATTGTTTATTTTAGGTCTCATTTCAGAAGATGAGAAATTGTTATCTGGATTTTGCACAGAATTACAACTTGCTATAAATTACAGTATATATGAAACTAACTTTTATGACAACGTATAGTATATCAATGATCGTATACTATTTATATACTATACGGAGGTGTAGAGAAAAACATTTGCGTAGCCACTACTCCCCTGCAGTTGAATTTAGTTAATACATAGCAAAAGTAAGATATAGATGTGAACTTTAGTAGTACACAATATAATGTTTTAACTATTTTCTTTAATAGAAATTAATTAATAAAAGTGTTTTTGTGATGCAAAACTACAATGCAGTATTTTACAGTTTCGTGTAGAAATAAACCTTATATATCTCTAAAGCATATCAATAGTATAAAAGGTAATGTTTTGCAATCGCTAAACAACCAATTAGCTTTTCAAGCCTTAAAGAGATAAACCTAACAGTTATGCTATTTAGAAATCAGCAATTCAATTTTTATCTTTTGAAAATGAACTTCCCAATAGGCCCAGAGATAAACGTTATGGATTTCGCCGTATCGAGATGAAACAAAAGTAAAGAAACAATATGTGTAAACTGTTGCAATTATTATTAGCATTTGCTTCCATTCGTTATATTAATGTTTGCATTATATTTTATATTTCAATAAAAAATTTTAATATATATATAAATATATACAATAATTTATTAATAACTGTAAATTTAGTTTTTATTCCGTCGAATGCGAATTATTAGAAAAAAAAAAGCCGATCTGGTACAATTTTTATATAATTTTCTCAAGAAAATAAAAACGTAAATTGAAATAAAATAAACCTACCATCAGATCACATGATTTATTAAATATCCAATTATAAAATATAGGTGTCAGCCATCCAACGGATGTCCTAAGTAAACCATCGACACTTCGGTATTTCCATATACCGCAGATATGGAAGGATAAAGTTTTTTGTCCGGTAATCCACGAAAAGCCACACCTAGAAATTCGTAATTTCGCTCGAATGCTAGTGTATTGTCTTCGCAGTCCAGGATGACACGAATCCTTTCCCCGACCTGTCATTAAAAAATTAAGTGATTAGAAGAGCGTTAGAAAAATCCTTAAATTATTTTATCATTAATGCAAACACAGTAGAATCTTATCCAATTGATTGCAGAAGACATCCGATCGTTAAAAATATGCATAAATATACGATAATCTGCACACCTACTGCTCTTTTATACTAAAATATTGAAATTGGAAATGTATTTTGAGATATTTACTATTGTATAATTCCATTTTTAACACTAGTTAAACGTAAAAAATAACATCGTGTTTATCTGAATCTATTTATTAAATAAAACGAAGAAAAATAAATTTAACTGTCTTATCATGGCATATTTATAGTGTGTTCATATAACAAAAATTTTACTTAAAAAGCTCAGATAGAAAAAATATATATATAAATATCTGATTAAAAAAATGCAGTTTTATTTATTCATATAAAATACCAAATTAAAAAAAAAAATCTGAGGATCTTTGGGATTTGTAGAACTTCTAAAAATAAGCATTTATGTTCAGAGTTTGAGGAATTTAATTTTTACTTGCCAATTTTATTTATCGTCATCTAAGGATTCCTCGAATCGTCTTCCCATTATCAATCGATTTATAATACGTTAATGTAAGTCCAATTTCTAATAAATGCTACTGCATAAATAAACAAGCAGTCCTAGCAACATAGTAATCAACTTCTACAATTTTCATTCCGAGATGTTTTAGGAAACAATTTTTCTTTCTTGCCCACTAGCAGTCGCCAACTTTAAAGTGGCCGCAGATTTGCATCTTGCCGACGGGCCGACCGGGCAGAGTTTTCTCGTTTTCTTTGTATGCGTATTGCTTATATACGAGCCAGTTTCCCATAGAAAGTTCCAGTGGGAGGTATCCCCCTTAGAAGATTGTCTATGTGCTATACTGACCTATTCCATCAATCCTATCCTTTCTGCTTCTTGAGTTGTCATTCAACGAATGAATATATATACAAAACTTTTAGTTTATCTGTCACAGTTTATCTGTGGTAAAAACACTAAGCAATTTAGTGTTTTTACCACAAACACATATTTATATAATTTGTGATTTTGTATTAAAGACGGTTTAACGTACAGCCAAATATTTATCATATTTTAAATTAAATAGTTTTAAATAACACAAAATCAATAAATCTGCAATAAAGAATCTCCAAATTACACAGAAATGCAAGCTATTTTAAAAACTGTCCTTTCAAATGTCAACTAATAATTAAATTATTTAAATAATTTAATCTAAAGATGTCATGTGCACAGATGGAAATGATTAGTTTTTTTTTTCTTTTATTAAATTCAGAAATTTTATAAACTCGACGACAAATAACCTAAGACAGAAACTGAAATATCAAAACTGTTTTATCTATTTTTGCACTAGAATAAACAGATAACTTTAGATTTTACTGACAGCAAAAATTAAATGTATATAGAAAACATGGACAAAACTATACATATATAAACAGAGCTAAAGATTTTACTTCAAATAATTCAAAATTGTTGCTAGAAAAATTATAATCAATCGTTTTTAGTAAAACTTGATTACGCAAGTGTGCTCTCCCCGGGAAATATTTTAAGTGATCGGCCGACAACACCGGTTGGCCACTTACGATAAATTGCCCTACGAATCTCGGTAAATAATAATAAAAACAATACTTATAGCTTAATAGCATAATAATACATATTCTGGTTGTCTTTAATACAACTATATATTATTATTTTTTTTATCGTTATTGTTAACAGTTTGCCGATCAACCGACCAGTTAGCCAGCTTCGGAGAAACTCCGTAATGTAATGATTATTAAACGAACTCTTTGAATGTTTTCCCTTTATTTTTCACATATGTCATATAACAGAAATTTGATGAGTCATCTGTTTTTCTGTCATCTGATATAGAATCTACATAGTGTAAAACTGTAAATATAGCAAATTCTAATTATATAAATTACCAAGGACTCCACCCTTGTTTGCCTTTGACAGTTCAAACCAGTCATTTCATGATGCTTTTAACATGTTTTTGAAATTCATAAACAGTTTCTTGAATCAGTTTTTGAAATTTTCTGGTAAAATAATGACAATCCTCTTTTTACTGGATCATTTACTTCTTCGGTAAGAAATCTACTTCTGCGCAAACATTTTGTGTTGCAAGTGAATCGATAAAGTTATTGTAGTTTTATAAATCTTTTAATTAAAACAAATATTTACTACGAGATATTCGTCAAATACAATGTATTTCTGTAATACTAACCAAAGTATAATATCACTTTAAAAAAAATATTAATTGATCATCGGTAATTGGTTCTAATTTACCAATTATCAATTGAATATATCAGTATTATAATATATATATCATTGGCATTCCCAATGAAAAATAGCAGCGAGAATCATATTTCGGCGGCATTAAATCGGCGAATGCAGCTATATAAAATGCAGATTCAAAAACAAATCGGCTATTGTCTAACATTTCTATTGTTTTCAAGTAAACGATAATCGAGTATTTTTTATTAAAAAAAAAAACTAGTTAACTAAAATAATTATTAAGTTAGAAAAAGTATCGGTTAGATGTATCCAGAGAAGACACGAGAAAACAGATGTCATCTGCCTTGTATTTCCACAGTTAAGAGGAAAGGAATGCTTATGTGACCGAATCTACGAAGACAGACAACTCCAAAAAAATATTTCGACAATTATAAATGCCATTAAACACTTAATTCCACATTCTAGATGCACATAAATCGTTAAAATTGCTCAAATTTTTGTCAACTTTAGCAGTCTAAACTAGCGTTAATTTTCTATTTTCGTTGCTGTCGCTAATCAAAATGATCAAGCCAAATTTATTATCAAGCTACATTTTGACTAATTAAATACACGAATGCTACCTAACTTTGACAAAATGTTAGGCAATTATGTCACCATTTTGTACTAAATTTAATAATTAGAATTAAACTAACTAATTTAGAATATTCTTATGTGATCATCCAAAGAGCAGCGCTTGAATTTAAAAAATATTTTCGGAAAATCTCGTCGTCTTAAATTAATTTCAAGAATTCGAACGGACCCGAAAAAAGACGACAAAAGCAAAAAACCATTCCGGACCATTCAAAATTCCCATTTTCGTACATAAAGCAAATTATTTTAAATTGTTTTTTGTGTAGAAAAAAAGTAAATGGATTCAAATAAACGATTTTATTAAGTTCAATTTTAAATCATCAATGCTAATAATAGTTTAAAAATTTTTAGAAATATTGATTTAAACTCATGCATAATTTTATAAACAAAAATGTCATACGTTTGCATAAAAAGAATTCCAGTATTTTTGTTTAAAGTTTGAAAAAGAATGTCAGGAATATTAAAGCGCAAAAAATTACAACGTAAATAAAAACGCGACTTTTATTACCGTAATAAACCAAACGGATAGGCCAACATATAAGTAAAACTATTGTATTAGTGGCTCTTAAAGATAAAATATATTAGTAAAAGTCAAATTTTGCTTACATTCGATCATCGAAAGCTTCTATATAAAATGCAATCCGCAGCCTATAAATAGTACATGCTGCCATCTGCGTAACCGTTTAAAAATTATATTAAATTTTTTATGAGTCGGCAATTCTCGTATCGACAGAAAGCGACGTTTCCGAACTGAAAATAACCAAGTTTAAATTTGACTAAAATTCCAACATTTATGTATAAACTTAGAGTTTTTCATTTTCTTCCAACAATTAGTTTGTATACGGTAATTAAAAATTTTCATGTCAGAGAGACTAACTGCGTAACTATTCAATATATCCAATCAAGAATTGGTGTGTCGCCGAAAATTCTAGAAAATAGCTCCACAAGAACTATTCGCATGCAAATTCCATTCGTTTCGGTTACAATTAGCTAACGTATTAACTGAAGCATTGAATTTTTCCTCCGCCAGAGCTTATAATCGTTTTGCTAAAGTCGTAAACATTAAAAGCAGCACCGGTCTGCCAGATCCGGGAGTAACCCTTTAAAAGATAATCTTCTCCGAAATTTTCTCTACGTTGCTCACGATTAAGACCAACATGCCCAAAAAGGCGTGGCAGTTTTTTTAAAAGTTTCTCTCGCGCAAAACATTACATTTTAAACACCATTTTACGACATCGATCCAAATCTTATTTTTGTCCATAAATTTCTGCTGTCCGGCACTCCAAAAACAAAAGTAATGTAAAGTACACTCTCGGAGTCGTACTTTACGAGAGCCCTTCTTTTGTTCGCATCTCTATACCACGTCTAGCCTGGAAGTTCTCAAAGCGGCAAGTAATTCTAGGAAGTGAAACAAAGTGAGTGGGCAGCAGGGACGGACACAAACGAGGGCCGGAGTCGCCGACGACCTTTCCCATCAAAACGGATAAGACGAAACGCCGCAGGTCTAACAGCTTCCGGCGACGGAAGTACGATGCACGGTAAAGACACAGAGCGCTAGTCTCGCCAAAAAGTTTTTCTAAGAATATTTCCGAGCCTTTCTCGCTCGAAGGAAAACTGGTCGGGGGCATCGAGCATAACTTTACGAAACCGAGGGACAGCGGCTCGAAAGTTTGAGAATGGCTGATTTGGCCAAGCGGCGACGCCTTGACAGACTCGCCATCGCCCGACCCGGTAAACGTCTCCCAGATTCACATCCCTTTCGGCAGTCTCTCCACACTGGACCTCCAGATAAAGCGAGGGTCTCCAACGGCCGCCGTACCTTTGCACGAAACCGAAGTAATTTACCGACGGACCATTTTGGAGCGTTCAAACTTTTAAAACGAAACCGTAAAACACAATAAAACGAACAGAAGCCGCAAGAGCCTACCAACCTGATACTTAGGCGCATTGTTAAGTTGGGGATAATTGCCTTGACTGTCTCCGTTATGTAACAGATGATTATCGACCAAATTCCACCCCCAACTTTCCGAGTTTGATCCCAACAGGGCCACGTAACCGGGGCACTGGAGGGGCGCCTCCTTGGTGGCGATTCCGATGACGGCCACGGTCCCCAGTGGTCCTTCCCACCAAACTTCCCAACAATGACGACCGGTCCGAAACCCGATTTTGCCTTTGGCGGCATCCGTGCTCTGCGCCACGGGATTTCGATGTAACGTGAACCCATTGGGTTTGATGTAAATATTTCTCGAGCATTCGTTCGGGTCCCAAGCGTGATAGAACGACTTCAGCTTGGACTTGTAAGTCGGCACCGATGACAGCAAATCGGATTTCAACGCCTCCTCCGCTAACTTTCTAATGCAGTGCATCCTCCACACGTCGTTGTTCTCGTCGTTCAGTAACTTGTACCAGTTTTTACACACCAGAGAACAGCTCCTCAGTTCGGTCAAGTCTAAGTACGAAAAGATTATTTCTAAAACATTATATGGCAAATTGCTCCACTTGGTCGCCGCCATCTTGGTTGCCAGAAACAAAGATGGTACGGCCGCAAGAGTGTTGCCAACCCGTCCGTGGATAAATTTCTCAAATTAAATCGGGCATTTATTGGGTTTTAATCAGCGGTAAAAAACCTCTTCCGCAATTTTGGTAAATAATAATTAAAGTTTTGATAAATTATCTATTTTAAACGGGTGATTTATACGAGTTGGATATGTTACTTGTCGCTCGTCGATGGCGGGAGATACAGTATTTTTCTTTTTTTTACTTTAAACGCTCCCCGCCCCGTGGCCACCAAAAGGGCTTCTGTTTTTTTAAAATACAAGAGTCATAAATTCGATCGTGCTCATAATAAAGTGGTCGGGTCGAGGGAGAAGACTCGATGTATCCGGACAGATCGCTCGTAAAAAAAAATTCCTGGGATTTGCTTGCTAAGATACGATCTCGGATCCCCCAGAACGGTTGGACCACGCCTTTGCCGTCTCTTCGATTGAATCGTATTAGTTCGTATAAAAAGGCTCTTCGGGTCTTTCTACACGGGTATTAGTTTAGTTTTAGTTTTCGATACTGGGAGACCTATTCTGCTCTGACGCTTTTCGGGCCTTCTTGTCGGGATAGACTGGAAGTCGAGAGGCAGAGATCGACATTATTTTCGGCTAAAAATGCATTTAAAGTTTAAAAAAATGTAAATTTATTTTTATGCTTTATATGTTTTAGTGAGTTACATAATATATCGCTAGGACAAAAAAATGGAAATAAAAATAATTAATTCCAATTTGAAGAAAGCGAGTAAAATGCACCAGAATCGTCACCATGTTGAAAAACAAAGCGCGCTGGCCACGAATCGCAAACTTCAATAATTTTTCAAATTTCTAAAATATTTCCCAATAAATTAATATACAAACAGCGGTTTTCCGATCACCCATGCTTGGTTTTGTATTTTTTTATTTTTTCTTTCAACTCCTTTCGCCCCGTGAATACTACGAGGACCTTAGCAAGCCCATTATGGGTTCTGTCAGGCCTATAATGGGTCTGCCGGGTGGTGAGGGACCCGACATTTCCAACACCTAAGAGCCCTGTTTCCAAGTCTTTCATAAGTTCGACCAGATCCACAATGAGTGCTGCAGGCCTTGTTCTTTGGTACCCGGCGGCATCGTATACCATGTAGGCCCTATTAACCTATAGGAAATTATTTTAACAGTCTGCGATACTCTCAATAGGGCTCGAATATAGGGCTTGGTCTTTCCAAGAATACAATCGGTCAACCTTGTTGACTTACGTAGTAGCTTAACCGGGGATTTATTTACATAGAGAGCGGGTTAAGGCCCTTCCCTGCACCAAATAACGATACATGTAAAAATATGAGGCCCTAAGCTGCAATGTGATTAAGTAACGTGTTGCATTCGATTCTCTACATCATCCCACGTGTAGTAATCAGCATCAGAATCTTTTGAATGCACATTTTAACGCATTAATCAGCTAAATTTTTCTCTTCACGAACCACTTGCACGCTACATAATATATAGGCCAAACGTGTGTATCTGTAAGCAACGATAACACATCGTGTTATTTAAATATTTAGGATGAAATATGTTACGCAAGACGTAATTTATACTTCATATTTATCTCGTTTATCGATAATATTTACGTTACTAATGTAAATAAACACGGTTATACTCGTTGCTACACCATTAATAATTGATGAAGTCTCTTCGTAACTGAAACTAGAACACTAGAAGTAGTGTCCTTATCGATCGTATCATCCGACCCATTTATTTTTACGCCTTGACATTGATGATTTGTTGCAACTATTTATATCGTGAAGATATTTTAATGCTTTCTCCAATCTTCTCTTACTTAAATATTAAAGTGTAGCGAAAATAAACACGCGAATCAATCAAAAGAGAAAAAAAAATCACACAACAGAAACACGCGACACTTATTTCATAAAACATAAACACTATATTTTGTATAACTTTGTAGAAATTTTATACTGTTATTTACACTTCGATTCGTGTAATTTTATACCTCTTAGACTCGTGCTGTATACGTAAGAGACCTAAGGTTTCTACCAAGCGTGAGGCCTTCGTAGAGTAAGGCCTTAGGCTTTTTAATTGATAGTGTAGTAGTATAAAAGGAAAAACTGTTAGAAAATGTTTTTTTTTTTTAAATTGTTGTTAATAATATCGACTGGTAGACAATTCAATAGAACAATAGGTAAACAACTTAACGCATCCACAAACTGTGTAATAACTTTAAAATACTTTAATAATACAACGTAAAATTTGCGCCGATAATAATATTATAACCCCCCACACGCGTGGTGTCTTATATAAATATTAAATATCGATCTCATCGTAGTGTTTATACACACGTGTTTTTAAAAATATCAACGTAACACCGCGGATCATCCTCTACTCTGTGACGTCACGCGACACTAGCGGAAAGAGTGAGTCGTACGAGGCATTCGTTCCGTCGTGTTTACCTAGAAGGGGAGGATATTCAAGTCGTCATGTCTAACGCTACCGAATTACCCGCTTCTGGTATCAAACAGAAGATGCACCGCTTCTGGAACAGGTGGACTTTAAACGTGACAGAATACGATCCGTGTTTTAAAGTACAGTATTTAGGAAACGTCCTGACAGTTTGGGCCAAAGGTGAAGGCTGCGTCGATAGGCCTCTGGCTATTTTGTGGGATAATTACTTGTCGAATAACCAACAGGAGAACGTATCCATGAAGATATCCGTGTGTAATTCCGGTCTGAAAGCAGTCACCAAAGAACACGGAGAAACGGAATATTGGGCGTACAGGATTACCTTCTGTGGCACCCACTCTTCGTATCCGCGTGTTTTTTGCTGGATTTACAGGCACGAGACAGGACCCTTAAAACACGAGCTGAGATGCCACGCCGTGTTGTGCGGCAAGGATACAAAAGCTCAACAATTATCCACCCTGCTCAGCGAGAAATTGGTGACGGCGTTACAGGAATTTCGCCGCGAAAAATTAAGAAGACAGAAGTACCGCATGTCCTTGTCCAATCCCCTACCACCACGAAGGAAGCTCCTACTAAGTACAGGAGTCACTAATTTCCGCCCTAGATCCGAAAGTCTTCCAGCAATGACGAAGATAGAGGAATTGGAAGAAGAAAACGAGCCCATAGAACCCAGGTATCGACTACAATCCTTACAATCCTTCGACGAACAATTATCAGATTCCGACGACTCTTGTCGAATGTAAGTAGTGGTACGAACGTACAAGCTGTACAATTAAATAAACTGTACATAAAATTAACTGTTAGATATATTTAACCTGGAAAATTAGCTGTATTTTGTTAAACAATTGTTAATAAACCCATTGTAAAATTAATTCCTCTCGTTTAACTCGATGTAGATGCGCGTGAAAGCGCGATATTATTTTTTAAAATAGTAACATTATTTATTTATTTCTCTACTAGACAAAAGGAGACGTTGGAAAAATTCATGTGTCATTGTTGTCCAGTCACGCTCTTTAATGAATTGTCAAGCGTGTTGAGCAATATAAACCCATATATAACTCTTAACAGTATAATTTAAGACGAATATTTTTACAAATTTAACACTCGTTGAACGCGTTTCGAGTGTTTTAAACACTCGAAACGTGTTAAATTCGGCGTATTATTTTCTAATCTAGCACACGAAAACGCCCGCGTATGCAAATTACCACGGCATTTGGAGAGGGTGATTCTTGCAACACTCGATCAAAATGACAAAGCGGAGATAAATGATCATGGAAAAGTCAATTTTCATGACATAACATTAAAAAGTTGGCGCAAAAACGAGAAAAAAAAAGCATTTTAAATGGAGAATGTTTTCATTCCTCGTCACGTTTCGCTCCTCCCAATCGTCTTCCATTATAAATTTTCATGGCCTTCGACGTTCTCGCTAACCGAATTGAATTTTTATTATCCTAAAATAATATTTCAATTAAGTTTGAATTTTATCCGATAAATTATTCATAGGAATATAACGTAGCTTATTAAATTGCGGATCGACAAACTGACTGGCAGACTAACGGGTCGAATTGTATGAGAATAAAAGCGATTACAACCCTCTACGAGACTTAGAATATAGATTAAACACGGGTAACAGTTAAATTCGGGTTGGTGTACGAGGAAACACCTAAAATACACGAATTCTTCTGTGTAGAAATAAACGTTATATCGCACTTCCCGACAATTACCTGGAAGGAAGTGTGTCAGACAGGGCTTGACTAAATCCTAGAATGATAGAAACTTCCTTAGAAAATGGAAATTAACTCTTGACACGTGCTGTACAAAGGGCAAAAAGGTCACGAAATTAAGAGATTCGATCCTTTCACTCCCTTTTTTTAATCTTACGTGACCTCGTTCGAGGAGAATTACGAATTACGCGCTTGCCTCTCCCGATTCGAGATGTGACATGCCCCCCCAATAGTATTCAAGTTAGAATTCGTCTTTTCCACATAATAGGTTTGCTAATTTATTTTATAAAATGTCAAAGTTGAGAGGAAAACGTTGCGTATTTGTGTGAATATTCTATTCAGATTTCCCTGTTCCAACGTTTCTAAGCTTATAATAAAAAAAGGGGGGAAAATTATCGGAGTTATATAAAACTTGGAAATATAATAGAAATGCTTATAAATCGTGCAGAAAACTCCTTCAAAAATTTGACACTAGATGAAAAATGGCGCTCTATCCGAGAGATCCGCGTAATAGATTATAGAAATCGATCATACATTTTTTAATTAGAACGATTTGAAATGGAATATTTGCTAATTAATATTCGTGTGAAATGCTATGGTCTGTAATGGAAAATACCGTGTCTTGATCATTATAAACGAGAAAAAGTCGTAAAATATCCACAAATTTGGCACTGATTTGCGTTACAAACATTAAATACGTATTTGTTTAACTAAGAGGGCCTTTCTCGGGTCTAGTAGAACTCACGATAGGCCCTAAATGAAAACTACTATGCATACGTTAGAATGAACAGGTGGCAGCCATTTTGTTTTACCGCGTATAAAAGTATCTGCAACTTAAAATAACACCTTTAAATCAATTATTAAAATTAATTACTCTTTAATTTCTTTATCAAGTATATTACTAATTATAGAATCAATTAAAATTAAAGAAATTTACGTGATAAATCACTTAATTTTCTACATTAATTATACGTAACTCTGACGTATAACGTATTATTAACGGTAATAATGCAGTACTCCATAATTATGACAGGGACATGTGTCGGAAAGAAATGATATAAGACAAAGCAACACGTGGGTGGTGGACGATCTGTCGAGGAGGAGGAGGACTTTTAATGGGAAACAGGTCCCTACTTAGGTGTTAGGTACACTCTGTAGGCACTAAGAGGGCATTTTTAATCATACCCATCAGAAAAGCCAGTCTGGTCTGGGTTGCAACAAACATCCGTTTATAATTCTGTAGTCGAATACTATTTTATTATATCTAATTATATTTTCCATCGTATCTAATTCAAGATTTCACTTTATTTATAAATATCTATCAATTATCTATTTTCGGTGGTTCGAGACGACCGGATCCTCCCCGGACATCCGTGATTTGACATTTGTCATTTGTCATTAATTTCCGCTTGCTCACCCTTTCTGATATGTTAAACAAGGTAAAATGTACTATTATGAACACCTAAATACAGGTCGATTTTCTGGGAGGAACAGATCGTCCACGTGTTGTCTCGCCGTATCCCATCAACCAACCAACCGATACCAAGTTATGGTGAATTCATTTCCGTATTTAATTTCCATTTATTTTCCATTTTCTCGTGTCCTCAACCTTCCCCGCCTTCTGTATTGTTCTTATTCTTGTTCGGAGAGATTAGGTTTGAACCCTGATGGTCTTTTCACCTCGATCAGCGTGAATGAGATCGGGAGTACAACTGCAGAGGCAGAAGGACAGAGAGAGTGGGGGAAGTAGCCAACAGGATGGAGTGGGGAGCAGAGAGAAGTAATTGAGAGATGATTAAAAGTATTAGAGATAAAAGTACTTACTAGAATTTAGATAGAGCTTTGCAACGGAAATGAAATACATATGTTTTTCTAACCGGAATCGTTCGGCCAGAAACTCCAATACGGCACGCAACGTAGGACCTACAGCCTGTTAATTCACAATGCCCTACGAATGTCATCAATGAAAGCCAAGCAATTAATTCGTTGGCCATTTAATTGGATATCATCATGTTTTTTTTTTTTTTTAATTTATCAAGGAGTTCACCCATCACCACACATAATAATGTCGGTGGCAGAAGATGTCCCTGCTTTACTTCATTCATAAGATCACCTCTGTATTTCCATCGCTGGTGTTCTGACACCACAATACAGATCTTTGATCGCTTCGATTATTTTCTCGCCGACTTTAAATCCTTCATGTACCATTCAACAGACCCGGAGTTAGTCCTCCTTTCTTTGATTCTTCAGTTTTTGCTGTTTGCAAGAACTGAAGAATTATACCCTTAGATTCTTTCGTGTGGTTGTCGGATTTCAATCTAAAGCAAAGGAAAGTACAATATAAATCATAAACAAAAACATGCAGATATAAGAGGTATTTGGCAACTGGCTGTAGTATTACAGGCCTACACTACTCGTTTACTTCGGGAATATCTATTCTATTGTGGCATTATAAGAGATGTTTGTAATGCAATATGGATGGCCGTACAAGTATGTTCCGCCATCTAAAAAATTGCCATTTTTTAAACGCAAAGTGAATTATTATTATTATTATTATTATTATTTTTGGAGATATAATCGTAAAACCAACAGAAAAGGCTTACTCTAATTATAAAAAGTAGTATTCATCTGTACTATTAGTAGTATGAGATAGCCGGATGGTCGAAGCACTTAAGCGATACCTGTCGTTCTGGGGAATCCAGGATCGAATCTGGAAACGGAGCAATTCCCCGGAAATTTTTCATAGACAGTAAGTCTCGAATATGTCGTATCCCGTCTCTCGTCACCTAGCCGAATCCACAATGGAACGGCGAGTGAGTCTCTCTTGTTTCTCAGCATTTGGCGAATCTTTTTATCAAAAAGTAACAATACCGGGCAGTTATTTTTTATAATTCGCGATTCCCGCAAGCGTCGCTCGTCATGTCTTATATTGCCGAACACTTTTCAATTTCATATAGCCTATAAACTTTCCAGCGTCGATCTCATGCCCGGGATCCATCGATGAAAAGTTGGAACTGGTAGCGATGTTCTCGGTACCAGTTCCAACATTGGACTTTTCTGGAAGGGCACAAACAGCTTGTTGCGTTACTTAAAGGTAAACTTCATCCTTTGTGTAGATGCAATGAAATCTAAATCAAGCTGCGCTATGATCAACGCCGTAACTAGCCTTTTATGCGCCCGTGCGAGCATCTGTAACTACGCCCCTAAACTATGACCCAAAACTTGGTACAAGTCATTTCTGCGCCCCCATGGTCTACGCCCTGTGCCTGGGCACCGCTGGCACCGCCGTAGTTACGGCACTGGCTATGATATTCGTTATTTCTGTTAATTAATATATATAACGAGAATATTGTTACTATTCTTTGTGAGTCATAAATCGAAATGTTTCCATCGCTCCTTGTAAATATGGGAAACACGCGATTCCAGACGAAAGCGTTATCCACGTAAACGTTATTACATTGATCGGTCACGCTTGTTTACACTGACGCGAGGATTAAATTCCTACACCAAGATGGTCGTCGTCGTCTCAGTGATATTAACGCTTGGTTAACTATTACATCATATCCTGTCGGAAATATAATCAAACTTAGTGCATTAATGAAATGGCGCTGACTTTACAAATATAGTATATTTACCGTGTAACAGTTCGTGGGGTGTCCAACTTGTACGTAACACCGAGTGTGTGTTAGTTATTAGGTTAAATAACGATTTGAGTAAAAATAGCAACCATTTCTGCATAAGAAACAATTAAATATTTTGTATTAAAAATCTGTTTTATTCTTTTTTTGTACAGTTAAAGCGAAATCCGATGTGCGAGATGTAGAACATACGGCTTATTTATTGTTATTTACCAGAATTAATAGTATAATACGTAACATATTTAAGCAATCGGAATAAGAATACTTTGTAACTCTTTCAAGCAGGGCCGGATTTTCCTATAGGCTAACTAGGCTTCAGCCTGGGGCCTCAAGATCAAGAGGAACCTACATTCAAATTGTTAGCAAAATTAAAATTACGCTATTATAAAAACAGTGAACACTAAAACATTGAACCGAAAATAAGGAGAAATTCTACGCATATGACTAATAAACAAACTTAAAAATGGGAGGTGAAAGGGCCTCATAAGTGGAATAGCCTAGGGCCTCTTTTCATCTAAATCCGGCCCTGCTTCCAAGCCTCGTTAGCGCTAAGAGGACCTTCTAATCAAGCGCAAAATTCCATTGTGTAAACCATTTTGTAATATGTATCTTTTTAAATTTGAATGAATGGCACTCTAATTGTTCTCCAGGTAAAATTTGATGGTTTCGATGTCTAAAATAAACGGGAGAATTCACAAGTTACACCCATTTGTTCCTCATAAATTAAAAAATAACATGGCAGCATTTCTTTATGCAGCGCTCGAGAAGCGCTTTACAGCGAACACGCTAAAACTGGTTTCGAATTGGTCAACACTGCTCGTGACGTCATTTCGCTACACTCTCGCTGCATAAAAAAACGCGGCCTATAGTACAATATATTACAACATAATAAATTATATAATATATAATAAAAACATTATTTTTATTGCCATAAAACAATATAGAATTACTCTAAAACACACTTTTTATTATCTCTTATAAATATAATAAAAATAATATTAATCAACTAAAATTTATAAATGACGTTTACGAATAAATCCTTATAAATTAATCAAATAATATTTTTACAACGAGATGGCGTACGTGTAGCATCGTTGACCACGTGGGAAATTTCAACAACACATGTAGTCGGAAAGATTTGTGGAAAGTGGATTGCAGGTTTTTAAGTTAATAAATGTATCGTGTATATTGTTTTTAATGTTTATGGGAGCAATTCTATGATTATCTAAAGTTATTTTAGGTTTCAAGTTTATATTTTTTAAAAATTATGGTAGTAGATTTTGAAATTAAATGCGTTACGGCAATACAAAAATAGGTTAATGTTATCTATGGTTCCAAGATGGCGGCTCGTCTGAATCCAGCAAGAAAACAGTGGGGACGCACGTTCTAACCTAACCTAACCTAACCTAATAATTTTGTTGGTAATACTTATGGTAATTTATTCGAATAGGTTAGGTTAGAACGTGCGTCCCCACTGTTTCCCTTCTATTTGCTGGAATCAGAGATGAGCCGCCATCTTGGAACCATAGGTAACATTAACCCACGAGTTACTTTTGAGGACGATCAATATAACATATTTTCCAACTCAAGTAATATAGTGTACTGTAGCTGTAAAATCTTATTCATTTTGTATTTGTCTTACTTTTTTAAAAGCATGTTTGCCTAAATTGTGGTCCACCGTAATGTTACGTGTGATCAAAGCGGTCCGCGAAACAATTTGGGTTGGCCAGGCCTGGTCTAAGTGAAACTTTTTAATTTGGTTGTGTTTTTTCAAACTTTTTAACATGCAAAAGCCCACCTGCATGGCCTTGGCACTTGTCACCATAAAATACAGAACTAGCAGTGAATCAAGAATAATTTAGGGATGATTCAAATCTTATTACACAGATAAAGCAATGACTATGTTTGCAGAATCAATACTTGACATTTAGATGAAGGTTTAGCTGATATGAGAGAGAAACTTTGCGAATTACTTTAAAATATCACTTTTCCTTTGTTTATATGTTATTTTAAAATGATAGTATATTACAATGTATCATAAAGTCAATGCCTGTTGTAATTAATACATTGTAATAGGTACACACACAAATATTTAAGCTAATATTTAAAAATTTATGTTTTCTGTATCCAACTTATTAGCGAGGTTGAGGCCGAAGTTTTAAATGCGAAAACATGTACATTGGACATTCAGCATTGCTTTCCTGTAAGCCTAGAAGTTTGACAATGTCGTTTGGAAGTCAGTGGAATCATGCTCAACATTCCAAACGCCATTGTCAAACTTCTAGGCTTACAGGAAAGCTGCGCCGAACGTCCGACGTACGCATTTTTGCGTTTAAAACTTTGGTTTCAATCTTGCTATTATTTGAATTTAATATTTGCAGTATAATGATAAAGTTAATTGGATAGGTGAGGCAATTAAGGTATTGGCTCTGGGAACCCGGGATTGAATATAGACGAGCCATCTTGGGAATTTTTTAAGGGTGGTCTGTCCCAAATATGTCGGGCCCTGTCTCTTACTGCCCATTGGCTTCATTATGATCTGATCAAAACCCAAGATGTGTATGAAACAACACATCTAAACGGTATAGAGTCAAAAACTGGAAAAAAGAAGCGCAACGATAATTTTTATATATCCAAAAAAAAGGCATTAGCTAAATTATTGTAAATCCATTTAGAAATAAATAGTATTAAAACAATTATTAATTATATTTTTCACACATTTCCTTATTAATTATTAATTTTTTAGAAAATCTTCAAAAAATGCACGACAAAACTAAAAGTGGGGATTTTTCTGTTGTCGAAGGTATTTCGTTAATGTGTATTGTCAATGATAATTATTAATATATTATCGTGCTATAGTTAAATATTTAAATGGCAGCTATATGTTTCAGAATCATTCCATGCTTCGCCGGTAAGAAATTTAACGGGAACCCCAAGAAGAATAAAAGATTTGTGTGCAGACTTTTACAATTCTATTCAAAACTGGAATTCTCTGTGTATAGAAGGAACCAATTTTTTAAAGACTATTAAAGATTTAAAAATTCAAGAACTGTAAGTTATTCTAATTTGAAATGTTTGTATAAAAAGTATCAATCAGATGCTAAGATTTTTAACTATAGAATTTTATATTTGTTTTTTGTGGTAATTCATAAATTTTGTTAATTCTATATTTTAGTCATTCTGGACATGAAATAGTAAACTACTGTTTTATAGTTTTATATTATTATTAGACAAAATATTTTCTCGTAAATTTACATATCGTCTTCTGTGTACGCCATATCAGATTCCTGATGTCGGCGACACCTGGCATAGGTTAGTAAGTAGTTAGTAATGCGCCGAGGTGTATCCTAGGGGGAAGTTACATCCAGAGTGGTTTCCCGTTGCCTTCTCTGGGGTGTGATGTTACGCAAGGGGAAATGCCTTCTGGGCGGTCTCGTAAGGGAAACTGTTACAAATGTGGAGAAAACCCAGAAAACTCCACGTGGCCAGCTCGTCCGAGTGCAGCACGAACCTGCAACCGGACTCCCAGTGTTTAGCGACGGAACCGCTCGGCCACTGGTGAGCTAGATTTACACATAGATTCAGAAAATATGCCGTCTTACAGTAGTTGGCTGATTTTTGTTAATAGGCTGTTCAAATAAGGAAAATTCACTCCTTTATAAATTTGATGCATATGTTAAATATTCTTGTCCAGAGCAAACTTAAAACCTTTCTTTACTGAATATCTACGCCAAATATGAATAATAGGGACCTGAATTTATTTAGTATGCTATGTTATACGTACGTGTTATTTTGTGAACTATAGCTTTTATTTGTGGTCGTACAATGCATACAATTGAAGGACTTTCTAGATGATACTTTATAGACCAGGAATGAAATGAGTTTTATAACATATTTGAATTCAATACCTGATGGTTAAAGCAATAAACAGATTGATTTGTACACGTTACACAATATTTCTGTGTTTCGGATCTGTTGGTCCCTCGCCAGCAGGTTTACGATCAACAAACTGTAAAACAAATTATAAAGGTTATATGTGAAATAACAGAAGAAAAAGGTGTAGTGTATTTGTTTGATTACAGTTGTAAACAAAACATATTGGGGAGACAAAAAGAAAATTAAAAATACTATAAAAGAACATATTCGCGCTATCAAAAGTAATTATGCAAATTCTGCGGGAGCAGAACATTGTAATATAACCGGATGTGAAATAGATATGAGCACTATAAAAATAATGAAAAAAGAAAGAAATGATTTTAAAAGGCAATTATACGAACACATCCACATAGTAAGACAAAAAAAAGTAGAATGAATAATAATACAGGAAGGGAAATACACCAATCGTGGAACAGAATCGTTGACAGAGGGAATGAGGGGTGGAGGTATAAAAGGAGAAATAACCTCTGGATAAGACAATGTTCAAGTGATAGTGGAAGAACGATGATGTAAGTTATAAAAGAAAAGTTTTAACCAATTTTATCAATATAACCGATTTTTATTGTCATTATATACAGGTATTTATTTGGATTTATGCTATTTATTGCCTTAAATATTGATGTATTTATGAATCAAAAACCCGTAAGTTCAGTTTTATCATACTTTATTGTCGGGATTGTTATAATTTTGTAACAGTTTTATAATTTTTTTTTATAGTTTGTTGATCGTAAACCTGCTAATGTGGGACCAACAGGTCCGAAACACAGAAATATTGTGTAAAGTGTTCCGGTGAAAAATAAAAACTGTTTTTTTTCTGAATTTTCGGAATAAGGCACCAGTATAAAAACTGTTTTTAATAAGTCCTATTAATAAATAAGTACTTGTAGGCAATTTAAGTAAAAAAACTAAGATAAAGACACAAAGCATAAAACTTAACTCAAGTATTTTGATTATCAGTTACTTGTAATTAAAATATGGCTTATATGGTGACTGAATGTACTGTACAAGGGTCATTCAAGGCTGAATGAGACTTTTGCGCCTATAATTTTGTAAAGTAACTGTAGCACGATAAAACCCGAAGAGGGAGTAGCATTATCCATCCCAAGATTTTGGTAGCAAGCATGACGTATTTTGCGCATGCATAGCAGTTTTAGCAATCGTGGCGGAAAGTAATGTGTCCGCAACAGTGGAACAGTGGTGAGTAATCAAATTTCTCGTGAAGGGAAAGGTTAAACCTGTTGAAATTTCGAGAAGATTGAGTACACAGTATGAGGAACAAATATTATCGTGAGCAAGAGTGTACAAATGGTGTTGACAATTTGGTGAAGGATGACAGCTGGTGACAAATGAAACACGTGGACATGTTTGACCAACTGCAGTAACGCCAGCGAATATTGCACAAGTTGAGCAAGTTATCCTGGAGAACCGGCGAGTAACCGTGAGACACATTGCAAACGATAACTTTCGAGCATTTTTAGTAGCGACTTTCAATCTTAGAACAGAATTTTTTCTCTTGTAAAAAATGAAGCCTGCAAGTGATGTAGAAGTGGATAGTTTTAGCCATAAGCAAAGCTCTGTAAAGTGGGTTCACAACCAATTTGCAAGCTGTTCAAGCAACCATCATTCAAAACCATTGGTTATCATGAAGTACACATTTGTCTGTTGTAAATTACATGAAGATTTTGAAACAATGGATTAAAAACATAAGCAATTTAAGTAATGCCTCTATTGGATGGCATAAAAATTTCTTTGACTTTATATCTGTTAATGCACTTCTGGCAGTGCGAAGAGGATCTTCGTTGATCATAGCACCTAAAATTAATCAGACAATATACAAGGAACATTTCCCTGTATGGGGCTATCTATAAATGACATCCAAAATGAAAGGAAGGGAGGGGATTAATTAGAAAATAATTTTAAACATTTTTATTTTAAAAACAAGTAAAATGTCGAAGCTATGTCTTGGAGAACATGAGCAACGCGTGTGCAAATCTCACACTCGCGCCTGTTTGTAGAAACGGTCTCGGCATTTCGTATTTTCTTTCGACCCGGTTCTCGGGACCCCGACTACCTACGAGTCTGGTTTATTTTACGTGCGCACCAAATACTCTGTGCCAAATTGCAACTCCCGACACGTACTCCTTCGTACCTCTAAGGTGTCCAGCCGTCGACAACAGCGTGGCGTTGCAGGAATCTGATTAAATTGAAAGTGTGTTGCTAATACAAACAATCTAAATAAACATAATTAAAACATACTCTTGTAGCAAAGTTAAACTAGTCTTTACTCCCTCTGTCGGCTAAAATTGTCCCCTTTGGGAATTTATAAGTTAGAAAAATTAATGAATAAGGAAATTGTACGTAGACCAAACTCTGATATTTAACAGTTTGAAAAATGAGAAAGATAGGAAGACGGCCAGAGCTCACATTATCCCGTCGGAAGAAAATAAAAAGTAAAAATATACTATGTGGGAGCAACAAGAGAAATTAAAAGCTATATTAAAAGTGCATTTAAAAGGTACTAGAAAGGGAAGAATTACAACACTCTTGGAAGAAGCACTTAAGAGATATTGATAAAATGGGATAAAAGTAAAGATTTAAAACAGATTAGAGAAGGTGAAAACATGGAATGTGTTAAAAAGATATGGATTTAGATAATATAGAAAGATGAAAGTACAGTAACATCTCAATTTAATGGACTAATTTGGGTGATGAGGTTCTGTTAAATATTTCCTATTTGTTTGTCTTTGGACAATTTTTCGAGACACTTTCACATGGCACGAATTTAAGAGTAATGACTTGGATTTGGAAAAATGACACATTAATATAATTACACGTGTTAATTTTCACGTACGGAATGGAAACTTTGTCTGTTAAAACAAAAAAAATCAAATAAAATCGAATAAAATAATAGTCTGGCATAGGTTGCACATGGAAACGTCTGCTCATCAGACAAATGAATTTTGACAGTGGAATTTTTAAAAGACGTTTGAATTCTTTGGAAGATCCAAAATTAAGAATTTAAAGTATTACTTTTATGAAACAATAACCCCGAAAATGGACGAAAAGACCTCAAACTAGTAGGGTAGTTAGAAAGGTACTGTACATTAATGTATTCGCTGCCGACGACACGGTCTACGCTGCAAAATTGTATGTGCTGTGTTTATTTCTTGGAAAATTTTATTATTCGTTTTAAAAAAAAGTATTTTTTTTATTGTTTATTGTGTACTATGTATAATATATTTTATATTATATAATTTTTTTAATATATTTAACATACTGTGTACATATAATAAGTAAACAAAATATTAAAAATTTTGTTAATGTTTTGTTTATTATATTTAAACATTAATTATATTTTTTAATTAAAAAAATCTTAATATAACTTTATTATCCAATTAATTACAGTTTATTTGACAATGATCTTTAGATAAAATATAAATACAGTCGACTCTGCGTAAGTCGACACCCGGATAACTCGACACCGTAGGTTAATTAGTCAATTTTCTGCGGCCAACTTACACAGGCAATAATGTCATTAATGTTAAAAAACTGTTTATTCGACATCGTTTAACTCGTCACCACTGGATAAATCAACATACTTTTTCTATGTTGATTTATCCAGTGGTGACGAGTTAAACAATGTCGAGTAAACAGAGTTTTTTAAGGTTAATAACATTAATGCCTGTGTAAGTCGGCCGGGACCACAAAAAACTGACTATGTCACCGACGAGTGTCGACTTATGTGGAGTCGACTGTAATTTCAATTAACGAAAGTTTCATAGATTTTTAACTTGTATTTCAGGAAAGAAAAGGAAAGTGATGGATTAAAATTTACATTAAAAAATTCAAGATTCTTTTCTTCAGTTACAAGAAATCGTTGATAAAATGGTAATTTCTTATTAAAATTCTGTAAACTGAATTCTTTCTCCTTGATTATCCTTTTGCTTCCATGTTTCTTTTCCTTCTCAGCTTGGATCAGTTTCTCTTTTTTATCTTTCCTTTCTTTTGTTAACTCTTGAAATAACCTATAATCGTTATCGTAAAGACTTATCCGACGACGACAATTGCTGTGGGTTTCTATAATGATAATTGTAAGTTATTTTTTATTTCTATTTGCGAATGTCAAAATAAAAATAGTTTGATCGTAATTCAGACATGCCGACAGTAGTTACGGAACGTCCACAGTTTCCACCGAAGCTGTACGTAAATTATAGATTTATAGATAGCTTTTTAAAAAGTACAGAGCTCTTTTATGCTGTTTATCTGGACAAAGGGAAGAGAAAGAATTTATTAAATTTTATAGTGGCTCTAATCTTTCGTAATATAATCTGTGTTTTTAAAAATAGAATATCCAAAAGTGATGCTAGCAATGACAAAAATTTATTTAAAAAAGTACAAGATGTATAAAAAATTGAATATACACATCATTTAAAAGAGCATCTCTAATTTACAAGGGCTATCCAGAAAGAAACATCTGTTGTCATGTAGCAATTGAAGGAACGCTGTCATTTGTGTATTAACAGTATCACTTTTGCATGGGAATTTAGTGTAATTCTGTGGGTATCTAGCACCAATAGAGTAAAGTTTGTGTCACTGTTACTTGCCCAAAAATGGCTGTTCAAAATGTATGCTGTAATTGAGAATCTTGCCAACTGTGAAATATATTCAGTTGTAAGATTTGTCTTGGCCAAAAACTGTGAAGTGGTCGAAATCCACTTTCAGCTTTGTGAAGTTTATGGGGAGAATATAATGAGTGAAGGTAGTGTGAGTCAATGGTGACATATGTTCAAAAATAGCCAGAGCAACATCCATAATGAAGAGAGAAGTGGTCAGCTGACTGTGGTAACAGATGAGTTGGTTGAGAAGATTGACAAAAAGGTTCAAGAGAAGTGCCAATTCACCATTTCAGAGGTTTCTGGTTGTTTTCTCAAATCTCTTGCACAGTTCTCCATGAAGTGATCTACTTAACCTACCAGAAGTTGTGCGCCAGGTGAGTGCCTAAACTGCTTTTGGAAGAACATGAGGAACGGCAGCTAGGGCGACCCATGCCGACTTTTCGTGAGCATCATGCCAGAGAATTTGATGCTTTTGTGGATCAGATTGTGGGTGATGAAACTTGGGTCTTGTACATAAACACAGAGACAAAAAATCAATGAATGAATGGCATAGAGCAATACTCATTCACCGAAAAACCAAAGAAGTATGGGCAAACTTTGTCTGCCGGAAAGGTCGTGGCAACTGTCTTTTCGGACAAAATGGGAGTGCCGTTAGTGGAATCCATTCAGATAATTCATATTGGAAGATTAAACTGTATACTTTTTGCATTTGATATATATGATAAATTGACACAATCATTTATGGATATTGACAAGATGACCATACCCTAATACAGGGGTGGCGAACCTATGGCATGCGTGCCCAAAGTCGCACGTAAGGAGAAATCATCTGGCACGTAATGTATCATTCAATTTCTCTCTTTTTCAATCATCCTTTTGGTTTATCATCTGATCATCCTTTTTTCAATCAGCTTTTTTTACATTTATTCTAATTAAAGCATATTCGTTTAATTTCTTTAAATATCGTTATTTGAAGTCTGAAACTTTGGCACGCGTAAACATCTTTAAAGCTAAGTATGCTGACAATATGGCACGTGAACACAAAAAGGTTTGCCATACCTACCCTAATATATTGCCCTATTATTGTGACAAGAGCCTAGATCTAATTTAAATGTGTTTGTATTAAATCTGGGCTTCCGTGAATTTTAGCAATCGGTTATGTTTTTTGCATTGTTCCCATTCCTTTGTTTGTGTCGACCAATCCTACCATAGGTTAGGCGGCACAGACAAAGGAACGAGAAAGACGATCAAACAGTATAGGTTTGAAGATAATAATTTTGCAATTAATTTTTTTACTTTCAACTCGTTTATTGTAAAACAATATGTTTGATTTACTGTATTTATTAAAACATAATAATGTTTTAACAGTAAAAGACTTTCAATGCTAACGAGTGTGGTCCATATATGTGTTTTTTTCTTTTGAATTTAAATATAGTATCATCATAATGTTGTTGTCTTCAATAAAGAAATAATATATTCTAAGAACCTTTATTTATTTCTTTCGAAATGCAGGACAATATCTATTGCAAGATGGAAAAAATAACCGATTGTTTCAAGGCCATTTCCGAATTAAGCTTTCGTGGAGATTCCGAAGAGGCGGTATTCCAAACGTGGTCGGCACAAAAATTTCGTAAGTTTAATCTAAATTAGATTGTTTGCCCCGAATTATTAAGTGCGTATCGTCGCTATTTAGTGATTAAAGGCGAAACGGTTGGCTTTATTAAGTTAAATTTACATAAAATTATACGTCGGATATTACGTTTAAATTATTGACTTCATTTTGCAATTGTACAGTTTTGCATGTAATTTTTGTGTAAATATGATCGATAGTAAATTTGTAATAATTTCTTCCACATAAACACACAATTTATATGATTCTCTTTGCCTGTGAATTTCAATAATTGAGATTTTTATTGGAGCAGTACTTGAATTTTTACACCTTTTAACTACTAACAAAATATTAGGTCTACAGGAAAGTTCTGTCCGTTTTTGGAATAAAACAAAACAATAAATTTTTCATACCTCGAATAAACTTTATTGAATAATATAATTTCCATCATTGTTTATGATTTCTTGCCAGCGTTATGGCAATTTGTATATCCCATTATTAAAAAATGCCTTATCCCTAAAGACAAAAAATTGAACCAGTGCTTGTCTGATATCTTCTTTGTTTTTGAATCTTTTGCCCTGCAAAAAATTTTGTAAGGACAGAAACAAGTGATAATTGGAGGGTGCTAGGTTCGGGGAGTGTGGTGGATGCGACTAGAATTTCCCAGCCTAGCTCTGTGAGTTTCTGACAAGTCCCCAAAGTATGTGGCCTGGCATTATCATGAAGCAATAGGATGTCCTTCCTATTGAACATCGCTGGCCTCTTTTCTTGGAGTGCTGTTTTTAAATTATCCAATTACTGACAGTACCTCTCTGAATTTAGCTTTTCATTTGGTTTCAATGGCTCAAAATGTATTGGTCCTCGAATGTACCATATACACAACATTCTCTTACTCGGGCTGAACTTCGGTTTAGAGGTGGAAGGGGCAGGTTTTCCAGATTCACAATATGCCCTTTTCCTTACGATGTTTTCATAGGTAATCCACTTTTCGTCCCCAGTTATCATCTGGTCCAAGAAGGGTTCGATTTTGTTCCGTGCAAGCAGAGATGTGCATATGATGACTCGATCATTCAAATTCTTCTCACTTAATTCGTGTGGCACCCATCTCAAATATTTCCACACCAATCCTAGTTTCTGAATATTGTCCGAAATGGTTTGTTGAGCTGAATCAAGCCTTTCTGCAATCTCTGATGTTGTCAAAAAAGGATTTTGCTCTAACATGATCTTGACAGTATCATCGTTGATCAAAGATGGTCACCCAGAGCGTGGCTTATCAGAAAGATTGAAATCACCTACAGTGGACCTTCGTTACAGCGCTGCTCACTATACCGTGCACTCAAAGCGCGGGCGATGTTCATGGCACGATGAGCTCAAACACGTTTATACAGGTCCATGCGGTGTTAGTGAGTAGTGCATTTTATTGTTACTACGTATTGAGTAATTGTGTATGTATTGAGTTCCTGCATGTATTTTGAACAGTGTTTAATTATTCTATGCTTGTTGAGTAAAAGAAAAGCTTGACATTATTGCTAAAGTAAAGAGGTGAACCGCATTACACCATGCTGCTCGGTATAACACGGGTGTTGTTTCCTGCCCGACATGCGCGTTATATTGGGTCCACTGTATTTGAAATTTTTCGAACCATCTTCTGCATGTTCTGTCAGAAACTGTACCTTCACCAAACACTTTCAATAAATTTCTACATGCTTCTGTAGCATTTCTTCCTTGTTGGAATTTGTACAAAATACAGTGGCGTAAATAAACTTTATCAGTAGCCATGGGTACACGATCGCATCTCACTTAATACTAACACAAATCATCTTCATTTTAGTTAATTTGCTAGGTCAGTATGTATACATTCGGTGATAAAAAGAGAGAGCCGTATATGCGCATACTTGTTGAAACCGGAATGGACAGAACTTTCCAGTAGACCCAATATTTTTTATATTAAGATAGCAGAAATTGTAGCTCAATAGGGATAGATATGGACAAGTAGGAGTTTCCTGATAGGTTTATAAATTTTTAGGGATCCACATATTGAAATAGAGAAACAGTGACGTAAAGTAATGAATTAGCATTGGTTGTAAATTATTTGTACACGAATTACAAATATGAAGAATAAAGAAACTAAGAGACACTTCTCACACTCTTCTGGCACACAAATTTTAATAGAACAAATGTTTTTGGCTTACTTGATAAGCCCTCTTTGGGTTAAATGTTACAGAATACAATTTAAACTGAGATTCTAATCAAAACGCTCTAACCTGTTACCGGTGTGCACTCTAGACAACCATCAACACAAAATCAACGGAAATCGTTCGTTACTAACGTTTTTGAACCAAAATACTGGTTCTTCATCAGGTAAATTCAAACCTCTGGACTGTCGTTCGAAGAACCTTGAATTTACCTGATGAAGAACCAGTATTTCGGTTCGAAAACGTTAGTAATGAACGATTTCCGTTGATTTTGTGTTGATGGTCGTCTAGAGAGTGCACACCGGTAACAGGTTAGAGCATTTTGGTTAATACGTTCTGGTGTTGAGTCAATGATATGAGATTCTAATTTTAGAATAAAAGTATTCTATGATGCAATTTGAAATCAAAACAGGTTAGAATATATAGGATGCAAACATCTCCAAATAAAACACATATATTTTTGTTCATAAATACATATAAGTAGTTTCATTAGTCCAACATAAGTTATAAATCATCTCAAATAAAGGAATAGGAATATGAAAATATTTTAATGCAAGTAGTGCAACTGGATATTTTGAATAACCACAGTTTACAAATCTGGTTCTGAATTGTGAGTAGTCTCAGATAGGTTTGAGTGTACCCTCACAAATTATCTTGCATCTCCAGGGATGCAAAGACCCATTTGTAGACCACCGATTTAGAGACACGGGATGAACATATGTGGATCAGAGACAAGTCGTCGATCTGGCAAAACAGAATAATATTATTTAGCAAGATTCAATTTTTGTAAATCCTGACTATAAATGATAAATTTTAGTTGTATCTAATAAGAACAATAACTTTTTTAAGTATTGTTTCCGAAAGAAAAGAATTTTTTAATTTTATAAATTCCAGACGACACTGTGAACGAGATACTGAAAATGTATTGCAAACAGTTATCTGCAAATAAAGCCATAGTAAATAACTTTGGCCATTTAGAAAACGAAGACAAAATGACATTTTGCACACTCGCATGGTGTCACCTGCCAAAAATTACCGACAGAGCTTCGCTATTATTATATTGTATGGTACAAGAAACAAATTTACAGTAAGGATTATATTTATTCTTGCAATAAAATGTAAAACTTAATTTTTGTATATACTACTTATCTCAAACGTCTGTTAAATGAAAGTCAAGTCTTGTGTGTCTTCGTACGAAACTATTGTAGTTTATGATTCTCTGTACTCTTGTAATAAACGTTCTGTCTGTAAATATTTATTACTGCCATTGAATTGTCAAATGGATGTGTACTGTCTACCATATAAGCACCAAATATGTCCTATGAGAATTCAAAAACAAAGTAGCCGACATTGGTGGGGTCTAGGAAACCTCGGCGAGTCACACTACTTCCACGTCTAAACTGTGCATAAATGCGACGTTTGAGAAAATTAAGAATAGGGGAGAAAATAATGTTGGGAATGACTGCATTTGGAGCATTATTATACAGATCTGGGTAAATAAATATTGTAAAATTTGTTTTAACAATTACATACTTTCTCGTTAGTTCATCTATGTATGTATACATAATAAGAAATAGTCTAACCTAATTTCTACTCGATTCTTTGGAAGCACGGACCGAAAAAAGGATGCGGCGTAAAGAGGAAATAGATCGTCGAGATTAAAATATTACTCTATTAAACACTATCGTCACTAATAAGGTGTTAGTTTATACGATCTTATAATTTTGACCTATAATACAAAACAATCTGAATTCTTGTTTATAAATAGATCTACAATTTATAGACATTTTAGTAAAGTTCAGTCTACTTAGCTATACCTTATCCAAAAACAACTTTTGTATTCTTAAATGGAAAAATAAATGAACGTAACGTTATATAATCGGCATTATGCGCCCCTCGCCTTTGACGGGTCTCGAATTATTTACAAAAGCTATTATACGTACCGTACTTTCGGTTCCGTTCTAAACAAACATACCCGTAAGTGTCGATCCACATGCGAAAGCATTTGTAAAGTTGTAAAGGGATAACTATAGTTATTTTGCTACAAATTTTTAATCAGAAACATAGTAATAAATCTGAGAATAAAGAAGTTTTAATACATTTAATAGAATCATTAAGCAATTATATACAAGTTATAAAAACTGAATTTTAATATAATATATTCTCTGTGTACAAAGCTCGATGTAGAATTTTTTCGGGATTTACAAAATTATAAATGATAAAATAGATTTTTACAAATTTAACAAAATTAATTTACACATTTAATAAATACATTTAATGCGTGAATGGTCGATTTTCAAATAAAGGGCCTTAAACGATAAAAATTGCGATTCTTCTCCGGAAAATGTCAACGGAAATTACACAAATTTATACTTTGTTCTGTACAAGTACGGGTCTCCGAATTAAGATAATACTTTCTTTTGTTAAAATTCATTGTACGCTCGCGTCTTATCGACAGATTATCATAACAGCTCGAATTCTTCGTCCGAAGGATCGAATTTTCTTTCTTCTAAAAATAGATATTTTGTTGTTACTAAATTTTACTAAAAAAGCATTTGGACAATTAATTAGATCTGAAGCAATGTTTTGTTCTAGATTTTCTAATTATTTGTCTGAATCATTAACATACCAAAATCATTTTTCTAATAGTATCTTTTGTCACTTGTGGCTGCATCTTAATGTTAAAAAATTGTTTTTTGTTCAATTAAATATTGGAGATTAAAAGATTCGAACTTGTGTGGAAAAAGTCTCGTCGAGCACGTTTTCATTTTTATATAAAAATGATTAAACACAACACCGTTTAGCAGCAATAAGTTCCTTTGCCGTCCTTACGGGAGCGTTTCGATACTCCGACGTCGGCACATCCGTCCCTTCCGATGTTTTTTTTGAGTCCAAAATCGATTCTTTTGTCGACGGCATATTAAATCTCGCATCCAACTCCATATTGACGTGCATCTCGTCCATTTTTAAAACGTCACAGACCCACAATGTATAGAAGTTAAAATCTAATAATCTCCAACATTTAAAAAAATCATCATTTTATCTTACAAACGTTTCAATTCCCCTACCATTTCGTTACTGATTCTTGATGATATTAATCAATAGGTATACAGTTTCGTAATAATGACTGCAAAGATTAAATCTAATTTATTTGATCTCAATGACCCAATGTTCTTGGCAATACTGGCATGTTCAAAACTTGTTACGTCTGTATGGACTAATTTGTGACAGAATCCCAAATGTGAATAAACACGTCACTTAGAGGAAAAAATCCGATAATACAAGTAACTAAGCTTTGGAGATTACTTTCTTTAAATCTTAACAATTTCCAGTTACGTATAAAACCAAACAATGCAGTCGAACTCTTATTGGACTATAATGTGACTAATTAATAGTGAGGTTGAGGCCGAAGTTTTAGATGCGAAAACATGTATGTCAGACATTTGGCGCCACTTTCCTGTAAGCACAGAAGTTTGACAATGGCATTTGGAAAGTCAGTGGAATCATGCTTGACATTCCAAACACCATCGTCAAACTTCTAGGCTTACGGGAAAGCGGCGCCAAACGTCCGACGTACACGTTTTCGCATTTAAAACTTTGGCCTCAACCTCGCTAATTATTACATTTAACACAAATATAGGTCATTAAGTAATTTGGAATAAACTGCTCATTAGTTTGTATCATTTGATTGTCATACTGGTGTAATACCATCAAAACTTTTTTCTTCCATTTCCTTTGTATTTGTTATATGTATGTATACAGTTTACATAGTTAGATGAAGAAAAAGTTCATTTGCCACTTGTCTCATATAAGTAAACTTGTCTATGGCAAGTGGACTTCCACAGTAGTATTTCCATTAGCATGAAATATACTAATGATGCATATTATGTCTGTTCTTATTCATTCTAAACACACTTAATATGCTGCATAACAAACAATTAATAAGGTTTGAATACATTGCATTTGTTTTCTTTTTCAACGACGAATATATTTAATTATACAGTAGACAAATTAATTACAAAAGCAAAACTTTTCACTATTTAATTGAATACAAACCTACCTTTAACTGCTCCGCCTTCGCATTCGTTGTCGGAGAGAGAAAATATATGTAACGGTCTGTCTTCAAAAATTTCGAACAGAGGTTGAGCTTGGTCGGTTACGAGTAACTAAATTAATTGATAATTATCGTAAAATTAGATTATTTCAATCGGGAAATCGTTTTACGTTAACCTGTGTTAGGCATACAAAAACTAGTACAAGTATCAAATGAACGGCCAGATTCTTTATCACGCTATTTAATGTTAAGGAATTTAATAAACTACTCTAGCCAAATTACTTATCAATCTGGAAGCAAAGATCAGAAAGAGGTCCATATAACTGGCAAAACATGTCTGTACGGAAAGTGGGTGTTACAGTTCGAGCCAGTTCTGGGTCCATCTTTTCTTCCAGAATATTCTAAAAGCTGCTGTTTCAAGCAATTTGGCTGGAGGCTAGTAGCCCAATAAAGAATTTGGTTATTGATTATGTATGTTATTAAAACCTAGTACCGTTTATAATAATAAAATATTTTCTATAGTTACTAATTTAGTGCCCACGAGAGGGAAAGAAAAAATGTTAAGGAGATAAGGGAAACAGTGCAATATATCAAGGTCGGGTCAACTATAAAATCCAGCCTGGAAATGTATTATGCATCGAATTAATTTATAGTAATGCTTTGATACATTTGTGATTAGTGTTATTGGCCTAGGACAGAGGTGGCAAACCTGTGGCACGTAAGAGAAATCATCTGACACGTAATGTATCATGATCAATGTTCCCTCTAAGCTGCGTGGCCGCGCACGAGAATGTGTGTGCCACGCAGGCGAGCATGCACGCTGATTTGAAATGTTGTTTACTTATTTCTCACTCTCTGCAACATGATTATCGCTGCATATATTTCGATTAAATACATTAAATCATTGACAAAAGATAATATTTTGTATGGAAGTATGTTTTAAAATGAATTTTAATCTCTATTTTATAATTAATTATTTTAGTTTTTATAGGAAAAAGTAAGATTTTATATACATATGCTCAGCAAAAATTTTTTTGCTCGGAGAAGTATATGTTCCACTCATCTACAAAAAAAAATTAGAGGGAACATTGCATATGATTTCTGTCTTTTTCAATCATTTTTCTGTTTATCACCTGATCAGATTTTTTTACATTTATTTGAATTAAAGCGTACTCATTTAATTTCTTTAAATATCGTTATTCAAAGTCTAAGACTTTGGCACGTATTAACATCTTTAAAGCTAAGTATGCTTACAATATGGCACGCGGACTCAAAAAGGTTTGCCATCCCTGGCCTAGGAGGTAACCTTCCATCATACTGGTTGTCAAGTGCATCATGCTGCCAAGTTCCATTGTATGCCTCTTTGACATTGAAGATGGCGACTAGATGTCGGCAGCAAAGGAATACCTCCTGGATATCGGTCTCTAACAGTAGAAATTGTTCTGTGGTATTGGAGATCATCCTGTAAAGGTGATAGGGTTTTATGTTTTTTTGGGTACCATATAAATTGGGCACCGCCTGTTCATTCTGTCACTTTGCTTGTGCAGCTCATTGAAGCAATTGGTCAATAGTATCTGGACCAGCTGCTGTAATGTTTGTAATTCCCATGTTGTGAATGGACTATTGTAAAAGTCTGGTAGCAGGGATATATACTATTGTACTTGAGTTACCTAGACAATTTGATATATCTGCAATAGTCCTTGTTAGGTAGTTGGACATCCCTTTATGGCACAGATGCCCTTCCATAATTGTCTTTGGTCTGTCTTTTGGTCATAATTGTGGTCTTTTTGTGCCCAATGTATTTATTAAATGGGTCCAAGATTTTGTCCATCTCAGATACACCATCTGAGCATAAGCTTATATAGTTCTTGTCTATTGCATGACATCTGAACTTATGCCATAGCTTGCCAAGTGGCAATACTTTCCCCATAGTGGAAAGATTTGTTTGATGTGCGACTTGGAATAATATAGTGCTGTTGGACAATAATATCATTAACCTCTGTGTTTTTTCATTGACTATTTGATTGCACTCTGTGTGAAATTGTATTTCTATCTGGTTTGTGAAACTTTGGGCTCTTTACACACAGTAGATAATCTTTGATATCATAGAAGATAACTGGAAAATTGTCATTATTGTGGTGTACCTAAAGTGAGATCTGTAGCAGTGGTTTGTATGTAAGGATGTAGCAGTGTTTTATAAGCTGAGCAAGTAGTTAATGTTTTGAGAATATTTCCTCGGATAGCTGCTTGACCACGGTCCTGGCTGGGACTGTGGAAATCACCAAGAATTATCAGAGGTTTAAGGATTTGATAAAAACATAGGTCTACTACAGTTTGGTCATATGAGTTGATAGATACAACACACTAATAAGATCATAATAGCTTGGACTACAACCTAGTATGATCTTATTACAGTGTGTTGTATCAATTTACAAGCTATAGCTAGGACTGTTATAGCTCATAAATTTGTGGTTAATAGAATTTTTCTCACTGAGATGCAGTGGGAGACTAGAATTGTGACCCACCACAAGCATTACTGGAGGTTTTATGGTCTTTTTGAATGTGCTGAAGACCCAGCTTTTGTTTCCTGTAAGCATATACAAATGAGTGTATACTTCTGGATCAAATCTTTAAGTTCATCAGTTACGTACCATATACCCTAGCAGTTCCATGTAGGATTACATTATGCATTTGTTGTGAAGGAACCAGTGCTTTACATCCTTCAGATAGTCAAAGGTCATGGATTGCTTTTTCCACAGTTTACACTTGTTACTAAACAAATTTGTCTTAGTAAAGCATGTTTGGCAATTGTAACATCTGATAAAATTTGGAACATAAGAGCAGACTGGGCAGTTGATATTCAATTTTTATGTTAATAAGGATTTGAGATGGAGCAAAGATTAATAGAATGGTGCATGTAAGAGTTATACTCTCATTTTTTGTAATGTGGATTTTTAAGCAGCTACAATTTCTTGGTTAGACAGATTTTCTAGGAGTTCCTTCAGAATGCAGGATATAATATGAATTGAGAATTGAGGTATTTATGTGGGGTAAGTATAAAAGTACTTTCCACCACAATGTTGTGGAGTTTAGTTTCTGTACAGTTTTAGATGAGCTGCCATCAGACTGTTTAGTAAATCCAAAATGGTGATAAATTTGCAAGTGAAGGATCAGTAGTAATCCATTTGTGAGACGGCATGGCTCTTCACACTTATTTGTACAGTATATTCTCTACAGGTAAATAATTAGTCCCTGTTTATCTGTCTCTGGCCTTACTGCTCACCTTATTAGGATTAAATTAACTGTTACGAGCCTATATGTGATGGGCTTTGAAACAAGTTTAGCCCAAAAAGAATATGCCAGTTGGGCTACTTAGTTTCCAATGCCACACTGCACCCAGACTCATCCAGATGATTAGGGTGGGTTACATAGAAGCAGGACTGTTTGTTAGTCTCTATTCTCTCACCTTAAGAACATCTTTTCTTCCTTATGGGTCACTGCCAAAAGCAAACATTTAGATTGGCCAAAGCTTTCCTGCTTCACCTTAGTCTGTCATAATGGGTGTGTTGGAACTAGTTGTCTACCACTAAGCTCTCAACAGCCATTGGAGAATTGATGCCAATATTTCCAAGGGATGACTGAGATGGACAATGCACGGCTCAGACAGTGGTGGTGTCACTCCTCGGGTAGTCATAGCAACAATTGTCCCCGTACAAGGACTTTCATTTGGATCTAATTTTTTTTAAAAATCCGGCGAGTTGCTTAACTTTTCCAGCAACATTTAAAACTGCACGTGTAGCACCATCTGTTATGATATTTTATTATTAAAAACTTTTTATATTTTTAATTATTATAAAATGGCAAAAAGCTTAATTTTGAGGGCAAGGATGGGTTTTATAAAAAACTGTAAATGCTAATAATGAATAAAATTGTCATTAAGTCTCAAACTTACTGGAGATAAACACGACCTCCTTTATCTCTCCACCCTCTCGACCTTTAACTACCAAAATTTAATAGCATCAATCCCCCGATAAACAAACCTCCCTGTAAAATTTCAGAAATTTTCGACAAAAAGCATGGGAGTTATTAAGCTTCAAACAGGACGAACAACATCGTGCCACGTACACACACATGTCCATAAAGACAGAAAAAAACCCAAATTTTTCTTCATTTCTCAACATTTCAAGGTCCCAAATCCAAAAAATCAGAGGGGGATCATTTTTGCCAGATCACCATACTTTCCGTCTGTTATATATAACAGTTGGGAAAGCAATAACTAATAATAGGTGGAATTTTCTATGTTTTATTCTTTCTTTGATGAAATGAGTTTTCTAATTGACAAAGAACTTTATTCCTACTTCACTGAACAAAACTTTTATAGAAACTACAGCAAAATCTCTTGAATTTGAAGGTCCAGAACCAAAAACCATTTAGTTTTACATGTGGTGGTAGATTAAAAATTTCTATTCGGGCATAGAAGTAGAACGAGGGACGTAACTCTGTGATATATATCAGGCTGTAATGATGATATACTTAAATTCGTGATATTTATTTAGTCACAAAATTACTTCTCTATGCTACATTGAATTTATTCGAAAATTAAATTTTGCAAAATACATTACATCAAATTTTGATGTTTCTACTAAACTGGCAACCTGCTAGTGCAGCTTTGATACAGTTGGATAAGCAAGCCAATACCATAGTCCATTTCAAATGAAACAAGCTATGTTGTTAGTTGTGTTAAACCCACTTAACTAGATAATGCACCAAAAATATTTGCAGAACTTAACAGGTAACACATACATTATAGGACATCAGCACGTGCTTACAACCTATAATGTATTTTTCTACTTATCACAGAGGGTGTTTGCTGGGACCAGAGATCTATTTCGACTTAAGGAGGAATTCGAGATTAACGGGTCTTACCGCACTTTGATTAGTTAAATATAAACTCTTACTAATAGAAACGGATTCGATTAAAGTTTTATAAATGCGTTCCTTATCAACCGAAGATAGTATTATTCATATTACCTGTTTTGACTGGTTGCACCATTTGTCGAATTCTGTTTCCGTATTACAGAAAAAACACTGAAAATTAATTTATTGATTTAATAGACATTTCACGAGAAATTTTTATTTTTTCAATATTAATTAAGAGTTATACCAAACTAATAGAAGGATCCAACTGATTTAAATTCATTCTCCCCGAATAGCCACAGTGATAACTTTCGTCGTTCATACTCTCGTCGAGATCGACTGTGGGCTGAGTGGTGTGAGGGTCCAGAAATACTAGTTCTTCACCTACAATAATTTCAAAGATTTTAAATTTCAATTCTTTAGAAAGTATTCATTCTTTACACCTGCAATTAACTTGTCAGTAACACAGAAACATTCAAATTTGAAGACTACTTATTAATAAATATACAAGGCAGTCTAAAAACTAGTTGACGGGGAGATATCATTTTACGAGTGGTTAAATCCATTCGGAACTTAAACATAAGCTCTTTTATGTGCACCTTCTGTGAACTAGATGTTATGGAAAAATAATTATTCAGTTATTATTTTATTCTAATCATTTTTTGCAATCAACCTAGAGCATAAACATTATTTATTGGGCTATGTTAAGGCTAATTTAATAATCGCTCGTAGATACAGAGCAATTTGGTTGGAAGTAGACAGTTAGGCTGCTAACACACAATTAAATTAAACTTTATACTTAGAAATTAATTAATTTTTAATTCAAATATTCTGGGAAAAAAGAACGGTCCAAAGTAGGACTCAAATTTGCAACTCTAGCTAAACATGCAGATGTATTGTCAGTACGGATGGAGGTCCGGGCAGCATGTTCCCAGAGCTGTTAATTAATTTAGATATAACCATATAATATTGGTCATTCACTTGTATAATTTATTACAGATCATAACTATAGGCAACAATTACCTTTACCAAACACATCAATTCTCATCAGAGTTAAATTAGCAAGGAAATTAGACTATTCCGTTGATCAAGAAAAGCAGAAACACTACAGAAAATGTCAAAGGAAGAAGAATGAAACATGCCTTAAAAAGTATTTTCTTTTGTACACAATTCATCAAAATGCAATATTTCATGTCAGAAGTACAAGGTCTGATCTAATATTAGCGAGGTTGCGGCCGAAGTTTTTGTCTCTAAAATGTCAAACGTCAAGCGCCGCTTACAAGATAGTGGCGCTCGACGTTCACGTTTTAGAGACGAAAACTTCAGCCGCAACCTCGCTATTGTTGGTTTGTTGGTGCTGCCAATAAATAAGAGTCAAATATATATATTTAATCAAAAACTTAATATGGGAAAATACAAGAGTTTTCTGAAAAGGTAAAATAGCACACCATTTTTTCAAGGATTTCTAATACTAGTTCATCTTAGTCTCAATTTTCTACTTCTCTACGAAGTCAGCATATTTATTTTTATAATCAATCACTTCATTGATACGGGTATTGAAGAAGTCCTTGCCCGTACTCGGTAACCTCATATTAAACCACCCGACAAATTTTCTCGTCCGTTGCAAAATGTTTACGAAAAGAGTTTTTCTTAAGGGAGCCAAACCGAGTGGGAATCCAAAGGTGCTAAGTCTGGATTGTGGGGAAGATGTGACAGAGTTTCTCGGTGACTACAACGTAACAAAATAACACCTCTTTTCAGAAGTCCTGGTCATTTCTGTCAAATGTTGGACTTCTTTCTATTATTGTGCAATGTTGGACAAATTAGAAGTCAACAGTATGCTGTGACATTTTGGACAGAGGAAACAGTTTTTAATTTTTTTTTATGCACCAGAGATTGTGAAGTCTTGTTTGCTCTCCAAGGTATAGTGATTTAACCCGTAGTTTCTCCCGTGACTGGACAAGCAAGAAAACTTTCATCTTTGTCACTGCGTCACAACAGATTCTCCACACACATTCCCCCAAGTGGTGTCTTATGCTTTTCTGGCAATTACTTATATCTTCCAGTTTATAGAAAGTTTAATGAAATTGATCAAGGCCAAGAACATTCATCGCAAGCTGGCTTCAAGACAAATATCACAAACCTATAGAACTTGACATTTTAATGTTAGAATATCTATGCATTCCAATATTTGAATATCGAATTCAATAGTTGTTCTGACAATTGTTGGGGCATCCAGCAAGAGCACTTCTTTTAAAAGCATAAGATTTAGGAAAGTTTACCGTTTCTTCGAGCATTTTCGTTCACTGGTTTTCAAGAAAGACAACATTTTGCATATTGATGGTATCAGTCTCCAATGTCAACACAGTCCGCTTTAAATTCATTGCACCAAACACACACATGCTTCTTTTGTCGACTTTTTTGCCATACGTAGTGACTAGTTCACAACAAACATTGCTCGGCAAAGCCCCTTTTGCTTGCAAGAAGCAAACAACTTCACAAATATCTGTTGTGATCACACTCTTATTCCTTTCACTATTAATAAAAAACACAATGGGTTACCTTACTTTTTGGAAAACTCTTGTATAGGAATAGAGTAAAAATCTCAGACTTTGTTTAAATTCTCTTGTTGTCTGTCTTCTCAAATTAAAAATTTAACATTGATATTGTCTGCAACAGATATATAATATTTCAGAATAAATTTTATTTGATCTTTGTACGATGGAACCATAGTTGTAGTAGTAAATTACACCGGTTCATTCATTAAAGCAAAGAGGTGTCAATGTATGAACAGATTTAAAACAATTGTGAAATTATAATATAAATGTAGAATGTATGTCATTTTTTACCGATAAAATAAATAAAATACTAACGACCTCCTATTATAACAAACTTTGGAAATAATAGACCGAATCCATTCATTCCAAGCACCCGTCAGAACACAAAAATACAACTGCTAGTACATAAAATGCCTGCCAGCCATTGTTTATATCTTTGCTTCCTTCGTATTCATACATATGTTATGGACAAAGTGATTAATACGGGCATTATGAATGACCAACAAAATCGAGCATCGTAGTAAATTTCAATAATTTATCAAATTGACCGGTCATTATGAATACTGCTACCACCCAGTCGAGCAAAGTGATGATAATACGTCGAGGAGTGATCATCCGACATACGCTAGCCAATCGGAACTTACATCTTAGTTGTGCATGCGTATTGCACTTAGTACCGAATCTTAAATTTATGTGACCAGTAGTTAATCTTTCTTCTTCGACAAAAGTAATGATCATGGAGGAACCATTAAGTGATATGAATAATCGCTTTAACAACCGATTAAACGAGTTAATAGAAGAAAAAGGTGAAAACAATCAAATATTTACAAAATTAGCATATTTGTCAATGATACAAAAAGTGAGAAGTAACCTTCCTTTTTGGCTTTTTAAGTTACTGGAAGAATATCATTTAATAGTAACTGTATTTTGAAATAATTCACAAAAAATAAATGTTTCTAAATGAAATAAGTGCAGTTTTTTTTAATCAAATTTAAAATTTGGGTACTAAACACGATACGCACATGCGACTGAGTGCCGACTGGCTAGCGTATGTCGGATGATCACTCGTCAACTGCCCGACTTTGGTGATAGCAGTATTTGTAACGACCGGTCAATTTGATAAATTAATCAATATTTATCACACTGCACGCCCATTTTGGTCATTATGAATAATGCCTGATGAATCACTTTGTCCATAACATATATAAATATAGATATAAAAAAACTGTTTCTGTTATTGCATCTCTTATAAAATTCATTTTGTAGTCAATATTATTGCCTCTCCTTATAGTCCGTTAAAAGGTATCGACAGTAATCAGTGAAAAACACAGTTAAACTAAACGAATATTATAAATTTACAAAGCTCCATCCATTTATAAAATATTTTAATTGAAAAAGGAAAAGCAATTAAAGTCTACACTTAATGGTTAGCAAAAACTCTAGAGAAAAATAACATTAATACGAACCGACGGTCCCGATAAAGTAGAGTGCGTGATTTGGTCTTCCTCCGATAATACCCAGAGAATTATTCATTGAGAATGAAGCCTGAAATGTTAAAAAAAAAAAATAAGTTTAGGAAATTTTTAAAACACTGCTACAAATACTTTTAAAATTTAATTTTAGTTAAAATAATAGGTCAAATTATTTTGATTTATTCAATTATTTTGCCAAGTATTTTCTTATTATATTAAATCTAACATTTAAAATCAAACTTTACCAAAAATTTGTAACTGTTTTAAACTTTAACTATGCTCAAACGATATTGCTCTTGAACGATTATATATTAAAAATAAAATTTGTCTGCTCCGACACGTGATTCTTATCAGTAGTTTTCGTACACTTGTCTTTGATTATGGCAACTTTTCAAAATACTCAACTAGTTAATAGTAATAGTGAAATGTTTTGCTCACTATTTAGGAAAGAAAATTATTTTTTAACTTCTACTTAACTGCTATAACTTTATAAATACTTTACTAACCTTGAGTGCGTTAAAATATATAGGATTTATTTCAAACAAGCCCAATCGTAACGGAATGAACATAAGTAACGGATACCATTCTACGATAGAATTCTTTTGCATAGACGAATTATTTAAGTACGTTTTGGTATCGTTAAACGGAACAGAATTAATTTTGTTCTCGTCGTTGCTTCCTCCCGTGTATCTCGAACGAACGACGCCTTTGTTGATGTCTTGTGTAACCGAATTTGAAATCTTTGGATGGGTTTTGCATAGAGTTTCTTTATTATAAATAAAAATAAACAATGATTTAAAGAATGAATACATTAAGAAAAACAATTAATAGTAATTCTATCATCAAGAGATTTACTGTACTTGTTTAAATACACAATTAACAAAATTTTATCTAACTGTTTATCATTGTTATAGTTTATTTCTGTTATTATGTATAATTTTATTGACAATCACAGATGTAAAATAAAATGCCCTACAAAATACCTGACGACTTACATATGAAAGCTTTTACGTAACAATTCTCACATAGTCATGTAATTAGAAAGAAATGCTTATTTAATCATTGAAAATAAAATTTTGAAATGTTTTGTATTCACTCAAGTACAGCATTGTTAGAAATATAAACTTACTGATATCGTTAATAATCACAACGTTATCCATTGCCACGTGTATTTTAATAGAACTCCAGTCGTCATAAACAACCAGTTTCCTATGAATATCGCAAAATTCAAATAAAAATTATGATTAAATCTGTTTATTTCACGACTTCAGTCAAAAAATTACAAATAAAATTAATGGATTTTGTTCCAAGAGTCCAAATTTGAATAATTTATGGAGAACTTTTGAAAATTGTTTTCCTTATCACCTAAAAACTGTATGCTGAAAAGAACATAAAGAAAAGAACTAAGATTACATTACAAGTAATTGAATACATATTATTTATTGTGACATGGTCAGAATGCCTGCAATTTTTTTCTTATTTTTAACTTATTTAATTTATAATATATGCTCTCCACCTCATACTTTTCCTGTTAGCAATACAGTTGTGCTGGTCATCTATCCGAGTCCTTTCGGGGAAAAATTTTTGAATTGAAATAACGTGACTTCTGGTTCAAACTGGAAGTTCATATATGCTTAATTGGGTCCTCCTGCCCCTAAGCTTTCCATGTCTTATCTGGCTTTTCGTCTGTCTAACTCCATTCTCGGATAGAGACAGATGAATGAGAGTGGGAATTTATAGGTCTAAGATTTTTTCAAATTGCAGCCCAATTATACATAGACGGGTCATTAAATTCTTGGCCTAACACTGAAGCAAACACCACACATACATAACCACATTATTATTCAACATATTCCTCCCTGCTCTTGATGCACTTCTTGTAGCAATGTGCCAAAGTTTTTATCTCATTAAAACGTTTAGAACTTTGGTCCTCCAACCATACCTCCACATAGCCTGCGTCTTCCTTTTGGTGTTTTTTTCAAATGGGGAAGAGATGGTAATCCGAGGAAGATAAGTCAAGAGAAAAGGTGGATATTGGGCCTGTTTGACTTCAGTTCATTTTATTTATTTGTCATGGTTTTCTGGGTGGTGTGTGCCAATTTTGTCTTCGCAACTTTGCTTGTGCGAAACCTACTCTTCGTTTTCAGTAAAGGTATTGTTAAAGATTTATTCTGTTGTGTTGCATCACCATGTCTGCTGAATATACTACTTAAGTAGATCAGGCCGAGAACTTATAGCTCTTCTATATCTGACAGGCATTTTCATTCATTACAATACAAAACAGAAGTGCTAAATTCAAATTAATTAATAATAAAAATTGTATCTTTTTAATGGTAAATGGTAGATAAAAAGTTGAATTATGGTATTATACAGGGTGACTCAAAAGGTTACCGACAAACTTAAGAAGTTCATAGAGAAGTCTGAATAGAGCAAATTTTGATTAGGAACCAATGTTCTCAGAAGTAATCCTGAGTTAGTACAAGTCTTTGAATATAAGTAACACTGTGAACAATGTATCAATAAAATATTAAATTTTATACAAATTAAGATTAAGTAAACAAAGATTACTAAATGCACTTACAAAAAGTGTTTGAACTAGAGATCACCATATTCAATGTAGACAGTGTATTGTCAAATAAAACTGCAAACTCTCTCAAATATCCCTGATCCTGTTGCATGCAGCAAATAATCTGGGTTATCCACTAGTGTCTCATAGATATATATCAAAGGAAGTAATCAAGAGGCATCAAGCAAGAAGCAAGCTGGCCATTCAACAGGACTTCTAAACTATTGTCCAGAATTTATGAGATTCAGAAATTCCAGTACATGGAGAGTGAAGTGTGCTGGCATTCCATTACGTTGCATTCATATTTGGTGATATACAGTACAATAAATGGCACATTTTCAACAGCTCAACAATCTCTTCCAAAAAATATCCCATAAATCTGTCTGTTCAAACATGGTGGCAGGAGATAAAGCCCAATCCATTGATCACCAATAATACTTGCCCATTTGTTAACTGTAAACAGTGAGTGTGTACAAATCTAGCATTGGGATTGTGTTATGCCTAAACATGACTTTATGGCAAAAGAGGAAATCATCTCTGGTAAATGATGCCTCATCCATAAACAACACTCTGCTCAAACACTTCATTCAAACATTGATGTAAAATTCATTGGCAAAATTGAACCATTGTGGGAAATCTTCCATAGACAATTCATGCACAATTCTGTGGATAATAGGGGTGCAGCTACTTTCATCATTTTGTGATAATCTGACTTTTCTTAAAAATCGATCGTCGATGTCATCATACTTGTTCAATAATTGTTGTCATCTACTACCCGAGAGAATCTCCTCTTACACTTTCTCGACGACAAAATTGACTCATTCCCGTGATCTGCTGACCTTTTGGCCAGGCGATATCGTACTGATATCAAAATTGACGGCTGAAGAGTCAGTCGTCGCCAGTCCCTCGATAGTGAAAATCGTCACCAGATCTCTGTCCCAAGTGCCTCAAGATTTGGATATTTTTGGATATATCATCTTATATATCAGCAGAGACCATCGTTTTGAACTCCTTTATGGATACGTCTGCCCACGAACATTTTATCTACTGGATACCCAAACTGTCATCCCAACCTTTCTTTCGTTCAACCAGAGCGCCCCAGATCAAGACCCTTCACAAAATCGATCCTCTACAAGATCCTCAATAAGGTATTTACTGCCACGCGCATCTTATGTAAACTCTCTCTTGTTCTCGTGACACCAGGAATTCTCTAGACATATTTTTAGTTTGCTTCTCTAGAACTTGTTACCAATATAAAAAATGTATAAAATTCTCCTTTACAAATAACGATTGTTTAGTTCAGTGTTTCTCAAACGTTTTGGTCCGCGACCCCCTTTTGCACTTAAAAATTTCAAAGGACCCCAAAGAATATGTGTAGAAAAACATATCGGAGGGAGAGGTTAATTTAAATTTAGGAGGAGTTAATTTCTTTTGTGTAATTAATCTATTCCATGTTGAAATTTCTCTCTGTTGCGTGTCGCTTTGCGTTGAATTTTTTTCAATGTTAAGGCTAATGAAATTTTTTTAAAAATTATTTCTTTATTTTTCACAAACAAAATAAATATATTGAAAAATATAAAAACAAAAAACATTATATTTCGGAAGTTAGATCTAGTCTCAAAACGTTCCGATTCAGCACAACACAGTCCTCAGAAAAACAAGCAAACCTTACCACTCACGATGGGAAAAAAGTCTCATTCAAATACTGCCGCGTCCTTAAGTACCCTCTCATGGTCGCGCCAGTGCTGCCAGCTAAAAACGCATATAAACTAAAGTAATATCGGAGCATCCCAAGACATAGCCAAATATTGCAGCGCCACAGCATTGGCGAAAATTAGAATTTGCCGACTGAAACACTCTCGGTTGATCGATTTTCGGATAACGACGCTCTACTGTACTGTATTTCTAGCTTGACTTGCCTACAGACGCAACGCTGCTAGCGAACACCGTTCCAAATGACAACGCTGTTCTATTATAGTTTAGGCGGAGAGTGGCACTCGGGGATTCCCTAATAGCGCATAAATTTATGAATATTATATTTAGGCTCGTATTTAAATATTTATATTGTTTTTATTGTTTATATGTGCAATATATTTAAATAAAAATTATTTTATATATTTTTTATTTCTATTATTTCTAAACATGAATTTATAGTAAATTTATAAAATATTTGTAAAAAAATTGATCTGGCATCAATTTTTCAGTGACCCCTCAAATATATTTTACGACCCCCTTGGGGGTCGCGACCCACACTTTGAGAATCACTGGTTTAGTTAACCTAGTCTATGTGCGGCACTTCCTGCTTGTTAACTCACGGTCTCCATCCCGAATCAGATCGTGCATTCACACGACAGCTCGCGTGACCTATTTTATAATCTAACTGCCGTCGCGGCTTCCGTGCCAATTGGACACGGCGGCGTCATTCCTGACGGGGCATCGAAGAGGTGCTGACCCTCCAGTCACAATTTAATGCCAATGATGTACTTTTATGAAAAAGTTTTAGTTAGTTTTTCATTTGTCCTTACATGTCAACAATATCATTTAATGAAAAACGCTGCATTTTCAAAATATCGAAAAGACCGAAAAAGCGACATCTCGAGGACAAACTACTAAATCACTTTCGGGAGGAAATTGAGTGATGGTTGTGGATGCTTTTATCATAAATAAACCTACCACAAGCTGCGTTAAGACAGGGAGGTAGAGGTTAAAAATGTGATGGCAAAAGTTCTTTGTAAGAAAATGTATTCCTATCCATTTTATATACAATTTTACATCCATTTTAACTAGACTTTTTCTAAAGAAATCTCTAAATCATTTCAACAAATTTACAGAAGCAATAAATAAAATTAAAGGATTTTTTAATATTATTTTGCTGTTTACTTACTTTAAGACGTGAGCGACCGTATTTGGTCCGAACCATTCGCCGATATTTTTACCTTCGGATACACCCATCTGAGCTACAAATTCGAGTTAAAAATTTATTAAGATAACATTTAAAAAGTTAGGATAAATATAATTTTATGTATATAATACCAATTTGATGGATGGAATAAAGACTATTTTTTCTATCTTGAAATAATTTTAATATTTGACAATATAGAGAATTTTTCTCTTCTGCTTTCCATAGCCAATCTGAAATATTAATATTTATTATTATAATTAAAACAGCTACAATTCTTCAAATTATTCCATACAAAACAATATTTTTAAAATAAGCAGCTCTTCAAATCATATTTGTAAATATGAAAACTTTATTTACGCTCTGCTAAATTTAGTAAAATATTAAATGTTAAGACGTAAAATTTGTAAGATAAACAGAGATAATGGAATACAAATACAGTCAAACCTGTTTTTATGCGCTCTTTTTATGTGCGATTTTTATTTGTGCGATTTTTTAATGCGAATTTTTAATTTGTGCGGTATAGTTGGCGACTAGTCTCGTGCGATTCGTCATGTCTCACGTTGACTTATTATAGCTAAATAAACTTATTATAGCATAAATGCACTTATTATAGTAATATTATTGCATGAATATGCGAAAAATGAAATAATTTACTTTTTAAGTCAACAAAACACCACCTGGACAAAAATATGTAAAACAGACGATAGACCAGACGATGCAGTCAAGTGCTGACATCTGTTGTCAATAAATTCTATTTCGTACGGTTTTGAGTTATTTTCTATGTGAGACTTTTTTTATGCGGTCCCTGTTGACCGCATAAAAAAAATATTTTTTAATTGTGTCGCGAAAACTATTATTTACAGCCATTCGTGAAGTTTCGTGAGATTTTTTTAATGCGTTTTTTTTTAATGCGGTCCCTATCCCCCGCATAAAAACAGGTTTGACTGTACATGATTTAGTTTGTGATATTTATTTATCAAAAAATGCTTTTATATTTATATCGAAAGGTGTAACTTATCGAGAATTTCAAATGTATTTATGATTATTATACAGGACGTTCCTCTTAATAGTAATCAACTTCTTAAATGAGAACTTTGAGAACGTCGACTTCAACACTGCAAGTCCACACGACGACGTCAATAAGTTCTTTGAACTTGCACCATTAAGTGAAATGACGCATAACAAAACCAATTTTACCTTATGCTAAATGATATAAACAAATATATATATATAAACATCTCAATAACTCGACGTATTATTAATCATCCAACTATCAGCCAAATTATTCAGGCAATATTACACTACAATTAAGAAATTAGAAATTAGAGGTAGGGTGTCATCTCTTGTCGAAAGCTTCCTATTGGATCATGTTTTAAGCTTCCAGTATTTAATTCTTACCTCATAGAATCAATTTTACTGTTTATAGAGAAAACTCAACAGTAATATTTGTATATGACTACAAATCCACTTTTTCCATCAAGAGGAGTGTTCCTTGTGATAAGTTCTCAATAGCAATTTTATGCTAGGTTCTAAAAAACATACAAGACTACAAATGTATTTGTATCTTTCCTTAACAATGTTAAGTGAATAAGTTGCTGTATTCTCAATAATATTTCTAATGTACTGGCTCAGTTCAGATGTAGTGAGGATTTGATTTGTAAATTTTGCCTCTCGTGTAAAATTACAAAGAAAAATACAGGTTAATAAATGAATTCATTTCAAACTGTTCTAAAACATCTAAATTTTTTAAAATATTAGCACTATATATAAATGTGAGATCTGGATTTTATCAGAGTCACTTTTTGTAATAATTCATTTTAGGAATTTTCCCCTAGTATAAACATCCTGTCGAGAAACGGTCCCGGACGAGCAAATATGCGTCCCCGGCCGTATAAACTGTCAACAATCCTTTGTTCTTAAATTGTAGCCTAGATCGTCTTGCAACCTTAGTTTACACTTAGCGTCCGAATTCGTCATGTATTTTGAATCCCGGGAACACCTATGACACAAATCGTCATCCGCTTACGATCACGTGACCGATTTCCCAGGCAAAAACTTATAAAAGCCACTCCTTCCACCCCCTCGGGAGAGTCGCATATCATCTGCCGGACAAACGCCGTCGCTTGTTGTCGCCGACTCAGACCTACTGTCCAACGTCTCCGCGCTCAGTCGCTACATTATAAAAACTGTGCCTATTTCGGATACTACTCTCCACATCGAGGATATTAAGGTGTTAACTCTAAGGAAATAATAATGAGGTATGAACCGAACCTGTAAGCTCTCTCTCAACCCCTACGCGACTTAGGGAAATTAGTCAGGTCTTGTATTTGTGTCCTTCGTTAAATATTAATAAACCTTGTTATAATTGTTAAATGGTCTCCTCTTTGTCTCGAATATCACTTCGCCTTATCGTCGACCCCATCCGTCTCACCTCCTATCCACTCGCGTAACGCGTAACGCCGAAGAAACGAAACAGCCATCCTTGACAAGTGCGTTACCGGAACGGGAGATACGACTTCCTCTGACCTCTCCCTGTTCTCACATAAATGTATTGTAATAAAATACAAAACAATATTCTTTTAGAGTCAGCATCAAAATAAAATATGTAACAATTATCAATTAATGCCAAATAATTTGCCAGATTTGTTGGCTATAGTATTAAACTAGCTTTAATACTATACAGCAAATTGTTTGGCATCAATCAAACTAAAATTTTTTTACGTTCAACTACAGTATTAACAAATAATACAATGTAATTTAATTCAATTTTAATTGGCTTATTCATTAAATTTTACTGCGTTGTTATTTGATTAATATACGGGGTGGGCCAACGAAAATGAAACGGCAGAGTTTTTGGATAGTTGGATTTGTATTTAAGCAAATCGCTTGAACAGGTCAATTTTATTCTCGAGGGGGGACATCTCGGAAATCATGCAAGGAAAAAAAAATTAATCATAAAATTAAGGTTGATAATGTGTTATCTGTTAACTCTGCCGTTTCGTTTTCGTTGGGCCACCCTGTATATCGCTACATATGAAAACTAGATGATGATTTTACACAAGGTTAGTGTCATTAACACAGATAATCTAAAATCATAAAATAATCATACATTATGCTTAAAATTTGTTAAAGGTAACTTCTGTTAAAATAAAAACTAATATTAAATAATGTTAACCTCTTCCTAAATGTCTATTAATAAGAGCTTGGGCAAGAACCATCTGACCACATCGTAGCATGCATCCCCATCCCGCATCCGTCGTGGGACCCGTTCCACCTGACAAAAAATATAAAAAACTATCAATTGATTAAGAAATTGAATTTCATTAAATTATTTTATCATATTTCATTAATAATGGTAAAAGATATAACTATTGCTATATTTGCTGTATTGATATATTGATATTAATATATCAATATATTAATAACTATTGTTGAAATTATCAATTTAAAATTATTATTTCTTAACAATTTTTCTAACATTTTCAATTCTTTACTGTTTATCTCCAACTATCAAAAGCAAAAGTATATTCACCTATGGGGCTGAAATTCTTTCTGTAGGTAAACCATAATCTGGTACGAACATCGTTTCTCAAACTCTCCAAATCTAAAAAAAAAAATATCAAAATAAGTATTAAAAAACATTTAAAATCAAATATAATACAGGTGTTAGAGAAAGTCACTTAACACCCCTACGGAATATAGAATGTATGAGCATCGAATTTTGCCCTAGTGGCTGTATTGTGAAGTAAAGTTTTTTCCCAAAAATCAAAACTGCACACTATAAAATAAAACTCCGGTATATCATTTTTATTAGAAGATAAACTTTTGTTGAACATATACATAAAATATAATCCTCCTCCCTTAACTGACTCTTATTCATGTATTAAGAGCACAAATTATATTTGCTGTAGACAAAAAAACTAAAACCATTGTCAACATTAATTTTTCTTTGTCAACTTTCACATCATATACAGAAATTCCTTGATAATAGCGAGGTTGAGGCTGAAGTTTTAAACACAAAAACGTGTAGTCAAACATTCGGCGGCACTTTCCTGCATGCCTAGAAGTTTGACAATGGTGTTTGAAAGTCAGTGGAATCACGCTCGACATTCCAAACGCCATCGTCAAACTTCTAGGCTTACGGGAAAGCGGCGCCAAACGTCCGACGTACACGTTTTTGCGTTTAAAACTTCGGCCTCAACCTCGCTGATATGTACAAATACACAAGCAATTTCTTTACACAACAATGTATCTGCAAGGAAATAAAAAAGGAATAATAGTAAAAAATAAATACACAAATCCTCAATTTATAAGGTTAGTCTAGATTTATATAATTTTGACTTGCACAAAACCTCCCTGAAACCAATTTAACATTTAAATTAAGAATTAGATATATCTGCATTAACTACAAGTTTTTTAAGGATAAATAATAACGTAAAACTTCTAGTGAATTATTTATACTATTTGCTCTTCAGGTATTATATGAAATATTTTTTACCATAAACTCTAACTACTAAATGACAGACTATTTATGTTTATTTATTCATGTTAGGTATTTAGATATTAATAATGGGATAAAAAAAAAAGTAAGTTTAAATGCATTTTGAGGAAATTTCAAGGCATTTAAACAAATTTTTTAAAGTATACACAAGTAAGTGCTGCTTAATAACAGGAATATGTTCTGAGAAATATGTCATTAAGAAACTTTTTCATTGCACAATCATCATCGAGTGTACTTACAAGGAAAATACACTTTACGTCACACATCACGTATGTACAAACCATATGTCAAATGGAAGAGCTTAATTAGCTTAATACTATGTCATATTTTTATTTGCAGGGTAGCAAGTATTAGAGAGATAGTGATGAAAATGTGTTAACACACACAACTTAAGTAACTCGTGACTCATACACTATACATAAAAAACCAACAATGTAATAATATAGTGTAATAAATTCTTTCAATTGATATATCATATATCAAATTTTGATTAGTAATAATATCAAAAAAGTGAAAAAAAATCATGCAAGATAATTAACGAGTGGTCTAATCGCAAAAACTTTAGAGAGTTATAACCCAATTAATACTTGTATTCTGCAGATAATGTTTTAGTATGTGATTGTAATCTTAATTATCTTTCATTTGATACCATGTTTAATTAAATTGGTTAATGAAATCAAGTGAACTTTTCTTGTTAGACAAACTTTATATGATATAGTCATCTAAAGTTTGTCTAAGTATAAGCTATATGTTTACGACTGTAATATTGATATAATTCAAAATATTTGAATATTTAAACATAGCTAAACCTATTAAAAATACAAGCAGCTACAAATTTTTCAGCTGCATTATAATCTTGTATCCTCTATTATCTATGCACAATGGTACCTTGACTAACGAGTTTGGGTGCGTTCGTTCTGTTACGGGAGTGCGCTGCTGTTTGTAGGCATTTAGGAACGACGCTGAAAGAAATGGCGGCACCCACACTATCAATAGTATCGTGATGGAGGAATCTATAATTCTAAAATATGAGCTTTTAATGGCAAAAGAAGGGTCCCAATTGTAAAATTTAACCATAAAATGGATTATTTGTTAAAAGAGCATTCAAAATAACCATGAAAAAAATTATAATGCCGACTACCATTCAAAAAAAATTCGAAAAGACACTTACATCACCGTGTGCACTAACTTGCGCTTTCACAACTTCTAAATTTTCATTCATAAAACCACATAATGGACCCCGAAATGAAACTATCTGAGCCATGGAGGACGCCATGTTGCTTTCTACTGTAAACTACTGCTACAAGTGGCTGTTTTTGCTGTTCGACGGCGCGCACTCTGACCGGAATTCAGGAGCGTGTTTCGCAGGAATTTTTAAACGTATGTCACTCGCACGAAGTTACGCGAAGGAATAAAAGAACGCATCCTTTAATTCATTCCGTGATGGAACTTGTAACTCAAATTACTGGTATGTCAGATCAATTTTCCCCATTAAAATGCCATTAATCCATTTTGGACCTCCCAAAACAGCAATTTTTTGTTTTACATCTTTTTAAATAAGAAAATTGTACTTATAAATAATGAATATTGTATAAAAACACAATAGAATGTACTGCAATAAGCTGGTTTTCTGGATGTCTGGATGCGACATTTGCTGCACCAAGTAGTGGTGGGGTATCTGAAGCTGGCTCGTATCTCAAAAAACTCGTAAGTTGGGACACTCGTAAGTCGAGGTACCACTATCGTTAAATGGCACATACATATCTGTATTACTAAAATATTTTCTAATTTCTGTCATTTAACTATTTGATTTATCTAAACGTACATTAACAAAAATTTGTTGTATATTTTAATTTTAAAATAAGTATATTTACCATGTAGAGCATTATATTTTTTTCCTAGAAGCCATACTGGTTCTTCAGTTGCAGGAAAATCTTGATATTCAATAATTCCTGGTTCATAAGTTATACATGCTGAAATTAGTATATTTATTTACATAAATAAATGTTTTAATATAGATAAAGCCTAAATTACACATATCACAGATATAATTTCCTAATCAGGAATTTTAATGAAAATGTTGCCTGAGCACCTAGTCTATAACAACAAACATTTATAAGTTTTGACTTAAGAGTAAATTACATAATACATATTTTGCAATAAGATACCATAGTCTGGTATCTAATTTACATTTAATAAACAACACACATTCATATTATGTCCTATATTTTGATTTACAAGTATCCGCCATTTACGCTGGCATAAAACAGTTTCCAAAGCTGCCGACTAGCAAGCATACACCCGACACACATTTGTTTTCTTCACCATACGTGACAGCTACTTTTTGTTTTGATACAACTACACTAGTTGCTCTAATTAGTTGTACAGATGATTATGATGGCAAAACATTCATGCTCTATTCCTCAATTGAGCACAAAATCAAATTTTTTCTCTTATACGATGTATAATTTTAACAAAATAAAATCAGTTAAAAAAGTAATATAATCATATTTTTAAGCATTTATGCTTAAAAATACTGGTTTAGTTTATATTAAATAGCGAGGTTGAGGCCGAAGTTTTCAATGTGAAAACGTGTACGTCGGACGTTCAGTGCGCTTTCCCGTAAGCCTAGAAGTTTGACAATGGTGTTTGGAATGTCATGCGTGATTCCACTGACTTTCCAAATGCCATTGTCAAACTTCTAGGCTTATGGGAAAGCGGCACCGAACGTCCGACGTACACGTTTTCGCATTTAAAACTTTGGCCTCAACCTCTCTAATAATACAAATTTATCAAAAATATTTTAAAAAGTAAATTTTAATTCTTAGTTTAACTGCAAAACATGTTGCCACAAGTTGTAGAAAATAACACAGTAACAGAAAGAAGCAAGGAAAGTGAAGCTACAGATAATGCAATAGTTAGTAACAGGTTCAGTGTTCAAGAAGCCTTAGAACACAATCAGCACTGAATGTGTACATGCCAAGGACCGAAACCAATGCATTGAAGATATTTGTGCATCCTGAAAGTTTGCTTATATTATTGATCTCGAAGAGTAAATCTAAAGAGTATTTTAAAATCTTTAATGATTTTTGTGTTCACATAAAGTTCCACAAATCTTTAAAGTGCAGCAACAAAATTTATAACAAATATTTTAGGATACTCAAAGCCACCTTCAGATTATGCTTCTTGTGTTTAGATTTGTATGTTCATTTACATTATTTCAATTTTGAAATACATATATCTCTTGCTTTATGCCATTTCACTTTCATAACAAAACTCACATTAGTACGTTTTCAACCTGTAGATAAATTAGCTGTAAATTGAAATATTCAAAACTAAAAAAAAAAACCTAGGATGATGTATTCTGAAAACTAACAAAATATCAGTATTTTGTTAGTTTTGATTTACATATAGATTGCATTACTGAAGCATACACATAAAGAAAGATTAGGTTAATGTTACCCTAAGTATATAAAATGGCGGCTTGTCTCAGATTCCAGCAATCAGAAGACAGGGAACAGTGGGGACGCACGTTCTAACCTAACCTAACATATTCTAATAATTTGGTTGCTAATAATTATGGTAATTTATTAGAATAGGTTAGGTTAGGTTAGAGTGTGCATCCCCACTGTTCCCTGTCTTCTGATTGCTGGAATCAGAGATGAGCCACTATTTTGTATACCTAGGTTAACATTAACCAAAGATTCATAGAAACTAAAATCAATTACGTCATAGAGATGCATTAAAATTATTTAGACGGCCAAGAAACACTGTGTAAATCACAATTGCACTATATTTCAACATATATTTAAAATTAAAACTATTATAAAAGGACATTTAAAAGATGCATTTCCACATTTTGATTCAAGCTCTACAGACACACAGCATTTCTATTCGCTCAGTTTCTATACAAAATCGAAATACCAATTAAAAATGCATTTACTAAAAAAAAATATTTTATTACTTAATATATAATTTATACCATACAGAGTAATTATAAACATTTTTATCATTTTTAAAAATTAATAATTATAAGTATAAGCATAAGAAAGTTTAATTTTCACCTACCGATACAGTCGATTATTTTACGCAACATATAACCAATACTGTTGTATAATAATAGGCAAAAATTTATACACAGCCGGAAGAACTTTTGGCTTAGAGTCAAGATGGTATAATTAGCAATGCGCTTGCACATTATGCGGGAGTTATGGGTTTGAATCACACTCCGAGCTAGAGTTTTTTCTGATGTATCTAAATTAAATTATCTTAAATTTATTAAGTATTAATACTGTCAATAGACGATACAGGTGGCAATACCTACCTGTAATTCAAATTCTTGAATCATTAACTTAACTGGCCTAAATTATTTGATTAATTATAATAGTAACTAATTTCATTTTATTCTTTAGAATATTCAGTTAATGTTACCTATGGTAGCGAATGTGGCAACTCGTCTCTAAAACAGTGGGGACGCACATTCTAACCTAACCTAACCTATTCTAATAATTTGGTTGGCAATAATTATGGTAATTTAATAGAATAGGTTAGGTTGGGTTAGAACGTGCGTCCCCACTGTTTCAGAGACAAGCCGCCATGTTCGCTACCATAGGTAACATTAACTGAATATTTTATAACTTTAATTGAAGAAAATTCAAATATAATTATTAAATTACATTAAACATCCTAATACTGATTCATATTTAAACACACACAATACAAAATCATTAAAAAACTAAAAATTTCATATAGAAACATCACCAAATGATTGTCTTGATTGTTTGGTAATGTTTCTATATACGTATCAGGCTTTGCGATGTTTGATATACAGTCAAACCTGTTTTTATGCGGGGGATAGGGACCGCATTAAAAAAGACGCATTAAAAAAAATAGCACAAAACTTCACGAATGGCTGTAAAAAATAGTTTTCGCAACACAATTAAAAAATATTTTTTTTATGCGGTCAACAGGGACCGCATAAAAAAAGTCTCACATAGAAAATAACTCAAAACCGTACGAAATAGAATTTATTGACAACAGATGTCAGCACTTGACTGCATCGTCTGGTCTATCGTCTGTTTTACATATTTTTGTCCAGGTGGTGTTTTGTTGACTTAAAAAGTAAATTATTTCATTTTTCGCATATTCATGCAATAATATTACTATAATAAGTGCATTTATGCTATAATAAGTTTATTTAGCTATAATAAGTCAACGTGAGACATGACGAATCGCACGAGACTAGTCGCCAACTATACCGCACAAATAAAAAATCGCACAAAAAAACCGCATAAATTAAAAATTCGCATTAAAAAAATCGCACAAATAAAAATTGCACATAAAAAGAGCGCATAAAAACAGGTTTGACTGTACTTAAAAATTTGATATTTCAAGACTAAATATTCGAAAATTTCATTACATAATTTTCAACATTAGTTTTTGCAATAATGTATAAATTCGAAAAATGTCTGGCAATGTATATGTCAATCCAATATGCTAGTATTACCAAATTAGCTACCCGATTATTTATCGTGCTATATTAGAACTACTTAAAAAGAGTTATAAAGAGCCATTGGTGCAAAAGTTACTCCCAGTTGGTATCATGAACAACCAGTACGGTTATATCTAAATTAATTATTAGCTCTGGAAGCAAAGATTGGATGAAGATTGGGTAGCATAACTGGTAATCCATCTGCACAGTAAGGAGGAGTTGCATTCAAGTCCTGCTCTAAGCTGATTCTTTTCTTCCAGAATATTCTAATTATAAATAAATTATTTTTAATTATTAAATTTATTATGAGATGATAGCTTAACCATCTACCTCTAGCCAAATTTCCTAGTAGGCCTATCTGATTATTAATTAGCCTTTATATAGCCCGTTAACTAATCCAGCAGATCATTTGAAACAATGTCTGCTACATTTTTATTGTATGCTAATTTTAATATCTAGAAATCATTAGGCTTTTCTCAGATAAAATCCTAATAGAAAACTTCCAGAACAGCAATTTATACCACATTTTATTGGAGTAAATTTTTATTTAAAGTTTGAAGCAGTTTTAAGACTTTCTGAATCATCTTAACTATTTGGCATTCAACACTTCTTAGATTAATTTCTCAATTCTTCTTGATGGTAGATATGTTTTGGATGATTCTTCCAAGAAGAAAAGGAGAAAATGCATTTGCAATTCTTCCCATTAGGAGGAGGCCCTTCTCAATTGGAAAAGATGGCAGCCTCATCTTAATTACTTTTAAATGAACAATTTAAAAAAAATTTAAATAAGTGAGCCACCAAAAATGAATCAGAAAGGATCAAATGCACTTGTGTTTAAAATCTTTAACCCAATAAAATATAGTTTTTTAATTGATACATTATACAGTTGAACCTCCAAACAGCAGGGCATTTCTTTTTGAAATGTAAACAAAATAACCCTCTAAACAATGGCCATCTCCCAGTAACAGTCACCTCTTAATGGCAGCCATTTGCTCGGAATTGTTTCTTTTGAAATGCACACAATAACCTCCAAAGACTGATGGAAATATAAAAACAATATCTCATCAGTGGCCATTGTTCAGAAGTTAGACTGTATATCCTAAATCGTAATTAATTTCTATCAGAACCGATTTTTCTTAATTGATGTTCTTAGAGTCCTTTAAATGAATATTCTTTAAAATATAAATATTACAAACTCCTTTCTATTTAAATTCTGAAACAAAAATATTCTTTTCATTGCATAAAATAATTAAGTTCTAAAGAAAAAACAGTTTTTAAATTTAATTATTTATCAAAACAATGGGTGGAAATGAAGAAATAGAGATTTTAGAAGAAATTAGAGAAGGAACTATTCATAAAAACTTTATTACTATAGTTGTAATATTTAGAAATTAACATTTCGAAAAAGTCCATTTTCAGGACAATTTTTCAAATTACACAAATACATTTAACAATCTAGTATTGTAAAATAGTTACTTTCCCAAAAATATCTGAGATTTTCAGGAGTTTTCATGTAATTTGCAGAATTCACTGGCATATTCTGTTGTATGTATATATATATATATCTCTTCCTCTCCTTAAAAAAGTTAAGGAGATAATTTTAGAGAGAAATTAAACAAGATTTCTATGATTAGAAGTGCAGAAAGTTTGTAGATTTATTAGACCTTGTTAGTTTGCACTGCAGTTTCTTTTTCAGAAATGGCTTTCCACTCAGCTGAAAATAGAGAAACAATATATAGAGATAGTAAAAGGAAATTTGAGAAAATTCATCCTCAGTTTATATATTATTACTAGAAATTTTCCTGTCAAGTATGACAGGCTACTTTCTATGAGAAAGCAGAGATTGAAGAATTGAGGAGAGTATAGATTTCAAGAAATTCAAGAAGACTAAGTAATATTTCCACGGATTCAATAGTTTATACTGTCTGTTGGAACATAATTGAAGCACGATAATACATTTTAAATAACAGGCTCGTTAGATCATTACTTCCAATTGGATAATAGAACATCGTGTGGTCAGTATGGAAAGATTTTTTTTTTAAATTTGTTATAGAAATGACATGATGCAGCTTTTCTTAAAGTTTAAATTTAATGAAGTAAGTTTAAAATGTACCATTTGCCAAAATATTTTAAAACGCAACTTAAGGAAATTCCGTCATCAAGCACGAACTAAACAAGGTCACCGACATCACTGCAACATAAGTGCGATCACCAATCCAAAATTGATAAAACATTTATTCTATTAAGTAGCAAAATAAGTAGACTATACTTTCTGTCAGAACATAAAACAAATATAACCAAAATTTCAACTTCATTATACAAAAATTGCAGGAGTTATAAGAAATTCACACACACATGATGGCATTTATATTATTAATTTCATTTTTTTATTAATCTATTTCTATTAATTCTATTAATCATATTAATGGAATTAAAAGTACAAGTTGGTTCTTTTAATTAATATATAAAATTAGCTGAACATATTTAGAATGTTAGAATTTTTTATTAACAGATTTGCATGTAATTTTATATTTATATTGTGTAAGGAATCTATAAATATAGAACAGAAACTGAATTACTCGGTAGGATGAAGTGTAAGAAATGCTAGCATTCCTTACACTTCATCCACTGTTAAAGGTGCATTGATTAATTCAGCAGAGTAACTACAATGGCTAATTTGTCCCGATAGAAGTCTATTGCACTGACACACAATGTACTTCTGTAATCAATATTCCAGACATTTTTTTTTCCTCTATAAATCAGTTATTCATGTCACCACGAGAACAGATGAAACACTTCCTCGAGCACACCGATGCCTTCTCGAATCTCAACTAAATCAGTCGTTTAGACTCGAAATTTACATATTACTGCTTCAGTTATTCTTGAAGAACGTAATATCAACTTATTCAAGTTTTTCGAGTCATATGTTCTTAGTTATTAGTAATTATCTAATTCTTTTTATGAGTTTTTCTTGTCGTTTTTTGTTTGTACATCTTACACATTAAAAAATTGGCAAGAGTACTTTGTAATATGAAAGTTGGACATTGGCAAGAGTACTTTGTAATATGAAAGTTGGACTTTCATATTACAAAGTTCTATGTAATGAATTTCTCTTTTTAAATATTTTATGGAACATTGAAAATATATCTCTTACACATAAAAACATTCCTGTTTAACAGTTTAATTTCAATAACAATCTTTCACAACTAAGAAATGGCTTTTGTCAGCAATAAAATATTGCGTATGAAGTTTTGATACATGATAATTCTAACTTTACTCTTATAATTACAAAGCTCTAGCAAAATACTAATTTTTAAAAGATGCTTCTTCGGCATCACCGACCGGGTACGAGTTACTTTTTGGTTGTCGGTCAACATTACCTTTAGTTATTTGTTCGCATATAATTAGTGTTGCCACCTTTACAAAATCACTGACCCGGACGGCAGGTCAGGTTTGTTCGAACAGAAGTTCCCGATGCACGTGCAATGTCATTTTACAATATAAAGAATAACGTGTATGCTGGTTCTAAATCAGTTTGCGCGTCACACGTCAGCATAAAAAGTAACATGGCGGAATGGCAGACGAGTTTCAGCGAGTGCGAGGTCTTTTGTTGTTCAAATGGTGTAAATTTATAACAATATTTGCAAGAACTTTGTTTCATCGTAATTTCACAATTTCTATGAGATTCCCAGACAAATAATTCACCCGGACAGTAAGTCAATTCTCGGACTGTCCGGCTGAAAACCGGACGGGTGGTAACACTATATGTGTAAAAAGTAACTAAAAATAACTGTTATCGAGTCATTTGTTTATGTTTAAATATATATAAAGTACGTAAAAGCAGCTTCTAACCACTGGATGTTCTATTTAATAATAGAATAATATAATGAAGTGATATCATAATTTTATTATCAAAGACTAACGCCGATCATTATAAAATACAGATCACTCCTTAATTTCTTTCGTTTATGTCAAAGTAATGACAATTGTGGTTAATTCGAACAGTTCTAAATAATGTACCGGTCCTTATATTTCCAAAAAATATACTTAAAAGAGATTTTTAAGTCAGAAAAATAATACTTAAAATGCAATTCTTACAAACGAACTAAAATTAATAATCATTCGCGGGAGTAATCGACAAATTAATATCTAACCTGCATAGACATCAGCCATTTTGAAAATTTCACTTAAAAAACAAAAATCGTGTAATAAGTAAATTTAATTATAAATATGATTATTTTTATTCGTTGATAATTTTTCTTTATTTTTTTAATTAAATTACATAATCTTTTTCGATTGTTTTCTTATCTTCGATATTCCGATAATCGTCATCGACATTTCATTACTTACATTTTCGTTTCACCGAATATAAATTTTAAAATAATTATCCAAGAAAATTAATATTAATATATTAATTCTTAATTAAATATACAATAATAAAATTTTCATAGTTTTATTCAATTCTATAGTCTTTCAACTTGGCGATAGACACGAACTCTTCTACGTAGAAATTATCAGACTTTCGATATATATAATTATTTGATATAACTACAATATACGATTATGATTATTGTGCTATAATTGTATTTAAAATCAATAGTTTGCAGAACACCAACTAAGCGAACAACCATTCGGTTCCACCCTCGGCGATAAGCGCGATGTCGATATCTCGCGATGATAATATTATTAGAAACGGGGCTTATAAATCAGATAAACTCGGTAAATACTATCATATAGACTTGTAGTTTTCTGATGCTTTGATAACAACTGGAAACAAAAGATTCTTCAATATTTAAAACAGAATCGAAAAAAAATCATAAACATCGAACACCTGTGGCGACTCAGAAGCGTGACGCGCTTCTATCGGAAGGACCCGAGATTCAAATCACGATTGGTGCACATTTTGTGTTTTCTTACTAGGCCTTTCCTACTCTCCAAATTTTTTTACTTCCGGGAAAAAACACAAGCCAGCCTGATCCTCTACTGTCGAAATTGCGCGCGCTTGCGCTAGTGGTCTTAGACATTACCACTTTAAACCCACCATATCTCTAAACGAAATCGTGAACCCCATTTTTATTACATTGTTAACACTTTTGACTTCGAGTAAGCCATAACCAAGAGTCGAGGGGTACAAGGTCCGGAGACCTTGCAGACCCTTCGTGGAGAAAGAAGTGACTTAAAACACGGTTCTCTCCAAATGTTGACCTTAGGAGTTGCGTAACTGGAAAAGCAATTTGCGGAGGTTCTCGCCCGAAGGCGGTGGTCGTGAAGGATTGGCAGCACATCGAAAATTTTGTGTTACACAAACAGAATTAATAAAGGAGCCATTTGGTAGTCGGAAATGTAACTAATCCAGTATCAAAATTTCCACTTTATACACAAAAGTCCCACTTTATTCTGTACATTTCTGTCGTACTACTGTAAATACTTAGCGAATTATTGATTTTTTAAACTTTATGTTACTTTTGGATTACCCTGCATATAAATATAGGGTACAATATGTACAGTACTATATATCAATTAGTTAGTAAAAAACGAATTGGGCCTAACAATCTTTTCTGGTTGACTACGAACACAATATAGTGCTTTCGACGATCACTTGGCTTTTCTTCTCCCTGTTATTTGTGTTCGTAGTCAACAAGAATCAAGCGCGACACGGTTTCAAGTCATTAATTAATTAAAATCTTTTCTGGTGTTTATTAATAATCTTATCTAACTATATCAAGTTTGCGGCCGGATGGCCGAGCGGTCAAGGTAACAGCCTACCGCTCTGGGAGACCCGGGATCGAATCCGAACGGGTCGAATAATCCCCAGGAACTTTTCGGGGGGTGGTCCGTTCGGATATGTCAGGCCCCGTCCCTCACCACCCGGTTGCCCCATTGTGGGCCTGGCCGAACCCATAATGGGCCTACTAAAAGAGGCCCTCTTAGTGCCCACAGGGCGGAAAGAGTTAAAAAAAAAAAAAAGTATCAAGTCTCACTAACGTCATTTCCATGTACAGTATTCATCTTTTCCGATTTCCAGTGACGAGGATTTAGCCCAGTGTTTTTCAACTTTTTTCATTGAGTGGCACCCTTGATTGAAAAATAAAAAATCGTAGCACCCTTGACCGGCGGCGGATCTATAATCTGGATAAGGGGAGCTTAATGGGAGAGATGAATTTTTTTGCGAAAATGAATATTATGCACAACGCTGGGGTGGGGTCCGGGGAGGAACTCCCTCCCCGGAAAAAAACTTTTAAAAAAATTGACAATTTGAAGTATCATTTTAATGCAAAAATAGTGTTTCTACGTGTTCAAAATCAAAATTTAAGTCCATTAAATTTTGTCGAAATACTGACAATGAGTTATCTTGAACTACACTCAAGTAAATTTCCAAGAAAATGCCTAAAGGTCCTAAACTTTGCGACACCCCGGTTGAAAAACAGTGATTTAGCCTATCTCACTGTACCACCCACCACTATTTGATTGCCGGATGGCCGAAATTGGTCAAGGTGACAGCCTACCGCTGTGGGGGACCCAGGATCGAATACGAACAGGTCGAAAAATTTCCAGGAATTTTTCGGGGGTGGCCCATCCGGATATGTCACGCTCTGTCCCTCACTACTCCGCCACCACATTGTGGTTCTGGCCGAACCCATGATGGACTTACTAAAAGGCCTTTTTAAAACTCAGTTTAAAAGAAAACATCGCTACGATCCATGGGACAATCCGAAATGAAGCCTACAAGTGCCCGAGTGTTATAACAAACCCGAATACAGGATACGCGCCTCGCGAACAGGCTGGCCACGTAGGGATTTCCGTGTTTTCTAACACAAGAGTTTACAGATCACTCGAGAAGTTTTTGACTCTCTGCTCCGTCGACACTAAAAGGGCTTCTTTTTAACTTCATAATTGGCTCGACCAGACCACAATAACGGCGAAAGACGGAGCCCGACACGTCCGGGACCATTTTTGGAGGGTCCGGATTCGATTCCGGATCCCCAGAGCGGTAGGCCGCCACCCTAACCATTCGGCCCGTCGAGAGTAATAAAAGAAACCCGTGTATATTTCCGATTTGAAATTTAAAATAACGGGAAAATTATATTTTAAAAGCTTGATAATCATTTACGGAAACATTTTAAATTTAAATAATAATTTTTATAATGGCAATTTCCCATAATCCTTAGCTAACGGACACTTTTAAAATCGAAAAAAAAAGCATAAAGGTCTGTTAAACGTATTTAATTACTTTTTATTTTCGGTTATTAATAAATACCACGGCATCTTATAACACCGACGTCATATATATTTTTTATATTTCGTCAGATAAACGGGTCGACGTCACAAGTTAAAATGGCGGCGACGAATTATCGTTTGGCATCGGGAAAAAGAAACGAAAGATAAAAATTGGTAGCCCATATAGTTAGTGAAATGGAAATAGTGAGCAATATAATAAACGAAGAGAGCGGTAATCGTAAGAGAAGTCGCATTTCTCACATCTGCAGCGGCAAATGTCTGAGGTACGCCATCTTAGGTTTGGCGTTGAGTTCCGTCTTCGTTGCCACTCTGCTTTGGTATTTCTGCGACGAAAGGAATTGTTTCGCCAAAAACTCCTTCCCTTTCGTCTTCAATTCGTCCAGATCTTTGGTTAAACTTCGACCCAGCAACAGCCACATACGTCAGACTCCGGTTTTTCGTCACGACAAACTGTCCATGAGCCAATTTGACTTTAACATTAGAGCTTGGGACGTCGTCGTATTTCTTCACATCCAGAACACGGGAGGAAACGTCTTCGCTAAGCAGCTGGTCGAAGATCTGAATCTAGAAAAGCCTTGCGCCTGCAAGAAGAATCGTCGCCGGTGCGTGTGTTGGCGACCCAACAGAATCGGTAGCCCTTGGCTCTTCAGTAGATACACCATGGGATGGAAGTGCGGGGTTCATCCCGACTGGACTGAACTTACCAATTGTGTCGACAGGGTGGTGGACGAAGAGGAGGGAAGACCAATTAAGAGAAGGTAATGGTGTCTGGTGCGAGTTACTTTCGGGTGATTCGCACACCCGTAGATACGTAGATGGTTACCCGAAAGAAATTACCGTAATTTCTGCCCTCGCGTGACATGGGTACGGGTGTGGCTTGGACGGGGCAGTCGGGACCCCACCGGAGCCGTGCTCATGGGAGTAAAAGTTGAAGGAACCGACTGTTTTTGTGAAACTCTTTGGGGAGCCGCGTCGGGTAAAGAGTTGAGCGTAAACAGTCGGTTTGATGGTTTATGCGAAATTCTGCCCGACGTGACTCCCCGAAATTGACCCAACAGGAATGTCGATGACCTTCAAAAAAATGGGGTAAAATTTAAAAGTGAAAAATATATAGACCTGTTTCTAAAAACGGTGCTAAAACTTTACCGTTTTCCACTTTACTAGCTCGTAAAATACAAAACTTACCATTATGCCAACTACTGCAGTGCAATTGGAGTCCACTGTGTACTATGTTATGCCGCTTAATAAATACCTATGATATTAGGTATATATCAAGCGGCTAAAACTTTGGAGATGGATGTTGTGCCAAAGGTGGTTTCTTTGACTTTTTTGATTGTCACAAGGGGAATCCAAATGCCTCATTTTGAACTGAAATTTTGTGGTCCTGTGAAATGCAAATTGAAAATTATTGATTACTGTTTGAATGGCTAATTGATAGTACCGTAAACAATAATGACAAAATTTGATCTCCAATTGGGGTTATCGGTGTCTTGAGAGAATTATAGGCAGTCTTTATACTGGCAAAGGAAATCTTAAGTAAGTGGTGACTAATAGATAATTGAACCAAAGTTTCCATTATGCTGCTTCTGGTAACATAATGAAAACCTGTATTTAATTTTTTTTACATTTCGCTTGACGTCATTGCAAAATTTTTTTATGGAAATCCGAGAATACACACTCTTTCCGTAAAGATATTTCAAAAGTTATTCTATGTGGTTTTCTGATTTTCTGTGTGATAATATTTACATACGTGATTTATGACTACATCTCATTTATATATAATTATAATATATATTAATTTTATTTGTTCATTCATAAATTTATATACTTCCTAATAAATGGCTCCATATATCAATTTAGAGTTCTTATCAAGAAGTGTAAGCTTCAGATCTAAAGATGAGATGTTATCTCTCTGGAAAAATGTTTATTTTATTTTTAAAAATGGGTTTCTTTTATAATTTTTTGAAAGTTTTATGTTTGAATTCCCAAAATTAATATGGTTGTTGGAAATTCATGTTTACCTTTATCAGTTGTGTTTTAAAACTGGAATTACATAACTTACGACAGAATTTAATATTTGCTCTTGCACTTGGCTACTTTAAATAAACTAATTTGTTTAAAATAGAATATCTGAGTGTGTGAATAATGAACAATATATAAATGATTTTGTAGAAGAGTTGCATCGATTGATTGCAGTGTGCATTTTTGTGTTCTTGTAACGGATTTAGTCCTAAAACTTAATTGTCCTACATTATAATTTGGATGATTTATTTATTTAGTCATTGATTTTTCTTCTGAAGGTAAAATTTTGCCCTTATCATCTCTTGCTTTTGTTAAAAAGAAGTGTTTCACCAGTATTTAAAGGAAATACTGGATAAATTATTTTAGCACATTAGAATTATATTTGTATTATCGTCAGATAAGTTTAGTAAACAAAATACAGGATATCCAAAAAGATCTTTATTATTATCCAAGTTATTAATACAAAAATGAAGTGGTTAGTGGTAAAAGAAAGAATAACTGAAAGTATTTTATTAGCATACATACAGTGAACCTCTGAATTCTTTGGAATCCTATAGAATGATTCTCTAGCCCATTCCTTGGATTCATCTGATGTTGATGGGTGACTACGATCTTTTGAGTGACAAACACTTTCCGTGTCTTTAAATTCCTGCATTTGAGCATAAATTGAAGGGATACTTGGCGGTGTCTTTTTTTTTATTTCAGGTTATAGTGTTTTTTTTTTATTTTGCTAACCACAATACCATTGCACGTTTTTTCATATTTCATATTTTAATTCTACAAGCCACTTGCACCACATACTGAACACTGATATAAACATTTGTGCCAAGAAATTTTTTGCATTCTTTTATCACAAACTGTATTTTGATAGAACACTTTGTTTTTGTGTTATGAATTTGTATAATAATACAGGGAATCCAAGAAAGATCTTTTTATCTTTGGGATAATTATCATTGTTGTATAATAAATACAGCAATTATAAATAATAAATTGTTTGTAGCAGTTAGATATTCTCTAAATATCTTTTATTCTGAGTCTCCTGATAGTACTGTGTGTTAGATATATATCACTTATTTCTATTCTATTTGGTATACCATATTTTTTGGCGTATAACACAACCCCTGACTTCTGAGAAGATTTTCCTGGGTTAAAAAGTCGTCTTATATGCTGGAAAATACAGTATATACTTCTAATTTCCTTGTTCCAATTTTTTCATTTTATTTGTTTTTTCTAAAGTTAATTTTGTAGAATATCTTAAAATATTTAGAATAAAGTTCTTATTGTATTTACATAAATACATTAGAGTACTAATGTATTTTTTTCCTATACAGGTACTTTTTCATTACTCTCTTACGGGATCCCGTAAAACGTTTTCTGAGCGAATATTGGCACGCCAGACAGGGACTTAATTGGCGCTCTTCTCGCCACTGGTGCAACGGAAAAGAAACGACACCCAACGAATCTTGTTTCGAAGGGAAGGATCTTCAAGAGTTAACTCTCGACGAGTTTTTATCGTGTACCAACAACTTGGCTCTGAATCGTCAGACGAGAATGTTGGCCGACCTGACGTTAGTAGGTTGTTACAACACGTCGTTCATGTCGGTGGAAGAGAGAAATTTACTTTTATTGACCAGTGCTAAAAACAATCTTCACAAAATGGCTTTCTTTGGATTGTCAGAATTTCCCAAAATGTCCCAATACATGTTCGAGAGCATTTTTAATCTATCGTTTGTCGAAAAAGAACAGCAACTACATAACATTTTTGGACGGCGAACCAGGAGAAAATTTTCAGAAGACATAAATGCCAAGGATATAAAAAAAATCGAGCAATTAAATCAGCTAGATATCGCAATATATCAATATGCAAAAGATTTATTATTTCATAGATTTGAGAAATTAAAAAACATAGATCCTCATTTCAAGAATAATTTTGAAATGATTAAGAAAAGTCAGTTGTCTAGTGTAGATTGGGCAGAGAAAGAAGATTCGATAGATATTTTGTAACAAAAAACTCAAAGTCTCAGCTAATATTTAGCGATTTATGATGCTACATTAGGCATATCGCCATTATTATCCTTTATAAGGGTTTGAAATTATTTTGTTATTGTGCCAAATATTATTTTCTTATTTATTATTTTTACAACTTAAATGTATACATATATATTGTGAAGATAAGCATCTTTATCGTCATATTGTATTTTTGTAAGTATTATGATTTTAAAATTTAAAAAGCTACTTTCTGGAACAGAAACTTCAGCATTTAGCAATGCAAATCATATCTAATTTTAAACAGTTTTTAAATTTGACAGAAAAATATTGTTGTTTAATATTTGTAAATCTTCGTCCGATGGCGATAATTATGATTAATTTCCTGAAGACAAAGTCCTTCCCAAAAAACGAGGGACCTCATTTATGGCGACAGACATTCCTTTTAGGATGACTAGCCCCTTTTGGATGGCTAGTAGCCTAAAAGGAAAGGTCAGTCGCCAAAAGTGTAATGTCTGGAACACAATAAAAATGGCGGTCCCTCGTTTTTTGGGAAGGACTTTGTCTTCAGGAAATTAATCTTAATTGTTGTTTAATAGTTAAAGTAAAGCAGTGATGCACTCAAGATTTAATCTTGGGGAAGCAGATAAAAAAGAATTTTTAATGTGAACACAATAAAATTCACACTTTATGTGACCGCTAATTCATAAGTAATACAGAAATAGAAGACACAACACAATATAAATAAAAAAATGAATTTTAATTAGGTAAAAATTTATTAGGGTTTCTTTTATTTTGGAGGTACCATGGTACCATGGCCCCTTGGCCCATTCCCCCGAGTGCACCACCGAATTAATGCAATATTCAAAAGATATGCTATTTATTAGAATAAATACTGTGCCTACTGTCTATAATTTTTTCATTATTCAGCTTTGCTATCTGTTAGTCTGTGCTTACTATTAGATGATGACTTTTATTTCTATTCTCTGGAAATAGGTGCAACTTTTTCCTTTATTATTACTTGGCCTGCAATGAAACACTCCACATGCTCATACTTTATTTCCACATACGGCAAGAATGACAATGCCGAATAGAATAAGACATATCTTTACCAATAGACATATGCTATCTATAACTTTTTGTCTTGCAGCCATATAACTATAAATAGCCTAACTATAAATATAAGGTATTTTTAACTACTCTAGGTGACTATCATAAATGCTAATTCATACAAAGAAGTTTCTTGTTCCCGACAGCAGCTTTCTATCGTTGAGTAATTTTAAATTTGCACAGCGAAAATATTATTTAAGGATTGAGAAAGTGACGAAACAGTGTAATTCAAAAGACAAATGGTAACGGTCGTCCAGACACCAATGTAATCGAGAATATGAAACATATATGACGATCGTGTCATTTAAATGTGTTAAAAGTATTTTCAATAGATAAAATTGAATTAATCCATAAAAAAAAAAAAAAGCTTAAGTATGTCGGAAAAATTAAATTTAATATGTATATTTAGACAAATTAAATTTCTTTGTTTACAAAATATTCAAAAATAAACAAATCTTTTGGACACATCATTTCACAATTTTAATTTGTTTTAAGGTTGGATTTTCAACAATATTAATAAAAAATTTGTACGTCGACTGTTTACGGCTCTTTGGTAAATATAAAATAAAGAGGCTAATGTTGATATCAAACAAATATGCAGAAAATTTTGGGGAAAAATATTACCATCGAGGTTTTCCTTTTATATCAAATTAACAATTGACAATGGATACACGCCAGTATGCATCAATCTTGGCTACAACTGATGCACTAGTGAATGGTCTAATAAGCTTCTACCCGAACTTCTGGCAATCTAAGAATATGGCAGAAGAAAACTGTGCTATATTGGCATTTGCTATTTGGGTTAGTACGGACGAGCAGTAATAACGGCATAAATAATGTAAGTGGAGGTAGCAGCATTGCTTTGTCGGAGCTCGCTACGTCCACGGCCGAACGCGTGCCCGTTGCCTCGCCGACAAACTCGGCGAAAATCGGAACGGCTTTTATCACATTTTGGTTTACCGACGTGCCATTTGATGCCTACTGGAATATATCCAATGTTTCCGTGACAATATTATATTACTTCAGAATCAAAAATTTTTGTAAGGCTAATACGAAGCCTGTGGGATGTAGTGTTAATCCTCGGGATTATGTTTCCGAGGTAATTGAGTTTGAATGTTTGAAAAAATCCTGAAATTGTATGAATAGGTACGAGTTAATAGTTTTGTTTACACTAGTTTTCTTGGTTTATTTGTCAATGTTTTCCACATTGATAACAGTGTTGTCTGCCTTGATCTAGTAATAGAAAGCTTGGTATGATTTGGGAAACCCATCTCGTCGGGGACGTAATAGAGAGGTTGCGGCCGCTGTATTCGGCCCAAAACGCGGATGGCCGAGCGCCGCCATCTGGCAATTCTAGACGGTCGATAATGACGTTCGCTACGTCTAGCATGGCAAGTAGATTGGTTTAAACTTCATTTTTTTTGTGTTTGGGGTTAAAATTATGACATATTTTATTAAAATAATGATTATTTAAGCATTTACGAATAATATTGTAAAGAAACAGACGATTTTAATCCAGAAATTATTTAATTATTCAATTTTTTAGCAAGTGATGTGAAGTGCCTATAGAATTTACATATATTTGTTTTCATAATAGCTTAAGTTTGTTCTTCCAAGACATCCTCTACCGTCAACAGCGTAATACGTTTGTAATTTTCTGAGCTGCTTTCGAATTTACATAAAGCCACTACTTCCCTCGACAAAAGTACGAGGTAGTCCTATCGTCCGATCGTACAGTAGGAGACACGACGCTAATTAAAAATAATTATTTAGTGTTATTAAACATCCTATAAATACTTTAAAATAGTTTAATTTGTTTGTTTACCTTTACCTTTACCGATGTTAAATGTATCCGCCATTTTTTCAACAAATTTCCCGTGAGTCAATGCGCGACGTTCGCCGAGTCACGTGACGTTGCGAATGAGTGCCGCAATGATTTTTTCTTGGAGTTAAAACGTAAACTGTGTACTTCTGCTTGCCGTGAAGAAGTAATGTTTGTACTTGGGCCACAACCTCTCTAATATCTATCATTTTATGTTTTGCAATCGGCAATGTCCCATTATACTTTTTCTCTGGCTGATACAAATGTGTGCTGATACATGATGACCTTTTGATGTAAGTGATGCTTTTACTAATACTGCATATGTGGAATGTACTGTACCTAACTCACATGCAGATTATTGGGATTGTCTGCAGTATACTTAGTATTGCAGTCTGGCTGAAATCAAGTGGATGTTTGTCAGTTATGACGACAACTTTTTTTTTATGAGAGGACAGAGACATTTTTGAGTTAAGACAAACTTGTTTTTTTGTTGGCTTTCTTGATAATACCTACCCAGCAGTCAGGACTGTAGACTTTTGGTCATGTTTCTATATGTATATTTCAGTACAACCAAAGTTGCAGTTGCAATCCAAGCGAGTACATCCAACTTCAGAGAAGTTATGGTACATTTCTTTGAAAATGCCATGTCCTACCAGAGGCTTACAAAGTGCAACAAATAGGGTTAGAATAAAAATTGGACATATGATTGTCAGATATTAAATGAAGGACTTTGGCTGTAAGGTTTGTCATCTTCAGCTATTTGATGAGACGACTTGTAATTTCATCCGGCTCCTCCCATGCAACATCTTCCGTCCGTGAGAACATATGACCGACAGCTCTGTAATTGTGTATTCCCATTAGTTTATTTTCAGCTATACTACAGACGTTGAAGCTGCTTATAATTGATTCTTTTGATACTGATAAGAGTGACGAGAACAAACTTTAGGATGGTTTCTTAATTTGGTTATCTTCTATGTGGTAGTGTTCTGTTCGATTAAAGTCTCTGGCAGTAATATATTGCATGGAGTGAACAAATCACATCGGTCAAATGGACTGTTGAGTCGAGTGAATGTTGGCATTAGGGATTGCAATTGCTGGATCCCTCATCCAGCAATCCAGCTGGATCCAGCGCATTCTTTGGCCTGCGGATCCACAAATACTCAATTAACTTTCTAAATAATGGCGCAAAAGTCTACGTTGTCGGTGTTGCCGCTTTGCTAATTACTAGACTGCTACTAATTACTTACTCACTACTTTACTAACACTAATAATTAAATTACTTATAAATAAACTACACCTTTATCAATCCAGCAAAATTTAATAAAATAATAACGTATTCAATTGCTTTTAACGATCTTCCTCAGTTACAAAAAAGATACATTATCTATAATACATAAAATGTGTTTGGAATAAATATAAAAAGAATAGTGCTTAATTACATCCCGTTTTTAAACAAGGTCTAATAATTTTCGCATTGTATACCGACATAATCCCAGTGTTTTCAAACTTTTAAGAAATGATAAAAAGAAAGAGAATCGGAATTCAACAACGGGTATATATTCGGTGCCTTTACACGACCAACGTTTCAATTCCAAGCTTGTTTATGTGGGTACAACGATGCGCAGTTTAAAACAAAGGCTCAAGAGCACAAATATACAATCAGTAAGAACCTTGACAACACTCTGCTGGCATCGTACGCAAGAGAGAAGGATGTTAACGTCCACCGGGATTAAGCAGCAATTACAAAAACGACGACGAATAAGCAAACGGTCAAACATCTTGAGAGATCGGAAATCTGCAACGTGCACGTGGCAACCGGTTGTATAAACTATAGAGATGCAAACTTATTGTCTACCGCGTAGAGATCCTTTTACATTAATTAATGTTATTAACGGACAATGCTGGTTTCGTTGTCATATCTTATATTTTTTTTCCTTTTTGCTATTTATTTTGTTTATTTATCTATATTTTGTCCACTTGGGCATTTTCTGTTAATTTTTATATTTATTCCGAACACATTTTATGTTCTATATTTAATGTACTACTTTTTTGTAACCAAGGAAGATTGTTAAAAACGATTGAAAACGTTATTATTTTATTAAATTTTGCTGGATTGATAAAGATGTAGTTTATTTAATTAACTTATTCTACTTCTAGTACATAGTTTTTATATACTTATAAATAACTACAGACTAATATGTAGAGCCTATATAAGAAAACTGGTAAAACTGACAGCCACTTAGCCGCTGATTATCTGTCCTTGCATTATTATAATATAATATATTAATATAAATTAATTAGTAGAATTACCTTTGCTATTATTTAACTTAAAGATTACATTATAATCTAACCATCTCTATCTCGAGTGTTAAACCGAACACAAGTTAAGTTTACTACCTAAACGTGTAAGAAGTTTTACTGATTTATAGTGACCAGTCTAAATAATAAAAGTTTCTTAAGTATTTTCAAAAAAATGTTTTATTTCTTAAAAAAAAAAAAAAAAACCATAAATTGCTGGATAGATAGACAGACAGATAACACCTTATTGCACCAAAAATACATCCGCGCTGGATCCAGCTGGAATTATTTTGATCCAGCAAAAATCCAGCTGGATTGAAAACACTGCTAGATTGCAATCCCTAGTTGGCATCCCATAATGAACAAATCTATGGACCCAACGAAAACATTGACCATGCAATTACCACCATTGATGTTACTACATTATGCTGGGCCTTCCCAAACAGTATTTCATACGCACACGACCACATACGGATGCAACGGATGACTGCTTTCGGGAGATTCGGGTAGTCTGCTTCCGTATTATTCCGTGTTTCTACTAAGCTACAGATAGGTGCTATTCTTTTGCGTGCCACGCCATGCATTCTTTTACTTTACTTTGGGTCTATCGGCAATGCAGTTTTTCCATTCACCATAAAATATATATAGCTTGAAGCCAAAAATGTAACATTAAAAGTCTGTGGGCTTTTGAAGTTTATTTATGGAAATATCTAATATACAAAGTTATTTTTCTCCGACACTGAGATTTCAAGGGTTATCCCTTCTTTCAAAACAGTAACATTACATCACGTAGTCCCTCATCCAGTGGGATTATGTCAGACAATCTAGGGTGACCATAAGGAAACTGCCCAGCGAGAGGCTACGCCATCCTGTCGAATCAGTACCCGGAAGGAAATCGGACGTCGATTGGACACTCTTTGTTCAACCGAAGGAGCACATGTCGAGGTTAACCAAACATACATAAAACAACTTCACTTTTGTATTGATTCTTGTAATAAAAAAACTTTCGAGTTAATCTTTCTTTTACTGCAAACCACGTTTCGATAACCTCTTTGTTATTTAAATGAAATTTTATAATGTAGATCTTTCTCGGACACCCTGTATATTTGAGGAACATAAAAACGGACGTATAACTTATTGAGGAGTTATTTTTTATAATAGGGAAAAAGTGTTTTTGAAAAATTTTTGCAATTAACATTCTTATAAATACAATAAGATTAAATTGTACAAATGCAACGGCACACAACTCCTGGGACTGGAGGCGACTTCCTGGGAATAATTTGCAGGCAGTCAGTTTCGGACAAGTGTCACCCCATCCCTTGCCGTTGTAAACTCGGACAGGTATGTTTAAAAGGCATCTTACTGCCCACAGGGTAAAGAATAAAAAAAAATGATGTTTTGATAAATAATTTTGTTTTCTTTAATACTAGGATATAATTGTTTTAAATATAAACAATTGTGTTAATAGACAAAACACAAAACAAAATTAGGTAAACGACGTTCGAGTTTTGCAAGTGATAATATTTGTAAAAAAAATATTATTTTGGACACTGTTTTTTGAAACAATCTAATTGATTTATTAATAAAATAAAATACATTTTAATTACAAAACCTCAATAATGTTTGTACAAATATCATTCACTATTGGTATCCTCCATTAGTTTAACCAGAAGGGCATTTTTAGAAACATTATCACCTACTTTATGTAACACTTTAACTACTTTTCCAGAATGTGGCGACTTAATAACATACTAGGAAAAACAATTATTATTTTAATGTTTAAATATTTTATATTTAAAAAGTAAATTTTAAAAACAAGTTCGGAATTTTACCTCCATTTTCATAGCAATGATGACTACTAGAGGATCGCCCTCTTTTACGGCGTCTCCGTCTTTCACCATTATTTTCTCTACGATGCCGGGCATCGGAGCTACCGGTCCTCCGGAATCGCTTCCCACACTTTCCAAATTCACGAATTTCGGTTCTGGTATTTTAAACTCAAACACACCATCCTAGTGAGAAATAAAACTTTGAGGAATGTAACGAAAAAAAATCACACTTTACCATTGCTGCCGCCTTACCCTGGTAAAAAGATGAACTCTGCTTTCGGAGACGTTTATTCCCGCCGTGGTGACAAAGTCATTTACGCTGCACGCGATTTCCGTTTTTCCGTCCCGTTCCTTCCAGAAACCTGTGACTTTGTAATTTTTACCGTTTACGATTACCTCGTATCCGTCGTTTACGTAAACGACGCCGATGGAATAATCTATGCAAAATTACATTTTAACCGGCAATCGTTTTAACAACAAAGTTTATATTTTAAAACTGTTCTTACTGTTATCTTTGTACTTCAGATTAATGTTTTGTTTCGAAAACGAATTTACTTTCTTTCCGTCTTGAAATGAAAAAGGATCTGAAACATAAATATACATAAACATCATTTTCATTACAGAAAATGCAAGAATAGTAAATGTGCGTTCTTTTACAAAAGAATTAAACGTACCCTCTACTACTGGTAAATGTTTCTTATTTAAAACAATTCCTAAAGCTGCCATACAGAGAAGGTTATCTGGAACGATTTTCTGCGGAAACAACCGATCGTAATGCTGTGAAATAAAATTCGTGTGCACATTTCCCGCCACAAATTCTGGGTGACTCGAAAGATCCATGAGAAACTGAATGTTGTTCTTCAAACCTGCAATCTGCAGGAAGAATTAATTTGGAAATTCTTTAAATAATTTCTTGTATAATTCTAAACATAGACACCATCAATATTAAGTATTTTAAGTAACTCTTATCAAAGAAATATATGTTATTTACTTAAAAGTTATAGTGATCATTAAAAATTTGATAGATGGTAGGAGAAACTATCAAAAACTGTACACTGAGGGTGGAAAAACATTGTCGCAGTGGGAGTATTATTATTAATAAGTATTTTACAAAATGCATAGTTATACACTTGTCGGGTGTCATAGAAATTATGCCCAAATGCTGAAGTTTATAAAACTTAGCATATGCTATAATTTACACTAATTCCCATGTCTGCTCTTTAAACTTTATTTATGCCTATCTTCAAATTTCACCTGTGTAAGAACTGAAAATTAATTTTATGTATAACTAGCAAATGAGCCCAGTGTTGCTTGGGCAAACGATTTGGATGATTTGTACATTTGGAAATTAAATTAAGTAATTACTATCAACGGTAATCTTCGACAACCGTAGTAATTGTTATATAACACATACCCCTTATTGCTGAGAATCATTTTACTGCTTCAAACGAACGTTTTCAACCTGATCAATTTTCTGGAACGTTTACAATCGTTCTATAACTGAACCAATATGCAATAACAAATTCAAATTTAAAACGGTTCAAACATTTAGTTAAAAAACCGAAATATATAAAAATATTTATAGCAATGTCTGAAATGTTATCAATTTAATACACCTAAGTACTCAATAAATACAAAATTCGACGAAGACTAAACGTAGTTAAAAACAAAGAATCGCATCTAAAATAGTACAGTAGAAGCCGTTCTTTGGGTTAAGCCTCAATCCTCTCCCTCTCCCTGTGGGGGTATTTCCAAAAATCCCTTCTTTGTGTGCATTTTCATGACATACCCTAACTGTGTACCAAATTTCACCTCTTTAGGTTTGGCGGTTTGTCCTGGGCAATGATGAATCACACAGTCAGTCGGGACATGTAATTTTATATATTTAGATTAAGCAAATATACATACTGTATTCTAATAATTATCACAAACGTAAGATGAAAAAGTTATACAGTGTCCTCTAATGGTAAGTGCAATGCCTATTGAAGGAAGATAGGGCTTATTGTAAACTGAAAAAGTGCACATTCCATTCATCGTTATCGCTCTTACCATACATGTAAGTGTTGCATTAGTGCTCAAACAATAATAAAGTGAAAAAGTTACCAGATTTATTCTATTAATTAGAGGGTGTTTACCTTTTTATTTGACTCACTTTTGTTATGAACGCTACATGTGTACTTTTGACTGTGGATTGCCTGCAGTTGCACTAAAGATATGGGGAACATATAACACACTTATTGGGGAAAATTCCACTCTATATGCACTTTGTGGCTTTTCATAGACCTGCCATCATAAGGGCTTTACTCAGAAACAGTTACTGCTTCAAATAACCACACCCAAAAACGTCTTTTAGGCTTGTGTCGGAGAACTTGACTGGAATTTCTGTGTTGGTAATAAATATAGTTCTGAATTTCTCATGAACATACTGGAAATATTATTGTGTTAATATTGTGGTATGGGAGGAGGCTTTGTCATGATAGAAAAGCACTGTTCAGTTCACAAAGATATAGCATGGAAATGCAAATCTCGACAATTGGTTTCAGAACAGTCAATGTAAACCCATGTGTTGATCAGAGTGTTTGGTGGAACCTTGCAGAGAGAAAGTTGTTCACATCCAGTCAAACCACCTATCGCCATGATGCCTTTATCAAAACTTTTCTTGTTCTCGACAACCCATTTCTTCATAACATAGATATGGAGGATGCTTCAAAATGATGGTGTTGTGTTGCCAAAGGAAGTTGGGGGCAAAGCCCTTCACATCCTTCACATATAAAGCAAATAATTTAATACACAATTTGTTTTAAAACGGTAATAAGTAAACCCAAGAGACCAAGTAGCGACTTACGTTGTAGTCCGACAGAGAATGACGAAGCTTCCGAAGTGCCGAAAGCCTGTCCGGACCCCAGACGACCAATTTTGCAATCATGGGATCGTAATGAATCGAAACTTCGTCACCTGAAAGATTTTAGCATTATGTATACTAAACAAAAACTTGTGAAAATGATAATAATTGATAGATTATCTTTTAAATAAAACTTTTCGGTAAGAGCAAATATTCTGTGAACCTAAATTAATTTTCCATGTTGTCTATAGGAAATCCACTGTAAATAAAAGAATTTTTAAAAAATTCAATATCATTAAAATTATATAAATCAAGTAAAGATTATACCAGTTTATTATATAAATGCCTACTAGGACGGATCGTATTAATAGGATCTATTGTATAATAGTATTAATATGATCTGTCCTATTAGACATTTATATAATAAATGCATAAAATAAGGACATAAAGGCATATGAATTAAAGATTATATCACTTTGAATTTCAAATCAATTAGAGTTTAATTAATTAATTAAATACTTTAAAATTTTCATAAATATTTTTAACCAGAGAAAATTAGAAATCCAATGCAACTACATTTCAATTTAATATTAGTGAGGTTGAGGCCAAAGTTTTAAATGCGAAAACACGTATGTCGGACGTTCGGCACCGCTTCCCTGTAAGCCTTGAAGTTTGACAATGGCATTTGGAATGCCGAACATGATTCCACTGACTTTCCAAATGCTATTGTCAAACTTCTAGGCTTACAGGAAAGTGGTGCCGAATGTCTGACGTACACGTTTTCGCGTTGAAAACTCCGGCCTCAACCTCGCTATTAAAAGTAATTGCAAGACACATTCCAGTGCTCAAAAAGTCCCTAAAATTACATTTAATGCAAAATTTGGACAGTTTTATTTGAATTTTAACACTAATACTCATTAATTAAATACCAAAATACTTTAAACTACACTTCTGTTACATACAGTATAAATCCTTCACATTAATAAATCTCTAGAGCTTAATACTTTCAATTCATATTAGATAATTTTATATAACAAATTGAAACTGTTAAATATATTATGTATCTTTCATGTTAAGATTTTTAAATTAGGGGCTGTCCATAAATTATGTAAGGTATTTTGCAGTGGGTGGGGGTCAAGGATTTCTTACTCAGGGGTAGGGGGGTAATAGATCTTGTCTTACGTAATATTTTTATTTTTTGATCTTGTTGAGTGGTGGAGTTTTGAATTTAGCAGTTTCTATTAAGAATGCTCGTTGTACTAACGCCATCTCATGTGACGCGATAAAATAATAACGCTAGCAGACTCATGCCGTATACACTTTTTATCATGGGAGAAAAGCCGTGTGGTGGTTTCTCTCTCTTTTTTTTATTAGAATATGTGCATCACTCCTATGGGTGTATAACACTAAGAATACATAAACCAAAATACGTGATACAAAGTAAACATAAAATTAGTATTCAGCTTTTAGTGAAAACTAAAATGTAAAACTAGATATTAGAAATTATAGTCTTTTCTTTCATGTTTTTTGAACATAATTGTAAAAAGCATCAAACATTGGCTTCTGAACAAGCATATTGAGTGAACATGGCCACCTGAAACCAAGTGTAAAGATTTCTAATTTCAGAATAAGTCTATCTTGATCGTAAATTGGACAATGATAGATCATATGGTTGACGGTGTCTAGGTTTTCTGTAGAGCAAAAGCAACAGGCAATTTCTGCCCGGTTATACATTGCCAGGTAGCTTCTAAAATTATCATACTCAGTAAGTAGCAAACGATATATCTCTGAGTGGTGACAAGAACCTGCATTCAACACTAGGAAAATAAAGTCTTGTTATTCTACCAGTTTTACTGCTCAACCATCGTTGATTCCACTCTTACATAGCATTGTCATAAATATAATTTTTAAGGCTGCTACGTGAGAGTGGGATGTGAGTGTAGTCCAAGTCAGTGTCCTTTGCAGCTGACTTAGCCTCAAAGTCGGCTTTTTCGTTTCCAAGTATGCCAGTATGGCCAAGAAAAAATATAAAAGTTATCTTATTTACAAGATTTTTAATATGATGCTGGATATATGTGATTTTAATTGCTATTTCAATTGGGATTTAATAGAGCTTTTAGGACAGACTGAGAATTACTGTAAATGTTGATACATAAGGTTTTGTTTGGTAGTGAAGTGGCCCACTGAACAGCTTAGTAGTCAGCATCTTCTTCAGGTTGATAGACAGAGGTATATGGGAGGTATCTGTGTCTTCTAACATATTTTGCCCAAAATATGTCAGTTTGGAGGAAGATAGATACTTGAGCCAACACGAAGGGAGCTTTTAGACCCATCTGTGTAGATATTAATGTCTGCATGGTTATCCATGAGGAAGCAGATGACACTAAATGTACCCTGGGGATAACCTTGTTTATAGAGATCATAGGGTAATTGCAATGTGGTAGCATATGAACAGCTGTAGATAAGAGTAGAGACCGTTGTTGAGCCTTGATGTCTGTAGTTCTGATGTAGTAGTTTAGAACCTTTTCTACAATATATAGTAGCAAAGGAAGGAGCTCTGCTAGTATCAGAGAAGCATTAGTAGTTCTGCAGCACTTTGAAATTCTGATGGCAAACTGTCTTTGAAGAGAGAGTAATTTACTTGCTACTGAATTTTTACTAGTTACATGACCCCAGCTAGAAGCTGCATAAAGTAGCATTGGTTATATTACCCCATTATATAGAGTTTTACAAGCTTTATGATTTAGTCTCCTGGTGCACCTAGCCCATTTTAGCAGCCTGTAGTTTATTTTTTGGGCCTTAGCCAAGATGTAATTAATATGGAAATGGAATGTGATTTCTATTCTCTCTTGTTTTATTTTGTATGACGTTTCTGTTTACACGTACACTAGCTAGTCAATCTGTCAAAGTTTTTTGTGTCCTTCTGTGAAAATTAGTATAAAAATGAATATTATGACGTTGATTAATGATAATAATAATAATAAAAATATTATTAATAATTAAAAAATAAAGTTCTTAAAATTCTATAAAATCATGCCTAAATATTACGTAAGATAGGGAAGGGGAAGGGGATCAAAGAAAATATTACGGTTTCTTACACAGGGGTGGGTGGGGGTCTAGAATGGCCAAAATTGCCCTTACGTAATTTATGGACGGCCCCTTACAAAAAACTATTAATTACAAAGTTGGAATGGCGACTGTCTCCATTCCAACTTTGGAAATTTGACTTAAAATCTGTTTTATCAAAGATTTAAAATTTCTGTAAAATATGGAAAAATATATGTCCGTCGAGACAACCGAAGAGCCCAAAAAAGGAATGGCGGGGTCATCGTAAGATATGTTCTGAAACGTAAAAATGAATTAAAAAGACGACTGTTTTGATGGAAAGCTCTGTTTTGCCATTCCCCTTCCTGCACTGAGCTACAACAGACTGTGATTAGTGTCGACTGTGACGGGATTTGCCATAAGTGCCGACATAAATAAGTATTATGTAGTTTCGTTCTCAAAGAGAGTTATATTGCATAAATATGATATCAATAATATTAAACTGTGCATTACAGTTAAGATTACATTTTCTATTTTCAGATAAATTTTTTTGAAAATGCACTTTTCGATTAATTGCAAATAAAAAAAAGCATCAAAATCTTCAATTATCTTCTGCTTGATATCCGAAGTATTAATTTACATTTTGGCATTTTAAAACAAAAATCCTTAATCCTACTGTACAATATAAGAACAATACTTTAACATATGAAACATGTAACATGATGTAAATTTTCAAAAAACATTCTAAAATTTCAAATACAAAACTGAACATTTAGCTGAGCTTTGTATTCAAAATTTTAGAATGTTTTTTGCTTATTTCAATATGTAACCAGTTCAGACAAGAAATATTGACATTAACCAATATTGTCTAATATATAGTACATATATATATATACATACTTGTGAGTATTAGACTAATATCTTAAAATTTTATATTGAAGTTGAAACAAATACAATTTTACTGACTCTGACTTCAAATTCTATAGCCTTACTTCCATTACTTAGTGCATTTTAATTAGATAAACTACTGTGTTTTTTAAGAACTTAAAATTTAAGAGAAGTACCTTGTCTCACTCCTGTTTCAATTCGAACGTCTTCCGAAGGAGACGGAACAGTCATATATTCCAAAAGTCCTGCGCCTGGCATGAAGTCGTCTCGAGGGTCTTCGGCATAAATTCTAGTTTCGAACGAATGACCTCTTAGATTTATATCTTTTTGCTCCAGAGGAAGTTTATCGCCTGCGGCAACCTAAGTAATTTGTATATTTTTTAAAAATTAAATAATTTCAAATTATACATATATAAATATCTATCTTATATCATAACAGTGTTCTTAACACATACATACACAGAGTCTTCCAGAAAGAATGCTACCATTTAAAATTATTTTAATTATGTAATTATCATCTGAGAACATCGTAATGTACATTAAAACACTGGAAAACTGTCCAATTTGCCCATTACAATTTCTCAAGAGTGCACCTTGCATCACACGGCACACATCCATCCGATACTCAAATTCTTCCGATGCTAGCTACAGCATACCCATCATCGCTCCTTCCACACGGCTTCTCTACAACTCCTGCAGATTACTTATGTTGCACAATGATGAATGACTTCAGCTGAGACTACAGAACAGAAAACGCCTTCTCTGTTGCAGCATTGCCATTTTCATTTATGGCACTTCCTACGGGCAGTAGACACAGAGATGTTTTAATGCAGATGGGAGACAATATTCAGACAGTTATTCTATTGATTGGTGCACATTGCATACTTTTTGGATAATAATTGATGTAATTACAGTAATTTAAAATGGTAACATTCATTTCGAAGACTGTACTATAATAGTAGAAGAACTAATTTTTTAATTATTAATAATCTGTTATGAAATAACCAAAAATAATCAATCATTATAAATTTAAACTAAAAGTCCTTTAGTTCGAGTTTACACTGATTGATTATTTTTGATTAATTTTATTCATTAGTTATGCTGTTTAAGGCCCACCAGTGGCCGAGCGGTTCTGTCGCTAAACACTGGGAGTTCGGTTGCAGGTTTGCGCCGTGCTCGGACGGGCTGGCCACGTGGAGTTTTCCAGGTTTTCTCCATGTTTGTGACACCTGAATAGGGGCCAGTTTCCTTTACAAGACCTACCAGAAGGCATTTCCCCTCGCGTAACATCGTGACCCAGAGAAGGCAACAGGAAACCACTCTGGCTGTAACTTTCCCTAGAAACACCTTGGGGTATTACTAACTTACTAACCTACACCAGGTGTCGCTGACGTCAGGAATCTGATATGGCATACACAGAAGAAGATACTGTTTAATATTTTTTAGCAATAATTGAAGAACTTGGGGCAAGACTACTTTTTTTTTTTCAAGTTTTTGGGAAAGCCACTCTAAAGTTCCAAAGTTAATATCATTGATCACCTGTGATCTGCCCTTTATTTTAGGGCAGATCACAGGTGATCAATGACATTAGAGTATGATAGTCCAGTCTACGAGAAGTTATGAATCTTGAACCAGAAAAATTTTATCCGTCCTACATTTATAGAAATTCTATAATGCTCAAGAAAGAAACTAGGATGTTCTTGCCCAAGATTTTCGATTACGATAACTCTTAGTAATAAATTAAAATCCAGCAAATAATTTTAAAAAACAAACAAACATTTTCAGCTACTTTTACTCATTGTTACTGGGTTACGCATTCAAATTCTGTAATTCTAGAACTCTGTGACGTGTCAACGACAAGCTTCACAGCATTCTACGATTACTAGCATATCAGCGTAACGCCAGCAAACATGTTAAAATTATTAATGATTTATTTAATAGAACCATCTTCTAATTATTAAATGAATAAAAAGGGTAATACATTTTATACCCTGATCTGCCATTCGACGAGATCGGTACCAGTTATCATTTCAGTTACTGGATGTTCCACTTGCAATCTTGTATTCATTTCCATAAAATAAAAATCTTGATTTTCATCCATTATAAATTCAACAGTGCCTAAAAATTTAAACCAAAAAAAAAAAAAAAAAAAAAAATTAAAAAAGAAACAAGAAAATAAATGCATTAAAATTCTTAGAGTTACCTGCTCCTACATAGTTGACAGCTTTTGCAGCTTCAACGGCTGTTTTTCCAAGTCTCTGCCTTACTTCTTCAGTTATTCCTGGCTAAAACAAATATATTTTTTCTTCTTAACGTTAATAAACTACTTTAAGTTTCAAGATAAAATATTAAAAATTTTAATACAATTAAATGTAATTTAATAAAAATAATAGAAACCCCAATAAATTTGCGTATAAATCGTCTATAATTATACATCCTATTTATTTTATATATTAAATTTATGGACGAGGATGTACTCTTAGAAATATTGACATTTTCAAACTTAATTTCCGACCGTTTCTGCCCCGTGAACCCTAAGAGGGGGTCTTTTTTTCCATACTGGGCCAACAATGGAGCAACTGAGCGGCGAAGGACGACGTGCCTAGGACAGACTGCCCGAAAAAATTTCCGAGGGGGTCACTTGCTTGCATTCGATCCCGGTTCTCCAGAGCAGTAGGCCGACGACTTAACTGCCTCGGTCATCTGGCTGTCAATATTTTCCATATTACTTTTAAGAAGTCTAAAATAGTTATTGATTAATGTTACATCCTTATTTATTAAAAAAAAAAACAAAGAATTATTTGCAAATATTAATTACATAAATTCTTTATTTCCAGTAAAATTAAGTTAGAAATATTTAGAATTTATTTATAAGCAATTTATTTGTAATAGTAGTCACTGATTTTTAATGTTCTACTAATATTATATGAATTCTATTGAAAAGCTGGTTTTCAAAAGATATTAGAACTGTTAATGGAATGCTATCATTTGTGCTTCAATATTTGATAAGAAGAATTACCCTTGATATGTTTACAATATATTTAAATATAAATTTCCTAACAGGATAAAAACAAAAACATGCGCACTGAATGTGAAGTAGGATGACATTGTGCAGAAAAAGTCTGTATCGGACAGAATGAGCCGAAGACATTGTTACAAATGCAGTAGGTTTTGCGATATATGCCAAATTGTAATGTAGGCAATCGAAAACAGAATGCGTGTATGTGTGTGTGTATTTAAGCTTTATGGATCCTTTAATCATTAAGGAGAACATCAATGTTACAATTTGATACACTCCACCATAAACTTACTGCATCTGTAACATTACCTCCAGTCTGCAGTATGCAACTTGTGACCACTTGCCAAGCAAATAACTTCCCAAGACAACCAACTCTTCGGAAATTTTCAGTTGTTCATCTTTCTTTGGAAAATCAGCAAGTTTGTAATTTTGAATTATCATTATTTCTTTATTCCTGAATAACGAAAACAAAAGTTTTAAGAAAATTTGAATAGGTGAATATGTTGAAAACTCAAGTAAAGTACATTTATTATTTAAAACAGTTATGTCAGTTATACTCTAAATTAAATTAATCAACAAGCCAACGATTTAATTTGCTGCCTCGTTCGGCATTACGAACGTGCTAATATTATCGAATATTTGTGTAAAATATCACAGATTTGTCATGAAATAAATTTATAAATTTTTAAATTGTCTTTTACATCTCATTTTTTAATCTCTTTCAATTAAAATGGCAGAAATTATGGAATCCCACAATGGAAGCTATTCAGTAACTAAGAAACATCCCAGCATCCTATAAAATTAGTTAAGTGGAAAACACTAAACCTGCAACTTAGCTACTAAAACTATAACTGAAAACTTTTTTGGCAATCAATTGTCATGGGAGGTCGGTTACTAGCAGTCAGTGATCGTTGTCTCGATTCGGTCTGTGCTACCATTCTATCTCATATTCAATCTTCGTTCCTTTTTAATCTGAAGCGTAACTAATACAGAAGGAATTTGAAAAAATAATTATTGTTATCTTAATTTCAAGAAATAGTGCAAACAAAACATACAGCGGGTGCTTCTTCAATTATTTTTTGATGTCTCCTCTGAACGCTGCAATCTCTTTCGAAAAGGTAAACGTAATTTCCGTGCCGATCTCCAAAAATCTGAACTTCAACGTGTCTTAAAAAAATATATTTTATCTTAGAGATTACAATAATACTGTATATTTATTATATTCGACAAAAGACTTGTAATTATAATTTATTTTGTGATATCGGTTATATATTAAAATCTTAAGATGTTTAAATTATTATATTATATAAAACTTAAAAAGATGTCTACTTATTATTACAAGATTAGAACTTTAGAAAAAATAAAATTTATTTAAACTTGCATCATAATTTATAGTCAAATCATCTACATCTGCGTACATACATCTAGATCAGGGGTCACCAAACTATGGCCCTTGAGGTGAATTCATCCTGCCCACCGCCGCACTGTGCCACAAATGAGTGAAAATATAATTATTTATATGGAAATATCATAGATTGTAGATAAAATTACTATGTAGAAAAAATTAAAATAAGTGTAAGGAAAAATGTCAAAATTGGTCCACGATTTTTGCAACTTTGGATATCAGAGCACTTTTCGTGTAAGTACCTGCAATGAAGTTGCTAAGAAAAGTGATTACGAGCTTACTGCAGCAATTGTTTGTGTATGGTAAATAAATAGCGAGGTTGTGGCCAAAGTTTTCAACGCAAAAACGTGATCGCCGAACATTCGGCACCACTTTCCTGTAAGCCTAGAAGTTTGACAATGGCGTTCGGAACGTCAAGCATGATTCCACTGATGTTCCAAATGCCACTGTCAAACTTCTAGGCTTATGGAAAGGCGGCGCCGAATGTCCGATGTTCACGTTTTCGTGTTGAAAATTTCGGCCACAACCTCGCTAATGTTTGTTTTCTTTATTTTTTGTGTATTCAGTATACAATATTGAACAAAACGGTTATGCAGCCTGCGCTTGTCATTCTCTCAGTTACGTGGCCTGCCTTGAAAAAATTTTGGTGACCCCTAATCTAGATGACTAAGTAAACAACAAACTACATCTGTGGCATCAAGAAAAAAGAAAAAATATATATATATTAAAAAAAACCAAATAATTTGTTGGGATGTGTTTGCTGGATGCTAAACATGGTGCATTTAATGCCTTCAATAAACAAGAATTGCTTCTGAATCTATTAGAAATTTTTAATGTTTAATTTATATTTTCTATTTTATTATTATTTAATTCCCATTAAATTCAAATTTTAAGTTTCACTTGCATTTCTAAAAATCTGTTAAATAATTTTAAAATTTAAATTTGTTTTATATTCTACCAAATCCTATAATATTTGTATTTAATTCCATTTGTATCATATCAAGGCCAAACAATTGTCGGATTAGATCGGGCTATATTACTGCTACTATTAGTAATTAAATGCTAAGTAATTTCACCTAGGGGTAGGCATTAGGTGTTATCTCTTATTAAATTTATTATAATTATAATTAAATTAATATTTATTAGTTAATTCATAAGATTTGGGAAGAAAAGAATCGATCCAGAGTGGGACTCGGACTTACAACTCCTGCTTATAATACGGTTGCGTTGCCAGCTATACTACCTGGACCTCTGTCCAATCTTCTCTTTCAGAATTAATTTATATTGGTTACTCACTCCAAATTAATTAATAAATATTAATATTAATTTAATTATTAATTTAATAAGAGATGGCACCTAATGCCTATCTCTAGGCCAAATTACTTAGCATTTACTTATTAATAGTAGCAGTGATACAACCCAGTCTAATTCAGCAATCGTTTGGCTTTAATATAACTATCGAGTGTATAGTTGTTTATGTTTATATCATATCTTTTGCCTACTGGCAGTGCTTGCTTTTTGTCCTCACATTTTGTTTTTATTTATTCAAATATTACAGTAAAACCTCATTAAGTCATTTAAGGGGTAAAAATATCCCAACTTTCAGTTAAAGAATTTCAAGATATGCTTGCACAACGATTACAAAATTTTATACGGTTTGCGGCACTTTTGAGAACTTGTCAAGGTGCCTCCTCGTGTTTCAATCAGAATGCCAGTAACGTACCATATCGGTAAAAGGATGTCGACACAAAGTCGTAATGGCTTGGTGTCGTGTTTGACACGGGACCACAGTGTTTATCTTAATTGTCTGTATTCACACACAGAATATAAGAGAAAGTGAAGATCACAAAACAACCAAAGAATGGGAGTTCATGAAGAAATAGGTTTGGGTAATAACTCCGAGTTAACATTGGCTGAATGAAGTTTTATTGTAACAAAAAACAGTTTCTTCATTTATTTATTGTACGGGGTGAGTCATAAGTCTCCATACAAATGGTGAAAGTGGTGACTAATTTCTTTTTCGTTTTCAGGAAGGTGAACCAATTGAAAAGAAATGCCACTAACAAAGGAAGAATGGATTGACATTATTCTGTTGCATCATACGATACCACTTGTACAAATAAAATATACATTAGTCACCGCTTTCACCATTTGTATGGAGACTTATGACTCACCTGTATAATAGAAATTAATAGAATCTATTTATCTATTCTAATTCTTAGCACATATCATTCTTATGTTCTTAGCAAAGAACATCTAGTCAATTAGAAAATATTTATTCTTTGCAAAAATCTATAATATCTATCTCTGTAATATCTCTGTATATTTATATTGATATGTACAGTACACATAAGTTGTTGGCTCTTCTAATTAGTGTAGGGTGTTGTAAGTTAAAAAGACTAGAAACATACAAATATAGCAAAATAAACATACCTTGGACTTTTAATAAACTTTTCTAACAATACGGCATCATCGCCAAAAGATTTCATTGCTTCTCTTTTTGCAGATTCCAGTTGAGAATCAAATTCTTTCATGTCTGTAACTATTCTCATTCCCTAAAATAAGTAACAATATTCATATCATTAAACTATAGAGCTTTATAATTTTGATTAAAAATTAATTTAAAAAATTCTAAGCTAATGTTTTATTAACTAAATTTTTTTGTAGAAAAACCAAATAACTTAAGAAACATATTATGGGATCACTGCTTTCATTATTGTATTTTATTCTATATACCGTTTTGTACTCGCATTTTACTATTACTTTGTAATATACTGTACCCATTGTATTTACTACTATCATTTTGTAATTTACTGTAACTTACTGTATTCAAACCCGTAATTGTGCCAACTATATGTCAACCTCCAATTTGTAATCACAATCTAATGTTTGTAACTTGGGGCAATGCTACGCGGTACCAAATATGTACTAATTTTAGTATCGAAATAAATACCGATTGATTGATTGATTGAGTAGAGACACTTATTTACATTATTTACACTGCAATTCTCTGATATTCTTAGTTTACTTTGCTTAAATTTGACCTTAGCTGTAGTTTTTAGGAGAGATAAGAGTGTCGGCAGTGGTGTTGAACAGAAACACTAGTCCACATAAATGTGAGATAAAGATGTTTAAAAAAATGGACCACGGTGTATAAGCTATGTGATATCTATGGTATTGGTTCTTCAACTGTTTATGATATAAAGACTGTACAAGTATCTGTATTTTATTTGTTTATTTACGTTTCTGGCAGTCCATGATATACTTTAGACACGACAGGTGTATAATTAGTGGGTTAGAGGTATGTTGATGAATTATTCTGGCAAGGCTTTGAAACTAAGGGTGACAGAATTCAGTGGTATACGTGTATTATAACTTATGAGTGAGTGTCATTCAAGATTCAACTTATTAATTACAATATATGTTATGAAATATTATAACCTTGCCTCCTCCACCTCTAATAGCTTTAATCATGATGGGAAATCCAATTTTATTGGCTTCTTCCTTTAATCTTTCATTGGACTGATCTTCACCGTGATAACCTTTAATTACAGGAACACCTGCGTCGATCATGATATTTTTTGATTTGCTAAAATTAAAAGTATTTAATTACTATTTTAACATTTCAATTACAAATTTTTAAATTCAAATTATAAAAATTATAATTGGATCAATTAAAACGTAAATTACCGTATTTACTAAAATTTAAACCACCGTCAAATCTGAGATGCACCTTAATTTCTACACGCTCAAACAACCCAAGACAAATTTATGTTGCCAGAAACTCTATTTAGTGCACAGTAAAGTAAGTTATATATCACTGTCTTCTTCGGTATCAGAGTCCGAAACATCTCTACTTTCCATGTTAGGCTCTTCCGAATCAACACAGGATTTGATGCCACATTTAAAGCATTGGAAATGAAACATTTCTTGAAAGAATGCTGCACAACTTCTACTGGGATTTCCATCTAAGTACTTACAATATTGATGTAAGTACTTAGATGAAAGAGAATAAAATAATATTCCTTAACCGTTCATTGATATTTGGAGTAATTATCAAGTTGATTGTATTTGTTAAAATAAACCATGAATACTGATTCTTTGTCACAATAAAAAAAGTGCACAATTATTCAAGTATGCAATCTTTAATAAAATCTCTTCACAAGTTTGAAGATAACCTTCGACTACAAGATAGCCGTCGCGTGTCAAAGACCACATAAATTCAGTGGTTTGCATTGAGTAAGTTTCTCCTTCAATAAAACATTGTTTTGTTTCTCCCAAAATGCAAATATATCATTTAAAGTTATTTATTTCTAATAGCTATTTATTATCATTGGGTTTGCATATACAGTAGAGAGTCGAAAATCGGCATCAATTGGGGACTGGGGTTGTTCAGATTAGGGATTTGTTCCGATTACGGTCTATGTACGAAAAAATATATTAACCTGTCCAATGTTTAAATTTTTCTTCGTTGCATGTCCGTGAATTTTTCTCCATTGCGTGTCGCTCCGCATTGAATTTTCGTCGACTTTAAGCCCAACGAAAATTTTTATAATAATAATCGAGGTTATCGTATCGTTAAAAATTACTTCTTTATTTTGTACAAACAAAATAAATATATTGAAGAATATAAAAACATGAAAATTATACTTTAGAAGTAAATTTAGTATCAAAAACGTTCGATTCAGCACGACACAGTCCGACTGAAAATCGTGCCGATTATCGGGCGATTCCGATTACCAGGGTGCCGATTTTCGACTCTCTACTGTATTTATAATGTTAAATTTAACATTATAAATATATGCAAAAGCAAACGTGGATATAACGCTGAACTCAGTGAACTTTTCGCAATGTTTATACGGTGTTTGGCGTGAATATTGTCGTACCGACAGTTAAATTTAACAATCTTACTTTCAGCTTCCTCGTTGTTAAGATTGAATTGCTCCCTATAGTTCATTTTAATTGTGAATACCCCACATCTATAAACAGCTGTTGCTCCGTAGACAAATTCTAATTGCAATTTAACTTTAACCCCTTTCAAACAGTCTTTTAAATACAGATAACCCATGTGTACTACATACAAAAATGCAGTAATTAAAAAATTTATTTGTGTTTAAGTTTAATTTTAAAAATTATTTCGTTAAGACTACTTACCTTTTAATTCCCATATCACGAATGGCCGAAGGTGGAGGCCCGATAAAAATTATTCCGGATTGTTTACATAATTCTGCAAATTCGGCATTTTCCGACAAAAATCCATAACCGGGATGGATCGCCTGAGCGTTCGATTCTTTGGCAATGGATAATATCTTTTCTTTGTTTAAGTAACTTGAGTGAGAAGGTGCCGGACCGATGAGATAGGCTTCGTCCGCCTGACGATTACAAACGACATTTTTGCATAAAAATTATCATTCAATATTTACATTTTCTTGTATCGTAAAACTCACCATTGTCATGTGCATGGAATTATTGTCTGCATCGCTATAAACTGCGACCGTTTGTATTCCGAGTTTTCTGGTGGTCCTCATTACTCGGCACGCAATCTCTCCTCGATTGGCTATTAAAATTTTATTAATGGGTTCTCCTATAACATAAAATTAAAATTAGTAACTGTTCTGCCCCATGAGTACTAAGTTAATCATGCTTCATCGTGAGTTCGGCCAGACCCATAATGAAGGTAACCAGGTGTGAGGGACAGGGCCCAACATACTGAAGACAGACCACCCTCCAAAAAGGGATGGTCTATCCCCAATACGTTGCTGAGGCTTTTCCAAATTTCCCAGAGTGATAGGCTAACGTCTCCACTGCCTTAGTCATACAGCCATTAAAGGAATTTGGCCTAAAGATAGAAAGTTATGCCACTATCTTACGTTAACACAAAATAGTAGCCCAATAATACAGCAAAACTTTGATTTATAGTATACTAATCTAGGCCTTGGTCACTGTTTACACGTGAATGGCTTCTCACTTAACAAGAACAGTAGGCATGCTAAAGAGACTAAATAAATAGCACGTGAAAAAAATACTATAAGGCCCCACAAACATATTATTTTTTATACTTAAAGCGGTCACTAGTGCAGTAAATTATTTTACCGCACTAGTAATCGCTCGGTTCCTAAATTATTTGAATTCCACTATCACATAAGTCTTTTTTGAGGCCAGACTACCGAGACGGTTAAGGCATCGACCTTCCACTCTAGAAAACCCAGAATCGAATCCGGAAAGCCAAAAAAACCCAAGAATTTTTCAAGGCCAATCTGTTCTGGATATGTCAGGCCCCTTCGCTCATCACACCGTTCATTATGCACCTCCATCACTGGCCCGGGCAAACTCACAATAGGAATGATTAAAAGTGTCCACAGGATGGGAAAATGTTAAAAGAAAATTAAATGTTTTGATAAAATTTATAAACAAAATTAAAATTAATGCATAAGATCTATCAAAATATAAATAAATATTTATCTTAACTTTTAGATTATAATAAAAAATATTATTTTTGATAATCTTTATTTACAATTATTCATTTTTTGAATGATAAAGTTTATCCAGTGGCGTAGCGAGGGGGGTGCAAGGGGGTGTATCGTGCACTGGGCGCCACTCACAGAGGGGTGCCCAAATGGTCTCCAAGACAAACTATATGTGTTTCTGGAGGGAGGAGAGGGGTGCCAATAAAGTGTCGGGTGCCAGTTATGCCCCGGGTGCCATTTATGTACGCTATGCCATTGAGTTTATCTCAGAATTTTAACACCGGAATCAATACATTTATATGACATTCATAAACAAACACTATTTTAAAATATTTATAAATTCATTGTAGACTTTAAAAAAATGTTTTTTGCGAAACATTTTTACAAGAATCCGGTGCCAGAGGGACTTTATCCAATTTACGTATCTGTAAGCAGAGAAGAGTCTCGAGGAAAGGTCGACTTTGCTCGTGTTAATTATGTTCCTACAGTCGTGAAGAACGTGTAAAGACATCAAATTTTTATTTGTATTTAGTCTTCAATTTGTAATATTTTTAAACATAAACTGTATTTAAGGTAATTTTCTAATTAAAGAGTTAAAGTAAACTTTAACTGTAATTTTTTCTTAAAAGATAACTTTTAAGAAAATATTATTTTTCAGAATGTATGAGTTATAAAGGATATGCCCTGAAACAAAGTCTGAATCCATTGGAATTACATTATTTTGTGGGTTTATCCAATTTATCTCATTATATTTCTGTTTTCCATCGTAAGCTGTGTCATATAAGCAAGTAAAGAGGAATGAATTTGACTTATTTTAATGGCAGAAAGCCGTGATCGGCAAGAACTTTAACAGGCTGCTTTGGGACTTCCCGTCGATCGCAAACAAGTCTGGATGAAGTGCCGACTACTGCTCCGGCTTATTCTCCCTCTCAACTGCCTGGATATATAATAACGTTTCTGAATTAAATGCTAAAACTCGAGAATTCGATTCATTCAGGCTAAACTGAACTGAAAATGTAAAGAGAAAAATTTGTAATTTGTTTTGTTAACAAGATATCACATGTATCTAAATGTAGTGTCTATAACTCTACAATAACTATAAAATAACAACATTACATTACCTATTTTAACTTTGTGGTCAAGTGGATCAATCAAAGAGAAAAATTCTTCAAAAAATATAATCGTAAAAAGAATATTATGGTCTAAATTTCTGGCAGTATACAGTGAAACCCGCAAAAGACAAAACTTGACGGGACTATTTTGTTTTTCCACATCTTGTAAGTTTTCTGCCATCAACGGGTAGTAGTTTTATTTCTTTCTATCGTCTACCCGAATGCTTTGAAAATCACTCTTAAGATTTTACAGGGGGTGGAGTGAAAAAATAAGTTTTTTTACAATTTATATACATTTATCATTTGTTAGAGATGTCTGCATATAAGTTATTGATAAGATTTTACATATAAATATGTGGGCAAAGTTCAGTTTTTAATAAAACAATCTAATGTCAATGGGCCTCAATAGGAACAATCCTTAATGGACCTTACGATGGAAAACAGAAATATAACGAGATAAATTGGATCTAACCTCCCATTCGGATTTCTAGGATAATTATCACATCTTAGGAAATAAAATTTCGATAATAAACAAACACGACGCTCACACTTTACACAAAGTATGGGTGTGATTAATATCCATTTATAATGTTTCCAATTTTGTCAATTGCACAAAAACTAAATTCATTTAATTTAATTTTATTTATTGTTTGTATAGCTTTCCTCTCTTACTTTTTTTTACACTTGCTTGTTATAATTTGCAGCAACTTTTAAGCTTATTTTCAATTTAATTATATTACCAAACTATGCTTATTTCCTTATTTATTTTATCGTAATGTAAAAATACAAATACGCGAGTTTCTGGATTTTGCATCTATACTTCCCCATATCTGGGTTGCAAAAACACAGTTTCTTTCATTCCGTCCACAAGTCTTGAGTTCCGGCTTTCAGAGAACATTTGCTACGTTAACGTTAATTGTTTTAGAAAAAAATATTCAAACTTTCCACTTCCGGAAGGTTTTCGTCTCGCTTGAGCTCTAGCTTTTGCAGGTTTTTTGTACAGTCTAGTCATTGTTTAACTTTTACACTCTAAAGGCAATCAATATGAGTACATTATGCAAATCCCAGCCAAGCTGCCACGACGTGCGGCTCGGCCGAGGATTTGGCACGAGGCCAAACTATGTCGACCCGCAAAAGACAAAAACCACACGAGTTTAACGAGATCCGAATTACTCCAAGTTGCCGGAATAAAATCCAGTAACGGATCAAACCCCAATTTTGGCATTGCACTTTTTGTCACCGACAATTTCGAGCATAAAATTTTTAGTAAAAGTAAAACAATGGGGCATGCAGATATAATAATAACTAATGTATTTTTTCCCACCATTGCCCCGCAGGTATCAGACCACCAGTACTTCTCCTTGCGCCATTTACTCCGACGGAAGGAAAACCAACTCACAACACGGATGGATACTTTGGACTCGGACCCGCATTATATTTGATCCCTAACGTTTGCGTATATACACTCACACTTGTATATACATGTACAATATACTCTACTTGTGTATGTGTAGATTTTTTCACATCGACAACTTTATTCGACAAATTCAAATTACATTTTACAATTTAAAAAAATAATAAATTTATTTATACAAATAATATGACTCCCTTTGGTTAATGTTACCTACGGTTCCAAGCTGGTGGCTCATCTCTGATTCCAGCAAATAGAAGAAGGGAAACAGTGGAGATGCACGTTCTAACCTAACCTATTCTAATTACCATAATTATTACCAACAAAATTATTAGAATAGGTTAGGTTAGGTTAGAACGTGCGTCCCCACTGTTTCCCTTCTTCTATTTGCTGGAACCAGAAACGAGCCGCCATCTTGGAACCATAGGTAACATTAACCCTCCCTTTAAATATGGTAGATTAAATAGGCGGAAATAAACAAAACATAAAAAATAACCGAAATTATTTTCTCTCACCCGATAGTTTTCTCTTCCAAATTCCGTACAGAGGACATCTTGACGGGATAAAATATAAACAAAACATTAATTATAACACAAAACGGTTAATTATCGTTAAATATTCGAAAGATAAGCAAACTTACAATTTACTATTTTGGCTTTTAATCGAATTAAAAAGACCGAAAGTGGCCATTTCCTGCGAAACGAAAGCAGCAGCTGACTTCGATGGAAAAAATCACGTGCCGCCGTTTTTCGTCGCCAGAGGGCGAAGCGAGTCGGTCCGGAGCGAAACCGGAAGATGCTGGCTCGTCGCGAAGGAAAAAGGAGAAAATGGTTTCCGATCAGAAGCAGATAAGCGATAAATTGAGCGAATGGGAGAAAGACAACGATCCCCTGGCCCCTCTTTCCGAAAAACAGCTGGAAAGCGTGGAAAAATTGAGGTTGCGAGCCGGCGAAAGACCTTATCCGCCCTCGCTCGTACGTATTCCACGCCTGACGTTTACCGTCGATAATTCGTATGATCTTTCGTTTTAGTGCGAATTATTTGTAAAAATCTGTTTACGGGTCGGTCTCGCCAGCGGAATTCTCCGCCGCGTTAACTCTCGATCTCTCGAAAAAGAACCATTCGGTGCTCTGGAGGCCGTCGTACTATTACGTCGACGAAAAATGGACGTTTCTTACGTCTCCCCCCCGTCGTCGTAATCTACCCGCCCCTCTTTATTAATAGAATGGATACAGTTAATTCTTCTGGTGGCAGACCGAAAAGGGGACCAGTTAGACTGCCCCGAAAAATGGGGTCCTTGGACGTTGTCGTTGTCGTTTTGCAATGGCGGGTTGGGGCACCCTTGCTTTCATAAGGCCCGGCGGGACTTCTGACACCGAGGCGTGGTGGATTCTGTGCTTCCCGCGACGGAGTGCTTGCCTTGGAGCCTATGGTTATGAGTGTATTTTTGTGTGCCTTTTTTCCCTGTAACAATAGCTTATCGTGTTAATTGACGGTATTGGCAGGTCCGCTTTTTAAGGCCGACCGAACGGTCGGGCGGCACACGTTGCAAGGAAGTTGCCGGTCCCGTCGGCACACTTGCCTCGGCGTCGGGGACCCGAGAGAGATGCTTGTTCTTTGGGTCGTGTCGGATCGTGTCGTCGTAGTCCTACGAGAGAGTCGGTTGGAGCGAGTTTCACATAGAGAAGTATCAGGTGGATCGGTGCGGCGGTTGCCCGGAGCTTTCCTTCGACCATAAGGAAAGAACGTCGCGTCGGGTGCAAATATATTGTACTCCTTTAGTGTTGAATCTGAGATTTTATTTTTTTTTTATTAAATTATATAAAGTGTGATGGCTACAAAAATACAGACATGAACTAGATGGAAATTGTAGTGGTGTTGATGCCATCGTCGATACTCGTCTGCATTTAGCCTCCAGGTTAACAGTGATGTGATATATAGACTGTTCCTAGAGACATCAAGAGGATCTTTTTTGCCTTCATAATATGTTTTATACTTGCAATGAAAAATCTCCAGTAGAGCAAAGGGTGGGCCCCGTGGGCCTCGTATATCCAGTGCCCACTGGCGGTCGGGTGGATAAAATCACCGAAAGTCAATAGTCCCTCTCGATGGACTGGCGACATGGGAAATCAAATAATTATTTTATTTCTTGTAGTATTTATCATGGTATTCGGAAGTAGAAGACATGATGATAAAAGATGATGACAATTTTGGGCGTTTCTTTGTTTGTAACACCTAAATAGAGGTCGGTTTCCTAGAAAGTTCTGCTTGGCAGACTGCCCACGTGTTGCATTGTCTCCTTTTATCAAACCATGTATCCAGTCAAATCGATTGTAAAAATTATGACTCGGACTTGAATCCGGGTTCTTCTAAAATATTTCTGGTGATCTCTTTACCACTTCGTTCGTCTGATTGTCTGTTGAAATTTGCAATATTGGATAAAGGAGGGACCGATTGTCTACGGTCGGTGTCACTCTTTACAATTTGCCATAAACTACGGATGAAAAATGTGTACGTGAAGATGTACGGCACTCCCGACGTTTTCTGTTTGGTATTAGTTCTGTTGTCTCGAGTGCTGTATGTCTAGTTACACAATGAATGGAAATTCTCTTACTTTATCTAATTTTTTGCATTTGCGTGCGGACACCAAGGATAAAGCAAACGGAGATGTAATTTTGACTCAAAAAGTGAAATGAATATTTATATTATTTCAGTTTGAGGCATAAAAGTATATTTAAATAATAATTTAGTTTTGTTTGCAATGTAATGAAACTAAAACATTGAGATTAAAGTGGCTCTCTTGTTTTTATTTGATAGAAAACAATATTTAAAAGCGTAATATTTACGTCTACCGTCGGAATCGAGTGAACTAACCTTCCTTTCCAATTGTATGTTGGCAATTTGGGTAATTTACATCTCAATTCCGAATAAAGCAGTAAGTCACTTAATTGTACGAATGACATACTTTAATACAACTAAATTATCAATAAGAAAAAACAATTTTTTTTTGTAATTTATGCCATTCTTTCACTTACAGATTCACTTTGTGGTGTCAATGAAATTCACACATTTCTTATTCTTTCTTCCTTAAATAATTTAATTTTGCATTGTTGTTTTTTGTGAAAAATTAAATAAAAGTTTATTAATTTGTATATAATTGATGGAACTTTGATTTATTTTGGAGTTTAAAAGATGTTTTTTTTTGGATAGAAATCGCATTCGATGTCTAATTTTTTGTCAAACTGATCCATTAATTTTGCCAGAAAAAAATTTTAAATTGGCAAGGTAATAATATTCTGTTTTTTCTTCATCAATTTGGTATTCAGTTCTCGTGCTATGGGGAACGGGCTGAATTAGGCCATTTTCTTACAGCCAGATAACCTTCCCGATGTCGCAACTTTCCCTCTTATCTGGCGTGGACTGGCTGGAGCTGTCGTACTCCAAATGGAGTTAACAGTGGTGTCTGGCTTTTCTGTCGTCGATGTCTCTCTGCCTCCGAGTGTGTCCCCTTTGCCATTTTTTTGAGCAAATGAAATGTGTGCAATGTTTCCATATTAATAAGAAGTGTTCTTAAAGATTTTATTTTATGCTGATAAAAAATAACATTAACTTTACTACAGGGGTAAGAATCACAATGTGCACCCGAATTTTCACTGTACCCGGGGAAAAAAATCCCCGCTTCTTTCCTCCCCGACTGCTCCGTCTCTCGACTCTAATCAGAATAATGAATTTAGTTATCAGTTAAATTTCTTTAAATGTAATGAATTTGACTCTAGTCTAAAATTCATAAAATTCATAAAATTTCAATTATATAATTGAAAAATGTTTTTAATCTTTCAATTTTAATATGATTTGAAATTCAAAATTTTATAATTTTGAGTAATTATGAATAAAAAATATTTTTTTACAGCCACAGAATTCCGAAAATTCCACATTTGTAAGTCTAGAAGCAGAAAAAATCGATAAAGATGTTTCCGAAAGTTTTAACGAATTGCAGATCGTTCAGAAGAAAATAGAAACTCCGCAACAGGTAAATGCTTTACAGATTGCTTTCGTTACGTGGTGAAAAAATAAATATAAAATGTATTATCACTTTTTTTTCCTCTCTTACTGCACTCCATAGTTTCACATACAATTACAATGAACTACTTGTTTCTTCGGACGTTAACAAAAATTTCTATAATCTAAGCATTTTCGGACACATCTTATTTGTCTTTGGAGTTGAACAAAACTTATAACATTTCGAATTCCACTAAATGATACTTTTATTCTGAATGTTTCGATTTGAATTTAAAATTGTAGATGAGCGATTTGAAATAGGAGTAGCGTTGGATGTAATTTGGAGCACTGGTGGTTTCATTTGATTCCAAAGATGGACAAGATGCAGAGGCGTAGCTAGGGGGGGCGGTGTCACCCACCGGTAGGCCTGTACCTAAAAAAAAAAAAGGTCAACAGCTCGCCGCACATGACAGTTTCTTTGCTGTGAGGAGACGCCACGAGAGCTTGCACCAGCTGAAAATCTTACTATTATTTATTCTATAAATCTAAACTCAAACGTCGCAACATCGCATATTCATTATATTGTGCAAGTTGCTCGAGTGCGAAGATATTACAATTCAATGGTGTTTTATAAAAGAGTTAAAAAGGGTGGCACCATGATATCCGCACTGAGTATCACCCATGCTAGCTACGCCACTGACAAGATGCTTCTGAAAATGCTTATATTTTAGAAAATTTTGTAAAAGACCAGAAAAAACGGGTAGTCGTCGTAATTTTTAGAATAGAATTTTAATCATTTTTTTCGACATTTTTATGTATCTTTATTAAAGATTTAATTTAAGTCCAGTTTCAAATAATTATTTTATTTCTTGTAGTATTTATCGTGGTATTCGGAAGTAGAAGACATGATGATAAAAGATGATGATAATTTTTACAGGTAATGTACAACAAAAATGTTAATTTAAAATTTCATGTCATTAAGTTTAAATTCTGTTTAATACTAATAAGAAAAAGGTATTTGAACTCGACAGATTATATTTAGAAGAATACAAGAAGCATTCGTCTCAGTGCTCTTCCCTAATTAACGAGGTAACGACTGCCCTCAATCAGTTAGAAAATCTGCAACAAAAATATCTACACGTCTCTAACAAGACTAATAATCTACACGAAGCGTGCGAACATCTTCTAGAAGAACAGGTTAATCTCTCAAATTTTATTAATTGTGATTACTATTTTTTAAAATAAGTTTTTCGTAATTAAAGATGATACAAAAAAACACTACTTTAAAGACAAAAATCAATTCTATTCTTAATCATAATCAATATTAAATTAGAAAATAAAGTTAAATCGGGAATAATGACCATCTAATAATTCATATCTTGTTTTATCAATTATGTATTGTTAGGTGGGCATTATTTCCGAGATTAAACGAGGATAGATAAAGCAATTCCAGTTTATAATTAAAATTGGGAGAATTAAAGTAGACGTTAATTCAAACAGTTCTCGTCGTTAGTTCTATTCACAAAATCTTAATATTGCCGTTAAAATTTCATTATTAATAAATTTTTTAAAATTTAATAGACGAAACTAGCAAACTCCTCCGAGACAATTTCCGAACGATTGCGATATTTTAATGAATTGGATTCGATATCTCAGGTAAAAGCAAATTTATGTTTTTTATATATTAAGAACAAGTTTTTAATGTATAAGATTTTTCTTAGATATTAAGGAGATTAATATAAAGATGTATCAATAAATAACCAGCCAATAAATTTTGGGCGAAGCATGATTGGTAGGCTGGCTATTTATTGATCCACCCTTATATAATAAATATGATGATAATTCAGTCACAGCTGCAATTAACTGCTAAGTTAATTTGTTAAAAAGTATATAATATTTAGCATTATTATAACGATTTTTAAAATAATTTATCGACAACTGATGATCAAGATGGTTAAAGAGTCAACCTGCTGCTCTGTGGGACCTGGGATTGAATCCGAGCAAGCGATTTCCAGGAATTTTTCATTAACAATCCAGATCCTGTCCCTCAACACCCGACTGCCCCATCTCCTTTTATACTTTTCAAATGTTCTATTATTGTATGCAAGGCAAATCCATGATAACGTTTTCTGGGATTTATTCTTTGTGTCGTTAAGCTAACAAATATGATAAAAATTAGTTTTTATCGGAACCACACGATTGGCATTTATTCAACTGTGAAAATGCTATTCTGACCGGACGTTTCATTTTCGGTTTTGATAGCCACATGCGATAACTAAGCTTTTCTTATCGGTCATTCTTGAGCTGCCGTTAAGAACATAACGAAAATAACAAGAACACGACGACTTTAGATGTAATGTAATATTACCTTGTGAGTAATTGGAGAGAGAGAAAATTAACATTGACTGTTGCAAATCTTGGTTTTTTGTCTTTGATATAATGCTTTTCGGCCGAGTGACACACACTTTAAAGAACCTTATCATCTTTCGAAGCCATTACTATTACATTTATGCAATGAATTACGAGAAAAGCTAGAGCCTATCCAGATTTAGTAGTTAGTGTTTAATTATATTAATAACCAATATTGTTTATTTTACATTTTTAGTGATTTCTTCTTTTTAATATAAAATTAATTTGATTTTTATAGGTAGTTTTTCTTAGCTTTTAGTAGCTTTTATTGCCGTCAAAAAATGACGAAAACGAAATTTTTAGTGTTTACTTTTTTAAATTGTTCCTTATTTTATAATATGTTGTAAATACTTTTTAACAATAAAACATTTATTATTAAAATTAATACAGTGGAACCTTGCTAAACGAACACCTCTCATAATGAGCAAAGCAAATTATAAAAAAATGACCCTCTTAATAAGCGACGTTTCACATAATGAGTGATGAGAAGAGGGGAAGACCTGGATTGTGTGCGTGTTAATTCAGTCTGTGTTTAGCACTTGTGTTCAGACATATTACATATAAATATCAACAACCATAGCCCGTTATATAATAAACACGCCAAACGATATGCCAAATTTTTGGGCTATGTAAAGGCTGTAATTAAATACAGGTATACCTCGTGTTACGTCATTCTCGATTATATGTCATTTGATTTAACTAAATAACTAAATTCAACTAAATAAAGGTGGAAAAAAGCCAAGTGGTTGTTATTAACACGAATTTGTGTTTGATACTTCGAAGAATAATACAACACGGTTTCACAAAAATCAACTAAATAAAGGTGGAAAAAAGCCAAGTGGTTGTTATTAACACGAATTTGTGTTTGATACTTCGTATATGTCATTTGTCAAAAAAGTATATGTAAAAATAAAAATCAAGTTTAAGTCATTTTATTCGACTTTACATCCGTCCGCCACAAATATCGAAGTCGTAATATCACTAGAAAAGCATTAAAAGCACATAAAATCATATTAAAATATGTAAATTTACAGTAAATGTTAATATAATCATCATAAATCCTAGAGAACGAAACATGAAAACATCTGTGTTGTCGTCTTATTTAGTGGTCTTTAAGTGCTCATTATTGGCGTTTTCCACCGTAGTTTTGACTTACGTCGTAACTACACAAGTAAATTCGACTTACATCGTTTTTCGACTTACGTCACCTCTCCTGGAACCGATTACTGACGTAAGGCGAGGTATACCTGTATTAGAAATTAAATAATATGACTAGAGGTAGGCAGTTATGCTGCCATCTTATATTAAATTTAATCACAAATTCCAAATTAAATTTAGATTTTATTTTGTTTTCTGCAGATTGAATTTGCATTCCAGGTTGGTTCATTCTGCGCTAGAAAAAAATATGACGATGAATTGCGCTTCTTAACAATGTATATTGTATAATTTTCTTTGAATAAACTTTACACACAAAATATTTGAGTATTTTTTTGGCATGGAATGCATTATTGTATTTTATATTAATTTATATGGGAAAAATTGTTTCGCTTAACAAGTGTTTCGCATTACGAGTAAGATTCTGGAACGAATTATGCTTGTTAAGCAAGGTTCCACTGTATATTTATGTTAATTCTCTTTATATGATTGACTTCTAAAATTGTAAAGGATTGGTAATGGGCCTCACACAGTTCAGCTTAAGGCCTCAAAATGCCTAAATTGGCCCTGGCTAGAACCTTAAGTATTTTAACTAATATCTCGAACTGACAAGTTGTAGTTCACTGGCTGCTTTGTCCCTTCTTTGATGACATTTTAACACAAATAAATTTGGCTGACTCTGGTACATGACAATACTAAAAGCATGTGCTTTGCTTGGAAAATGGTGGGTTGCAGTGACGAAAAGATGATGTTAATTAAATTGTGACCGGTTAAAGCGTAACGGCTATTGATAGCCTGGAACCCAGATGCATCTCGACCAATTACCCGTAGCAAAACCCACTTAATGTGGAACGGAGAATAGCAATTTGTCACAGGTTCGTTAACTCTTTTGTTAAGGAGACTTATCAAATGTCTCGTGTACTGCTTTCGTTAAGTTATCGGAAGAGCTCGGAATAGGTCTTCTGATCTTTATGCTTTCTGTATGTTAGATTTAATCATCTTCAAATTTAAATAATATATAAATTAATTTATAGTATATTAAATAATTATTAATAACATGTTATCAATTAAATTTATTAACATAATTATATATTCTTATATACTTAATGCAGTAGTAATTATTTTTGAATTAATTTTCTAGAAACTTTTGTCTCCAACTTTAACAGTTCTCAGTGAATCGTTTGTTCCTATATTGTCGAGACTGGATGAATGCATTGCTTATTTAGAAACTAATGTATGAATTAATTTTATTTTATCATATTTTATAAATTTTTATTTAATTTTTAATTATTTTTTTGAAACTGTGTAACTAGCATAAAACAAATTTACTATATTAAACTTTGTATTTAATATTTCAAATCTGAGTTTATGGCTTCTTCTGTTAATAGAAGAAAATTATATATTTTTTTTATAGCAACATTATAAAGAAACTAACACATATCTAAGTCAGTTCAAGCATTTGTTATCGCAAGCTCTTTCAATGATACGATCTTATGTCGTGGCAACTCTACAGCAAACGACTCAACAAGTAATTCCTAAAAGGGACAGTCTGAGTCCGTACGATAATGCGTTTACTTTATTTTACGGAAAATTTCGAACTCACGCTCCCAGAATACACACGCTTATGGAACAGATAGAAGAAAGAGTAGACAAATGTGTAGAGTATGTTTAATTAAATTGTGTAGAAAGATATAATTAATTATTGTTGTTGTTATAATGTTGTTATTTACAGATATCAACAACTTTTAGCAGACTGTCATCAGTGCTATTTCACTCAGAGAGAGCTCTTGATAGGTCCAAGTGTATCGGCTGCTATTTCCGAACTGGCAAATAATCACCAAAGAGATCACTGTTCGCTAGTCAGAAGTGGATGTGCTTTTCTAGTTCACGTTTGTGAAGATGAATATCACTTATTCCAACAGTTTTTCTCTCAACCAACTAACAATCTCAAGTAAGAAAACTTTATTTACTACAGAGTCTTCCAAAGTGAACGCTACTATTTTAAATTACTATAGTTATGTTAATTAATTATTGTCCGAGAATTACGTGACATAAACCAATTGATAGTTATCGTTCGAGTTTTGTTTCCCGCCCACATTCAAACATTTCATCATTTACTATCTCTAGGAAGCATCATAAACAAAAATGGCGACTCCGCAACAGAGAAAGCATTTTGTGTTTCGCAGTTTGCAACGTTAGAATCAACTCAACATTGTGCAATATGAGTAATCTGCAGGAACTGTAGAACTATGGTTGTTTTGAGAGGAGTGATGATGGATTTACCGTAACAAGCATAAGAAGAATTTGAGTATCAGTCAGATGTATGATGCGAGGTGCACTCATCGAGAAACAGTAAATGTAAAAATTTGGATGGATTTTCTAATGTTTTAATGTACATTTCAATGTACTTGGACAAAAATTAACAGTAATTTAAAACGGTAGCATTCTTTTTGAAAGACCCTGCATTTAAATTATTTAACACCAGATGATTTTGGTTATATCTTGGCTAATTATTAACTATAGCCGAAAATAATCCGGCATTAAACAATTTAATTTACTTAATGTAGAAGTTTAGGCTTAGTTGTTTACGTGTAAAACTACTAAATAAAATGAATTTTTCAGAAAATTTTTGGATAGGTTGTGCAATCGTCTATACGATATATTAAGACCAATTATCATTCATATCAATCATTTAGAAACATTAGCAGAACTTTGCAGTATTCTTAAGGTTAGTAAATTTTTGTATATTATAATCATACATAATGCTTAAAACTTTGGATCTGAAAATTTTATAAACTACTGTACTTTATATAAGAAAATAATATCTCTCTCTTCACTTAATTTAATGATAATTTATATTTATTTCATAAATTGAATAAAATTTGTATTATAAAATTAACAAAAATCATGTAAAAGAAAGGCTATTTTAATGGTATTATGGCGTGTCATATTTTCTTTTTTAATAGAATTTTCTATCCGTACATCTACAGAGTTACTTGTCGACCGTTAATTAACATTAGAAATTAATCATGTGATATACTAATGTTATTAGAATGTAGAAAACTCGAAATTCTTCAAAATTAAATTTACCTTCCAGTAAAATAATCCAAATGTTAACATTATAACCATGGAGCCATCAATAGCTTTTATGGGACCTGGGAGTAGAGCAGACCTCTGTTTTTGAACAAATGAAATACATCAAATGTTTCTTAATAAAAAGCAGTTTTAAAGATTATGTTTTGTTAGTAGAGAGGTAGGAACCACTATGAATTTATGCTTAAATTGTGAACTAGGACTTAATTTATTACAAGGACTTATTATACTGGATAACTGGTTCTGCAAGTTAAATAATCAAATCAGAAAAAACAGCCTTTTATTTATCACCTGAACACATACACGATATCTTTGTGTTTCGGACCTTTTGGCCCCTCATCAGCAGGTTGTATATAACAATTGTTACAAATTTATAATGATTGTTTTGAGAATGTCGGTCAGAAACCTGCCAATGAGGGGCCAAAAGGTCCGAAACGCAAAGATATCGTGTATGTGTTCGGGTGATAAATAAAAGGCTGTTTTTTCTGATTTGATTATTTAACTTGCAGAACCAGTTATCCAGTATAATAAGTCCTAGTAATAAATTAAGTCCTACTTGACAATGCAAGCATAAATACATAAGTTAAGGACACAAAGGCACAAAAGTGGAACCACTATGAGTTTAAGTTTCCTTTGAGCCCGGTGAAAGTTACCAGCTTTCTCCTCTTGATGGTCCCGTATGTCACACGAGAAAGAATGGTTTAAAATGAATTAATTTATCTAAGCAAAGGTGTCTTAAATTTAATTAAAAGTAATAAGCTTCATTCTGTATAAAGTTTTTCTTTTTTTTTTAACTTGCTACCTTGTGGGCAAAGAGGGCCTTTTTCCAGGCTGATCATGAATTAGATCAAGTTCACAAATGGGTGGCTAAGTGGTGAGAAATGGGCAATGTATCTGGGACTGACCACACTCAAAAAATTTTTGGGTTTTTCAACTGCCAGGATTTGATCTCGGGTAGATCGACACCTTAATGACCTTTGCCCTCCGGTCATCTGTGACATATTTTCAACATTTATCTTATTTTATTGAAAACTTTACACTAGCAGATAACTAATACAAGAAAATAGCTATTTAAAACGTTTTAGTTTATTTGTATTGTTATATAGAAAGATGCAATATCAGCAAACTCACTATGTGAAAAATGTATGAAAAAAATATAAAACATGATCAGAATGTGTTATATGAAAATAATAAATACTGAAATTATTCTTTTATTGTGAAATAAAAGGAAAATTATTCAGTATAATTTAAAGTATTAAGATGTAGACAGAGAAGAGAAAAAACTATTTGTTAACTTTATGTAGTTTACATTCATATCATTTTATCCTAGTTTCATGGCTTATTAAATGAATGTTTAATTGTAAAATTAAGCAAATTATTACACTAGAAACTTAACATTTCGGTATCAAATGAATCATTTTCTTCTGTTGTAGGTTGAAATGTTAGAAGAACATGTTCAGTCTGAATGTAAGTTAATTTTTATATTATTATTAATGAAAATGAGTTATAATTAAAATAAAATTTAACATAATAGCCATAGAATTACAAGCATTCGAACAAGTGGCCCAACAGTTGTTAGAAGACGTCCAAGAAAGATTGGTATATCGCATTCACAAATACATACAGTCGGATATTCTTGGTTATGCTCCCGCCGCCGGCGATCTCGCCTACCCGGAAAAATTAGAAATGATGGAAGTACGTAAAGATATTTTGTAAATGTTAAATTAAGTATTCAAATTAATTATTACTTTTAAATACTTTATATTCGATAGAGTATTGCCGAAAGTTTAGCGGCGGGAACGCTAAGTCGCGCCAGTTCGAAAAGTTCTCTTGCCTCTAATTCGTCTTCGACATTTTCGTCCACGTCGGCAAATAGAACGGAAGAAGAAGCGGGCGTGGCAGTTTTGAAAATAAGTAATTCGGAACACGTAATTAATCCTAACAAAAGTCAGTTTCAGTCCGAACAACAACTGTTTGCCGGAACCGAAATGTCGTCTACTTATAGTAAATCTAGAAATATCTGTACGTATCACTTAATAAAATAAAATATATTATCATGTGCTTATATTGAAAATTAATGAAATTTAAGAAAGTGAAAATGTCATAAGATTTTGTTATTTTGTAGATTCTCCGGCAGACTTGCACGGAATGTGGTATCCAACCGTTCGGAGAACTCTCGTCTGTCTTTCTAAGCTCTATAGATGTTTAGATGTAAGTAGAGTTTGATATTTCTGAATTTTTCAGTAAGTTACTATGCTATAAATTCTATACCTTTGCAGAAAAATATAAAAATGTCAGAACAATTAATGAAATATATCAATAGCATATAACTGTTACACTTCCTAATCAAGTAAACCATTATTAAAATTAGTAGCTTTCAACTGAAATGATGAAATGATTAGAGATTATCGTTAGCCAAGAAACACAAATTTTGATCAAAATATAAGTACTTTTACACTGATTATGTAATTTAGTTGTAAGTGAATGTAATAATTTATTATATGCATACGTACAGAAGGGAAGTTATCGTTTATCCTTTTTCCGATATTAATTTTCAAAAAACAAAAATCAAAATTGAAATGAATGATTGCCGAGAAATATTTATTTTGATATAAACTTTTTTAATTTTTGATAATTAATATTATATAATAAGTAAACAGTAACTTGCAGTATTATTTAAAATATAATTTGATGCGTGGACCAAAGGCGTTTTTTGAATAAATAAAAATCAAAAAGTACTTATATTTTGATTAAATCTTTATTTTTTATAATAATACAATATTACTAATATATGACATTTAAAAACCAAACTTGTCCGGTCAGCAAGTCTAAGACCAAATCGAATCAAATTTGAGAAGAGAACCCCGAAAAAGAAAAACTTTTCGAGTCGTGTCCGAGTACTTTGGACTCTGTCCTTTGCCACCCAACTCTTCCCATACGAGCTCAAATCCGCGACGGGAAAAAGGTCCTTTTAGCAACCGCAAGGTAGAAAGAGACCCAAAAAAACCAAAAATTTGTTTATTGCCACGAGAATAGGAACGAAGAAAAGTGATGACAATTTAATATTAATCATTATCACTTCATAGCTTTTCTTTCTGGCAAATAATGCAAAATATATATATATATATATATATATATATATATAGAGGATGTTTTCATGTTATTAATTTTTATTAATACTTAGTTTTATTTGTTTGATGGCATTGGTACAAAATGATGATCATTGTCGGAAAGTCAAAAGTTGTAAGTAATAACTTAAATACGATGAATATTATAAGTTATAATTATATATTGTTCTTTAATGTTCTAGCAATTGTCAAACAAGTGATACCGACGAGGACTGTTGAATCGAAATGTATTTTTAACAATTAAATACAACAACCTTTTAAATATACAAGAATCGACTTAGGTCTTTTTTAAAAGTTTTTAAGGTTAACCTTATTATACTTTGTAGAGTTATACAGAATATGGTGATAAAATTCCAGGATTATGTGAAATTTAAATGAAAATCTTTTAACGTTGCCCAAAATAATCTCTTCGAGAAACCCAAATATTTTTGGGTTTCTCGAAGAGATTATATTTAAATCTAGAGTTTATTTAGTTTGTTTCAAAATATCCGATATTTCTGAAGCAACGATATCCAATTTAGTGGCCAGTACTTTTTATGAATATAGAAATAAACTAGCAGGTAAGCCCAGTGTCGCTCGGGCAAAAATAAAAATAAACATTAAGATTATTAGATAATTTCATACTTCTAACCCTTCTACTTCTTACTCTATTATATTATTAGTATTTGATTTATATTACTTAAGGGTTTATCATGCCAAGTGACCAATCTAACACATTTTAACTTTATTCCTCTACTGTCATTATAGGAATAAAGAATTTTTAAAATGTGTTAGATTGTTCACTTGGTATGATAAACTCTTATGTAATATAACCTTTGTAGTTACATAAATCAAATACTATTTATTATAATATAACAAACATTAAAATGAAAACCATATAAAGAGTTTGGTTATTTCAGTCTACCATTGTCACCTTTATTGTGATACTCGAATGGTACGAAACGGCACAGTTTCATTGGTCGAGTAAACACCAATTGAAAATACAATATCTTTAATTTTTTTAGATATTATAATTTTTTTTAATGTTAATTTTAAGAAACTGTGCCATTTAATCCGAAATATCAAATGGTAATCTGCCAACAAATCAAATACAGTAGAGAACTGAAAATCGGAATCAATTGGGGACTGGGGTTGTTCAGATTAGTGATTTGTTCCGATTACCGATTATGTACGAATAAATATATTAACCTGTCCTATGTTCAAATTTTTCTCCGTTGCGTGTCGCTTCGTGTTAAATTTTCGTCGATTTTAAGCCAAACGAAAATTTTTATAATAATAATCGAGGCTATTGTATCATTAAAAATTATTTTTTTATTTTGTACAAACAAAATAAATATATTGAAGAATATAAAAACATGAAAATTATACTTTAGAAGTAAATTTAGTATCAAAAATGTTCGATTCAGCACGAAACAGTCCGACTGAAAATCGTTCCAATTACCGGCGATTCCGATTACCTGGGTTCCGATTAACGAGTCTCTACTGTATTACAAAAGATATACCAAATATTTAAACTCAGTATGCTCAAAAACTACTAAAAACATATTTCGTGCAGGCTGGTAACCTCCTATTGTCTAATTTTCCTATTTGAATGCCACCGTACTGCTAGTCCAATAGGAAGAAGGGACAGTTGTGGAAGAGGGTCGAAGTAATTCGACTAAAAGTGGTCATTGACCTGATGGTCAAAGACAACTAATTGATACTGGTCTACCATTAATATTTGAAAAGTGATCTGTGTTATTTAGGTTGCGATGGCCCCAATTTCAATACAAAAATATTTCCCCGAACGGAGTTAGATACATCACTGGCACAACTCTATTGCTAACAGGAAAAGTATGATGTACTGTACAGGAGGTAATATACTCCATGCAGGCAAGTGCTATGTGCTACCTGTTGCAGTAATGGCGTAATGGCGCATCTGTTTCGCACTATATCATTGTTGCTGTAATTCGGTGACTATAATATATATTTTTAAAAATTATATCCTTTTTTGTAAGAATTATATTCAGTTAATTATTTTGTTAACTTTTTTGCCAATAGATGGTGCTACAATGGGTAACTCAGAAAATCAACTGTAAACAAAAATTAATTGATTTATAGAAATGCAATTGCTATTTTGGGTTTTTTATTTAATTTTTTTTTACTCTTTCTGCCCTGTGGGTGCTGAGGGGGCCTCTTACAGCAAGCCCAGTATGAGTTCAACCAGACCCACAATGGGGCCACTGGGTCGTGAGAGACGGGGCCCAACATATTCAGACAAACCCCAAAAAATTTCTGGGGATTTATCAACCCATCCAGATTTGAACCCTGGTCCCCAGAGTGATAGGCTGACACCTTCGAGCACTTGGCCATCAGGTTGTCAGATATTTTGGGGTGGGATGTGCAACATGATCTAAATTAAAAGTATTTGAATGTAACTACTGAGTTTCGTAGCAATCGGTCGAACAACCTAGGAGTGTATAGTGAACAAACAAACATCCTCATTTATATATATATAAATAAAGCCATTAAGCTGGGGTTTAAACTTAATTATCGCATGAAGTTGTTCAAAACTTGAGGATTATTGAAGAAAAATTGAGTGACGTGTTTGTTTATGATTGTAAACAGAACTGAATTACCACATACACTTTATAAGCACCCAAATTCTCGACTCGAGTCTACGACAGAGTTTTCCCATAATATCTCACGAGGAGATGATTTGATCAGGATCCCTAATAGCCTATGACATTTGTTGACCCAGACTCGACGTCTATATCAAATTTGGTCAAGATCGTTCGAGTGGTTTTGGAGGAGTTTATTTAAATCCAACGAAATTCAAGCATAAAGAGATGACCTTCGCTTGCCCGGCTCAAATTATTCATTACAGATAACATGTTAGTCGCTCCAAATTTATTGTATAATTATAGTTATAATTTTAGCAAATGTTTACCTTTAAATCATATTTTACAATAATTAAAAGTAATTAAATTAGAGAGTTGCAATCAAAAATAAATATTTTATTTTTATAATATTCTAATCACTGTTTTATTTTTTGACAGAAAACAATTTTCCAAGGATTATCTCAAGAAGTTCTAGCAATGTGTATTCAATCTTTAATTACAGCTAGCAATCAAATCAGCAAAAACAAGGTATATAAATTTCATTATTGGTTACGAGAAGCCTTTCAAATGACATACTTTAGTACATTATAATAAGTCTTCTTTTGGCGAAAATGTGATTAATGTGTAACAAACAATTCCAAGAACTTTAAATCTTTTCTTTTTAAAGTATTTGTTATAGTTTCAGTTAGAGCAGTCTGTAACACATTATTCAAATTAATTAATGTCTTGTTAAGTAAAAAAAGATGATTTATTATATAACATTAGAGAGAAAGTTAGCTAATAACGTATATAATGACCCAATAATTAATTGAAATATTCAGTTGAACGGTCAGATTCTTATCTGGCTATGTTAAATTAAATTAAATTATTTCTAATTATTACAAGATTTACGCTTAACCACATGCCTCTGGATGAGTTTCTTAATTTCTTAATAGTTAATTAACCTTAATGTGGCCCGATAAGAATTGATCTGTTCGATTGAATATTTAAACATCTACATCCCAAACAACACCTTGAACCTGTTACAGGTGTGAGTTATACGATGGATAAAGTACATTGCAAACGTTTTCGAACAGCTTAAAGTTCTTCTTCGGGTGATACATAGATTAACTGATGGAACACGGAGTAAATAGAACACGAAGATTTGAAAATTAGATCGAATCCATGTCTCATGAAATTGTTATGTTGAACATGCGCATTCGTGTGGATATTGGCAAATTAAAGATCGGTGTCCATCGACTTTACGAGACACGGATTTGATCTAATTTTCAAATCTTTGTGTTCCATTTACTCCGTGTTCCATCAGTTAATCTGTGTATTACCCGAAGAAGAACTTTAAGCTGTTCGGAAACGTTTGCGATGTACTTTATCCATCGTATAACTCACACCAGTAACAGGTTCAAGGTACATTGTTGAATATTTATAAATTAATTATCCCTGCCGAGGTGAAAGTATAATATGACTAAGAGCCATGGAGGGTCGTGAGCACCAAATTTATTTTTGGTCAACTCCACGATTGACCGGTACATTTTTATCTAAATTAATTGGTTCGGAAGTAAAGATCGGACAGAGGTCCGGGTAGCATAACTGTCAATGTGCCCTCACGATAAGCAAGATGTGTGGGTTTGAGTCCCGTTTTGGGCCAATATTTTGGATCTTCTAGAATATTCTAAATTAGAAATAATTTAATTATTAAATTTAACATAAGAAGGCTGCTTAACCACCTACCTCTAGCCAAATTACTTAATTGAACAGCTTTAATGTAGCCTAATAAGTATCAAGCCTTTAGATTGAATATTTGAGTTATTTAATTCTTAATTTTTCTTTATTGCTGTGGTTTGAATCCGACCAAAGATACTAAGACTCAAATAAATTTTTTAAGTTTCATTTTTAGGAATGTACATTCTCAGAATGCAGTGTTTAACTGTTTTTTCATCTGGTTGAAGATCTTTCGATCTAAAGTCTTCTGTTAAACAAGCCGATTTCTATATGTTATACAGCATAAAAGTGGCTGGTCAAACAGTAAACTTGTGTTATTAACTACTGTTAATCCTATTCTCTTCTTCCTATTATTTTTTTATTTGAGATTTTTGAGTCTTCATCATCCGTACATGTCTTTATTCCTCATTAATTCTTCTAGTGACACCTTTACCTAGTTTAATTCTGCTTCTCTTTCCAAAGCTAGCTTCTCTTTACATGTCTTTTATCATAAATCTTCTAGCTTTTGTGTGATTTATATATTGTAAAAAACTTGAAAACACGAAGAGATTTACTTTAGACTTGAAATATATTTTTATCTCCTATTATGATGTTCCACGAAATTTGGGGATATGAACACGTGACCGCCACCACCTTGTTAATAGTAGCATCGAGTATCCAGTCTGTGTGCGTAGTGTGGTTTACATTGCATTGATGTATAATAATCACGTTCAAGCTTTAAAGTTATCTTTCTTGTTCGGTACAAAGCAACGATTGGTGATTGAATTTTTGACATTGTTTCTCCCTTTGTGTCCAATCATCCAATCGATTTAGTAATATATTGCAAAATCTTACGAGCATTTGAGCTATGTTCATAGCAATTGAGCTATGCATTTGAGCTATGTTCAAGACTTTTTTTGTGCCACGATAATGCAAGACCACACTACAGTAAGGAAATAGCAAAGACAATAACTTAAAATTATAGGTTATTATGTACTCTTTACAGCCTGATCTGGCACTATCAAGCTTCTGGTTGTTCGTTTGGCATTTAGTAAAATAAAAACGGAGGCTCAAAAGGTTAATTTTTTTGTCGCTTGCAAAATTTCGCTTGAATATTATATATATATATATATATATATATATATTTTTTTATATAATTATGATCCATTAAATTCAATTATATTTTTCTAGACTCCTCTGGATGGACAATTATTTCAAATTAAACATTTGCTTATTTTGAGAGAACAGATTGCTCCGTTTCAAGTAGATTTTGCCATCAAGGAGACTGCATTGGATTTCAGTCGCGTCAAAAGTATTTAAAATCGATTATTTTTTAACTTTATGTAACAAAATTCTTAAATAAATCATATTTACTTTATTAAAGCCCGGTAATTTTTTCAGACGCCGCTTACAGCCTGTTACAGAATAAGTCGCGACTTTTCTCGTTCAGCACGAATAATTCTCTATTGGAATTCCTTCTAGAGGTAATAATTTAATCCAATTTTCCAAGTTAATAAATGATTTGACGTGTACTTTGTACGTAACAGGGTACTCCCCAAGTCACGGAAAATTTAATAGATTCGAAGAAAGCAGTCGACAACCAGTTGAAAGTCATTTGTGAAGAATTTATATCGCATTGCTCGGAAATAATTCTCGGTCCTCTCTTAACGTTTATGGATAAGGTAAGGTTGAGATTTCATTTTTGTGACCAAAATAATTTGTATACAGAGACAACCCATAAGTAAATAGATGCCCTTATTTTCGGACACACCTATTTCAAAATATCCACATGTGTATTAAAACTACAAAGTCTTAACCCAGTTGGGCATAGAGTCAATGAGTTCTGCTATCTTGGTCCACGGAATGTTGGTCTGCTTGGCAAACAATCTAAAAGTTCCCTGTGGGAAGCAGGTTTCCCCGAACATCGTCACATTGCACGATCCGGCAGATTTCAGACATGTTTGATGGGATTTGTTGGATGAACGACTGGCTCGTGGTAGCTTGCAGATGCCTTGTGTTGCCAGCTAATTCCAGGTGTTTTTTGGCAGTGTGACAAGAAGCTCTATTTTCCATGAATGTTTTCTGTCCATTAACCCACTGGAAAATTTTGGAAGAAGACCTTTCTCCAATATGACAGTTAATATTGCCTCATGTGTTTGCCAACATTTAATGTGTCTATTTACTTATGGGTTGTCTGCATTTTAAATTAAAGATTAAATTTCTATTCTTAAATTTATTGCTTAATTAACTGTGATTTGCAGGCAAAAGTCATTATACAAGTACAGAAAGAGGAATCCATTCGTCAGGTCTCTCTCCCGAATCAACCGTTTGCATCACCCGAAAAATTGGGCGAAGTCGTCAGTCGGGTTTATAGAGAAATGAAATCCTATTTGCCGACGTTGAGACGTACTATGGCCTTATATCTCGCCAACGTGGACACCGAATACATTCTTTTTCGTCCAATAAAGGTAATTAATTCGTGTTCCATTTTAGAAATAAAGTTTAAGTCAACCTAAATTTGTATTATGTTTCAGACAAGGATCCAAAATACATTCGAACAGTTAATACAATTAATAAGGACAAATTACACGGAGGAACAGCAGATGATTATCGCCTATCCATCCTTGGAACAAGTGAGTCTGCTCATGTAATTTCCACAGATTAACCAAAATGTGGATTATAAAATTGCCATTTATATTTTTCAGATTAATATTTTGTTATCGACCATAATGCAAAAGTAACAAACATGCAAAATTTAATAAAAATCTTTTACATTGAGAAAATAGAAGCATTAGACATAATTAATGTATAGTTCCGTTCATATATCGGGAGAAGATTAAAGTACATTCTTGCATGTATAAGTTTAAACGCCAGTTGTTACTAAGAAACAATTTTATAAAGATATATTTTAGAATTTCTTCATAGAAAGAATATTCATACGAAAATATATGTACGATTTAGATTGTTTCAACCGTTTGATCGGTTTTCGGTAAACCGGTCTTCGTTTATTAAATTCCACAAAATATTCATCCGAAATTTAATCAAAACCGTTTTCAGTTAATTGGTGCTTTGGATTCTCTATTGTAATTTATTTTTGGGGTAACAGTTTAATAAAACTCTATATTTATAATAATTGTTTAATTCTCGCATTCATTTTAATTAAGTTTCTTAGTACATTGGCATACAAATTCACGATTTGTTGTGAAACCGTGTTGTATTGTCTTAGAAGTGTTGAACGCAAGATCGTGTTAATAACAATCGCATGGCTTTTTCCACCTTTATTTAGTTGATACGGTACACGTTTCGGGCCTTGTGCCCCTCATCAGTCAACTAAAATAATATAAGAAATAGTGTATACAGCATTTTAACGTTATTTACAGTCAAATTGTATAAATACTTTAAAATGTATGTAACGTACCAGTTTTCCTCCAGTATGGCACTTGCACACTGTAAGTTTGCACATTACAAACCCGAGAATTAGAAGGTTATAAAACCATAAAATTCTTGTACATCTATTTAAATTAAAAAGGTACATCTATTTAATATAATCAAGTAATAAAATTACATCAACTATTGGGTAATAGTGGGACAGGTTCTTACTATTAGTTATCTTCTTTCTCCTATTAGAGACAATTAATGTACTCTATGTTTTCCAAGTTCGTTTGAGCACTTCCTTTGGTACGTTTATATTGAGACGAATTTCAGAATTTTTCTTATAGACGAATTTCTAGACAAGTCCTTCAAGTGTAAGCTTTAGTTTAAACTTTCTTCTATCGAGCGGTGTTTGGATTGGACGATAGTTGAAATTTACATAATGACGTATCAACTAAGTAAAGGTGGAAAAAGCCATGTGATTGTTATTAACACGATCTTGTGTTCAATACAAATTCATGTTAACAAAGATATTTCGAGTTATATTAAAATTTCCAACAAGAAAAGTAATTTTCTCTGACTTAAAACACTAAATAAATGATTAAAATAGACTATTTCATTTTACTCTCTATATATTACAGACTAACAAACTGAGGTAAACTTTCATGCTAAATGTAAACATTCGAACACCACAATTAAATTACATTCTCTTATTATACTTGAACGGTGGTTTTTAACCTTCCTCCTCGTTCACACGTCTTGAATTTTTAACATGCATGCACACACGTCTCTATGAAAAATTCATTAAGGATTTAAAAGTTAAGGGTCATTCAATTTTCACGCACACGGTTTAACTTTCTTAAGCCGTACCTAAAGAAAATTCTTCTAGCATCTAAGTCTAGTTTAGGTGTTTACAATAGAGAAAAGACAGTTACATATTTAAAACCAATATTAGTACACTTGTATTACAGTTTTATTTTAGTTAAAGAGTCCATTATCAATGAAAAGATGAAAACGTTTAATACAGATAAATCTCTCTCCCCTCTTAGTTACTTGCACTTTGGGTTAAGAACCATCACATAATCGTATTGATCATTTAACCCAGCATAATTTTATTGATCATTTAACCCGTAAACGATAATTAAAGCACTCATATAACTACTAACAAGAAAGATTTACCAATCTGTTATCCCTTTCATCCTGTACCACCATTACAAGTACAGGATTTACACAATCTATAAAAGAAACAATTGTTTTACCTATATTTACCATTAGAACAGAAGGATCAATCCTTAATGATTTTTAATTGGAAGGGATTCCAAAGAAGCATAGGATAATTAATAGGATTGCGCTTTCTTTTTCACAAAGAAAAATCTACAATAAGAAACATGTTTTGGTGAGAAAATCGATTTTTAGAGTGTATGATCGATATACATTTTATCACATGTCTTAAATGTCATTTATCATAACTCAGAAGCTCTATTTGTGTACATGTGGCTAGTCAATTTATCAACCATCAAGAATTTGTCAAGTCGGCCAGACTAAACTCTTTCAGTTTTCCACGATATAAGAGGAAGTAATTAACATTTTTGTTTATTTTGCCGGTCACTTCCGGTACTCTTCACTTAGAAATTAAACACGTTCGTTCTCATTTCCATATACCATATTTATCCTCCGCTTCCCATTAAACTCGGTATGTTTCTATAGCAAATATAGAGTTATGTGTTCTACACTTTCTAGATAAGTCACACCACTCCAACAGATTTTAACGTTCAAACACTAATAATTTGTTCAGAAAGAATATGGAGTATGTAGATTAATTAAATGAAGACGTTAAGAACTTAGATCAACAGTAATAATACTAGAAAACCCTCCCAAAATGGCCCCGATGGGAATTTAGAACCCTCCACTTTCGGGATGTTAAACGGGCGCTACATCCTCATCCGTTTCTCGATGCTTCTAATACTAATCGACTCCAGGAAATGACGTCACTAAATATCCGAAAAAGGTCCACATTTTCGGAAATTATGGGCAAATACTTTCGTCTCGATTACACTCGATACGATCTAGAAGGTCGACGACGTCTCTAATGGTTGTCGATGGCCTAACTTATCAAGTCATTTCCGTAGGAGTGTAACTTAATTGTTCTTTCTTACGTAACTGACTGACAGAGGAAGAAGAATTACGCACGAATCTCAATCGTTCGTCACTCTTTTATTCTTAAAATTCGAGAGAATAATGGGAAACTCTTCTGGAATACGTTGCGGACGTAACAAAACATTAAAGTAATTTACTCTAATGTTTATAATAGCCGTTACATTAGAAATTGGCGTAGAAAAACAAACTCGACGTAACGCACGCGACGTTATTTCGGACGATAGAGGAAGAAACGGCGCTTTCTACGTTCGTATCTTACCAATATTTCGTCGTTACACCGCCGTGCACGCGCGAGATCGATTAGCAATCGACGAACCACCGACCCAATTCGTGTAATTAAATTAAATTAATTAATTAAATCGGGTACGGCGAGCGTTAAGACACGCGAGTCGCGGGTTCGATCCCGGAAACGTTAAAACTACGGCATTAAGCGGAAATTTAACGCATCCCGTAGATTTGTATGGGGCCAGGTTTAAGTTTTCGATGGACTTTTAGGGAATTTTTCTACGAAATATTCGGGAAAAATAAATTGTAAAAAAGAAAAATCTTTATCGGAAGGTGGAAAAATTGCATTTGTTCTCTGTCTCGAAGGCAAATAAATCGCCCGAGAGAGAGGAATTAACGTCATTAATATTGAAAATATGTCGACTTTTGCGATTTAATCGCTCCAATTTCACATTATTTTACAAAATTGTCGGATCTTATCCGCAGGGAAACGTTTTAAAAATCTTATTTACGAGATTTTTCTTTTATTGTTATAAATTTTTGACGAATTCGATCGCCGAAAATCTCTCTGACGAGCTTTTCTCGTGATCAATTTCTATAACGAAACGGCAGAAAATTCTCTCGCCGGAAATTTCTTTAGCTCAATATTTTAAAACCATTTTGATATATTGTTAGGGGGAAAAACATTTCTTTATTTATCTATTTTTTTAAAAAAATAATTACAATTTACTTGAAAAAATTCTACGGCAAAACGTACAGGATAATAAATTTCGGACTTGGTAACTCAAAAAAAAAAAAAAAGGGTTATTTCCTACTTTTTGGTACTGAAAAACAGCATTTTTGGTACCCCGAATAAGTTTTCACCTCAAAGTGTGAAGTACAGGTCGTCCGGGCCAGTGGCGTAGCGAACATAATTGGCGCCCCTCTCCCCCCTCCAGAAACACACAGAGTTTGTCTTGGAGACCATTTGGGCGCCCGTCTGCAAGATACACCCCCTCGCACCCCCCTCTCTACGTCACTAGTCCGGGCGCAGTTTTCGGGGTTTTCTTCGCTTGTTTAACACCAGTTTCCCCGTAGAAAGTCCTTCTCGGAGGTACCCCTTGGTCCACGTATTCGAGGGGCGTCATTGGTTTTTTTTTTTTGGATAGAAAACAAAATGCTTTTACGCAATTTGACAATTAAAAAATAAAAATTGACGCCAAGATAGACACGTGACCCACTTACAACGGTCGATTCGGCAGGAGTGTTTGGTTGGGCACTTTTTAAAAATTTAACGGGTTTGAACGATAAAAATCTTGAGAAATTGCGCGAAAGATAACCGCAATCGCGGTTCCATCTGGCCATTATCCCAATTTGGATCACGTGACTACTCCGACCGGACATTAAAAGCGTCGGGATATCGGGAGGAGGAACGAATCGTTAGATAAAACATCCGAATATTAACAATCTAATTAACGATAAACCCATAATTTCGAGTGGCAAACGAGAATTTCGGACGGTCATTTTTGGAATTTTATCGCCTGGCGAATCATCCAATTCTCTACGCAACTTAAACAATATAATTAATCGATGATGAAATTAATTGCGGATGCGGGGGGAGGGGAGAAACACACCTCGAAGAACTTCGTTTCCTTTTGTATAAATTTGCAGTCGGCCCGATCGATGATGGAGGGGGTTTTTTTTTTTTAAAACCTTTCAAAAAAATCAATGAAATTACCCGTCTAAAAAGTCTACCTGGCCCTTATAAATCTTACCTTTTTATCTTCTAACCGGAAAAACTCGATTTAAAAGCCTTAGGAACCTCGGTTTTTACGCGGGAGTTGAGTAAATTACGAAAATTTCCTCATTTTTTAACGTCTAACAGAGTAAACTTCGTTATAATAACTCTAAAATCTCCCAATTTTTGCGTTTTTTAATCGGTTTTTTCATAAAAAATCATCGAAATTATGCTTTTTCTGGAGAATTTTTAGACGTTCCCGCAACGTTTAATGGTCCATAAACCACGTTTTTTTTCAGACGGTCATCGAATCAAATTCTATAAAATTCCGTTCCAAAAAAAAAAGGCTAATTCTACTTTATAAATTTCTCGGGAACATCCAAAAAGTCGTAATTTAATTGATCTTCTCGAAGCACTTCGTAAAATAAAATAAAAAAAAATAAAAAAAAACCGCCCCATCATCGATCGGTCCAACTACAAACGTTTCTAGTCAAATTATGAAAAGAAAAACGTTTGTAGCAATTTTCTTTTTGCAGTTTTGCGCTTTTGGAACGTAAATGTATGGAAATTTGATAAAGTTTTCGATGGAATTTCCGAGAAAACGAAGTAAGAAAATTCGAATAAAATTTCAATTTTTATCGAATAAAAATCGATGAGGGCGGTTTCTAGAAAATGGGGGAGAAGTCGACGTTTCGGGAAAATAATTGAGGTCTAACTAGGGGGATATTCCGTTGTAACCATGGTAACTGGAGTGCTCTTTCCGCTCCCGGTTTTCTTTTTCGTGGCTCCTGCCAAATTTTCGACTTCCGACGACGGGAGCGGTAATTATCCGTCGGGGTAGGAACATCTGGACTTTTCTCATCGTTTCTCTTCTTCTTCCAGTTGTTGCCCCGTCCCAACTTCCTCCGAGATGGTTCCCCGCATCCTCCGACGGAAATTAATCGACTTCTTTGAGAAATCCTCCGAAATCCCGCGGTTTGAGCCCGTCGGATCTTCGGAGAAACGGAGATGGGGCGAAGGGAATGTGGCGAAGTAATCTGGGAAATAGTTTTCCCGCATCAATTTCGAGTTAGGGGGTGGGAGAAGGGAGGAATTTGGGTTAGATGCGCATTAAGTTGGATTTTAACGTTCCATTATCCAAATGGCGTTAGTTTACGGGCGGACGAGATGGAGGGACGTGGAAATTTGAATATTTTAATTCGAACGAATGCGCCAATGCACGCGAGTAGCCAGTCGGTGGGGAAGGAGTTTCGGACGATGCTCGCGCATTCCGCCATTTTTGTCGATTCCGGCGCACGCATCGATTTTCTGGACGGCGCCCTCTATCCGATCCTCCAAAAGTCGGGATGCCGCTGGAACTCGTCGTTCCGTAATTTTCTTCGTCATGACTTCCGTAGGAATACGTAACTTAGTTTTCCTCGTGTTCATCTTCTCCAGTCGCGTCGACTGTCGATGGGTGGCTCCTCTTTCGCCCCTCGGCGATGTCGTCCAAATTCGGAGCCCCTCGAATTGTTCCGATCCCCCTCTCGATCCCGACCAACGTCTTTGGAGGGAAGATCCTCGAGGCGTTCGCACCGATTTGAACCTCGGAAACGTAAGTACCGTTTCCGGGCTCTACGTCACTACTTCCGGGATACGCAAATTCCCGTACCGGACACACGCGCGACGGCTCGCGCAATGCGGTCGTAACGCGTACTTAAACCCCGGGGTCCTTCCGTGAAGAATTCTCTTCTCGATCGATTACGCGCGTAAACCTTTTTCGACACCTCCAGCGCGTAGAGCGAGGCACCCTTTTGGGATAAATTATAATTCGCGCGGTTAAACGTAACACCGGCCGTTCTCGAGATAACTTCGTGTGACGGATCGTTACCATCCGTTTAATTTTACAAGCGTAAAGTACGGACCGATCCATTATTTTCGACCGGAAAGGCGTCGATTACGTTAAAACCGGGAGGGATTTACAACGGGGATTAATGGGAGAACGAATTCCCCCACATCTTAATCCGTTCCCGCCGACTGTCAACGTCAGGAATTTGCGTTAGAGGGGCGTAAAATCTCTTAACGCTTCCATTATTTACACGGCAAATAACGGTGGCGGTGTTAAAAGGTTGGGATTTTATAGAGAACACTTTGTATAGGACGTGCAGAAACCGCGAGTGTTTGGAGAGCGAGGAAGGGAGTAGAAGATGCGCGTGCCGAACAAATGGCAAGAGTGACAAAAACAAAGATGTCTATTCAAAGAATTCCAAAGCGGGGATGCGTTTGTATATAGAGAGAACGGTTTATCGATCCGGAGGTCGTGCAATTTAATGCGGTCGCTGGAAAGAACGTATCGTGTGTCTTGGTCTCGCATCGTCTGTTTCCTCCGGTTTGCGATATTACCACTCTCCGATACGACCCCATTATGTGCGGAAGAAATGAATAAAAACGAAGCGCCCCGTCCCCATTTTCCACTCTTATCGTAGGGATGGCGTTGTCGTTTTATGGCACTTAGATAATTGGAAGTCGCCCCCTCTCGAAACGTCGCGATTCGGTACAATACCTGGCGCGGACGAATTAGCGTGGCAAATTTTTCCCCCGTTTTTGTTTGCAGAAGAGTATTGTCATGCAAATGCCTCATTAGACACTGGAAATTCCCCGAGTTCTTTTGTTTCTGTCCAATAATTGACTTCGATAATAACACTACTTAACACGTAAAGTGTAATTACTCCGACCTTTTTATTCTCGAATTTGTTTTTCTGGTGTTTTCCACCTCTCCCGTAGCGACGAAATTACACGGGTTAATTAAAATGCGTCGTCAAATTAAATTATTTTCGTCTCTCTCCACTTAACAACCACCCCTCCGAAAAAAGAAGAAGAAGAAGCTTAAATTACACAACTCTAAACATAAATATTTCGCTTCTTAATTGAAAAAAATGGGTCCCGGAGGGTCGATACTTGCGGTAAACTCCGCAGATTAGTACAGGGTGCGGGAGAAATTAGAGAATTAAATTCGGAATTAATTAATTAAACTCGATTAACTTCGGAGATCGATTATTAATTAACGATTAGAAGGATCGAAAACTTTCGTTTGTTACCCATTACAGGGGGGTTACGTCTTGCTACAAAGCGGATTTCGTGGCCATAATCCGGATTTGTAAGTTGGAAATCTGCACTAATATATGTCTGCAAGAAATGACAAATGGCGAATGTCAGTTCGATCGTCTATAAATACTAAACGAATGCTTTAGGTTAGTGTGTTAGGGTAAGTAGGACAATGGATTAAACTTCGTTTATAATTCATGGACATCGACTATCGAGCACGCCATCGCTTTGCAACGATTCGAAACGCCCAATTCCGAGTTGCGTAACGAATTTCGCCATGTTTTTTTTTCAAGTTTTCCAGCAATAAATCTCTAAAATTAAAAAAAAAATGGCAGCGAGTACCGAAAAAACTATCGACGAGCAAAACAACAACAACAAAAAAAAAAGAACAGTAATCATTTCGCATGGGTTAGTCCACGAAGTTTAACGACTTTGTATGGATTAAGTGCGTTGTTTCGGGGTTTTTACTCTTGTTTTCTGCATTCTAATGGCGTAGAATGAGTACGGAGGTAGAATTTATACCTAATTAAGTACACTCGAACGGTTTAATTTAAAGTTTAAGCTTCGGAAAAAAACTAGCAAACTCTATTCCTCGAGAAATTCAGAGATCCTCTTGGAGGATTTCTGGTTTTCCCCCCATGGATTTATAGTGTTTTCTTTTGAAGAAAGTAGCCAACTGGCTACTTTTTTTCGAACTTGAAATTAGTTATTTAATTTATGTTCATCGAAATCTTGTAAAATCCAACTTTTAGGAAAGTTGGCATTCTTATGAAGAATGGAAGGAACGATTCTCTGGACGAGTGCCCAACTTTTGAATTTTTATTAGAAAAAAAAGAACTTTCTATATATTTTTTATTACAGAAAAATTCGGATGACAAATATGTTTTCTAAAAATAAAATTCCTGACTTAAATTACAATTTTGAAATTTTAATTTGAAGTCAAATTTACTTTTCTTTTTTCACAACGGAACCTTTTTTTAAAAAATAAATGTGAAATCTAATGGAAAAATTTCCAATTTCTCACTAAAATATTATATCGAACCTCGTTATAAGCGGGTTTTTTTTTCTAGAAAATCACTTTTTAAACAGTTGGAACTGCTTGGTTTGGAGGGGACAAATCATTGAAAAGGCTTAGTTAGGTGCCGAATTTCTATCGAGTTTGAAATAAAACCTGGGAATTTTTCAAAAAACTCGGTTGTGTATCTTCATCGTTGGCTTTGAAGTAACTCTATACGTTTAAGGCACTCGGGTTACGTAAAGAAACCGGGAGAAATTTATATCGGATACTCGATTATAGGCGATTTCCAAAAAATATCCCATTTGAATAATTCATAAATAATAAAAACCGATAGAGACAAGTTGCTCTTCTTATAGGTGAAAAAAACACTAGAGTAAGTCTCTAACGCGTGTTTAGCTTACAAATTTATTTAAAACGAGATACGTACTAGGCTATAACTGCGTTATGTATTCCGGTAAATACGTATAAACGGGTGGCAAATGATGTAATTACTACGTCGAATGAACTACCCCCGAGATGGAAGACGGCGGAGTCGGACGTTCGACCCGTAAATATCGTTAAACGTCACAATGCCGGGCTTTATTTACGGTGTTAGCAAATGCTCCCGACTTAGATCGATGACGTAATCGATGCTCTCCCTTCCGGTATCGCGATCGTATTTCGGGGATTCGATCGCCGTCCATCGATACTCGTTGGCGTATTTACTGATAAGTATCGACTCTCGCTTCCACCGCCATCTTCCACGACTCTAAACTCGTTAATTCGAGGAATTCCTTTTACAATCGAAGTACATTATGGGTAATTAGGATGGTTATCGACGATACTTTGAAGTGCAAATTCTGTTTATCGAATCTTCCAGGTTGGCAACACTCCAAAAGGCGAAAAGGCGATTGCCTCGGAGGCGACTCTTCTTCTCGCATCGACTTCTATCGATTTTCTACGCTCGACGCCACGCCACGCATAAACAAAGGTCGATCCGGGGTCTTTGTACCTTCGACGCCGAAAATATAAATAAATTTCGATGCGGAATCCCTCCGAAAAACCAAAAACTTCTCCGTTCCCCCGCCGATTCGTAGGGAGGAAAAACGATCCTCGCGCGTTATCTACGATCCACACTCCCCGGGAGTGCCCGTAAAACTGTCTTTGCCGTACAATTTGTACAATTTGTACAATACGTACGAGTGGACGGGAGAAGTTTGTTACGTCGACATCCATACGCCAAACCAATTTATGTGTTAGGAGTTACAGACGAGCGATTTCTTACAAACCAGACATTGTGTATCGGTCTTCCGATTGGATCGATAGCGACACAAATCAGTTTTACTTGCTAAATCGAAACAATTTCCCATTCCCCCCTTTTTTAAGTTGGGGAATACCAACGCGCATCGTTAAACAGGTGCGGGGTGGAAGGAGACAGAACCGTAATTAGTTACCTTGTAAAATTCAAAGTAATTATACCGAAACACTCCTTTCTTTCGGTTCAAACTTTGAATTTTTTGTTATTTTGCTAGAATGGCGTGGGATCCTTTCCGTGTGTTTTTGGCAGCTTATGGACCATATTTCTTGCCGGTAATTGCTTTGTTTCGTAAAACACCAATGTAGTTAGATGGATGAAGATGAGTTCTCCCGACATCTAACCTGGACCCATTTATTGGAAGGACGACAAGCTTTCGACTCGTCATCGAAACGGTTCGTTAGATTAAGAGTCGGATTTTACACTCGGATTTCTCTCGTGAGGATCGTTGGATGGATTTCGTATCGTTCTTACTTAAAGATCTATAGTTTAGAAAGCTTAATTTACATATTTTGACTTTATCGAGGGTAGAAAAGGTTGTCGGACCGATGATGTAACCCTCCTTCCTATTACCGGTGTTCTGTCTTCCAGAAGATAAAGCTACGTCTGACGAATAGCTTATGAATTTAACATTTTTCTTTCAAAATGGCGTAATCCATCTTTAATACTTCACCGCGGCACAACATTTAGCAAAGAACAAGTAAATGATAAATGTAAATGCCACCGGCCTTCATTATGGTTGCCAACTTCTGTCATGCAATGCATTAGTGGGGGCGAGTTTATGATTTGCGAGTCTTCTTCCGAAGCGTTTATACGTAATTGTGTTGTCTGTTACGTTTAGAACGATTAATGAATGCCAAAAATTTTGTAAAAATGTACAGATGATGAATTTCCTCCGCTACTCGTCTAATTTACTTTCTTTTTGAGTACAAGAATACTTCTCCTCCCTCGTAATTAGTATTAAAAGTGCTTTCCCGGGCCTGGTCGATCAAAGATTATGCGAAAAAAATTACCCAGTAATTGGGCCTGGAAGGCCCATTGTATCGGCATCTACCGGAAGCTGGGGGTGGGGTGTCGGATATATTGATCCTGGAACAATGGGCCCTAAGGGCCTGGTCTTTGGCGACGTTTTCCGTACAATTTACCTTCCCGCGACTTCAACCGAATTTACATCTTGATAATTCAATTATAATTATTTTCTTTTTGTTTTGATAAATTTTCATACTTGCCAAAACAAATTTAATGTTAAATTTAGTGAAATAAATTAATAAGTAAAAACCCCGTGGCTAACGACGTTAAAACTGTAAATAACTTTAAAGAGTGTATACTTAACACTGTCGTTAATCAAGAGTGTCGAGGAAAGACGTGAAAAATAACGTTAAAATTACTTTTTTTTTGTTTTTAACATTTATAAAAGTCGTTTTTAATTTTTAATAAGTTAATTTAATATTTATCGCTCGAAAAATATAGAATTCAACAAGACATTTAATAGAAATTAAACAATTTGAGACGATAAAAAATTTCCATCCATGGATTACTGAGAGGGCGCACTCGACGAGAAGCAAGATGAGGATTGAATTCGGTTCCATCCGTTGGAAGGACGTCACGCTTCCACGTCACCACCGAGAACCGATCTATAACGTAACGAAGGGCGTCACTAAAAAATTATCGTAATACTCTCGTAGACGAGAAATAATATGAGATGTCTGACTTATATTTTTCACTTTTTTAAAAAAATAAATAACTATAAACCAAACTTGGACTAGAATCGAAGTGTGTCATTCCTCACCCTTTTGGAGGTCAATTTTGATCTTTTAAAAAATATTTACAGTCGAACCTTTAATAAAAGAAACTTATAAATGAGGAACATTTTTTTCGGTAACGTCGTTTCTTGTTGAAATGCGTACAAAATAACCCCCAAACAACGGTCATTTTTATGTTCCCGTCGGTGTCCATCGTTCAGAGGTTCGACTCTATAATATTTCGCTCGTTTGAAGAATGAAATAACCTAAAAACACTTCGGAAAAATGTAATTTTTCTGCTCTCAACGTTGGTTTTTGCTTTTTCTCGCGTGATGCTTCGGAAGTAATCATTCGTTCCTTATTCCTTCTACTGATATGAAGTTCGGTATCCCGTCCGATGTAACAACCCGAACACATAATTTTTGATGTAGGTATTTTATGGCATCTGTCTTTTACGACCTTCTCCCAAACGGTTCGTCCACATTTCTTCCTGCTGTTCTCGTGTTTCGTTACTCACTTTTTCAAAAAATGCCATTTTTAAAAGTTTTTCGGTGTTTGGTTCTTCCATTCTTGCATTTTATAACTTTAACTTTATTTTGTTTTTTAACGCCTCTTAAGTTATCTTCCTCCCGGAGTTTTGCGCCATTCTAGAAAAAAAAAATATGCAGTGAAGGCGATGAATGGTATTATATTATGCATCGACGGATATTATGTAAATATAGAATACAATAGGAGTATAATGTATGGATTTACACGTAAAATCTACATGTAGTTGTTAGTTTACCGTGCACTTTCCAATTAGAGACTTAGTTCTTTGTTCGAGTTGTGTTTTCGTTCTTCTTCCGTTCACAAAATAAACCTTTGTTTAGGCTAAATCTGTAAAAGATTGGAAACGGAAAAGTTACTTCGTTTGTATTCAACGTCGTTCGACGGATTCGCAGTGGACCACAACCGCGTATTAACTCGGATAAACACTGTTGTTTAGATCACGTAACGACACAAATTTCGACACGTGACGCGATTTGTAGTGTTATCGACGGACCAATAAGTGTAGGCCTAAACACCTCTCGAATATCGATCTGGTACAGGAAAGTAGAAGTATGCGTCGATTTCGGTTACTCTAATAAGTAACAAATCGATTTTCTAGAAACGTTCGATTCAAATATTTAAAAAAACGTCTCCGCCCTTTTAAGTCTTTCTAACCAATCGCCGTTCGGACGATCGCGCTTTCGACCAATAGTCGTAGGAATATTACGGATTTTTTTATCTTTCGTATTCGGCGTAGATCCACCTATGTTTATCGGAACTTTTAACTATTTTGACTGTATTATCTACTTATTGTGACAAATTCTTTACAAGATAACACGAATATCTTCTTTATTTTTTACTGTAGGAGCTAGTATTTCTGTTTAGGTGGAGTTTAAACTTTCGAATCTGGTGTCACTCCCTCGATCGTTTCAGGAGACCGTAACTAACTGGAAATGATGGTTTTTCTCAACTGTTTGCTCAGGTCTATCATTTTTAAGTAGTCATTAAAAGAAAGAACTGATACAACTTACTATTATATGCTATATAACCAAAATTTAATAGAGTAAATCGCGAAATGATGACGTTCTCTTAAGTGTGCAACGCGTGTATAGTATACTACAACGACAAGTAGCTATAAAAATGCATCACAGTCGCGATTTACGCAGCAAATTAAGATCAAACACCTCGTAGAAATCATTAAATAGAGAAAGGATACGTTACGCGAACAGTTTATGCAGATAAATTAGAGATATTTTTACTTTTATATAACGAAATTATTGTCTGCTAGTATATATGGTTGTTTATTTCTCCAGACAACGGACGGGCATTAAGTTAGATACATGTTGACACTAAGTTAGATACATGTTAGATTGATACTAGGCAATGCAATTTCTGATTTCTCGAAATATTCCATTGCTCTAATGAAACATAATGGGAAGATTTCGTGATCACCGCGTAATCGATGCGTTAGTGGTTGGATTGCATCGATGGCATAATGCAATGCAACATGTGTGATCTGTCAAGAGAAGGGTGCCTCTTCTATGGAGAATTCAGATATTAGACACGTGGAAAAAACTCCGCTTGGCTCAGAAAAAGTCCACAAATCCACAACCTACCAGTGTCCATTTGTGTTATTCAATAGGTCACTGAAGGGTCGATGCGTTGGTGATGACACCGAGCTTAATTTCCTTCTGTTACATCACACTAAGTGTCCGTGTATCCGAAAGGAAAAAATGGAATTAATTTGTTGTATAGTAACAATTCTGGGTGTTTTTGTAGAATAAACACTAGAAATATAATTCGAATCATTGATTTTCGGTGCTGTAAATTCTTACCACTTAGTACACGTTCAACGATGGACTGAACATTATATTAATTTTGAAGAATATCTACATGTCGGACTGTGACAAATTTATAAATATCTGAAATATAACGAAAAAATGCTTCACTTTCTTAAACTTAACCCCAAGAAAAATGATGATCCCTTCGAAGGCGGGCTGAGCAAACGTCCCGGAACTATACTTTAACATAAGAAAGTGTAAAGAAAACCCTAAATTATTCAAACTCGGTTCTTGTCGGTATAGAAATATTACACCGAATCAATAATTAGGATGACAAACTACAAGATAATTAACGACATTTAAATTGATGTCGTACTAACGTCATCAATTTGAACGTGTTTAATTACATCACGCAAGATTCTGAGAATTTTCTTGAATATTTTAAGTAGTGTTACCAAAGACCCATCTGACGTATTATTTTATTTTGTAGATTGCCTGCCACCTGGAACCCACATGTCCTCATTTGACAAATCTGACGGAAGAGTTTAAGAATGCCGCATCTCCACCCCTCAAAGTGGAATTACAAGAAAGTGACGGACTGGTGTAGGTATTTTTCATTACAAACGTTCGATTTTCTTACATACACGACAGTCAAACAGAATAAAACGTGGAAACTTTTATCGAGAAGAATTGAACAATTAAAAGCGTATTAATCAAAAGTGACGATCGATCCTTTGTATTCTTATCTAAAACAATAAGTAAACAATAGAAACGAGTTTTATAATTAATAATGTTCTATAATTGACTGTAAGAAAGTCGAAGGAGTTAATTAAAACGTTCTTCTTCGTTGTCGAGTGGGAATTCAGAGTGTTTTCCAATTAATTTCTAATTTGTTTTCTTGTAAAAAATGCCACTTGAGAAACTAAGTTTCACGGCTTTTAAAAATACAATATAAATCTCGTAAACTACGTGTACACGTTAATACATCTAGAAGCGTCGAATCTTACTATACCAGTACTACAACGATAGCGAGTCGACGGACTAATCACGAGCGAGGATTTGAATCGTGTAAATCAAGTGATTCGTATCTTCTGATTGGTCGCTTCTTGTCTGCCAACACACTACTTACAGGAGTGAGAAAACGTGTGCAAATTCTGCATGCCTTACGTAAATATTTGAAGCATCCTATAAATCTAAGTTCAAAAATAATTGAATAAATGTTTTTAAAACACGGAGAAGGACATAAATTACACGTCGGAAGTTGATACTTCTTTCCTTCCTAAACCTAATTAATTAATGCGGGAGTTGGGTGAATCCCGTGTATCGCAACTCGAAGTACTTCCCACTAATTACTAGAGTAAACTGTTACGGGATTCGTCTACACGACATTGGAATATCCATTATTTAGAAAGTTTCCTTCGCGACGAAATGCACGAGTTTACAAGTTTGTCACTTAAAACTCTTTTCACTTTTTATAAATCTTAAAAAAAAAAAAAACAGTTATAAGTTTAATGATGTTACGTTGTCCAATCGATCGTTACAGATTGTCAGTGAATCGGGTGTTCGACAGCGACTTCGTTAACGAGACCAACGTCACCGTTACTCTTCACATGGTGTCGACTCACGAATCGGAACTGTGTGATTCCTTTCCTCTTCCATCCGAAACACTGGCCAAGTGGACTCTCGATCTTCCGGGAAACGTCACCTTCGACACGGAATTACTTCCTCCGGGCATACACATCTTAAGAGGTTCGTCTTTCCTACTTTCCTGGCGTGAGAAATCGTGAAGTGAATTTTGACACTCGACATTATGACACGAGTGTCATAATGTCGAGTGTATAAACGATGACGATTTAGCGTACGTAACTAGGCCTTTAACTACTAGTTTTCACGCTTTTATGAACCCCCACACTCGAGTCTTATTAATTAAAGTTACTCGAAATACAGTACGGATCGCGTGTCGTGTGAACGGGCTTTACGTATATAATAGGGCCCAAATAACCCCAAATCAACTGTGGATGTATAGTAACATTTTAATTTTACGAATGCATGGCCTCTCGGAGGTCGACAGAGATCGGGGCACGTATCTTTTCGAAGGCCTCTTTATATAATTGCAGACGAGTGTACCGATTTGTCAAACTTTTCTATAATTATTAGCGAGGTTGAGGCCGAAGTTTTAAACCAAAAACGTGTACGTCGGACGTTCAGCGCCGCCTTCCTGTAAGCCTAGAAGATTGACAATGGCATTGTCAATCTTCTAGGCTTACAGGAAGGCGGCGCTGAACGTCCGACGTACACGTTTTTGGTTTAAAACTTCGGCCTCAACCTCTCTATTCTTTTCGAACGGAGTGCAAGTAACGCCTCTACCGTAAAGAAAAGTACCATTTATCGCGTGTTGCTTCCATTGTGCAAAATTACTGTTTACTTTTGCCATTTTATTTTTTAAAAATCGTCTACGAATTTTCCGAGCAATTGAAAGTTAAAAAGAAAATATATAAACGACTACAGAAACTATTTTTAAAGTCATTAGAACTACTTTTTTTTCCCTTGATTGTAGTTCTTAAACAATTTATTCTGTTTAAGTCGCTCGTTTTTCTTTCTTTAAACTGCGAAGATTTAAACACTTTTAAACGACATAATTTAATTTTCTATTCTAGAAAATGCATTTAACAATTAAGGAACCGTTTTATTTTAATATTTTAGACAGATTATCTGCGTTCGTGTAGTAAAATAGTAAAAACTTCGACCATTTTTTTTTTGTCCGGGAACGAACTCGTGCCTTCTCCGTATTTAGCATCTAATGAATACGTAATTAGGCAAAACACGTATTTAGTGTTGGTGTAGTCGCGTGCAAAGTCGAGCATATAAATTTATTAAAATGTAAATTAATTTCTTTACAGTTCAAGCGACGATACCCGGAATCGAGTGTACCGCTTCTTGGACCCTTAACGTCACACTCAGTAGTTCCGAGTGTATTCGCTTACCCGGAGCGGAAGTATGTTCCGGAATAGGAGCTTGCGTCATCGATTCCTCTAAGGTTAGTTCCGGTATATATATCTCCAAAATACCCCTCGTTTTAGAGGTCAAAAACAATATTTAACCACTTAATTACAGTAAATTTATTAAATCATGATAATAATAATCTAATAAAATGTGCTAAACGTTATAAAATTTACATAAATCCGTGTTAATATGTGTTTTACGTCAATCATCCTCTCCCAACGCTTCTTTAGGTTAATATTATCGAAACGAAGGTTAAGATTACAAATTATTTTTGCGTGTTTATAATACATAACCGTAGGGAGTTCTGGGAAAGTTTCTCTACCCCCCCGCAACTAGTAGCTCGCGAGCGTTTTATAAGCTAGAACGGAGTGGCGCGTGAATGAGAGGTTGGGAAGACTCGTTAACCGTTGCGATTTTAATTGTAAATTTAATCTGTTTGAATTATTTATGTCATCTTCTGATGTAAAAGAGCTTTAAATTCGTTTCCATTTCGTTCCATCTTGGATTCTTTTTAATGTTTTGCTCGGCGATGCTCTTTTTTTTGGGGGGGGGAGCGGATTGGAGAAGAGAATTGTATTTAACACGATCGAGTGGGATGTTGATAGACGTTTCTTGATCCTGAAAAAATGTAAAAGTTGTGTTCAGAAAATCCTTTTATAATTAATGTACCTTTAATGCTTTTTTCTTTGTTTCAGAAAACATCTTTTCTATTTTTGTTCAGGATTTAATTCTGTCACTTCACAAAAACTTCTGCTTCAATTTTTTACCTTATTAATGCATTAAAAAAGTAAAAAGATAAGAGAATAAATGTCTTTAACGGGATATTTAATTAATAACACGTCTATTATTAAAAAAAATTAATTAAAACTTAAAATATTCAATTTTAGGTTAATGTAACCCTTGGTGCCAAGATGGCGGCTCGTCTCTGATTCCAGCAAGGAAACAGTGGGACGCACGTTCTAACCTATTCTAATAATTTGATTGCTAATAATTATGGTAATTTATTAGAATAGGTTACGTTAGGTTATAACGTGCGTCCCACTGTTTCCTCGCTGGAATCAGAGACGAGCCGCCATCTTGGCACCAAGGGTTACATTAACCCAATTGTATAATTACCAGAGAACGTGTCATTTGTAACTTCAAATTTAGTGTTTCTCATTGGAATGTAACAAGTTTCGTTCTGATTAGAAACGTTTATAAAATTAATAAAAAGGCCCTTCCCGTAACGGATATTAATGAGTTTAAAAGCCCGAGGCCCTAAACATACGCCATTTTTAAACGATTCCAACCGAAAAATTCGGTTTTTGTTACGTATTGTTTAATTTTACGTATTAAAAGTCGTTTTTTTTTTTAAATTCATAAATCGCTCAATTTATTTTACAGGTTGTATTCACGTGTCAGTGTTGTCCGGGTTACGTAGGAAGATACTGCGAAGAGAGAGACGGTTGTTACGATAATCCGTGTCTTCACGGTGGCTTTTGCGTCGACATAACCGAAGGTTTAAACGGAAACACCTATCAGTGTCTGTGCCCGCACGGTAACTTCTTCTGTAACCCCTCGTCGCCCTGAAATTTCGAAATTAAAATTTTTCAATCAGTCGTTTTGTAGGTTACAGCGGAGCCAAATGCGAAGAGATGTTGAACCAATGCGATCGAAATCCTTGCCTGAACGACGGGGTGTGCCAAGGGAACCAAACTTGGTACAAATGCCTGTGCCCGTCGGGATACACGGGACGAGATTGCGAAACCAACATGGACGAATGCATTTCCAACCCGTGCGTTCACGGAGTGTGCGAAGACGGCGTGGGAACTTACAAATGCTATTGTTTACCCGGTAAGTCGTGGACAAAACTCGATAGTTATCCTTTGTCCCGGTGGTATCGTGGCACTCTCGTTTGTTGCTAGGATACGGTGGAGATCATTGCGAATTCGAGTACGACGAATGCGATTCCAGTCCCTGTATCAACGGAGGTGTTTGCGAAGATTTAGTCGCCGGTTACAGATGCCATTGCGGTCCCGGATATCAAGGACGACGTTGCCAAATTAAGTTGGATCTGTGTCAGCCTAACCCGTGTCCGTCTCCCGCTCAGTGCGTCGATCGAGGCAACAATTACAGCTGCATCTGCCATCCCGGTTTTAATGGTAATTAAGTTATAATTCTTCTCGAGTTGTAGTTATTTAAAGAATGCGTTACATGTTATCTTTAGTACCAGGCTGCACCCAACACTACGATCCTTGTTATCCTAATCCGTGCCAAAACGGCGGAAGTTGCTGGCCCAGTTTAGATTCCTTCTTCTGTTCGTGCCGTCCCGGATACACTGGAGACAGTTGCGAAGGTAACGATCTCTAATTCCCTTCCTACGTACAACGACGGCGTTATTTATATACAGGTCGATCTTCTAGAACGATACCTCGACCAATCTCTGACACGTACTGCCGAGGACACGTCCGTTCATCGTGGAGGAGATGCGGTGGGACCAGTTAGTGTGCCACTGGATCATTTGCATAATATATACATAGCGGCAGCCACGTTAGCGGGCGCTTGTCTGATAGTAGTGGCAGTAGTCACCGCCTGCCATTGTAGAGTACATAAAACGTACAGGCACATCACCAACAAGTTGGGCCGACAAGGGAACGAAAATCAATATAAACTGTGAGTTTGTTTTTATGTTAAATAGGGGAACCACTTCTTCAATTTTCTTTATTCTCGAGTACGGGATTACAGTAATCCTTTCATTTACTCCAATTCGCTTTAACGCGATCGAAAGTTCTTTTAAATTTTAAATAATCAACTTTATGGAAATAAATGATAGTTAGGTCCTTCCAACGTTAAATTGGCACCCGTCAGAGCAGACTAAACCATTTTCTATCCAGTTGTAGGGAGAGACTGCTTTATTAGCTGCAAATAGTTAATTTTTTATTGCAGTCTTGGAGCATTGGGTGCCCCTACGAGTGGTATAAAAGTGGTTTAGTCTGGTTTGACAGCTGCCACCTTACGTTGGAAGGACTATACGTCAAAAAGTATGTTATTTGTTATCGGTAAACGCTTATACAGACGTATATTTGAAAGAATACTACTATTCTACCCCAGTAGCAGTAATTGGCTCCACGAAATGGAGCCATGCAAAATTTAAACGGCACCATTTCGTGGAACCAATTACTCGTGTAAAAGGAGGGATTACTGTGCGTAAAAATGGAGGAAACTCTGTAATTGTTCGGGAAGGGTGAGACAATTTTATAGCCAAGGATAATTAGATTGATTATTATTAATTCTAGGAGTTGTAAGTCAAATGCAGCTAATGGACCCGGAAGAGATTTCGTGACTGTAAATTCAATAATGGCGGAAGCTATTAACAAGAATTATCCCGGGGACAAACGAGATTACAAAAATGTTTCCGATCGATTAAGAGATATTGCTACGTCGGCCAATCGCTAGCTTAAATAAGGATTTTGGAAATAAATAGCCGACGTCATAATGGAATTTCCAGTCGCGACTTTCGAAGGATAAACGACAAAGAGTATGATGAATTTTGCTGGGAGACTTTATCAAAACTATTCTTCTTTTTACGTCATTTTACTTTACCATAATTATGAATGAATAATCCATTACCGGACTAAAAAAGAAGGATTTTTAGAATAAGTCCAAGTTGGGATATTTTATAAAATTTAAAAAATAATCAGGAAAATAAAGTAGATTTAATTAATATTCTACTTTAATTGATACTAATCTTTTAATTTCGTTTAATAGATCTTTTTCTTAGTAATTAAATACTTTATTACCTTGACAAATGAGACGGTCTTAGTCACTGGAAAGTTCAAAGTTCATTGGTTTACCTTTGGTGCATCTTTGCCATTTACGAATTAAGCAAACGGGTGTTTTTTATTTTACATTTTATGCTTTTTAAATAACACAGTAACAAAATTTATACGACAGTCGTGGAGTACCCGTTTCGAGTTCGGCCAGAAAATGGGTATTCGAGAAGAGTAAAGGTACCCAGGAAAGGGAGGACGGAGGAGGTTGCAATACGGAAGAGAGAGCTTTGGACTTTCTGGTGTTAAGGCCGTGTCGAGAGTGAAGTGTGGACTTTGAAACTCAAGCGTTGATGGATTTTTCCCAGCGAAGACCCAGTCAAATTTCTGTGGACCCACCGTGGCAGCGCTTTTGAAGACGGAAGTGACGGAACCAGAACTCCTCTCATCGGCTAACTATTTTTCGTCGTCCCAGCTTTCGTCCGGTCCCGGATGTAGCCACGCCCACGTGTCGGATGTACTTAGTCCAGAAAAAACTCGTCCCTCCATTTGTCTGCTTTTACAGGTTTTTAAAAACTCGAGTCTCGGAATGCGATTCGTTAACCGAATACATTCTAGTCGCATAGCTACTAACTTATGTGTTTTCGAGTAGAGATCAGACAGAACACGAACAACTAAATTATTATACATTTAACCGATAAAAGTTTGGATTGTGTGGTAGAATTTTTACTCGAAGAGTCTAGATTTAGATTTTTTTTCTAAATTTTGCTTTATTATTTTATTTTTTAATTATTTTATTTCTTAGTTAGATGTCAAATAACGTTAGACAATCCGTCACTCGAATGTTTGCCTACGATTTAAGATGGCTTCCGATGCGGCCATTTTTCTATTCCCTAATTAGACGTATCCGTGAATTATAATTATCGTTTGCCATTTTGTAATCGTTGGTCTACGGTTGATTTATATACATAATATATAATATAATATAACATATATATATATATATATACGGAAGTATTATTTTATACGAATATAAACACGATTCTTTTCAGCTCACACTTCGAATGGTGTAACGCTTTCTGTCCATTGATTTCTTACTAATGCTTCTTCGCACACGAACTGTCCACGTTTTTATCATACGCCTAGAAGTGTGCCATCGATCGATGTATCAAAATATATGATTACGCTTGATTCTTCGTTTTTTTAAATTAGCTTTAACGGCATGATGACAAATAAAGAAGTTCTTTAATTTTAAATGTCTTCCTGATTATCCAATTTTCAAACACTAACGCGCTATTCGGCACGTTAATATACATAAAATACGTTGCAATATGCCTATATTTGATCGATTAATGGTACGATTGTCGGAAATGTTACTGTATATGATCATTCACACCACCTGACGAAATGTCCCCGCTTTCGGAATGGATGTCAATAGAAGACACTTCTTCGGCACTTCTAGCGCTAACACTCTCGTATATAAACAAAGTTTAAAGTATATTTATGGGTCATTACCTATTCGACTTACCATTTTTTATTTATTTTGAACATTTTTCCGCTCCAGGCATCGCATTGCCCGCAGAGCCGGTCCTGTACATAACTTGCACTTGTTTCTTGAAGTGTAGGCCTTACAATACATAAAACACAGTTTCTTTATGTATTATAGAAGTAATTTTTTGTTCAGGGATTATATTATTTAAACTTTTCTCTTGAAAATTTAAGAAATTTGTCATATTATTATTATTATTATTTTATGAATTCTCTACGTGAATTCGAGTCCGGACAATTTGCAAAGATAACCCCTTGTATATTGTGTAACTGTATTTTTAAATTTTTGGAAATTAAATAAATAATGCACCAACATAAAATTTTTAGAAATAAAATAGACATTTTCAAAGATAGTACGGGTTATACGAGTATAATTGTTATAAATTTTATCACTGATGTATATCTGCATTGCATCGTGGAATCAATTATGTTAAACAAATAATTATTTTTCATTAACATACCAAAGAATGAATTTTACATTTAATTAATTTGCAAATAAATTAACAATAGTTCTTAAAGAGAGGCAGAAACATAACATAAATCTTATTTACGTCTTTGTTTATCACTTACTTTCTCTTAAGGGATAGAAGGTATCGATTATAACACCGTATCCGGGTGTTTTAATAATGAACTTGGATTAATCTATTTTCTTTTCTGTCGTTTCAAATTTTAATGAACACGGGCGTAAATTTCTTCAATTTAATTGCTTAAGCAAGAAGTCATTCCGCATTCCTTTCTCCTTCATGTATTTGTAAGCGAGAGTGTTTACATAGATCTTCAGTTTCGAAAACTCCGGTAAGAATTTGTACCCTTAGAAGAAGTTTGTAGTTGTTTTTTAAGTTATTTCTACTTAAATTTGTGAGTCAATGTGAAGAAAGTTTCGTGCTCGAAGAGTTAAGTGTCTCCAGAAACAATTTTAAGTTATTTTTGTCAAAAATATCCATCGAGAAAGAAGACGGTATTGTCAAAAGTGATGGCCTAAACACTCGATTCTTCTACGTCGTTATCGATAAAATGGTGTCTCTAAAGAAAAGAGAAATCGATTCGAGCAGGTAAGAAGTACTTTCGCAATTTATACGGCATTTCTCTTCGTCTTAATACAATTTCGTGAACGTGAATAACGCGTTCAAAAGCATCGAAGAAAAATGGCGTCACACCCTAACAAGAAAAACTGGTGTCGACGTCTATGAAGAATGGACAGGTTTATAAACAGTTAACTTGGCGAAAGTCTCCCCTTCACTTCGAGGTGCCCACCAGAGGCCGAGTGGGCAACGTCACCGAACACCAGTGGTCGGTGGCGGGTTGGCGCCCGACCGCGTAGTTTTCCGGGTTTCCTTCGCGAGTATAACACCTAAATAGTGACCAGTTTCTCGTAGAAAGCCCTTCTGGGAAGCACCGCCTCCTCGGCAGATCGCCCACGTGTTGCGTTATCTTTTTTTATCCATTCAATTCGTTCGAGGTGCTCTCATCGAAAGAAAAGATTTCGATAAATTTTTACAGTTTGAGTGGTAAAGGCGTGTCCGTGTCTCTGGAAAAACGAATCTGACTCGGATTCTAAGAAACTTCCACTAGAGTTTCGATCCTCACTATGGACTCGGCCAACTCGTTAAGTCGTCGTAGAGTGACGTCGAACGAAATTCGTCCGACGTCGCCTTCGACAAAATCTCATAACAGATGGCACCACGTACAATTTTAGTTATTTATTTTGATTAATAACACTGGAGAACAAAATGAAAGCCTTTTTTGGCACACAAACGAAAATATCTGATCCTAATAGAATTTTTTATGCTGTTTTCAAATATATAAACACTTTTTCTCCATCACTTCTGTTTTTTTTTGTGACAACCGGTTTAAATGTAAAACATATTTATTTAGACAAAATGCACACGCTTATTCATTTATCTTGTCTAAAATGGTGGGATGTGGAGCTTCTGCTGTGTTTGGCAAATCCTTCTTGAGTGTCCAACAGTAATCAGCAAGCATTCTTGAATTCCACTGGCCTTGATACCTCTTTTCCATGATAATGTCTCGATGGAAACGCTCCTCTTGTTCGTCACTGACAGCACGATTGTCGGGGAAGAAATCCAGGTGGAAATCCAAGAAATGCAATTTGAGGGAAATATTACATCCCATATCCTTGTAAGATTGTAAGAGCCCATTCACAACTTCGCAATAATTTGGAGCTTTGTGATTACACAAGAAATTTTGTGCAACATCTTTGAATGACTTTCATATTGACTTTTCAACTGCGTTTAACAAGCTTCCAAATTTTTTATCTTTAATTAAAGTTCTTATTTGTGGGCTCACGAAAATTCCAGCTTTGATTTTAGCATCACTTATATGAGGAAATTTTTCCTTTAAATAATGAAATCCACCATTGTTTACATTCATTGTCTGATGAAGTAAATTCCAACCTTTCAGTCGAGAAGGTAAAAGTTCAGCATGTTTTTTAGACAAGTTCAGATCCCTAACAAGATCATTTTGAGTTAACAAATGAGGTTCACAAGTAGAGGTGCTACCTTCAAAATCAAGATCTTTCTCCTCGTTTTCAACTTCTGCAACCGCTTCATGTTTGAAATCTTCACCAGTAAAATGTTCTGGCGGAGCTGGTACAGGTAAATTCTTACAGTGAGAAACTGGCCTCATAGCAAATGGTAAATTTGGGTACTTCACTGTGTGTTCGGATTTACTAGTTATTCCTTTTACAGTTCTTAAACAAAAATAACAGTCTGTAACATGATCTCGTGGTTCACGCCAGACCAAGGTATTGCAAAGCTCAAATGTCGAGGATAACCTTTTGTCCACTCTGTCAGACGTTTTACACAAGTTGAACGTATGATATGTGGTGCCCAATTTTTATCCCGATCGCCCATTTTACAATCAAAATATAGTTCAGAACATTTCTAACAGAGTCAACTGTCGTTGTCGAGGTAAAAATGTCAATTTTTCGTATACATAACAGAACATATCAGGATCATTTATACACTTTCTTGACATATTTTTTTCAGAAGGTAACAAAATACTCACATGCAGCTACAAATCATAAGACAAACAGAAATCAGCTTCACTCAATACAAATACCACAAATTCTGTGCAGCAGTGGTCTGTGGGTGATGAATCATGTTGTGTGATTCATTAGGGCGCGTTTGGAAATTGTAGCCGGTGTTGCTGATAACTGCTGGTAGTTATCAATAACATCGGTTACAATTTCCAAACGCGCCCTTATTCTGCTATCTGAGTAACAAGTTGGTAAAAGAAAGTTAAACAGATCCCACCTCTCCCCTCCCTGCAAGAGGTGCAGGAAAGTATCTGTGGACGGCCAGACATGGAGCCAAGATTTAAGTCTATGATTACGGAAAATCAGAGGCTGACAGAAATATTTCAATTCCATATTTGAAATCAGTACAAAAAGTTCTATTAGACACAATTTCTCTCTTCTGTGTGCCAAAAATCATATTGACCAGTGTAATACAGATGCTATTTTTTAAAATAAAATTTCATAAAAGCCGGGAAAGTTACGCAACTCGTTGTTAGATTTTTTTAAAAACAACAACTATACAAGCCTTAATCCTAGCACGGTTTACCAGGATAATGGTGCAGTGGTCGATAGTGGCCAGTATGGTGTTCCGGCAATCTTTGGAGAACCAGGGGTATTCTATGTGTTTCGGACAGTTCAAGTGTACAGTCAGTCAATCAGACTAAACGAGGAGGCGTCCATGTCCCAGGCGGAACTGGCTCTGGAGGGAGTGTCCCAGTGAATCCTACAACAGTCGACCTGAGGTGGTTCCTAGGCCACATCGTGATCCCGGGCAACAAGCGCGCCTATCACCTGGCCAAGGAGGCGGCCAGGGGCTCATTTGTAACGAACCTTCGGTTACTTACGTAAAAGGTACTCTACTGCAACGATCAATGACGCACCTATCAACCTAATCAACTTATGCCTTCGTGCCTGGTTGGTCGAACTCCAGTGAGTTGCGATTGGTATATGACCCAATTACTGACTGGACAAGGGAGGTTTCCCCACTTCAAGTCCAAGTTTGGACAAAGAGATGGGTTGTTGCTCCTGTGGGTGTTCTCGCGATGACACGAGACAATATGTACTTAACTGTCCTCTTACTGAGGATTTCTACCGACAGACTGATCAAGTCGACTGGTCTAAGCCTTCCGAACAAGTACTTCGAACACTTGCAAAGTAAAAAGAACCTATTGAAACTAAAGGATTGATGAGAATCGGCTTAAGGATTAAAAGGCTTAAGGAACTAAAGGATTGGCGAGAATCGGATGAGAAGGCTTGATGAGAATCGTAATAGGTCGCTCGACCTATAAGTCAAGTGAATGTACTGGGCAGGGCCTCCTTTTCTAAGGGAGGGGACCCCGCTGACTGTTTATAAGAGCTGGCCTCTCCTTGGTACAGGACTCAATGCGCAGAACAAGCTGCACCAAAACTAAGTCAGAGGGTTGGACCCGAGAACGAATAAGGCGAGGAAGGACGGGTTGAACCACCAGAGGAAGGTTCAACCCATCTAAGCATCCAAGCATCTAACTCAGGCCCGACTTGTTATTGTTGTCACCTTAATACCACCACTGATGACCGATTGCTGATGATTAAATTACAGTCTCTTAGAACTCTGTACTGCCGCTTTGGCGGAGCAGAGGTTTTATCTTAGAGTTGTAGTGTACATATGACAGTTTACTTCACCCGTCAAATACCTAAATAGGAGCAATTTACCTATATAAACTCCTCTCGGGTGGCACATCCATTGACAGATCGCTCTCCGATTGTTTCAAAATCGTCATCCGTTACGTAACAATGCGCTTCTTTTTTCAAAAAAATGCTATCTCTATTACCTACATCGTAGTTCAGAACTTCGACTCTGAATAAAGAATTAGACTTTGCCTTCAGGAACAACGGTTTGGATAAGATTACTTCAGCTAAATAGTCGATAGGAATATTAGTCTTTTCATGGTAGAAAATCGACGAAAGAAATCGAGTGAGAATAACGTTTACTGGTAGCATGGACTCGAAATATATCGGGACACTCAGACAAGTAACGAAGCAGTCTTCTTCTACCCAAACTTGGCAGAAGAACGTGCTAAATTTTGGCAACGGTCTGCTTTCAGTAAATCCTAAATTTCTCCGAATTTTATACGTAAATAGAGAAGACCGAGATTGGTATCTTCTATCTCGAGTATTTTGACAAATAGTGGATGGCAGTGAAGTGGTGGCATCGTTATCGGCATATCTTCTCAATCCTTCTACTTCTTCGTCGCTCAATACGTTTTTGTCGAATACGTAATTCTCTAAAGGAAAACGCGACATAGTCCCAAATCGAATTAAATGGAAGAAGGGCTGCATGCTTCTTCGATACAGCTCTCTGTTTTCGCTCGAAGTGGACGCTTTCCGTAAATTGCTCCGAGATATTCGTCTGGTCGTCCAATTATATATATTCAAGAAGAGGGAAACTTCGTTCGTATTTCTGTAAATTGGACGAGAGAAGAACCTGGATACGGTCGATTCTTCGCAGTTTAAGAAGTCCTCACTCTCCAGTACTTCGTCGGAAGACGAGGTAAACAGCTTCCAACAATGAAATTGCACGAAGAGATCTTCGTGTTTGCGGGAGAAATCGTGAATGGAGAAAACGTTGCCTACTTCCATTTCTTCGATCAAGAAATCCCGGCAGTCATTTAACAAATTTAGATACCGATTTTTTCACTTATTTCGTAAATGTCCATGGCGTCTTTGGCAGACCGGAATTCAATTTCTCCGTCTGTTATGAACCTTGTGCAGAAATATTTATGTAATTGCATGGAAATTGAGGCTTAACCAATTCTATTTTAACACTTACCCGATCATTCGATTCATGATGCCAGACTTAACATTCACGCGGACGCAACTTTGCCCTAGTGTGAGATCCTTAATCAGTTCCGGATTCTGAATTAGAAAGGATCGGCTCAATCGAATTTTGTTTTCGTACGAGTAATAAATCTTCACCTGTTCCGATTATCTTTCCATATTAAACAACGTTGTATATCGGCATTAACGGATACAAAAAGGGGAATACTTCCCTTTTTTGTAGCATTTTTATTGTCTCTTGTATTATTTAATTTTTGAAGTATTGTAATATGTGCATTTCCCTAATTATTATTTCTTCCGATTAAAAAAAAAATATATATATATATATATATATAATTTAACTCTTTCCGCCCTGTGGGCACTAAGAGGGCCTCTTTTAGTAGGCCCATTATGGGTTCGGCCAGGCCCACAATGGGGCGACCGGGTGGTGAGGGACGGGGCCCGACATATCCGAACGGACCACCCCCCGAAAAATTCCTGGGGATTATTCGACCCGTTCGGATTCGATCCCGGGTCCCCCAGAGCGGTAGGCTGCCACCTTGACCGCTCGGCCATCCGGCCGTCCCGATAAATTATATTGGAAATTATACAGTTAGTTATGGTGTAGCCGAGTAATAAATAACAGAATCCTGTTAATCGTCGGCTTTGATAAAAATTTTAAAAAGTTTATTAATTACAGTTAACATCGATAGTTTCCAAAGAAACAATTGTACACACTTACTAAGAAAATACAAAGACACTTGGGATTACCCGTAACAATATCACCAATTGGCCCCCACGTACCGACAAAACAAAAGACTTATTCTAACTTATGTCTACCTTAACTATAGTTTAACTAAATTTAGTAAAGGGCCCTAGAGCAAGATAAGGTTGATAAGAATTATACAGGAATTGTTAGAATGAAAAAGTTCAAAGGGGTGACTGGCAATAATCAAAAAAAAAAACCTCGGATCCGTTCCTTAATAATTGCCTCTGTTACGTGCTCATCCTGCTTTCCTCTCTCCCCGAAAAATCTTTCCTTTCGTTCCAATCTCCCTCTCTCCTCTGCCAGTAAACCCTCGACCGATCGGGTGTCACCCTCTTTTGTTTTATTACAGTTCAGACCACATGGGTTAACTAACTACAGTGTGGTTAAGTAAACAGAAGCCGGAAGTACAGTTTTTATCGCAGGAAGATAGTATAAGGAAAGTAAAGAAAAGAAAAATAAATAGCAAGGCTTAATAAAGCCGCAATGGGTTAGTTTACACGATAAATTTGTGATTTTTATGGTTATTTTTGACTTTCAATATTAACTGTATAATGTTACGGCAGTTGTATCATCTTCGTAATACTTAATAAATATATAACTACTAATGTACAATTATGTGTTATTTATTGAAAATTTGATTGTGAATTTGCCATATTCACTGAAACAATTTCTATAGTTATATCACAAAAAAGAATTGCGATTAATTAAAGCAATTGTAATTAAGGGTTCAAAAATGCAGGCAAAATTAAATAATAAATAAATAAATAAATAAATAAAAATTACTACAAATAATCATAAAACCTGAAAGTAAATTAATACTAAATGAATTAAACCTAAAAATAATAATTAAAACCCGGACCATTACGCCGAAATCGAAACTAAAAGTAAAACCAAAATTAATTAATTAGTTAAAATAAAAATCAAATCAATTGAAAATTAAAACAATGTTTTTAAAATCCGTTTAAAAGTTGTTTGGAAATTTTCAAATTGTAAATGAAATTAATTTTTACCGGTAAATTGACTTTATTTGTATTCGGCGATAACGGAACATTTTGCTTTTAATATATGTAATAAAATAACAATAAATATATACAGACAGATTTGTAAAACTGCCAGGTTTTGTCTCGTTAAGTTCGACCATCGACAGAACATTAGATACAAAGACCCTGGTAAGACTCTGACAATAGCTGAGGTTGAGGCCGAAGTTTTAAACGCGAAAACGTGTACGTCGGACGTTCGGCGCCGCTTTCCTGTAAGCCCAGAAGTTTGACAATGGCGTTTGGAACGTCGATCATGATTCCACTGACTTTCCAAACGCCATTGTCAAACTTCTAGGCTTACGGGAAAGCGGCGCCGAACGTCCGACGTACACGTTTTCGCGTATAAAACTTCGGCTTCAACCTCGCTATTGTTACTGGCTCCAGCGGCACAGTATTTGCATTTTCTTGACCGTACGCTTTCTATCAAATGCCTGTTACTTCCCGTAGGAAAAACCGTGCCCGCTTGTATGCTATCTTCCCACCAGAAATCTTCAACATCATCTCTAAAAAAATGAGTCTTTAGCGAACAAGCAAACTGACCGTGGAAGCTACATCAATAGCACATCGGCATTCTACAATAGGAAAAAAACAAGCATAATTAATCAATTTAATGGCATAGTTCAGTACGGGGTCAAAAAATTAAGTAAAACACGTGACGATTCAAGGCGATTGCACGGCGTGTCGTAAACAACCAAGTAAAGGGCAGTTCTGTCTAGAAAAATTACAAATTGACCAAACAATACCCGTTAAATTCTGAATAAAGCAGAAAAACTATAGGCCTACAAGTATCTGAATGTATAAATGGTAGTGCTACAAATAGGCTACCATTTACTCCATCCGATACTTTCTTTTCTTCACCCACATAAAACGTTTTTGGTTTGCCATACACCAGCGGCCCAAATACTTCCGAGAAAAGCTGGATTTATTACTTTCGTCAAATACACTTTTGATATTGCGCCTATTTCCTTTCTTCGAATTGCCAGGCTGAATTGTATACGCTCAATAAATGTGTCCGCTCGAAACTCAGAAAACGCGCGCCATATTTTTGGTTGATAAACGATAGCTCATTTTAGTTAAATAAAATAGTGTTGCCAACCGCGACCAATTAAAAATAATCAATTTTTAATGCAAAAATTGCTAAAGTGCTACATTAACATCGAAAAAAGTTTGTTTTCTGTAACTAGAGGAAATAGGCCGTTCCTGTAAATGGGCAACGTAGAAACTTTTTCAGCAAGTTTCTTTTCGCCGCAAGAAGCGAAGTTATTCGTTAATAAATTATTAAACGTTAAAAATTGTCACAAATATGTAAAAATTTGTAATTATTATTATTAATTTCAAACAATCATAATATTTCTTTACAATTTTCTCGAATAACGCGATATATGTACAGTACTGTACGGTACACAAAGTAAGCGTAAACTCCCCAACGGCTGCATAATTTTAATTCGCATTCGGTCGCAGCCATGTGAGGACATTCGTAATTCATCATCCTACATACATTCTTCGGATGTCTCTAAGCGAAAATTAAAATTATGCCGAGCAATTGACCGTAAAAACAATTTGTTTTATACATCCAGAATAAGAAAATGCTCTGACAAATGTTCTTTCGATGGTCAAAAGCTCTTTCATTAGTCAAAATTCATCACCACCGAAATTCCATTGAAGAGGGCTAAAATGTTCAATTCTTAAAAAAAAACCCCACAAATTTTTTCAAACGCATCATTTTTACAGGTTTTATACTAAATTGTTACAAAAATATTTCATGATTTTTTGTTTTAATTGAAAAGCATTTTGCAAAATTTTAAGAATTAAAATTACAAATAAAATCTATTTTCAAATTGAAACTTTTGCACACTTAATACACACAAACTTCCATACGTTGGAACTTTTTTAAAACTCTTTCCGCCCTGTGGGCACTAAGAGAGCCTCTTGTAGCAAGCCCGTTATGGGTTCTGCCAGGCCCACAATGGGGCGGCCGGGTGGTGAGAGATGGGGCCCGGCGTATCCGGACGGACCACCCGTCCGGATTCGATCCCGGGTCTTTCAGAGCGGTAGGCTGCCACCTTGACCGCTCGGCCATCCGGCTTGTGTCCGCCATCTAGTAATTCAACAGAACGGCCGTAGCCGCTTTGTCACCGTGGTGGTCTCGCAGAACCGGCGATATCATAATCGCGATTTATTCGGGTTACACTTTCTAAACGCTCCGGTGTTACCTGTAACACGGGTTAGAATTTCCAAACGTGCCCTAAACCACTCGTACACACTGGAGAGTAGAGGACCATACCGCAAATAAATGCTACTCGACGTGAAAGTGTCTGCAAACAGCATTCTTCGTCCGGTTATACTTCCTACTTTTGAAGTCGTTTCACTTAAATAACGTACAAGAGCCGCAACGACCCTGATTTCTCATTTTTATCACGAGAAGTAATTACACGAAATAGTCTACTAACGTGTAATTATCGTCAAGGACATTTTATTTAAATATTTAAAATTTAAGGTATATATTATGTACAAATGATTTTTTTTACAGAAAAGATTTAAAGTGATATTTAAACTCTGGTAGACGATATCACAGATCGTTAGCGTATATTACAAGAGCGACTGCATGGTCTGCAATAGCTTTGGAACCACTTCGAAGCGACCCCCTTCGACTTCGGGCATCGAACACTGAGATAACAAATAGGACAAATTCGTCGTTCTGTCCACGTCGGGGGGAATATCGTGTAAAAAACCTCGGGGAGAATAATAAGAATCTGGTGTTAAAATACCCTTGCATATTACGTAATAGTTATGATCGGCCACCAGCCTGGAGCACAGGTCTTCTTCGGAAAAACTCAGACAGTCTTTACATCCTTCGCCCCAATTTGTATGGAAAACGTTCCAATTCGGCGGTTTATCTACAATATAATTAAATAGAAAAAAAAATCATTGTCTGTCGATTAAGTTCATGCGTCATTTGATGAAAATTTATTAATTTTAACAACATTCTATTTTAATTTCTTAGCAATAAACATGCTAAACATTTGAAATGATTAAACTACAAGAATTCCTTATCGGGTATGCGTAACTTATACGGTACGTGATATACGAGGTGGGCCATACGTATATCCGGCAGGAAAATACTTTAGTTTTTGAACAGTTCGTTAGAGGACATTTGTGTGTTGCAGTTTCATGAAGGGATAGTTGGCGTTCGAAAAGCGTTTGACCACCTCGAACGAGTATTTGGTGCCAAATTGATGGCCCCGGACGCACCAGAAAATGCTGGGAGGTATCGAAAGGTCACCGCACAACCCCGATTAAATCTCCTTAGACCGTATTTAGTTGTCCCCGTATTGCAAAGTTCGTGTCTTACGGATTCTTCTGGAGCTCATCCTGGACGCGACAAAAGGAATTTTAAAAGTATTCAGATAACGTATTGCTGACAAATTTTACGGAAGTCCACGGAACTTGATTGTGTCCGAAGGTAAACATTTAGAAAACTGTACTTACGCCCATCTACTACTAAATTAATTGTGGTTAATTCGAATTGAATCGTATTTATACTTTTGGAACGATTTCTCTGCGGGGACATACCCAATCCATGGACTGTACTGTTAAACCCTCGACTTTACGGACTCCGATTAACCCGATCGGCAAAATTGTTTTCTTTCTTCCGCACTGTACCAATTTATTACTTCATTGCTCTGCTAATCCTTTACGGTCTAATTGTAAACACGTACGCAAGCGTACAGGGCACTCTTTCTCCTAAACAATTCTTTTATACAAAATAATAATAGTAAATAATATATGTACAGTACACATAATAATAAATACAGTATCGAGTTATTAATTACGTAGTGACACTTAGGCAATTTACAAATTCGTCTTAGGTAAAGGTCTACGGTCCGCATTACTTACGTAACTCGGGGTATTAGGCCGCGACTCCACTAGCCGTAAAAGGGCCGTAAAACCCCTCACCGTAAAAGCTTTTAATCACGTGACCATGATATTTTACGCCTGAGCAGGTCGTAAAACCAACGTAAAAGCGAGTTGAGCAGTGTTCAACTCGCTTTTACGTTGGTTTTACGACCTGCTCAGGCGTAAAAGCTTTTACGGTGAGGGGTTTTACGGCCCTTTTATGGCTAGTGGAGTCGCGGCCTTACTGTAGCAGAATGGTACTTTTGTGTACGGAATAATTGTTAGCCGACGCATTCTACTCCATTTTAGCATTTAGTAATGGAAATATGGTGATCGTTTCCCTCGTATTTACCGTTAAAATAAGGCTGTTTGTCTCTCCTATCTCCCATAAAGTTCGTTTTTTACTTGAACGTGAACAGCCGTTGGTGAGGATCTACCATCTGCTGGAGATGGCGCCCACAACCAAAGACAATCGACCTTAAATTTAAAAAGTACTTGTAACGGGGCCACTAGCCAGCGCGTTACCTACACAAATGAACAAATTTATAAGATTTTCGTAAAACACACCTCGTTGCAATCTGTTTTACAATGGCTTTTCGGAAATTTTTTAAAACAAGGATAAGCCACTACCACCACCTTTGGCTAAAACTGCCTGCGGTGTTTAGAAACACGCTCCTACAAGAGATAAAAATACTAATTTAAAAAATGGGCCCGAAAAAATCTCCAGCCCGAGGCATCCCAGAAAGTTACGTCAGCCCCTGCCTGCGGGCCAATTCTTTAATATGTATTTATGCAATATATTACTGTAATTAATTTCGTATTTTCTTTTCATTTCTGGCGCAGATAAAGCAACATAATTATTAGTGCAAACGTTTTACCCATTGGCTAATTTTAATTAGAAATTCCCAACAACAATTTTTCCTAATAATGAAACTTTATTATAATAAAATCTTGTCTTGCTTTTAATTAAAATGCAATTGTTTTAACATTATAATATTTCTGATTAAATAATCAAATAATTTTAAATTATTTTTTGTATAATATAAAAAGTGTGAAACAAATTTTAAAACATTAGACATACAAGAGTTTTACTGATTAAATAGCATGCAAAGATAATATTTTCCTAAAAATTAGCCCTCTAAATTTAAATATGTAAATGTATCTTTTGCAGCCCTAATGTAGGTACATCTGTGTTAAAAAATAAGAGAGTTAAGAGAAAATTTAAATATGCATGTCCAGTGAAGCCGTTCAATTGTAAGCACAAATATACTTACAACAGAATGGCTTCTCCCACTAATACAAATCTACAGTATACTGTAGAGTGGCTTCTCTTTAATAATTGTTATTCATTTAATGTAAAAGTTAATCCTCTGAAACATATATTTGGATCCAAACTATTACAATAAAACAATATTCTAAAGGTAATTAAACATGTTGCTTCTCATTTACTTAAAGTTTAATTCAGTTTTCCTATCTTCAATATTTATTGTTAAATGACTAAGTTAGTTTGTACACACAATTATGATGTCGGCAAAGTAGTCGATCGATAGGCATTAAGTTTGTCTTCGTATAAAACACGAGTGCGACCGAATTTTCCTTATTCGTATTCAAATATGCCGGCAATTTTGAAATTTAATCGTCTAATAAGAAGTTAAAAACATTTGCTGTCAGAAAAAAAAAACCATTCTTTACATTTGATAAACAATAAAAAATTAATACAAACTTTACTTAACAGGAAATTTTATATGATAAAAAATTATATAACACACAAAAACATTTATTAAACTGCAAATTTACATTAATTAAATTAATTTTACTATTCATCAAACAAAATATAAATAATATTTGTATAAGATTTTCATGTAGCAGACAGAGGCACCAAATAACCATCCTATTAGCTTTTGTTATTTCATTCGATTAATAAACAAATACAGTTAAAAGCTGAGGTTTATAAATTATATTTTAAATAATTTACAAGTAAACAGTTATTCGGATATTTAAATAGAAGGGATGTACCCTCCTACTTACTGCAAGGAATACTATGGAATTGAATATTTAATCCTGCATGCCTGTCCTCGTACAGGCATTCCAAGACGTTCAAAAAATAGCCAAACTAAAAATTCTGAACACAGTGAGCATTTGCAAGTCTTCTAAGATATCGGAGTAGGAATTTTAAGTTTAAGTACGTCAACACTTTAAACAAAGACAGAAGGCTTTCAAGAAGAATGTCGTTTTAAATAAGAATGGTCCACTTCAAGATGATTGGCAAAAACACCGAGATAGAAAGTACATGATATATTGGTGAGCGTGTCACTTGTTGGATCCTGAATATAATAAGAAGGATAGTTTTGCACAACTTGGTGACAAAGTTTCAAATTCACAAAAGTGATCTGCGCCATCAACCAGTTTCTTGGAGAAAAGAAGCATTTCTTCAACAGTATTATCAGAGATTTCTTTGAAAGGTTACACAAAAGACAAAACTGAATATACTAGAACAATGGCATCCAAATTTTTTGACTGGCAGACAAAACTGCACATAAGTCACAAGTAGGTGATCACAAATATTTTTTATATTCCTTATATACATAAAAGACCTTAATCTACCATATATAAGTGAAGTGTCAAATATGCTTGCAGGACAGATTAACTCATACCTTGAGTCAGATTAGGCATGGGGGCTGTAGTTTTGGCACCAATGCTCTAGAAGATTGCCTTAAAACTAGAAGTGGAAAGCATATTACAAAGTTGTATGACTTAAAGACAGAATGACAAAACACCATAAAACTTGCATGAATGACTGTTACAGTTTATTTACCTGAGCACCAAGACAGACAAACAATACGTTGATGTGAACCAACATAATAAAAGCTACATCAGCAAGGCAGAAAAGAACAGAACTGAAGAAATCTGACAAGTTATTGACAAAAGGAAAAATTTTTGCCAAGCACTAAAGTGTCTTGCTCAACAATACCTAATGTTGAGAGAAATTGGCAGCTGCAAAGCCATTCATAAGATATTGGGAATTCTGTTCTACAGTTCCTCAATCCATGTTATCTTCATCAATATAAGAAATGCAAATGAACTGCCAAAGATAGATACAAGATGAATTTCAAAAAGATAAATGAGCCAAAAGAACACTGAAAGAAACAAAAGTTTGACTACAATTTTCAACAACTTGATTGGCAATTATTATCTAAAAAGTGTAAATGAATTAAAAGATCTGCTTATGTGAAATTGCCAGCTGGTATGAATTTTCCAAGATTGAGACTTATTCGATACTACATTAATCAAAATGGCCATGGATATTTCCGCAAGCAAAAGTTTACCATGTGCTCTTGCAAACTGAGTTACTTTATACTGTTTATTTGATTACTGTGAAAAGTATTTCAATGTCAATTGGTTCTCTGACCAACAGCAGCACATTGCATTCAAATGGTTTAAACTGTTTTGTTTGCAATTATACTTTCCTTTTCTTACATTGTTACAAATCATTTAAAAACATTTCAATTTTTAGAGTTATGTTAGATTCTTTAATATTAATTAGCCTTACTATTGCAACAGTCTTGCAAACATATGCCCAGAAATGCCATGATAATAAACAAAATATCTTTAAAGTTATAATATTACAAAGATGACAATACTACTTTTTAAATATTTGACAAATCTCTGATACAAGTTCCTTGTTATATTGTAAAGTCAGAATATTTGAAACAACTAATTTTTTTGGAATTTTTTCATAAGTTATTTTTCATTCTACTATTTATTAGCACAGGTGACTTGAATGGAATTTCAAATAGATTGGAGTCCATTTTGAAACAATTAATTTTTAATTTTACATTAAGATTTAGAAGGTTTGCAGGATTGACCTCAAATGACAACAATTTTGAAACAGCTCCTTAGGAAGCGAAGTGCAATTCTGAAGTCCTCGTTGAGGAAGAAGAGTATATGTATGTAGATTGCTATGTTTTTAATAATCCAAACTGTAGTGCCTTCTAGTCACACAATTCTTTAAGTGTTATAATCTACTACTTTACCCTTTTTGTATTTAAAACAGATGAGCTTACACCGTTAAGCTTCATTTCAAATTTTCATTAACTAATGCATTTTTGTCAGCAATAACTGATTTGAAGGAGCTAGTAACAGCAGCAGTCTTGTGTCTTGATATATATAAACAAACATACTAACAATTCCCTTAACATATTAAAAATAAATGATTTTCCTTACGAAATAAAATATGACTAACAAGCAGTGGCGTAGCATGAGTGTCAGCCGTCTGGGGCAGAGGAAAATTTTGCCACCCCCTTATTTAGGTATTTTTACAAGATATTATTATTTATTGTGAAATTTTGCCGCCCCCATAAGTGCCGCCCGGGGCGAGCCACCCCTGCCGCCCCCACTACGCTACGCCACTGCTAACAACAGAGAAGCAAATTTACCATGCCTAAAACAGATTTCATAATTCTAAATTTGGCAATACAGGTACACTGGCATTTTGTGATACATCTGAGCCAGTGCTTCTCAAACTATGGGCTGCAGCTTCCTAAGGGACAACAAGACCAATCAAGAAGCCATAAAAATGTAAACAATTAAAGTTTTGCTTTTAATTCATTCAATTTAAGTAATAAAAACTGCAATGTAATAAAAATCCATTAATTAAGTCATCCTTTTTATTCTGATAAATGAATTTTGGGCACTTTTTAGCCCCCTCCACCTTTATAATTATTGTATATTATTTTCAGTGTAAATACAATTTGTTTACACAAACCATAAATAATTTGTAACAACGGAACTACACACAAATAGCTAATCTCATATCAAACTAGCAATATAAACAAAGAAATACAATTTGAAATAAAAAAGAAAGAAAAAAATAATAATAAAAGGAATGAACTATTTAGACAAACTGTAATAAGATCAAAAACAATCAAACTGTACAGAAATATAAAAAGCCAGTCAATATAAATAAAATAGGAAAATCTATACAAAAACATATTAAGATAGTAGAAAGCTCAACAGAAATGTTAAAGATGTGGATACCGAGGAGGGACGACGAGGTCAGACCTCTGTCTAATTTCGGCTAACAAGTCAGAGGGACTTGCCCACGAGTCAGAGATGACTTATTTGTCGGTAGGGATCCCGTAGGGACGGGACTACTTTTCATCCGGTCGAGTGTAAGAGGGAAGGTGGAGTCGTGGTAAGGTGATAAGGTGATATTCGAGCAAACAAGACACCATATAACAGGATAACAATAATTTAATGGAAATCAAAATATACATTACAAAAAAAAAAAAAGGGCGGCATATAAAAGCTATATATCCCTACCACACGAGGAGAGAAAGAGAGAGAGCTCACAGAAATAGGTTCCATACCTCTTGGACAATCAGTAATTCAAATATTCTGTTGGTCACGATGATCAAATATATCTTAAAAGGGAAGGGTCGGTAGCACTTGAAGCACAAAAGTCAAAAATATTCCGTAGGCACAAAGGGTAAGATCGCGACTCGATCTAAATCGATGATTGACTCCCCTCAGGGGGTGAAGGAAGCATCTTATATAGCTTTTTGCTGGGAAAGTTGGTCACGTGCATGTGCTTAGGCCATAGGTGTTCCCGGGATTGGAAACAATACGGCGAATTCGGGCGCTAACTATAAACTTAAGTTGCAAGAGGATCTGTCCTCAGCATAAGAACAATGGATAGTTGACAGTTATACAGCCGGGGACGCATATTTTTTCGGCCAGGACCTCTTTTAGGCAGGATGTTTATAATAAGAGAAATTTTTAATTTAATATAGGGAACAATTTATTATAATTCGGATTATATCCTGATATAAGAAAGGGGTAATTATTAATTCAAATATAATTTATTAAAACTTTACGTTCAAGGGGATTTCCAGATCTCACAAAGACAATAAATGTTGTATACAAAATAACATGTACACATAATAAGTTAATAATGAAAGAAGCTATGTAAACAAAACTGGTAGAAAATTAGAAGATGGATTAAAGGAACGTATTTGAACTATATAATATAATTACAAAAACTCTATAATAGCCTACTGCCTAATACCAAAAGTTATAAAATAAACGTGAAAAAATATAAAAATAATCGATAAAGATAATATTTACAAAAAAGAAGATTTAAAGCAAGAGTCCAGAGATCTCCATGAAATCTATAGAAAGCTTTCATGCGTCTGTGAGCTCAAAAGGGTAAATATCAACTTATCATCTTAATTTTGTGTTATTGTGTGAAATTGTTGATTATTGTGTTAAGAAATAAGCACATATATTATACTATATCATACAGTTTTTTTAATAAATGTATTAAAATAAAAAAATATTTTTTCTGTGCGATCCATGGGGTCAGAGACCCTTATCTGACAGGAAAAATGACCCACAGAACAAAAAAGCTTAAGAACCCCTGACATCATATAGTAATAATAAATACTGCTAAATAATGGATTTTAACTATATATTAATTTTTCCAAATTTTATTAACACCACAATGATATAAATGTATGCAGGATATGCATATTAAACTAATGCTATTAACAATTAACATTTTTAAAATAGTGTAAAACGATTAAGAAGTTTTATGACAAGATGTGATAGAAAACTGCTATTTGTAAAATAAAAACTAAACTGTATGTGAAAACTAACGAAAGGAAAAAAAAAATTATGACATATTTTTAATAATTTCAACACTGTAATAAGTTTTAATAAGTTTTAAATTATATTGCAAACTTTTAACTTAAGTTTACATTTGTTATACATAAACAACCACTGGATTACGTCGGGCTACTTTTCTGCAAATATATTTAATTACTAAATAATTTAAATATTTTGGAAGAAAAGAATCGAACTGGAGTGGGACTCAAACCTGCAACTCCTGCTTACCGTGCAGATGCATTGCCTGTTACACTACCCAAGCCTCCAGTCAGATCTCTTCCAGACATATTTAAATATGATACAACCATCTTTGGTTACTATATATATATAAACAAACAACATAACTGGAAATGCATCCGCACAGTAAACAGGGGTTCTGGGTTTGTGTCCCACTCTGGGTCGATTCTTTTCTTCCAGCATATTCAAAATCCAATTATACGAGCACTAAGGTGGCTTTTCTTTTTCGCTAGATTTATTATACCATCAATAAAAAGGAGGACAAGCTTTAGAAAAACTTTTTATTTCTTTGAGTATGCATTTCAGACAATTATGTCCCTTTTCAACTCTCTGTAATGGATTATGAGAAGTGCAGGAGTTGCAACATTAGATAAAATTTGGATGGTGATTATTGATTAACGGGTATAAGTGCAAACCTGACGGTATGGTACATAGTGTTGGAAAAGGATATATTCAAAATTATTTACTAAATATTAATTTAATTATATTTGTTAAATTTAATAAGAGATGGTGCCTAATGCCTCCCCATAGTAACAAATTATTTAGTAATTAATTAAATATAATCACAGAAAAGTTGCCCAATGAAATCTGGTGGTTGTTTGGTTATACTTGTAAACTTTTTTAACAAGAAACAAAAAAAGAAAAAAAGAAGATAAAGGATTTAAAATAAATATTACACTTTAATATATTTAAATTATTGTAATAGTTTTTTATTTTAAAATGTTGTAGAGATTTAGAATTATATTCAATAGTTTTAGTAATATGAAAAAGAAGAAAATAAAATTTAAACATTTAAAACCAAGATTATACTGAATGTAACATAAAAAATAACAACTGATAAAATGAATTGCAAATAGAAATAATTATTTACAGTTTTCATAAAGAAAGTGAATTTATAATTATTGGGCTTTAAATTTGAAAAAATTGTAGACCTATAAATTCCCATTGTTGTCAGTCCGTCTGGCTGTCTTTCCTTAATGTCAAGAACAGAGTTAGATAGATGAAAGACAAGACCAGATATAAAAACCTTAGAGGAAGGAGGCACCAATTAACTATAAAAGAACTTCTGATGTAAACTAGAAGTCACATGTGACTTCCAGTTTCATTAGAAGTCAATTCAAAACTTTTCCCCTGAATAAATATCCAGCATGACTCTATTGTTAAAGTAAAAGCATGATGTACAGGGGCAAGCCACTACCAATAATTTGAGGTGGAGAGTATATATTTTAAATTAAATAAATTAAAAATATGATTTAAAATTGCAGCCTGGCATTGTGACGATGTCACAATAAATAATTGCTTGCTGCAAATCAATTTTAGTGCAAAAAAAGGACCTAATAGACAAAAAGATGCTCAAAATGCAATTCCTAGAATATAATTGTTGCGTAGCTTCCTTCAATGAAACTACCACGTATGTTTATTAAACAATAAATTAATTCAATTTGTATATTTGTGTTAACAAAATGCAAGTATTAATTAATTTATAAAATAATTTATTTGAATATAAGACTACAGAATAAACTAATTATAAACATAAATTCTCAACTTTTGAATTAGATGTAAGACTTTTTATTTAGATTTAGACAGTGCTCTTTTACTAAAGAAATTACTGTCAGTACTTGTATATGGTGACTGAATGTGTAGAACTGCCTTTGCTGAGAACTGTTGGTACTTAAAATTGGCTATCAATACTTTTACACTATCTGCCAGTATGTCATACTAGTGCACAAGTGCAATTGAAAAATAACTAGATTTAGAAAACCTTGGCACCATAAACTTTGAAAAACACTGGTTTAGGCAGTCTATCAAAATGACTAATTATTAAATTTGCCTGCAACATTACGAGTATATGTAAGTACATATTTGAGAACTGTTGTATTATGCAAAACCACTTTATTTGACTGTAAACTAAGTAACTTTTAAAATAGTTGTAAATTAAACATGCATTAAACAGTGCATCAGTAAACTGCAATGTACTAAAACAGGTTCTGATATTTGTGACCAATGAACATTGCATTCATTGAATTTGGTGAACTCTGACAAAGCAATATGGCTGCCTCTACAGTTATGTTATTTACAAATATAAACAGCAACAGAAATCCGATGAATAGCAAACGAACACCACGCTGTCATAAATAATTATTTATGGCAGTGTGGGCATTCATGTTATTAACACCATTTTTATTATTCATATGTATTAACCCAAAGTTATTTTGACAATAAGTCTGCAAATGCCAATACAGCATCTTCTGTTTGCTTCTGCCATTTTCTTAGGGTGCCAGATATGGTAAAAGCTTATTAAACCATTTACCAGAGCATCAGTTATGTTTGTGACTGATGCATACTAGAATGCACCCCTTTGTAATGTATTCTTAGTGGTCAATTTTGGTTAAATATGTCAAATTAATTTATCCAAAAGTAAAACATTTGTATATTAACATATCTACCATCTATAATTTATTTGTTATGAAACAAAAATTGTTAAAATCTTAGAACATAATCTGAAAATTTATTTAAGCGATTTATATTAAATATTTTCTTAAATTTATACAGTGAGATCGTAAAGTCACTCTGCAGTAGGCAGGGAAGTGAGAGGAGCTTTCAGGAATGAAGTCACAGGCAATATAGGCATAGCCCACTGAGAAGAACTTTATGATTGCACTGTAGTTTATATTAGAGAATGTATTTCATTAATTACTATGTCCAAAGTCTCACAAATGCTTAAATTCCTAAAATAATAGACATAACTTGGTATTAATAAATAATTATAATTAATTTTTAGTTTGTTATAATTACAGGTAATTCTCATTTAAGGGTTTTTTTTAAGTCTATTAATTATAGACAATTTTTGTACTATGCACCTCTTTTTTCAGCATACTGTACATACTGTACTAAAGGTCACTACTAGTCACTGCATACAGAGTTTGCTTTAAAATGTTTTTTCCAGGAACCTATCAATCATATTTACTGAGGATAATATAATTTTATAGCATTGAATTAAAAATAAATTAATAAATTTATAAAAATGTTTACCTTGTTGCAATTTTTTCAGATCCACAAAAATAATGTTTTCGACATCTATCATAAAAAGTGTTCCATCTGGCTGAACGGCAAAATTGTCCATGTTAACATCAGTCATGTACATGGCAAAACCTAGCTGATTATGAGTTAATAAATCTGCTATCTGTAACAATTGATATGCCAAATGTAAGCGCTGATCCCAAGTTCCATCTTCGTAATCATGCAACGAATAGCCCACGAATTCCTCGACCACGACACGTCCGCAGGCACCCCAGTATTGCGAAAACGGCCAACCTTCACTTTGTGGAAAAGACTGTAGAGAAAGATTCAAAACATTTTATAAATTAAAACAATTTTCAGAATTTTAAAATAAATAATGAAAAATAATACCTTTTGATAATAACAGTGAAACAGTTAATGCAGAACACGTAAATGGAATGGATCTATGAAAAGTAATTTCATACTTTCCCATCCCTCATACTAATAAAGGTTTGGCACCCAGCAATTTTTCCCATCTTGAGTGAGCTCTTACAAAAACATTATTTACCTACAATGATCATGTCAATATACTATCAAAATTTTGAACTAGCCACCATAGTTATTATACAACACATCTTTTACAGTGAGTAAGCAGGGTTGTCTCAACAGATGAGGCAACAAGGTGACTGCGTCAAATGGCAAAACAAGCAGTCAAAACTGTTCAAATGGATAAATAAAAAATAGGTCAAATACAGTGAAGACATATATGTACTTTAAAATTGTAATAAATGTACTCTATTGCAACCATTCCAAAAGAGGAGGCAGTTTCACCTTAGGTACAGAGTTACCGTCGAGCCAGTGCCGAGTAAGGTCAGATAAATGCTAATGTTTTCAACCCGGTTAATACATTATCTTCAGACACAAACACACTTAAAAGCAATTTTCTTCTTACTTCATTTAGGCCCAAAAATGACCCGTTAACCACATCAAAAACATCAGTATTTCTCCAACCTACACACCATTAAAGACATATCAGTTACTTCATTATTACCACAATATAGCGTATGCAGTAGCGATACAATAGCAATATTTGAAATGCCAAATTTATCATAAAATATCTGTCATAAAAAAGGAATAGTCAATAAACACTGCCTACTGTCAGTTTATGCCTTTAAATCTTGATTTATAACTACTGCAAACTTATTCATAATCAATCCTCACATCTATCCTTAGAATATAATGCTTTTCCTGTAAATGTGATATTTCTGTTCAAGATATTCCAAAATGACAACTAACAAAATCTATAAACTCACACAACCATCAAAGAATAAACAGAATCCCAAAGTAAAGCAATTAATATAGAAATCAGGCATCCGGCGATCATTTTTTTCTACCTCACGTACTCGAGCATTAATTTCCGAAAGATCGGTTCACGCTTTTCTACCGACGTACTAACTTAATCGCGATCCCAATTTACTCACTTCCAGTATCAAGTGTTCGGGATTGACGCTCAGGCCGTACGCCAGCTCGGCCAAAGCCTCCTCGTACGGCGGACCGTCCTTGCCTCCTATTATCCTGTCGTGCAGGTAAGTCAGGAACCTCTCGGAGGGGCACCTGACCGCGTCGGTCAGCCCGCCCAATCGGGCGACCACTTCGGACAGCCTACGGTTCCTGGGAAGATGGGCGCTGCGGGAAACGATTTTTATCACAGCTTCTCTGACATCACAGTCGGATATTCCGGTAGCCACGTTGCATAGGTGACGATCGGTTTCTCTCAGTTCCGAATCGTGGGCTAATTTCTTGGCCACGACCTTGCGATTCCTTACCTGTCCGTAATAGACGTTTTTTTCGTTGAAGAGTCGAGATATTCGGAGTTTGCTGGCGCCGACGAAGTGAAAGTCATTGTGGTAGAAGATGGGGCATATGTTCTGACCGTAGCAAGCGGGACACAGATGAACCGATAAGAAAGCATCCTCCGACGGGTCGATACGAATGGGAAATATTTTTCTCGATAAGTGATACAGGAAAACGCACGTGCATAATATAAAAATAGTCTTCTTCTTGATTATTATTCTAAGGAACATTAATGTCGACTAATGTATTATACGCATAATTACGTTTAAGTCGCTTAGCAAAATTACCATTTAAATCCTCCTTTGCTTAATTATCTCCTGCGACCCCTCTCGGAGAAATGTCTTCTTCTTCTTATATATATATATATATATATATATAAATTTTTTAATTCCATAGCATTTTATGTTATACGAGCGAAAGAAATTTAGATGCTAGCGTTAAAACTATTTTTAATAAAAAGTAATCAGTTTTGCCATCTCTATAAAACATTATGTTGAATGACGTAACAGGTCGGTGGATGGTCGAGAGGTTAGGGTGGCAGCCTACCGCTCCGGGTACCCGCGATCCGATCCAGAAGGGTCGATAAAATTCCAGAAATTTATCGGGAATGATCCGTCCGGATGTCCGGATACGTCGAACACGTTTCTCGAAACCCGTTTTGGGCAGTGTCGAACTGGATGGCTAAAAAGGTCCGCTTAGTGCCCACCGGCGGAAAGAGTTTTAAAAAAGTGGCGTTATCAATTAGCGTGCGCTTAATATAATATAAACAATTGGACAGCCGAATAGCCGAGCGGTCAAAGTGCAGCCTACAGTTCTAGGGGACCCGGGATCGAATCCGGACGGGTCGAAAAATCCCCAGGAATTTTTCGGGGGATAGTCCGTCGGGCCTCGTCCCTCACCACCCGGCCGCCCATTGTGGAATTGGCCGAACCCATAATGGGCTTGCTAAAAAAGAGGCCCTCTTAGTGCCTAGAGGGCGGAAAGAGTTTAAAAAATAATAATAATTGGAGTTTTATCGCTTGACGTCACTAATTAACGACAACAATTAGGCAACCAGTCTTTTCGGTAATTGTTAACGAATTAACAATACACAGGCAATTGTTACCGGAACGGAGATGCCGATTTCGTATTTCTGGTAATTTTCAAGAAAAATTGCTAATATTTTGCCGAGTTTTAAAATTAATAATAAAAGAGTAAGAGAGAGAAAGAAAAATATATCCGTGTGAAGAAAGAAAACAAGAAACCCTTCAACAATCGAAAATAAACTTAAGATTTAATGTTTGAAAAACAACATACAAGAATTGACAATAAATTTCCATCGAAAAAAGCCATTTTTATTAAATTCGTATTACAGGTAAGTCATTTCGTTTAATATAAATATGCTAAAATATATGATCTCCACCTCAAATTAATAGTGTCTTGCCCCTTATATTATACTTTTCCTGTTAGCAATAGAATCATGCTGGTCATGTATCTAACTCCTTTTGGGGGGAAAATTTTTTAACTGAAATAACATGACTTCTGGTTCACATCGAAAGTTCATATATAGTTAATTGGGGCCTCCTGTCCCTAAGGTTTCCATATCTGGTCTCGGATTTCATCTAACTCCGACTCTGACAAAATTTGGGAATTCCTTTGAAAGCAAAATTGTCGCGTTGTAAGTAATGAAGACATTTGGAAAAATTCATAGCCGTCGGAAAAGAAAACATCATAGCGTGAGATAGGAGCGAAAGTTCAAAGTTGGATCAACACTTGCGGACCAAGTCGAACAGAAGTGTCAAATTGAATCAAACTTCGACTCGGTACTTAAGTATTTTAACAATAACCCCTATGGCCTGTCGTTGAAAGTTGAACAAGACATTTTATGGATATCAACATCACTATGGAGCACGGTCATCTATTCACCAGTGTTTTCCATAAGGAGTCATATACACCTCTATTTATACCTAACCATTCACATGACCTTTATGGTTACAAAGTCGCCGCTTTTCGATCTTTGCTAAAAAGGACCCACAAACATTGTTCGGAGCAAAGGGAAAAGGAAACGAATTGTCGTGGATCAAGGCCTTAGCAACACAACACGGATATCCGTCCTCTTTGGTCAAACATCTCATAAAACAAGATATAAATAAGAGAGAGACAAGACGAACGAATGAAGGGTTATCACATGCAACGAAACACTTTCTAATATATATAGAGAAATTGAATGGACTACTGAAGTGCACGTAGCAACAATCTGACTCATACTCTCCAGGGGTTTATGCGGTACCACTTCCCAGTTAACCGCTCATTAACACACATTGGAGCAACGCCAAGAGATCTGGCCCGAGAATGAAAGAACATGAATATTCCATAAGAAAAAAACTGACTACTACGGCGTTAGCGACATATGCGGGTAACGAAGAAGTCCACGTTGAACTACACAATGCTAAATTGTTACACAGACTGTTGGATAAGGCACAACTCAAATACCTCGTGTAAAGTACTATTTTTAGTATCTTAGGAAACAGACACTAACTGCGGCCGGTAAAACTTCCGTTAATCTAACGGGTACTTTACGCGGATTCGAGATTAGTTTGCCAGGCCTGGGCTTTTACGCGTGTTTTTTTTTCTGCGGACTGTTTAATTCCGCTGGGAAGCGCAAGTGCGCGAGATTTTTTTTTCCTACAGCGCTCGTTCCTTCGTGAGTTGGTTTATCTTCTTTTTTTTCGTTACTAATAAGAGAGTGGTGAGGAACCTTCGTCCTAAATAAACATAAGCCCCAAACAAAATATAATAAAACGAAAAATAATAATAAAATAAAAATAACGCTCGGACTCAGTTCCTTACACCCCTTCCCCTTTAAATGAAGAGAAATTTATTTCTCTATACTTTACTTCCAAATTTCCAACTCTGCTTCTCCAATTGCGCCTTTCTATACAGTTGCTGCCAGAATCACAACCAAATCATCCCATACAAAGTTTATTTTTGTTTTCCTTTACATAAGTAAGAGCAACTCGTTGATCACTTAAAGTTATCTTAAATATTTACTTTACACTTTGGGGAATGTTGACATAGATTCGCACGCGATCCAAGGTTGCTGATTATTGTTCACGCTATTTTAATTCGGCGTGACTAGGGAGCATTTTAATCCCAAAATTTTTCCTATTGGTTATAGTTTCTTTTCCTTCTGATACGGACTGACGGTCAGTTTGAGTTAGTGGTTACTAGTTTAGTTATTGTCAGTGATTAAGTCCGTCATCAGGAAAAATTACTTTTGAAAAAAAACAAAAAAGTTCCCCCCCAAACCAAAATTCCTTTCCCTCTCTAGGGTTTTCTTGGATTTACAATGGGTGGTCGAACGACCGACTGAAAGAAAAGTTTTATAGTCACCTATAGGTTTCCTTCTCTATCTTTTGGACCTCTTTTTCAGACCGGCAAGTTGACGGTAATCCACTCGTTGAACTGGACGAAGTCGTCGATGGATGATTCCGGACGTGCGGACTCTTGCTTGGGGTGGTGAAATAGCGGCAGGATCCCTCGTCGGAGATCCCCCGTTGCCCCTATCTAGCGTTGTTAGGGGTGACTGACGTCTCGCTGGTGATCCCCCGTTGCCCCTATCTGTCGTTGCTAGGGGTGGTTGCGTGCTTCTCCTCGGGAACAAGGTATATCTTTTGAGGTTAGCAATATGCTGTCGTCCAAAACTGGGGTTAGTATGGGGATCTTGCAACTCGTATACGACCGATGATATCACTTTGGAGACTTCGTAAGGCCCGGACCACTTGGGTGCCAATTTTGCACTATACCTGCGACTAGAGGAGGAGATTGGATGAGTTTTAATAACAACTAAAGCACCCACTTTGAGTATATCTGGTCGTCTTCTTAAGTTATACGCCCTCTGTTGCTTTTGTTGGGCCATTCTTACGTTAATTCGGGCTTGTTTCTGGATCTTTGGTAGTTCCGCCCACTTCTCTGTAACTGTCGTGGGACTCTGTGGGTAGTTCGTTAATCGGTCTCAGGGAAGTGCAATTTCCCTTCCAAGGTGTAATCGGGCTGGTGTATATTTAGTTGAGTCTTGTATCGAAGTCCTCAACGCTAGTGCCAGTTCTGATATATGAGTATCCCATTCGCGATGATTTCGCTCTATCTATGCGATCATTCTTCCGATCGTTCTATTCACTCTTTCTGTGAAATTAGACTGCGGGTGGTAAGGTGTGGTCAGGATATGTCGTATTCCAGTGCGGTTGCATACTTCCGCCATGAGGTGAGAAATGAATTGTGGTCCATTATCTGAAATCAAAGTCTTAGGCATGCCATACCTACAAAAGTATTCGTTATACATACAATTAACAACCTTTTCTGCGGTAATTTTTCGCAGTGGGAAAATTTCTACCCATTTACTGAAGTAATCAGTCATTACTAATAGATACTGGTTACCTTTATTGGACCGCGGATATGGTCCAATTATGTCGACTCCAATTTTCTCCCCGGGTTCCGTTAATTCGGGGATTTGCATAAGTCCGGCCGTTTTTCTTTGGCTAAATTTAGTCACTTGACACGTATGGCATCCTAGTACATATTCTTTTATTTCTTGGCGCATTCCGGGTCAATAGCAGCGTTGCTGGACCTTTCTCGTCGTTTTTCTTACACCCAAGTGGCCGGCAGTTGGATGATCGTGTAGTTCCTTTAGAACTTCTTGTCTTAAGTTTCGTGAAATGACGGGACAGAAACTTCCTGTATCATCTGGTTTTCTGCTATAATACAGGATATCATTTATTAGTCGGTAATGCGCCGACTTACCTATTATCTCAGAGGAAAGAGTAGGGTCCTCTGGTAAATCCCCTGTGGCCAAGTATCGGTAGAGTTCGCTCCATTCTATATCATTTTCTTGGGCGGCGATTAAATCTTGTTCTTTTTCAAAGGTTGTTACCGCTAGCAGTTTTGCGGTTAAGTCCGTCTCTTCTATTTGATGAGGATTTTCCACAGGTCGTCGGGATAATGCACCAAGTAGTTGATTGTTCTTTCCACTCCTATGCTGTATTTGAAAATTGAATTCTTGTAATCTGAAAGTCCATCTCATCAACCTACCTGATAATGTCTTGGAGCTATTTAACCTGCGTAGGGCTGAATGGTCTCTGACAACAGTGAATTCAGTTCCATCCAGGTAAATTTTAAATTTTTCTATAGCCCACACTACTGCTAGGCATTCGAGTTCTGTGGCCGTATAATTCCGTTCGGTTGAATTTAACGTTCTGCTTGCGTATGCGACTACTTTGTCCTGGCACAACACGGCTCCTAAACCTACTGTACTAGCATCTGTGTACAAAGTGTACGGTACACCGGGTCTTGGTAGCTGTAAAATAGGTGCAGTAATTAACTTACTTTTTAAAGCGTTAAATGCTTGACGACATTCTTCGGTCCATGACCATCGTTTTCGTTTTCGTCTTAATTGGTATAACGGTTCGGCAATTGTAGCGTAACTCGGAATGAATCTACTATACCAGCTGCACATGCCTAAAAACGTGCTTAAGTCTTTCGTGTTTCTGGGCTCTGGAAAATTTTGTACGGCCCTTACTTTCTCTTCTTCTGTTTCTATTCCCTTGTTACTCACTTTAAAACCCAGGTAATGGACGTCTGGGCGACAAAAATGGCTTTTAGATAACTTCACGGTTAACCCTGCGGTTGACAGTCTCTCGAAAACCTTAGTCAGATGTTCCATATGTTCTGAAAAGTTAGAAGAGTATATTATAATGTCATCTAAGTATACTTCACAATATACTTTCTTCCCTTTCTTCTCGAAGAACTTTGTCCATTAGTCTTTGGAACGTGGCTGGGGCATTCTTGAGCCCAAACGGCATAACCAGAAATTCGTAGAGTCCACTATGCGTGATAAAGCTGGTTTTCTGCCGGTCTTGTTCTTTTAGCGGCACTTGCCAGTAGCCGGACGATAGGTCAAGTGTCGTTATGTAATTTGCTTCTTTCAAGGAATTCAAAAGTTCTGAAATAACAGGTAACGGATATTTGTCAGTCACAGTTACCTGATTTAATTTCCGGTAGTCGACACATAAACGCCAGTCGCCAGTTTTCTTCTTTACCATCACAACTGGCGATGCCCATGGGGAAGTCGATGGCTGTATTATTCCATCCTTTAACATTTTTTCTATTTGCCGGTTCATCTCGGCTAGTTTCACATCCGAATATTTGTACGGGCGTCCACATACTGGAGATGCCTTGTCTGTTACTATGGCATGTTCTATGATGTTCGTCAGCCCTGGTTCGTCTGTAAAAATTTGCGGAAAATTAAGTAGAACTTGCTTTAATTTTACTAACCTTTCTCCGCTCAGGGTTGTTTGTAATTTCTCCAAATTGGGTACATTTAGGTCCCGAGTCTTTGGGACTTCCAATGAAATAGTAGAATTTTGAAAATCAATTTTTAATCCATGCGTCTTGGCAAAATTTCGACCTAATAAACATGGAATAACAATTCCTTTAACCACTACGCATTCTTGTCGCAGTGTAACGTTCCCAATGAGGATATTGGCCATGAATTTTCCAACGGAGGTTCCTTTTCCTCCTTCCACAGCTAAACGAAAATTAGGGCCGGACTGTAACCGAATATTCTTATTCTTAAGCGATATCTTTCGCCATACTGCATCACTAATTAACGTAAAATCCGATCCCGTATCTATTAGGGCTAAAGTCATTACATCGTTAATAAAAATTGTTACCTCAGGCAGCTTGGAGGTTTCTGCAATAACCAATCCTACGGTGGAGGTATTTTCCTCAGGGTTGGAGACAGGGTCCTCCTCTCGCTGTCTCCCGTCTAGTTTAACGACGTTTGTCTTCTCGTCATGGCCATCTTTGGTCGAGTAGTTGACCCTGGAGTCTTAAACGTTTTGTTGTTGGTCTGTACTGGTTGTTGTCTTCCTTTAGGGCAAGTGCGTGAGAAACGACCAGTTTCTCCGTACGAATAACATTTCACAGCTGGTCTTGCCGAAGTAGAAGTTTTTGGTTCAGGAGGTTTACTTACGTGCGTCTGACTGGAAACGGTACCATCAGAAGGCTTACTTCCACTTCGGCGGAATTCGTACTCTTTAGCAGTGCGTACTAGTTCATTCAGAGTATATGATCGTCTATTTTCTAAATACTCCCGAAGTGGTAATGGCATCTGGGCAACGATGCATTGTATTATTTCCTCTTCTCGTGCGAGAGGTCGCCAAGCGCGATACAGTTGTACGGTAGTCCATATAAATTGTTCTACATTGTTGTTGCCAGTGTAGTGACGGCTGAAAAGTTCTCGGGCGACGGCTACTTCGTCTGCTAGAGGGGAATACAAGTACAAAAAAGATCGTTTAAATAAAGGCCAACTGGAGCCAATTCTGTGGCGGCCATCGTTTTTCCACCACATCGCTGGGCTGCCGCGGAGACGGCTGACGGCAGTATCCACCCATCGGGCGCTAGGTACTTGGTTAACTTGAAAATATTGTTCGAGGTCCTGCAAGAAATCGGACGCAGTTATATTTGACCTACCGTTAAATTGTATCTCCGGTGGTGGCGGAGCTGTCTGCAGCCAAACCATGGACGTATTTGGCGCTGAAGGCACATCTTGCCTTGGCGTTGACGCTTCGGGCCGTACAGCACTAGTAACGTTCGGTGTTGTAAGCTCGGAAATCCCATTCGTAACACAAGACGTTAAGTGTGTTACTGCGTTACTCAAGATTGACACTTGTTGTAATAAGACAGACAATTGCTGCTGGAGCTGGTTCAATTCAGCACGGGTTACTGGTGCACTTTCATCCATTTTTTTTTTTTTTACTTACTGTAAAGAGGTGTTATTCCTCTACCAAATCTAAATCGAATCCCAAACTAAACAATCAAATATCAATAAACATACTAGAAAAATCAATAAAAGTCAATTATCGACTCAAAAGCAAAAGAGTCCCTGTTCGGGCGCCAGTTGTAAAGTACTATTTTTAGTATCTTAGGAAACCGACACTAACTGCGGCCGGTCAAACTTCCGTTAACCTAACGGGTACTTTACGCTGATTCGAGATTAGTTTGCAAGGCCTGGGCTGTTACGCGTGTTTTTTTTCTGCGGACTGTTTAATTCCGCTGGGCAGCGCAAGTGCGCGAGATTTTTTTTCCTACGGCGCTCGTTCCTTCGTGAGTTGGTTTATCTTCTTTTTTTTCGTTACTAATAAGAGAGTGGTGGGGAACCTTCGTCCTAAATAAACATAAGCCCCAAACAAAATATAATAAAACGAAAAATAATAATAAAATAAAAATAACGCTCGGACTCAGTTCCTTACTCCCGAATCGCTTGAGATCTACCGCGCAATTAAAAAGGGAGTCGCTATTAACTTCAAGTAAACCGACACACTATCCACATCATGGCGCACCATTTTTCAACTAGACATTAAGGATAATTTAAGTTACGTGAAATTGATTTATTATTTATTCGAATATTTTTAAATATTTTACATATTTTGAAATTACATAATTATCCCGAACATTACATAAATTTTGACGCTACGTATTCGAATTATGTAATCAATCCGAACTTTCAAAAAACATTCTATTTTACTGTCCGTTTGTTCAATATGGTTGAGACCCCAGGATTTCTATTTCACATAGACGAAAACGTTGGTAAGAATTTTTCTTTTTTCGTTACAAGAACTAATGAGTGGTATATTTATGATTACCCAGTTTTCGAGATATATTAAGAATTTAGGAGAGAGATACTTTAAGCTTGTTTTCGTCGCGGAGCGGCTCATCGAACGGCGGGCGAGTGTTTCCTTATCAGCGAATTTTTCGCAGAAATATAACTTAACTTTTGGAGACAACATTAAATCTAATTTTTATGGCCGTTGAATAATAAATGTTTTTTTTTTTTTTTGTAGGTTTAGTGCTCGTTTAAACTCAAGAATTTGTGCTATGTGCAGATTCCTCTTCTCGTGCGAGAGGTCGCCAAGTGCGATACAGTTGTACGGTAGTCCATATAAATTGTTCTACATTGTTGTTGCCGGTGTAGTGACGGCTGAAAAGTTCTCGATCTAAAACCAGATTCGATTAATTTTGTCGCGACACGAGTCGGCGATGCCGTTTAACCGTGTTATATGAGTCTCTTTTAACGTGTTATCCGAATACGATCGCAATTTTTTCGCCGTGTTATACGAATCCGTGTTATATCAACTTGTGTTACACAGGGGTCTTCCGTATAACAAATTCTAATTTGTCGAACGTTACAATTAAAAATATTTCGTTCCTTACGTTACGTAATGTTACGCTGAAACATTTGTACAAGAAATATCAAAATAATAAAAAAAATAACTTTCAATTTTTCGCGAGCTATTCATTTCCAAATGGCGGCGGCAATTAAAAATATAACAAATTTTTATCTGTGTTTTTATTATTAACCGTAACGGTTAAGAATATTTCGTTCCTTACGTTACGCTACAGAAATTTTCACAAGAAATATGAAAATAGCGAATAAAATTTTTTTTTAAAAAAAACAATGTACAAAAAGTTTGTGCTACAAAACATCGAAAGCAGCAACACAGGTTACAATGGCCACAATGTGAGTTAAAAAGGCGTTAGTATAGCAGTTTTCAAGCTACACATTAACGTGTGTCGCTTAGTATACTATCAAGCAACTGCATAAGAAACAGAAGTAATATTAAGAAAAAATTTTTATAAATGTTATGTAAAGAGGTTTGACGTAGAGGTCATTAATTTTGTTCAAACTCGATTAGAGTACATTGAATCCTTAACGACTGACATGTGCCAAGTATGAAATGCAACCGCAAAAACTAAAAGTTGGAAATCGGACAATCACTTATAAGGCTCAAACAGTCACTTTTTTCGCGACTGACAGGTGGCTCGTAGGAGCGGTGCTGGTCCCACTTGAGGAACTAGGCCTCAACGTTGTGGGTTCGATTCCCTGATTCCGGAATCCTTTTTTATTTAATTTTTTTTCGTTTTTATTATACTATTATGTTTATATTAATTTTATTTAAAAAATTACTTTCAAATATTCATGTTCACGTGAGGTTCGTGCATAATTGCTACAAGCAGTAAAACACAAAGAAATATAAACAATACTAATAGTCCGGGACGCCGCCAGAGGGCGTTCGAGTTGCAGCGGTATAACTAAAGCTTTGTTACACGGTGGATATTTCCCACACATTTATTAATGAAACCAAGTTTAAAAAGTAAAGTTCAGAAAAAACATATAAATAAAGGAAACTATTGAAAGTTGATCCATAAGAATAGTTAATGCAGATTTGACAGTAAGACTCTTTTTTTTTTTTTTTTTTTTGTAACTCTTTCCGCCCAGTGGGCACTAAGAGGGCCTCTTATAGCAAGCCCATTATGGGTTCGGCCAGGCCCACAAAGGGGTGGCCGGGTGGTGAGGGACGGGGACCGACATATCCGGACGGACCACCCCCCGAAAAATTCCTGGGGATTTCTCGACCCGTCCGGATTCGATCCCGGGTCCCCCAGGGCGGTATGCTACTAACCTTGACCGCTCGCCCATCCGGCCGCTTGACAGTAAGACTCAACATGAGAATATACACAGACGACAACTACGAAAAAATTTTGAATAAATCCAAGTCACCTTGATAATAAACAGGAAAAATAATAAACAAAATATATTTTCATATTTTAAACGAGTTTGGAATATTACAAATCACTTTAAAATATTGAAATTTATCTATAAATGGATATTTTTATTCTAGTTCTGTGCTCTTTCTCAACTTGAAAAACCTTATGATTACTCAATGATAAATTTCTAGATCGGTAATTCTATTTTTATCAAAATATTTGTACTGTATATCGTGTAATCTGCCAAAATATTACTCACATTTATATCCGAAGCAATTATTCTCAAGAAATGAAGCGAAAAATCGCAAAAGTTTCTGTCTTATTCGAAAATCGCCCACTCACAACAAAGAAAGTGAAACAATGGAAAAATGTATTGTTGCCGATATTGTTGCGTTACGCGGGACGATCGAGCCGATTTAGTAAAAATACCTGATTATTGTTAATTCAACGAATACCGAAATAGCGTAAAAATGATTTTTAAATTCTAGCGAACTTTTTATTTCAAGATAACTGCGGCCATTGCAAATATTACAAATTCTTATCTGTCCAACGTTACGATTAAAAATATTTTGGTTTTTACGTTACGCAATGTTCCGCTAATTACATTTTTACAACAAACATCGATATAAAAATAAAATATCCTTTGATTTGTTGCAAACTTTCTATTTCAAGATATGCGGCGCCATTAAAAATATAACAAATTATAATTTGTCGAACGTTACGATGAAAAATATTATGTTTTTTACGTTACGCAATGTTCCGCTAATTACATTTTTACAACAAACATCGATATAAAAATAAAATATCCTTTGATTCGTTTCAAACTTTCTATTTCAAGATGGCGGCGGCCATTAAAATTACAGTAGACTTTTCTATAACTCGGTAGATAGGTTCCGTGTTATATACATTCGTGTTGCACAGTACTTGTCACTCAAATACATGAGCCAATCAGAGCCCGGCATGTGTGCAGTTTACGGGTAACGGCTGTTTGAAAGGTTTTCTTCCATAAAATTAATCGATTTTAGACTAATTTGACTCAACATTTCCAATTCACGTATAATTTTTTCAAAATAATCCATATAAACTATGCAATAAACAAAAATTGTGGGATTACTTACCGTATGTGCACCGTTCGTCGACGCCATTGCTTAAGGTCGTCGTTAGTAAGGTTCTCACCAGAAACCTGCAATAACTCCTCAGTATCCTACTCGTCTACATGTCCTAGTCCTACTGTATGAATTAGGCTCTTCTCGTTGAGAATTCTTGGATACCTTCAGCCGTTATGGCTGAAGGTATCCAAGAATTCTTCCACACTTCGTTCATGCATTTATCAGTTAACTCTTGCCAAGCGAAGTCGATATTGCCTATGGCATCCATGATGTTATATTTTTTCCAAAATTGCACCAAACAAACATAGATTTAAGGAAAGTACAGCGCTGCGACGAAATGCCACCTTTTGCTGATTGATTTGTGTTGGGAATAATCGATGAAATACTGGGATAATTTGAAACAGTTTAAATTTTGAGCTTTTTTTACGGTTCGAGCATCGGCGTTATATTGAATCAGCGTTAATCGAGGCAGCGTTAAACGTAGTCTTCCTGTATTTATTTAGTTTCGACGTAATTTTAAGTAGAATGCCAAAGATAAGCAAATATTAAAGCCCCAAAAACCTGAAAATATGACCTAAAAATTTAAATCTTCACTTTGCGTTGGTGCGTGTTTAATTAAACTCCGTTCAGAGTCGTGTTTAGTATCGCAGTATTCTTACTAATTTTAGTTACCCAATAATTCCCAATAAAAAGAAAATTTTTATTTGTTAGAATTTATCAGTTTTATTTAATTAAGTATTTCTTCTTATCAGTTCTTATAATTATATTGCGATGTAACAGGGTCATGTCAGAGTGCGAGTCTCAGGTTGTACACGGGACTCCAGAAAAGAAAATAATAAAAGAGAGCAATGATTTTTAATAAAGATGATTAGTTAAAATTAATTTTTTTTTTATAAACACGATAGAAATAACCGCCATTTTTATCCGGCACGTTTTCACCCCACTTATATTCATGTCTGTCAATTTGTGGTCCATCATCTCAGTCCGTTAAGATCAGAACTATTAATTTATTTTTCACGTGTGCTTGTATTTTCTGATCCTCCAGAATGGTAGCTACCATCTTAATCGCTTGGCCATCCGGCTGTGTAAAATATAATTTATTAATGTTACCTAACAATTTAATTACTTTTCGTATTGCTTTAATTGATATTGTTTCGTATTTATCCTTTAGTTTCTATCTGCAGAGAGGGAGCCATCCGCTCAATTGCCTCTGAAATCGAGTAAAAAATTCCACCCGAGGATCGAGATTCTATCATTACGGAATGCTTTTGTAACCATTCCTATATATTTACGTTACTTAATTCATGGACAGTCCATTATGGTTACGTCATTATACCATTGCAATTATAGAGCTATATTTAACCAAATTACTAAAAAACCAGATTAGTTCCGTTTTCCTCTGTTGTGGAGTCGATAACAATAGCGAGGTTGAGGCCGACGTTTTAAACGCGAAAACGTATACGTCGGACGTTCGGCGCCGCTTTCCTGTAAGCCTAGAAGTTTGACAATGGTGTTTGGAAAGTCAGTGGAATCATGCTCGACATTCCAAACGCCATTGTCAAACTTCTAGGCTTACAGGAAAGCGGCGCCGAACGTCCGACGTATACGTTTTCGCGTTTAAAACGTCGGCCTCAACCTCGCTATTGTTGCGAAGCGCGGGGTTTGTCCCTTTATCTATGGAATTTTAATTACCAAAGGGGGGAAAAAGAATATTTTGTAATTTTTGACAAATCTTGGAGAATTTTAATTATTCAATTTTCGATGGACTTATATTAAAATTCATTCACGGTCAATAAAATGTTTTTTTCTTAGTGGGGGTTGCACGCCGATAACCATTAAAACTCCGTTATACGGGGAAAATTCAAGCGAGTTTATCTATTTATTATTCGCGAAATACAACGTTACTTATAATTTAAATGCGGTTCATGTAAGTCTATTTATAATTACGCAACCAATATTACACTATAGCAGCGGTCGACAACCTTTCTGACCTCCAGGGAAATCTAGGGAATTTTTGGTCAAAATCTAGAATTTCATCTGGCAACACTAGCAAAGTCAACACTCCGTCTGCTCGCTCGGAAAAGTCAGACGATATCCGTTGTTGCACGTGAGAGGTGTTGCCGACTAAGTTTTCTTTTATTTACGAATGGCCTAAATTTTGTATGCATTTTAACTGGTCGGTTATAATTACCGTAGGTATTCATACAAGAGCAGACGAATCGCATATTTAGAAGACTCCATAATGAATAAGAATCTGAAGGTTTTGGACGGGGGATTGGGAACGGAACTTTCGAAATTCGGACAGACCGTCGATGTAAGTCGTTAATATTTCCCATTCGCTTTCCAGAATTTGTCAGGTTTTATTTACTAATTGAAATTTTTCATGATTTGACCAACAGGATCATCCTCTTTGGAGTGCTTACTGTCTCTTCCAGCACCGAGATCAAATTTTAAATGTGCATAAAAGGTATGCTACCGTCTTTAAGTTTAAACGAATTCGAACATAAAGATATTGAACATAAACGAATTCCTTCTTATTGTGAGGTTGCAAGTAGAGGTCGGAACGGACGGAGGAGTCGAGAGCGTCGCGTGTGGATGCGACCGGAGCCGGGATGGACTCGACAGTTACGATGGACCATTTATTCGATGTGAAAGAAGCTTGTGAGATTTCTGCATGCTTGGAAGTTCAAAAGAACTGTCGCTTGGTTTGCAAGCGATAGTTTTTTCGGTGTCTGGTCTTCTGAGAGAGTGTCTGGTGGTATATGGGTCTGCTGAGAGAGGAAGACCCAGATACCACAGCTGACTCTAAACTTTCAAGAGTGCAGAAATCTTGCGAGCTTCTTTTGTGTCGAATAAATGGTCTGTTGTAACCGTTGAGAGTTCCTTCGGTGTCTCCGTGGTTTCTGCGTGATGTCCGTCCGAGGAAGGGAGACTGAGATGAAGGTGGGGAAGAGCCCGTCTTTGTCTCCATCGTGCCGTACATGCCGCAAATGGTTCAAAGCTTGGAAAATTCGGGAGAAGAAACTATGCATCCTTGAAATTCTGAGGTTTTTTGGCTGTTGTATAGATTACAATGTATAGAATTTCGGGACTTTGAGTATACCCTACTTTTGGACCGGAGACAAAAAATAAGAAAGTTATCATATTTACAATTTCTTGCCTTTTACAATGCATTCTACACCATTTTAGAGTTTTCCACTAGGTGGCATTTGACTGTTTGTGCTCCCAACAGACTCTTCCCGGAAGGGAGCTGCCAGCAGGCCGCCCAGTGTTTAACATCACTAGTTATTGATTCACAGTAGTTCTTGAACAAAAGAAAAAAAAAAGGAAACGTATACTGAACTACAAGCAGTGCCACCTAGTGGAAAACTAACTCTAAAATGGCATAGAATGCATTGTGAAAGGCAAGAAATTGTAAATACAAAAACTTTCTTATTTTTTGTCTCTGGTCCAAAAGTAGGGTATCGTTGAACTCGTTTTGCTCCCGAGTTCAGATATATACTCAAAGTTCTGAAATTCCATAGGGAATAATTTATACAACTTCCATTTTTCCCCTCCCCTGTCTTCGATTGCCAATTCTGATTGGTTGTTTTTCCTTGTTCTCACTTTCTAAATGATTGGTTGCTCATTGCCAAGAATAGCAAGTTTTCAATTTAGATTGTAGAAGAGATCAAACTCGACATTTTATTTGATCTCGGTCAGATATGGTTGATATTAGAATTTACGTTCTTTTATTGTTTATACCAGTGGTTTCCAACCAGTGTTCCGCGGAACACTGGTGTTCCGTAAGCATCTCCCAAGTGTTCCGCAGATTTAGTCGCAAATCGGAAAGTGTACAATCGTATTCGAGCCGCCGAATATCAAAAAATTAAAATCATAAAATTTTCATAAACTTAAATATATATGTACGACTCGTACTTATGGAGTGTACTACTGTTTTGAATAAGATAAAGGCAATGATAAAAACTGAATGAAATATGTAAAAAACATCAGGCACAAGTTTCCCATTAAAGTTATTTAGGTATATTTTATTCCTGTCTTAGAATTGGCGTTAATAATATGAGTAAAGATTTTGAATTATAACTGCTCAATTCTAATAAAATAACTGATGAGAAGCTTATGTATTTCATATTAACTTAAGTAAGTGTTTCGCTAAAGAAAATTGCTCACAAAAGTGTTCTGCATCCTAGAAAAGGTTGGGAACCACTGGTTTATACATTCGTGTCACATTTTTTGTACCAAAATGATATTTCGGTCTTTTGTTTTTCTTTCAAAAAATTATGATGTGAATTTTAGTGAGAGGGTTCAGGACTGTCCGGAGCCTCGTGCTCATTTGTCATATTAATTCCTAAGAGTTCTTGTCTTCTTAATAATAGCTACTTGAGAAGTGGTGCCGACATTCTCACTTCTGCCAGCTATCAGGCCGACATAGAAGGATTTAAGAAATATCTGAATTTGACAACGGACCGGGCCGAGGAACTTATTATGGAGAGTGTCAGAATTTGTCGACAGGCATCCGAAGAAGTGATGAAAGAGGAGAGAGTTTCTTCGAGTGAGAATTCCTATTCTATTAAATTAATTTAATCCAATTTGAATATTGCGTGATAATGTGTATTTTCTGTAAGCCTGTAATGCAAAATGTTTAAGATAAAGTAGAAATATCCTGCAGTAATAAACAAAGATAAGTAAATCTAAATGTTTAGTAAAGTAGACTTGTTGTATAATGAAAAAATATTAATCCGAGTTTGATATCGTACAAAAGCAATGCTATGTAATAAGCATTGGTTTTCAAGTATTTTTAGATCTAAGTTTAATCTTGAGACTTTGGAGGAACGTCACTCCTCGTACATTTGATCAATAATAAGGAACTGACAATTTAATTTTTTGTAATATGGTATTTTGCACATTCATGAATTTCGCCTATAAAAATTAACTTTGGTGTCTTCAGATAACTTAATGGTCAAATAAGTGATTTTCTCTTTGAGATGCTTGATTAAAACATTTTGTGACTAAGTGATCTGTTGTGAGTTGAGTCTTGTTGGAGCATTGCTATAGAAGATTTAATAAATGAAATAGCTTCTAGCATGTCAAATGTGCATGTTTTATGGCCATATTCACAATCAGAGAGAAAAAGTTAGAGTTAGAAGCTAACCGACCACCATTCACTTAATTTTTAGTACGTGAATGCTCTTGGTTAACTTCTAACTCCAACTCTTGATCTTTGGTTATGAATAAGGCTGTTAATTGATATTTGGGTATTGACCAGAGTCTTTTTCTCTGGTAAAGTAATAGCAAAAAGCTGGCAAAAGCTTCAGTAAAGTATGCACCATCATAATAAATTATCTTGCAGGGTATGAATACTGAAGACAGAATACAGAGTAACTCTTGAAACATGTTGATCTTGGATGAACTATAAAAAAGGCAATTTTCTGAAAATAAGTAGACAATAGCAATTAAAATTATAATTGGTCATTTTAGAAACAATATCCATCACAACATACAACCCCAATGAAGATTGACTATCTGAACAGCAGTAAAACAATATCAAGAAAGATGATAAATTTGCTTAATGCAAATTTGTTTGCAAATACTAGAACAAAGTGGGTTAGTAAGAAATATACTGTATTATGTAATTTGACATGCCTTACAATTTTGCAAGATAACAAATTTGCATTGTTCTAGTATAATAAACATACCATAAGCTTCAAATCAAGTTTTAAGACTTTTTTTTTATGAAGGGTAAAATTTTAAAATAATTTTAAATTTTGTAACTTTTTTTGTATTGATATTTACTCCCGTATAAGATGGTTTTGCACCACCAAACTACCATGTTATACCAGATTTCCTGAATCTTTGTAGGAATTTAGCTGTGTCAATATGAAAAGTGCTTGGGGAGTCTTTGGAATAATTTATTTTAAAAATAGTCATCACACAGTACTGATATTTAATATTTATATATAAAGCATTAAAAATTTATTGTAAAATCTTGTTGGTACAAGAGTTGAGTAATTTAACTGTTCTTTGTTTTTGTAGACAGGAAGAATTGTTTTTGTTTTGGAAATGATGCAGCAATAATGTTTTCTCTTTCCATCTACACATTGCACATTGTGGCTTGCAACAATTATATGAGCTGTTTTGGTCATCCTAAATTCTTAAAACATTGGTTTCATCTTGTCCTGTTTGTGCTAATAGTTTATCTGTCAGAGGATGTTATTATTACTGTCTGTACTAGCCACTATTACTCTGTCTGTATTATTTTCTGGCCAGAGGTCTAGACTTATCATCAATTGAAATGTTTGCCATATACTCTAGAATTAAGTTACTTGGTGCTATTCACACACATTGAATCAGTTGAAGGCAGTTTTGGAACTAGGCAAGAACAGAGTTACTATTTAAACTTCACAATGCTTATGGATTCAATGTCTAAATGGGTAAGAGATGTTATTCTAGTGACAGAGGCTACACTTGAATGGAACGTGTTGAAAAGTGTATCTACTTGAAGGTTATAGTAAGTTGGGAACATATTTCTTTTTGTAATATATTTATTATATTATGTAATTTTATAACTATATTATTATGTAATTTTGATATACTTTACATAATACAAATTAATGGTTTCTTTAAAGTGATTTTTCTGATTTTATTTTGCCAATCTCTTCAGGTAGTGAAACTTCATTTGCTGTTTGTTTGATATCAAATAAAAAAGCAGTTATGAATTGTTGATGCTAAGTAAAAGTGCAATTTGATTTATAATTTATTACTGAAAACTGATAAAAATTATCTACACTGTTCTTGAATATTACTTTATATATTTCTAGGTTCATATTATTATTTCAGGTGTAAAATGCTTTCTTTCAGTTAGTCAGCTGTTTCAATTTTTCACAAAGGAAGTTCTCATCCTGTTTTTGGATAGCTTCAGCTTAACGTACACAAGTCACTGTTCTACTGAAATACTATTATTGATCAAATGTAATATAAGAGGATCAAAATTATAATTAACAATAAGATTAGCAATATTAAATTGATAATATAAACATCTACAAACTCAATTTTACAAGGACTTGTAATAGTTCTGGAAGCAAAGATTGGATAACTTAAATTGATAAGTTGGGAATTAGACTTTGGCAAGGAGTTGAGAAATATTTCTACTTTTTTAAAAATTATTCTTACTAAAATAATTCTTTAAATTTTGTTGATTAAAAATTAAATTAAAAAAAAATTCTTAATACAAATAAAATGTTTTAAAACTAGTATTATTTATAGAAAACAGTCCAACTTTAGTTGCTGGTTCTGTGGGTCCTTATGCTGTACATTTTGCTGATGGTTCAGAATATACAGGAAATTATATTGACAATATTACTTGTGAGGTAGCTTTATTTATATTTATTACTATGTTTGTTGAAGTAACTTTGTACTAAGATTGGGGTTAATGTGTGTTTGTGCTGAGAATGGACTGTGTACGAAATCACAATAATTGCACAATTATCTTTATTGATTTAACTCTCTTAGATCATTCGGGCAATACGGTGTGGATTCCTCTTGAATCCTGTACACAAGACAAGATGGCGACAACAACAAAGGATGACTCACCGAAAAATGTGCAAATAAGCGCTCTCTCACAATACAAATAAAATAAAAATTTTACGAATAATAATAATAAATAATAGTTTACACAACATGATGTGCAACTTTCCTCTAAAACAGCTTTTACATCTTTCTTAAGTAACAAATGCATTTTTTTCTTGACTTTATTTTTGTTAGAAAAACCTTTGATTTAACAAAAAGCTGCCCTGAAGTAACATTTATTTCTTTAAGACAATTAAGATTAGACAACAAACAACTTTTTGATAGGCAAGAAACATTTTCAGACTATTTCAGTCTAGCTTCAGCTTGTATTTGTTTTAGAATTGAATGTTCAAATTTCTAAATGATATACTGTACATCTGATTCCATAAATGCATGTGCTAAAGTTGGACTGTGAAATACTCCCTCTGAAAATGTGTTTGCTTATTAAAAAGTTATTGGTTACCTTATTTTAGCTGTACTTTTACTGCATTCCTATTATAGAATGTAACATAGTGAAAGTTTGCTGATAGGTCAAATTTTTCACCTCTGGGTTTTTTGGATTTCTCAACATTTTGACACTCCAAGAGCCCAAAAAATGTATAAAATATTCCCTTACAAAATGGTGTGTGTATTTTGCAATATTTTTATTTATAATTAACACTAAGATATAGTGCAAGTTTTAAACATTTTCATAAACAAGATAATTTTACAAGTTAATAAAGTATTTTTGTATAAAATATATCAATATTACAATTCATTTCAATGTAGCTTTTAATTTAAATTAATTGAGAAGACTTCTAAAGATACTACCTATCTGTTCTAAGAAAAAATATTTTTTATGTAAGATTAAAGCTAAAGAATTTGACAGAAAATTGAATTAATTTAAGTACAAATTGATATATAATTGCAATTTATTATTATTATTATTATTATTATGTTGGGTTTAGTGAGTTATACTTGGTTGACACCAGTGGCTGTATACTGTGCCAGACCAGAGTCAAAGCATAGAACCAAAACAAAACAAAAATTAAATAAGTGTGTCAGTATGTGTGTCTGTATTCAGGATTTTCTTAACAATATGACATGTATTCAATATAGTGGCCTTCTGTAGTGTGATGTATGTGTTTCTATTCAATTGTAATGTTCCTAGGCTTTTGTGTAATGTGTGTGGTATGACACCTTTAGAGGAGAGAACGACAGGTATTGTACAATAAGCACCCTATCCATCCTCCACACATGCCTTATTTCCTGGGCGAGTTCTGTGTATCTGCTGATTTTTTCAGTGAATTTGTTTTGTATATTGTGAGTGAGTGGAATGTCTATAATTTATGATTTTATTGTGTTTGTCAATGAGAGTGATGTCTGGTCTGTTGTGGCAAATTGTTTTATCTGTGATTATGGCTCTGTTGTAATACATTTTCTGTGTCATTTTCCAAAACTGTCTGTGGAATGTATTTACAGTATAGTTTGTGGATGTCTAATAATTTGTTTCTTTGCAAGCTCTTGGTATATTACATTTGCTACTTGGTTATGTCTATGTAAATAATCTGCCTGTGCCAAGAGCTTGCAACCAGAAGTGATGTGTTATGTAGTTTCTGGCATGATGTGACATTTTCTGCATGTGTCATTTGTGAGTGTTGTATCTTTGACTATGTGTTTTCTGTAGCTTTTAGTATTTATGACCTGATCCTGTATGGCAATCATGACTACTTCCGTTTCCCCAAAGAGGCATCCCCGAGCTAACTAGCTGTTTGACACAGTTGTCAACAAAATCCTGAGCCAGGTTGTAGGGATGCTTGCCATGGAGTATCTTTTAAACCCACAATTGGCTTAATGGCACGACACAACATATAAAAAGCATATATGTTGTGTCGTGTCATTACATTGTGAATGTAAATTTAATGTGTATTATTTGGGTCTGCTAGAGTTACTGCTTTATGTAACTGTGATGTTTCTTGTTTTTTGTAGAAAAACTCGCAGTGTCTGTATTTGTTTGTAGTGAAGGTTAACTATGTCAATCAGGCCACGCCCGCCATTTTTATGTGGAAGGATTAATCTTTCTATAGAGGATTTAGGATGATGATGATTATGTTTAGTAAGTGTTGTTCTTGTTTTCATTTGGAGCTGCTCAAGATCTATGTGGGTCCAATGTACTGTACAACTTTGAAAGAGTAAGTGAGTACTGGGACAATATATGTGTTTATTGCTTTAACTGTGTGTTTTGCATTTAACTGTGTTTTGAGAATGGTGTTTAACCTACTTTTGTATTTTTTACTTAATCTTTGCTTTATTTGTGCATGTTCTGTTAGTTTGGCCTGTTGGAATCTTAAATACTTGTAGAACTCTTCCATGGATTCAATCACATCTCCATTTTCCAGTGCAAAATCTTTCTTCAGGACTCCTTTTTCTGTGATGTGTTTTGCATTTGTCTAGGCCACATGTATGTTTTTGGTGTATGAATGTGTGATTTGTAGAGAAGTTGATGAAGCTGTTTTTGTGTGAATGCATAAAGTTTTATTTCATCCATGTACATGAGATGCGACAGTGTAAACTGTGTTGTTTTTTCATGTCTGATATTGTAGCCATATTTTGTGTTGTTTAACATGTTGGATAATGAGTTCAGGGCTAAGCAGAACCAGAAAGGACTCAAGGAATCTCCTTGAAGAATTTTTTGCTTAATGAATATTTGGTTTGTTTGTATGGAAATGTTATGAATCCTGAGATGTAGTGTTGTTCTCCAGTGCTGCATAGTGTTTTGGAAGAATGCAATGAGTGATGGATGTATTTTGTACATGTGTAGGATATGTAGCAGCCAACTGTGTGGAACACTGTCGAATGCCTTTCTGTAGTCTATTTATGCCATGTGTATGTTTCTGTGTTGTTTGTGTGCTTGCCATAGAATGACTGAATCTATGAGTAACTGTCCTTTGCATTCCTGTGCTTTCTATGGCAATCTTTTTGTTATTCTGTAAGAATGTTGTGTTCTTCAACATGTTTGTATATTTTGTTTGTGATGCAGAATGTCAATAATTTGTAGTGTGTTGGAAGACATAATTGGTTGGTATTGTGTGGAGTCTGTGGTATTGCTGTTTTTAGGTTTCATGTAGGTTGAGTAAGAAATTTTGGCATGTCTTGTGGATTGATGATGTATGTTAGCTGTTTAGCTAGTTTTTGGTGCAGTGATGTGAACTTTTTGTACTAGAAATTGTGAATGTTGTTTACACTAGATGTCTTCCAGTTGTGTGTTCTGTTTACAGCATAGTGGATGTCATGTATGTTTATTTCAGCATAGGGCATAGTTGGTGTGTTGTGCAAGTTTTTGTTCTCCTTGATTCAGCCTGTATCAGCATTGTGTGTAACAGCACTAGACCAAAGAGAAGACCAATAAGTTGTGAGTTATTATTATTATTATAATGTTGCAAAATGCTGATGCTGGCTAATGCTGGTGCCGAGTGCTATGCTAGACTAAAGTCAAAGCATAGCTACCCAAACAAGTGTGATGTTTAGCTGTGTCATCTAGAAACTTCCTGACAATGTGACATGTTCAATATTGCAGCTTTCTATAGTGCCATGTACTGTACATGTTTTTATTAATGTTTAACGTTTCTAGACTTTTGTGTAGTGGTATGTGGAAGAGTAGACAGAGAGGATAACAGGTACAATAAATACAATCCTCCACATCTGTCATATTTCTTGAGTGAGTGGAGTGCACTTGTTGATTTTTTCAGTGTGAGCAGTTTTTATGATAAGAGTGTTTGGAGCAGAGATGTCTATTACAGTGGAACCTCGCTTAACAAGCACTTCGCACAACAAGTATTTTGCATAACGAACAAAACAAATTGTAACAATTTGCCTTGCTTAACAAGCGATGTTTTGCATGAGTGATGAGAGGGAAGTCCCGAATTGTGCGCGTGCTCCATCAGTCTGTGTTTAGCACTTGTTCTGCTAGCATCTTAGTGTTGCTTGCGATCACATATTTTTCCAAACTTGTGTTCACACATATTACTTATAAACATCAACAACCATAGTCCATTATATAATAAGTACGCCAAACGATATGCCAAATTCTTGGGTCATTAAATTTAATGACGGATTCCAAATTAAATTTTAGAAATGTCTGAATTAAAAATTAACTATTTATAATTATTAAATTTAATACAAGATGGAAACATAACTGCTTACCTCTAGTCAAATTAATTAATTTCTAATATTTAATTATAGCCTTTATATAACCCAAGAATTTGGCATATCGTTTGGAGTGTTTATCAAACATATTAGCAGGGATTTTTTTTTTGTTTCCGCAAATTGAATTCTCATTCCAGGATGGTTCATTCCACGCTAGAAGAAAAGATGATGATGATTCACGCTCCTTAACAGTGTATATTGTACAATTTTTTTTGAATAAACGTTATACATAAAACATTTGAGCATTTTTTCAGCTGGAATGCATTATCGTATTTTACATTAATTTCTATGGGAAAAATTGTTTTGCTTAACGAGTGTTTCTCGTTAAGAGTAAGACTCTGGAACAAATTATGCTCATTAAGCGAGGTTCCACTGTATATAAATGATCTTACTGCATTTGTCAACGAGAGTGATGTCAGATCTATTGTGATGAATTGTTTTATCTGTGATTGTGGCTCTGTCATAGTATATTTTGTGTGTCATTATCTAAAACTGCATTTGGAGTCTTTGTTGTATGGTACCTGGGTGTTTAATAATCTGTGTTATTATTATTACTATTACTGTACTATTATATAGTTATCATTTGTATTTATTGAGTTTCCATATTTATAATCTACAACAGGCCCAGCTAACTTATAGTGAGAATCACTGACTTATCCAAGTCAAAAGCACCAATGATCTACTCCACATTTTTGTTTTATGAAAGCTTAATATTTACCCTAATGAAATTATTGTTCAAAACATTGTTGTATTTACGTAGTGCACAATAATTAACATTCCAGATTCTCTCTTTTTGGTAAAGGAATTAAAATATGAATTAAGAGACCATTTATCTTTCACCACAACAAAAAAATATTTCTTCCTGCTACAGAAATTATAAGTTTTACTTCTCTTTGACTCACTCGTTTTGCACTGAACTGAATTGTTTATGATACAACAGAACAATAAACCTAGTTAGCAATGACCATTGACACAAAGGACACTTCTTCCTACCCATCTCAAAGACACAGAATTACCAACCCATATATAATAGTTAAAAAATTTCTCTGTGAAAATATGGATTTAATATTCCTATTAAAATTACAAATGTTTTTTGAATTTTAATGAGCCATATTATCTGTGATTGGTCAAAAATGATGCAACAATTGACCAGTTGATCACAATTGACTTGTTGGCCATGCCATGCCTGATCTTCAAGAGACAATATTGAATACTTAAATTTTTTAATAATCATATAATTGTTAATTAAAAAATATTATAATATATAATTATTAAACATTTCAGGTTAAGGTATCAAAACTTTATGAATAAAAAGTTAAGATGTGTAAATTGAATACAAAATGAACATATTAATATGGAATAATATATATTTTATTTTATAGGAATTAATGGAATGGCATCGGCCAAGATTTAAATGCTTGATACAAGCAGAATGTGACATTCTGGCACTTGAAACCATTCCTGCAGAAAAGGAAGGAATTGCATTATTGAAATTGCTGAAAGAATTTCCTGGCACAAAAGCATGGTTAAGTTTCTGTTGCCAGGTATTAAAATCTTTTTAATAATAGTAATTTTTATATAAGATCTGATAAGAAGTCCATTAACAATAATATGTTATTACTATTTTAATTTAAAAAAAAACTAATTTACATATAAAAAATAAGTACATCAAAATTAGAAGGATTAAGGGTAGAAAGCTGGACAACTAAGCATTTGAAGTGTCAATTCTACCATTCTGGGGATGAAATTTGGGCAGTTTGCAAAGCCTAGAAATTTTTCAGAGGTGATCCATCTTGGATATGTCAGGCCCATCCCTTACTACCTGGTTTCCTCATTGTGGACCTAGCCAAACCCATGATGGCTATGATTAAAAGGTACCCTTAGTATTTACATGACAAAGGATCGGCTATTGAGAGGGAGAATTTCGGATTTGTCTCTGAGCCTGGAGAAAACTTAGGAACCCATAGTGCTTCCTATCCCTATAAATTAATGTTATTTTTTATGCAAATTGAAAAAATTGTAGACAAATTTCTACTGTCGTCCATCTGTCTGTCCTTCCTTAACCTTGAGAATGGAGTTAGATAGATGAAAGCCAAGACCAGATATGGAAAGCTTAGGGGCAGCAGGCACCGATTAACTATATATGAACTTTTGATGTGAACCAGAAGTCATGTTATTTCAGTTTAAAACATTTTTCCCCCAAAAGGAGTTAGATACATGACCAGCATGATTCAATTTCTAACAGGAAAAGTATAATGTAAGGGACAAGACACTATTAATTTGAGATGGAGATCATATATTTTAAATTAAATAAATTAAAAATATGATTATAAATTGCAGCTCAGCATTGTGACAGTTCACAATAAATAATTGCTTGTTTTATTTAGAATATCTCTTTATTGTTCTCCTAGTTGAATTATTTTTGTTGTTTTTTAATAATAATTATTGTTATATATACATAAAATTGTTTGTTATTATTTTTATATTTTGTTGTTAATATTTCATTGTATTTAAATTTTATTTTGGTTCTATTGATGTATTGTTTTTTGAATGTTGCATTCTTTAAAAAATGTTTGTTTGATTGCGCAACTGGTGAAAGTGCATAAACATAGATCAAAAATGTTTTTGTTAAATTAAAATTACTGCTGGAGACTGATTTTAAGGTGTGATCTTCATTTTATTGTCAGCAGTCCTCCAATTCTAGATGTTACAATGACCACACTTATTGATTTGCAGAAAAGAAATTTATAAATATGTTGTTGTTTTCATTTGCATAAGATTTAAAACTAAAATTTAAGATTTTATTTAATTATAGGATCCACATTTAACTGCTCATAAGGAAGAATTGTCAAAAGTGATTGAAAATTGCTTAAGAATTGCACCTCCTGATCAGCTTGTGGCCGTTGGAGTAAATTGCTGTCCTCCGAGTTACGTGGAATCCCTTCTGCATGACATTGGTCATTTGCCACCAAATGTGGTAAGAATTGCTTATCCAAATAGTGGAGAAGAATGGGAAAGCAAAAAAGGGTAATCAGTTTTTTTTATAAGGATTATTCTTACTTATTCATATTGCAGTTGTCTCCTCACCTGGAAAATTTAAGAATTTTAGGGAATTCTCTCTAGCTTAAAAAAAAAGTTGCCTCTTAAAGAATCCTGATATTTAGTAATATTAGAATTCACATGTAGGTTATAACTTGATGATAATGAAATAGAAAAATCTATTTTAGGGTGATTTTTATCAAAGTATATTTAGAAATATTCATGGTAATTATTAACATGGACAAAATAACACATTTTCACATCTGAAAATGACCTGCATTTTACTTTGCTAAGACAGATGTTTACTAATTTGATGTTTGGTGGTTAGATTTTACCAATGTTTTAATACATAGCAAGGATGTGTTTTGTGTGAAGATAATAAATAATTTATTTAAAATATAGATATTAATACAGTAGTGTTTGAAGCATTTTGCTCTAAAAGTCAATTTACTGATGCATGAATTGAACTTGTATTTAAATTTTGTATGTGATTTATATTAAGAAAGGCATTTATCAAATTTTTTTCATAGAAAAATTAATGTTGTATGTATATAGTACACGGTGGTTATAATTAAAGTTGCCCTACTCAGACCTGTATAGAGCCCGTTCTCTTTGATGTATTTTGATGAAGCTTGGTATATACGTTATATGGACCATGGGGAAAAGAAAAATGCGAAAAAATAATTAGTTCAAATTTCTACCACTAGGTGAAAAAATGGCACACGAAGAAGAAGAAACAAAATGGAAAAGGTTTTTATTCACAACATTTGTTCACTGTGCAATCCATTTGCATCAATCACATGTTAAAAGTGCCTTACAGTGTATTCAACAGTAGCCTGATAGGTTTCTTGAGAAATTGCAGCAATATGGTGTGTTATCTTATCTTTGCTTTCAATTCAGGCAGAGTTCATATGCCTCCTCTATAGACATATCCCCACAACCATATGGACTCTGCCTGAATTGAAAGCAAAGATAACACACACCATATTGCTGCAATTTCTCAAGAAACCTATCAGGCTACTGTTGAATACACTGTAAGGCACTTTGAACATGTGATTGATGCAAATGGATTGCACATTGAACAAATGTTGTGAATAAAAACCTTTTCCATTTCTTCTTCTTCGTGTGCCATTTTTTCACCTAGTGGTAGAAATTTGAACTAATTATTTTTTTTGCATTTTTCTTTTCCCTATGGTCCATATAACGTATATACCAAGTTTCATCAAAATACATTAAAGAGAATGGGCTCTATACACAGGTCTGAGTAGGGCAACTTTAATTATAACCACCCAGTATATAGTCTTAAGTTACTTTATTATTTTAAATATATTTAAATGATTTAAAACGTCTAAACTTTTTAATGATACAGTTTTTGCTGGACACTACTGAAATATTTTTGTAAGTAACAGTCAAAATTTTACTTTACTTATTACAAATACCTTTACACTATTGGTCATATTTAAATTCTTTACGCACAATTCTTTTGAAAGAAATTACGTTGATCAAAATTGTATTAATAAAAGACATTCTACTAATATTGTTTCATATATCTTCATCTATATTCAGGTAGATGTTACCAAGCTTTTTTTATTTTTCATGCTATCATTATCATCATTTGGCTAATATGCAATTATCAGTTATCGTTAACAGTCTTAACCAGTACTTCAAACTTTGATTAAAAATGATAATAGTACAATGGCTTTTAATCGCTCTCATTTCTTATTTGAATTGTTTGCCAGATGAATTATTATTAAGTTATACATTTTTTAATTGTTTTAATATGTCTTTTTAACTTCAAAATTCTGTCTAGTTTTAATGACATTAAAAATTATTATTTCTAGAATAAGATTATGAATGGTATTATTCATAATCTTATTCACCTACCTTGCAGATGTTATTGGTTGATAATCATTGTCAGTATGGGCAATTTCCAAATTGATTACAATAAGCATATTCAATACCAAATCAACCTTTCCTTTTTTCCCTCATTGAGAATTAGTTCAACACAATATATTAATAAATTGATTTACAATATATTAAATAATGTCATACTTTTAATTATGTCTTGAATGAATCAGTTGGACTGTAATTTTGAAACAAGCAACAAATTTCAAATGTACTGTACATATTCAAAGGAACTTATATGGATAATACTATGCTCAGCTATGCGTAGCTGCCTCTAGAATTTTCTTTAAAGCCAAAATGCGTAAAGAAAATTGACCTTTAAGACCTCTAGTGAGTAAATGTAGTCATCTTCCACTTAATTTAGAAAATAATAACTTAAAACTACAGAATTACCTGCAATATTTTTTATCATATTATACATTAGAGAATGGCCTAAAATGCAAAGAAATGGCCTGAAGAATGGCCTAAAATGCATTTCCTTTTGTAAAAAAAAATAAATCCTACTTTTTTCATCAAGAAGTGTTCATGTGTGATAAGTTCTACATAGCAATTTTATATTTAATTTCAAAGAACAAAAGAGAAAATAAGAAGCAATCAAGTACTAAACAAAATTAAGTGTTAATTATATCTGTTGGATGTGTTAACACCAAATAACAAAAAACTATTTTCTTACCAATTCCTATGATAAAGTTAAGTAAAATTTTTCTTTTTTTGGCTGCCTGTTGTCATTACCCTCTATGAAAATTTAAACTGTATATAAGATATGTAATGGGTGTAGTATTTCTCCTTGTACAGGTACATCAAAATTTCACAAGTCTTGGGCTATATTATTACCTGTATGAAAAAATTATAAATTTCCAAATATCCTATTAAAAGTGCAAATCATACATTTTAAAGTTTTAAAACTTTGAAATGTGTGCATTTAAAATTTGTTTGTTTTGAATTTCAAGTCCACCCGACAATGATTAATTTGTAGTTTAAACAAAAGCACATTTAATTGTTTTTTGAATAAATGTTCCACAAAATGTGAAATACAATACTAATCCATTTATTAAATATATTGTATTCTGCCATACTTTGAATAAACCACACAGAGAATGACAGAGAAAAAATAATAAGCAAGATTACAATAATTTGGTAAAATTATACCTTTGTCAGAACTTCTTTGGTTTGGACAGATCGTAACAACCAACACTTAATAAAACGGCTGGTGCAAATGGCACAGATTTGGACAACAGCCGTTACGAACTTGTCTTGGCATTACGACTAATATTCCTAATACTGTCAGAAAAAAATAAACTTGTAGCAGAATGTGACGCCAAAATGCATTCAGAACTTTGCCACACTAGCTATGAGTTAATAAGAAATTTTGGAACACAGATGAATTGTATTAAACCGTCTGTATTATAGTAGGGATACAAACGATGAGACAACGAGAAGCCTCTCTCACTTTTAGAAAAGCCGATTCTACGAAAGCTACAAACCTCAAATATGCATTTCAACAGAGTGATTTGCAATCCTTATTTCATCTTTGTTGGACTGTTTTATTTGGTCAACATCAACTTGTTTTGAGGAATTCTTTCTGTTGTTTTTTAAAATCACAAATGATTCTGGTCCCTCTGTTGACAAATCTCAATAATTGGCAAATGTCACTCCAAGTAAGCATTCCATTAGCTTTTGCTACAGAACCTGTACCGAGAAATGCAAGAATTGGAAAAAGTGGCGTTTTTGTAACTTCCAAGAAAGCCGCAAAAGCCCGTATAGGAGAGCCATAGATTACAATTACTCTTAGGATGTGACTATGCAGATGCAAGCAAGCGAGAAACAGAGAGCGTGAAACGTCATCACCTCTTCTCGCCACATATTTTCACTCGCTTGGAAAATTCACTCACTCGTGTCTGCATAGTTGCATTCCTTAGTGTTTAATGTATCCACAATTTTGGAATTGTCTTGAAGATAATCTGTTTATTCAAACACATTAGATTAACATTACTTCTTGTACTTAAAACAGATTAACAAACATATCTTACAGAAAATATAAAGCCATTAAAAAAAATCAACGTTTATTTAAAATGTTAAACACAATACACAAAGAAAAAATTTTTAAAATATCACATAATAATAGGCACACTTAATTCATAAAAATTTAGTAGCAAGAAAATATGCTTTAGTTAAATTAATTTAAATTGAGAGACAAATATATACAGAAAAAACTTCACTTAAATTATATTATATTTCATTATTACACGTTAGCATACAATATTAATTATGGAGAAGAGATTTAAAAGCAAGAACACAGGAAAATCACTAATGGTTGTTATTTATTTTCTTACAAAATTTTCCATGGAGTTATTTTTGATCTTTCTATAAATTTTTTGTCAAAGATGGACAAAACAAGCCGAAGAAACACCGCTTTCCAGTTACGTACCGAAATGGATGTCTTTGGGAGGATGCTGGTTAGGCGGGTGTTGTAGAACGACTCCGGACGACATTAAGGACATATCGAAAATCGTACATTCGTATTAAATATAAAGGTAAGAATATTTTTAAAGGCTTGGTAGAAACAAAATAAAAATTTAATTGTAAATTTTTTATTTATATATATTTTGGCGAGAAGAGACCAATTTCGAAACAAGTTAAAAAGTTACGACAGGCGTGGAATGGGTGGAGAAAACTTATTTTTGTTTTTTATCGGTAAGTAATTCGTTGTGAAGTTTACACACTTCCAGTTCGAATAAGTCGTAGAGGAGGACCCCGTTTTCGTCGAACCAGTTGCCCACCGACTTGGACAGCTTGGATTCTCTCGTTTCATTTGTCTTGCCATCCGTAAACGTAATCAGTAAATTATAATTGTCGCTGAATCTAAAAAAGGAAAAAAGATCGACAGAATTCGATAAAAATACTTCGAACCTATTAAAGAAAGCGGAAAGGACACTGTAGCCAAATTACATGCCAGTCGTACTGTACCTCTTCAGACAGGATCTAGCTGTCCACTTGTGATCCGGATCGAGACCCGACGGGTCTCGGTCTACTGCTAATAAAAAAATTCCCTGCTCGATAAATGTGGTATAAGTAGTGAGAACCGCCATCAAAATAAAATACGTTTTCAAAATTAAGGAAAATATTTTTACGAGTAGTTGATTAAACCCAAACAGAAATAATTGTATTATAATACAAAAAACATAACTTACATTAAGTCTCGACGGTATAAAACCGACCAACCATTGCATCTCGGGTGGCCGCTAGTGATGTTAATTACAAAACACTTTTTGCACGATGAGAAATAAATAGCTCATGTTGTAATAAATACGAGAAATAAACTGTAATACTTGCAAGAAAGAATATAGATAATAGTTGCATCGATTTGCAGTGTTTCATTGTTGCCTATAGAACACACTGCAGTTTAATTGCAGTCTTGATATTCCTAAAATACATTACCCGGGAGTTTAGAAGTTTGGGGTAGATGTATTGAAGTTCATAAAGGCGACCAATGTACCCAACTTTAATTCCTTTTGCATTTCTATAATCCAGTTTCTCGGCAGTTTTTTCTTCATTTTCCTGTTCAGTTTTTATGAATAAATGCCAAAACCTAGAATTATAATATATGCCAAAAATGTATTAAATTAATCCAAAAAAATTGTGATTCAATCCCTAACCGCATTTACCCCTCCAACCTTCGATCTGATCCATCAATTTTTTCATTTGGGGAATTTTTCCGTATTCCCTCCTTTGTACACCGCGGCGATAGCACTTGCAAAAAGGTTTCCTTTAAAACGGGGCTGTTGGTGGCAACGGTCGATCTTATCAAGATATGGGCCGGTTGGTCGTCAATTGTTTAGTAGAATAAGTGCAGTAGTTTGGTCGACATACACTTTCGTAATTGGAGTTTCGCCAGTTGAGGGTGTGTACTTTTTTAAATATTTCAGACTCGAACACGAATGTAGGATTGTATATACGACCGTCACTTGTCCTACCAGAAATGTTACCATCGCCTACCGCTTACCAGGCCATTTACATTTTCTTCCGTTTTGTTCCACCCGGTGTCTGACATAGTCACGGATAGTATTTGTAAGGGTCCTCCTAATTGGCACTATATTTGTACTTGCACTTTGATAAACCACGGTGTTGTAGAAACAAACTGTAGTGTTTACACTGGTTCTATTATATATAAACAGAACCAATTTGTTTATCAAAGAGTTTGTTATATATAACAGGGGGAAAGTATGACGATGGGTCAAAAATATGACACCTCCAATATTTTTACATTTTTGAACTTAGGATACCTCGAAACGTCGAGAAGCGCAAAAAAGTTCGGGGGGGGTAATTTCTGTATGGATATTTGTGTTAGAAAATTTCTGAAATTTTGCAGAGAGAACTGTGTATTAGGTAGGGTATCATCAGTCCCCGGAAATCGGGGACGGCCCATTTTTGATCCGTCCTCAGAATGGAGACTTGTCCCCGTTTTTTGATGTCCTTGTGGTTATTGTAATCTTGTCGCTGCCAGTTTTACCGCCAGAGGTCGTGTCCAACGTCTTCGGCGTTTCCAAGTAATTATTTTAATGGGGTAAACAAATTTTTGAGGAAATGTCAAAAAAGGAGCCAAATTTTAAAATGAGAACCGGATGATTATTTACTGTGACGTCACAATGCTGAACTGCAATTTTTCGTCACTGTGTACTCAATTTTTTTAGTAGTGTCTTGCCCCCGTATGCCGTACTTTTCCTATTAGCAGCAGAGTCGTACTGGCCATTAACTCCTTTTAGGGGAAATTTTGAACCGAAATAACGTGACTTCCGGTTCAGAGCGGAAGTTCGTGTATAGTTAATCGAGGATTCCAGCCGCTAAGCTTTTCATATCCGATCTTGACTTTCATCTAACTCCGTTCTTGAGATTAATTAAGGAAGGACAGACAAGCGTACGGACGAGTGTGAATTTATAGGTTTGTTTTTTCAAATTGCAGCCCAACAAAAGCTATAGCTATAAATCTTACTGGAGGAGAGTTAACGTTTAGATCTCAGTCATGCGTACTGTATGTACATACAGTTTAGTACATTACAGCTGTACCCATTTGACATTACTTGTGGTGTACGTGTAAGCTGCTACCGTGCACCCTAAAAAGTGACAATTGACACGTGTTCCCCCGGATTTGCCAAAAAATCTTGTTACCCCATATTAGGGGATCGATGCTATTAAATTTTGGTGGTTACAGATCGAACGGTAAGGAGATAAAAGGGGGTCGTGTGTCGTATCTCCAGCAGGGTCGGACTTAATGACGATTTTACCCGTTATTAGCATTTACCACTTTATAAGATCCATCCCTACCCTCGAAATTAAGCTTTTTGCCAATTTATAATAACTAAAAATATGAAAAGTTTTTAATATTAAAATATCGTAACACATGGCGCCACACACAGTTTTAAATGTTGCCGGGAAAGTTAAGCAACTCGCCGGATTTTTTGGATGGCCGGAGACGACCGATTAATCATAAACAAAACACGCAAACACAGAAAATAAAGCGTATATTAGAAAATTACGGTATAAAATTTGAAAAGTTTTAAAGGATATAGAACAACGCAGCAGACCAGAACGGAGCGAGATTCGGGAAAGGGATGAAAGATGTCCCAGAGGAGGGCGAAGGTGGCGGCCGACACGGCCACGGTGGAGAAGATCAATCTGCCGTCCATCAGTCGGTGATTTTCTTTCAGCTTAAATTTTTCTTTGAAAACCTTTAAGGAAAAAAATCGACTCCACTCGTATATTTATTGCTACACTGCCCGACGTTTAATCCATTAGCGTATTCTAGGACGTCGGCGTGCCAAACAAAATAATTTCGGAGGTCTTCGGATTTTCAAAAATCGACCGTGGGGGAATATTTCTCTCTGCTATCGTTTGCGTCGATTTATGAAATAATAGCGAGGTTGAGACCGAAGTTTTAAACCAAAAACGTGTACGTCGGACGTTCAGCTCCACTTTCCTGTAAGCCTAGAAGTTTGACAAACTTATGGCGGTCACGTGATGCGACGGCCATTTAAAGCCGTCGTAAAAAGGCGCTTTATATATGGCAGACTTATGGATAGCACTCCCAGTCAATGTAACGGCAATTCTCTATGCTGGTGATCTTTATTTTCTAACCACAAGCACTAGCCCTACCCAAGCCGCTCGCCGCATCCTCAAGACTGCTCTTCACCACCTCGAACACTGGGCAACTACATGGAGCCTATCATTCTCAGCCGCCAAAAGTGCAACTATAGACTTTTCTCCGAAAATCCACCGCCCACCAATAACACTGTCTCTAAACTCGGGAATTATTCCCCCAGTGTTCGTCATTACGTATCTTAAGTATTTATTTTTCACAGACCTCTACGTGGCGTGTTCATGAAACCTTCTTGCAACCGAAACTGACTCCCACAAGCTCCCTATTAAAATATTTCGCGTCGCGCCGGAATGGTCCCAGAAAAGTTGACCTTCGTCTAGTATATACGGTATTAAGTCCTATGGCAACCTTCGGCGCACCTCTTCTCGACGGCGCTCCTCCCACCACGATTAGTCGTATCTTTTTAAAAAAAACCAATACACGCCGCTCTTCGCACGGCATTGGGTGTTCTTAAGTTCACCCCCCTTATCTCGCTTTACGCCGAAACGGGCTATATTCCGTTACAGACAAAGATACGTCAAAGAGCGATGTCCCACGCCATCGTCCAAATCTCCAGAGGTCCGTTTAGCCCCCTAAACTCGATTTTTCTCGCGGACCCTGTTTCGAATATCCTGTACTGGCGCCTGTGCCAGCGTCGGTACGTTTCCCGGGTTTTATACCATCTCCGCCGGGAGAGCTTGCCAATGACACGCATCTATCGGCAAAGGTATATGCCACCGAGCACGGAGTTCGGGAATACTATAGATTACTATCTATGGAATTTCAGGACTTTGAGTATATATCTGATCTGAGGGGACCGAGACGAGTTCAACGATACCCTACTTTTGGACCGGAGACGAAAAATAAAAAAGTTATCATACTTTTTCGGCGATCGCGCGATGATAGGGAGTCGCGTCGCTCTCCGCTAAGTCGGCCTCGCTATCGCGATCGGGAGTCCCGTCGCTTGCCGTTAAAATTGCCTTTAGTAGACGTTTTCCCCCTTTTTTTACTTTGTTCAAGAACTACCGTGAATCGATCACTAGTTTAGCACATGGCGTGTGGTGGCACCCATACGAGAGGTCAGTCGGGCCGCCATGTTTGCTGCCATAAGTAACATTAACCGAAATGGCGATCGCGCGATGATCGGAAGTAGCGTCGCTCTCCGCTCTCGTATCGCGTGTTTAACCCTCTGGGAAATGACCGTAGTCCGACGTCACGGTTTGCAGACTTTACCGCAAGATGGCAGTACTAGCAACTATGGTGCCGTCTTCATGAGAGCATTAAAAAAGTATGGTAAGTGAAAAAGTATGATAACTTTTTTATTTTTCGTCTCCGGTCCAAAAATAGGGTACCGTTGAACTCATCTCGGTCCCCTAAGTTCCAATATATAATCAAAGTCCTGAAATTCCATAGATAGTAATCTATAGTACACCCCAGAGTTCTTCCTCATCATTGCCCCGACGAGTTATCATTTTCTACCATTGACCCTCCGGAGGTCACGAGTGCACGGTTTCAGGAGCTGCTGGAGTCCTCCTGGCAGGGCAAATTCCTCTTGGGGCGGTTAGACAAAAAGGTCGGGATCACCTCTGGCCTTTTGTTCCCAGGCAATATTCATACGCCTCGTCTCGCTATGCCGAAACTAGGGTTTCTCAAACGGGATGTTTTTTTAACCCGAGAAATATCCCGGGAAACAGTTCACTTTTATCCCGGAATCCCGGGACAAGCAAAAGACCGGGAAATGAGAAACCGTAGCCGAAACCCTCTTGGCCCGCCTTCGCACCGATACAGCTCCGTTAAACGGGTTTCTTTATTCCAGAAGTCTATGTATGCGTCTCCCCGACTGCTAAACTGTGGCGCTCCGGAAACATTCCGCCATTTCGGATTACTTGTCGGAAGTATAAGGAGACCCGTCAAGACCTCGGCCGCACTTTATCTATTGATTTCGCAGTCGAACACTCTCACCTATTTACTGGGCACACGCCGACCTACCTCCTCGTTAGCACGTGGAGGCTTTAGAACGTTTTGTATGTCGTTCGAACTGCTTCGCATAATAGTAAAGCGGTTGTAAATCGGAGAAAAGGCCAACAGGCTAAAATCTCCATATAAACCGGAATAAAGAAAAAGTGGACGCTTTATAAAGAAATTGCGAAATTGTCGGCGCTTATTTTTGCATATATAAAATTAATTGAAATTAAAACTGTTTTTAAGAAAAGTATTCGACTAATTAATTAATGGACGACCGACAACTTTCGCAATAAAAACGATATTTATTTTACCTTTTTAACGGCGTCGTCTAGAGCGTTTTTAACGGCAGCTCCGTCCCATTTGTCCACTTTGACGGGTTTGTCGTCGATCTTCCACTGAAATACGCAAAATTTACGTAATTACGTTATATCGACGATAAATATTCGTCGATAGTTAAATCGTTGGCGCGGATAAATAAGAAGAAAAAAAAATAACTCGTACTTTAAGGATAACGGAATCAGTACCGTCGTTCTTTTTCGTCGCCATTGTTTAAAGCCTCGAACACGGAAGGAACGGTTCCGAGTTATTAATCGATACTCACATTTTCGTTAGTTCTCTACTCGAAAGAGGGCGCCACGCAAATATAGTTCGAAAGGCTATAAAAATAGTGATTTAAAACGGCTAATATTCGCGTTTTTCATGAACTATAGAGGGCGCTGAATTTTTACAAAATGGCTACTTTATCTGGGTCGCTTGTAACTAGTAATGTAAAATTAATCATATATTACTGTCCGATATAATGATATATGCTGCTTGTAGCTGTTTATCGAGAAATTTTATAGTAGCAGAACAATTATTGCTAGCGGGATACGTCATTATGTGGTATCGAAGTAAATGAGCGAGATTGTTTTATGCATATTTGTGCCCTTTGTGTTAAAAACATCAGCTTTGACATTGTCCTATCAGGGTTAGATTTACAAGTAAAAAGCTATGTAAATTGTTGCTTAGGCCTCGACTTTCAAGGAGCCTCAAACATTTGTACAAAAAGAACAAAAAATTAAAGTCGAATTTTGTAATAAACATTTTTTTACAAACCAACAAAACATACTATACAAAATAAAAAATAAAGTATTTCGTTAATTTTTTTTCTAAGAATTAGCGTAAGGTCTTTTTTTTTAAAAAAATGATAAAACCAATTTTAAAAAAGATTTTTAAAGGAATGGGTATAAGAATTTAATTAAATTCAGTTATAAAACAGAAGACTAGTGAAACCTCACATCTTTTTCTTCCGATAACCGTATTGAATCAGAGAGATAGTCTGATATAATTTTTTTCTTTTTATAATTGACTTTTAAATTTTTTTTTTTTTTTTGTAACTCTTTCCGCCCTGTAGGCACTAAGAGGGCCTCTTATAGCAAGCCCATTATGGGTTCGGCCAGGCCCACAATGGGGCGGCCGGGTAGTGAGGGACGGGGACCGACGTATCCGGATGCACCACCCCCCGAAAAATTCCTGGGGATTTTTCGACCCGTCCGGATTCGATCCCAGGTCCCCCAGGGCGGCAGGCTGCGAACCTTGACCGCTCGGCCATCCGGCCGCTGACTTCTAAAATTGTGAAGGGTTGGTAAGGGGACTTACATTCAGCTTAGGGCTTCGAAATGCTTAAATCCGACACTGTGTCCCACACAAAATAACTGGCATTTTAACTTTAAGAAAATATCTTTTAAAATTGACAGCATAACTTGTTCGTGTAATGTTGGACAATCGGGAAACTGCCAATTCTTAAGCCTAATTCACTTTTTCACAATTCGACGAAGCTCATAAATATAACCGACTGTTTTCCGAATAATCATCTGTTTTTCGTGTGAGAATAGACGAAAACTTATATTAGGCTCCCGTAAATCTTTGAAATTGCAATTTGGAACGCAACAGAAAGCTTTGCTTTTTCTATTGTTATTCATATTTACTGCTGATAATACACAAGAATTAATCAAACGACCCAGATAGAATAGTTTTGTTTTTAAACACCAGAGGGCGAGCATCCGGTGAAAAATGCGAATAACGATTTTCATGTTTGAATAAAAATATTATTGTTTCGAAAGTCGAGTTTAGTTTATTTGTTTACCGCAATGCGAGACGTGGGCGATCTGACAAGAGGGATGCCTCCCGTAGGACTTTCTGTAGGAAACTGGCCCCTATTTACGTGTTACTAACGTGAAAAAAACCTCGAAAACACCGCGTGTTCGGTAGTTTTATCCACTCGGCCAGTAGTCGGCCCTGTAAGGTCACACTTTTCCGAAAAGAAATCTCGCGCGGTAATGGAATAAATTTATTAAAAGCAACATTCTTATTTCTCTCCGTTGTTTTAAAACGCAGATAGCTCGAATTTAGTCACGTACTCAATTCGCGTGAATTTTATATCAAGTTTTGCCATAATACAGGGTCCAATAAGCACATTTCATCGAACCATCAATCGTTTTCAACTTATCCGTTCTTCCTCTTCCGCATCTCATATCTTCCTCCAAATATAAATACCATATTGAAATAAACGTGTTACTGAGCAATTCCCAACCACAATGGCAATATGGGACAAACACCAATTGCTGCAGACGGGAAGAAGAGAAAAATCTCTAAGGGCCCTACGATCTCGTGGGGCCCTTGGAGATTTTTCTCGATGTCCTATCTCGAATCTCGAAAATAAGAGAGCTTATTATATTATGCCGTAGTTAACAGCAGAACCTACGATGAACTCGAAAAACTCTTTTATTTCCCATAAGGAAGGGTTCTGACGGCCGGATGGCCGAGCGGTAAAGGTGGCAGCCTACCGCTCTGGGGGACCCGGGATCGAATCGGAACGGGTCGATTAATCCCCAGGAATTTTTCGGGGGGTGGTCCGTTCGGATATGTCGGCCCCCGTCCCTCACCACCCGGTCGCCCCATTGTGGGCCTGGCCGAACCCATAATGGGCCTACTAAAAGAGGCCCTCTTAGTGCCCACAGGGCGGAAAGAGTTAAAAAAAAAAAAAAAAAAAGGAAGGGTTCTAAAAAAGATACCTCTCTCGTATATTTTGTAATTAGTCTTAATATTAAATAATATTTTTGAAGCAATAAAAAATTAAACATTTTAAAATAAAATTAGTGGCTAAATTTATAAAATTAAAATAAAATAAAGTTACTTCAATCTCCATATGAAACCGTGCTAAGAAGAAGAAGAAGAGTGAGAGTGAAATTTACTTCAATTACAACCTCCAGGGGGCGTATGTCGGCAAACGATAACAACAACAAAGAATGATGTAGGTTACGCTTAACGTCATTTCCGTTGCGAAAGTAAACTAGTTCCATGCCAAAAATAAAAAGGGATTGTAACGTTGTCGAGCAGTTATGGCAAAGGCAGTTATCTCTGATCCGTAATCCGTACAGAGTCAGTCTTAAAATACTCCGCAAGATCGTGTGCGACGTAAGAATATTGCTCTTCTATATACTTGATTTAGTTTGAATTTAGTAACGTTTATAAAATTTAATATTTATTTTGCTTAATACCTAAAAGCCCGCGTGCATATATATACACACGTAAATTCAAATTTAATGCTTTACAACAATGGTTTTGATAGCTTGGATAATTATACCGTACAACTTGTAGTTAATGTTACCTATGGTTCCAAGATGACGGCTCGTCTGATTCCAGCAAGGAAACAGTGGGGACGCACGTTCTAACCTAACCTAACCTATTCTAATAATTTTGTTGGTAATAATTATGGTAATTTATTAGAATAGGTTAGGTTAGAACGTGCATCCTCACTGTTTCCCTTGTATTTGCTGGAATCAGAGACGAGCCGCCATCTTGGAACCATAGGTAACGTTAACCCAACTTGTAAATGAACGCGTGGCTTACAATTATAAATTTGTATTTTGATGCGGTTCGGCAGAGCCGTAACTAGGGTAAGGCCAACGTGGCTCCCGCCATAGGCGCCGATTTAATAAAGGCGCCAACGAGAAGGTTTCAGAATATGTATTCGAAATTAATAACACAAAAAACTTCTATAATTATATTTATATAGTATTTATTATCTGTAATTTCTACAAACATATATTTCGGAAATAAACCACCATTTTTATTTTTATTTAATAACAAAAATTAAAAAGGCGTCATTTTTATTCTTGGCCATAGGCGTCCAAAATCCTAGTTATGGCACTGTGGTTTGGGCAGACTGGTACGTGCCATTTCGCTCGAATTGTAAGTTTGGCGCAATGGGTGGAAACCCAAAGGAATTATTAGTTAAATCTCTCCACCAGGGCCTTTGGAGTGTTTCCAACACTGTTGCTACCTTTTCAAAATTGTTGACCCAGACATTTTAATGTATATATATTTATTTTAACTTTTTCCACCCTGTGGGCACTAAGGGTGCACCTATGCAGACGTGAGCGAGCGAGAAGAGGCAAGACGCAATAAATATTAAATCCCGTCAGATATGTGCAAGTACCAGAAATTTGCTCGTGCTGGCGAGATTTCTTGCTTCTTGCTTGTGCACGTTTTCCTTTGCGAGAACTATATCACTTACAACCTCTCGCTTGCTACTAAATTTGCATCTGCGTAGTCGCACCCTAAGAAGGCCTTGTTTTAGCAAGTCTGTTATAGGTTTGGCCAGGTCCGCAATAGAGCGGCTGGGTGACGAGGGACGGGGCGTTTTAAAATTAGGATGTTATACTTAAAAATAAAAAAAATTAGGTTTTTTTTTATTGTGATTAGAAAATGAATATTTTTTTATTAGAAGGTAAACGTACCGATACGTGATATATTATTAAAGTAATACAATGATCACCCGTGGCATATCAAAAAATAATTAACGGCAATCCGATGTCGATATTAATTGCAAAAACGATAGATAAAAGTGAGAATAATAAATAATAACACATATCAACATTAATAATAATAATTTAAGTTATGAAAGATACAATATATAATATTAGTTTTCAAATTTCTATATTTATATCAGTAACGGTTACATATAACAATAAGCTATATGAAAATAATTGAGAAAAATTACATAAAAATAAATATTACATTCTTTTTTATTTACTGCCTTAAAAGCATATTTTTGGTTGCTTCTAGAAGTGTTTTATTTTTTATTATTTCTTTGTAAAAATCTTTACATTCAATTTTTGTGTTACTGCAGATTAGTAGTTCGGCTTTAACATTCTCCGGTGTTAATCTGTTTCTTTTATCCCACCATAAGTTATTCATTGAAGAGAAACATCTTTCAACGTACGCATTAGAAATTGGAATGCTAAATATAAATTCAATTATCTTCTGAATGTTTGGAAAATTTCCTTTTTTTTTTTTAATATAAATGCCCATAAATGTGAATTATTATTTTTCTGCTTTTCACTTGTCCTCCAAATTTCCTACTCTTTCCTTCTTTATTGTGCAAAGTTTGTTAAAAACATCATCACCTTTTTACTTTGAAGTCAATTTTGTTTATATATTTATCAAGTTCGCAGCAGTCTTGTATAGTTGGAAATTATTTTCTAAATTAAATTTTTGAACTGAAATAAAAAATGCATTTTCAAAATCATAGCAGTCATTTAAATATTTCAATGCTGGTGAGTACGCCTTATCGGCTTCTTGTTTGAATATTTTTATCTTATTTTCTGGAAAATCCGAAAGAGTCCGATTAACTATAAAAGCACTGTTCTTCTCTCTGCACTATATCGTTTCTAAGATCTGTAAAAATAGTAAGTAATTCGGTGACGTCAATGTTTTCTCCTTCAAGAATTAATATATATTTTTGGAAAATATGTAAAAAGGAATGTACATCAGTTCTGGTAAGGATTTTTCATTGTTAATACTATTTTAACGATCTTGCACAAATGTCCAGATTGTAGGATTACGTTCTTCTTGCTGATTTATAAAATAAAGGCTAATAGTAGGCCAATTTTTCAGTAACCTATCGATAGCTTTATATAAGCTATTGATAGGTTACTAATTCTTTAACGTTTCAGGTATTCTATGAAAATTCACTACAGACTTTTAATACTAAACTTTCCGCGTCATATTTCATTCTTTAATGCATATTTAGTGGTATTGTAGAGAATATGACAGTTAGCCTAGTGTTAGCTTTTATTAAATTATTGTTAATTGTTTTTAATTTCATAAAAACCGAAGATTTACATCCAAAATTGACGGTTCATTATCAGGTCCAAATGAGGTGATATTTTCAATTGGTAATCCTGTATTTTCAATTGTTGATTTTATAACATTAAAAATTTCTTCAGAAGTTTCACCCCATGTTTATTTAAAATCTATCAAAGCGTGCACAATAGGTTGCTTGTCGTCAATCAAATTAAAATAACGAATGGCGATTGGAAATAATTTTTTATTACCTTTATTAGAAGCATCTGTGGCAACATTAAATGGCAAATGGTTTGCAACATATATTATTAATTCAAGAGTATTTGGTGCTAATACTTTTTGCACAATAGATTCAATTTTTGTATGCCAAAGTCTTATATTTTTACAAACTGTCGAGTCAGGAAATATGGAATTGCTAACTTTACTTCCACATTGTATGGATAAACTAGCAAATGAGCCTGGTGTTGCTCGGGCAAATGATTTGGATGATTTGGTAAATATTGTACATATTTGGAAATTAAATTATTACTATCAAAAACAAAAAATCACATCTAAAATAGTACAGTAGAAGCTGTTCTTCGGGTTAAACGTTAATCCTCTCCCTCTCTCCCGCGGAGGAATTTCCGAAAATCCCTTCTTAGTGTGCATTCTCATGGCGTACCCTGTGTACCAAATTTCACCTCGTTAGGTTCAGTGGTTTGCTCTGGGCAATGATGAATCAATCAGTCAGTCAGGACATGTAATTTTACATATTTAGATAACTGTGATGTGACTTTACACCATGATAAACTTGTATTGATTCTGCTGCTGTTACCTGATCATCAAAATTTAGAATTTTCTGTTGACAAGTTTGCTTCCTCTTTTTTTGGGTCTACAATTTCTTGAATTGTCATATTAAATAATTAAAATGGACATTATAAACTTGTAAACTGAAACTGTCACATTCACTTTACAATAGGTGTTCAAACACAAATCCCTGATGGTTTGAATTTGAAACCATATGAGGCATGCATTACAGCCAAGAACTGAACAATGCTCATGCCAGTTCTAATATATCTAATTATTAAATGTAGCTGTAATATAGCCTGATACAGTCTGAAATATTGTCTGGTATTAAATAATTCTTTATATTGTCTTTTAAAGTTGGTAATTAATTTTGCTTTAATTTGTTAACAGTTAATTATTTATTAGTTTATATTGGGCAGCCAATGACCAACTTCAGAGTCTAACAGAATGTTGAACTCTGAAGTTGAGCAAGCAGGCTTTGACAGTAATATCAAATCATTTTGGAAACTATCTCCTGTACTTGGGTGATTTGATCATATATCTTTTTTTGTAACTTGTTTGTCCCTGGTCAAAAGTATGGAATGCTGTTATAAATTTTTTGTACCTTGACATTTTAAAGGTAACTTTTAAAAATATATTTCATGTCTGCTGCTTGATTGCTTATGCAAATTTCGACAAGATATAATTACACGAACACATGCTACAATGAAACCAATTGGGTATACTATAGATTACTCCCTGTGGAATTTCGTGTGTTTGGGTATATATCTGAACTCAGGGGACCGAGACGAGTTCAACGATACTCTGCTTTTGGACCGGAGACGAAAAATAAAAAAGTTATCATACTTTTTTCAGCGATCGCGCGATGATAGGGAGTCGCGTCGCTCTCTGCTAAGTCGGCCTTGCTATTGCGATCGGGAGTCCTGTCGCTTGCCGTTAAAATGGCCTTTAGTAGACGTTTTCCCCCTTTTTTTACTTTGTTCAAGAACTACCGTGAATCGATCACTAGTTTAGCACATGGCGTGTGGTGGCACCCATACGAGAGGTCAGTCGGGCCGCCATGTTTGCTGCCATAAGTAACATTAACCGAAATGGCGATCGCTGCGATGATCGGAAGTAGCGTCGCTCTCCGCTCTCGTATCGCGTGTTTAACCCTCTGGGAGATGACCGTAGTCCGACGTCACGGTTTGCAGACTTTACCGCAAGATGGCAGTACTAGCAACTATGGTGCCGTCTTCATGAGAGCATTAAAAAAGTATGGTAAGTGAAAAAGTATGATAACTTTTTTATTTTTTGTCTCCGGTCCAAAAATAGGGTACCGTTGAACTCATCTCAGTCCCCTGAGTTCAAATATATAATCAAAGTCCTGAAATTCCATAGGGAGTAATCTATATTACACCCAACCAATTTTATGCATTATGGAAAAAGTATGATTTATTTTAATAAACAGTAACAGAGACAAAACTTTAGAATATAACAGGTATGTTTTATACTAAAGTTAATTTAGTGACACTGTTGTTATATAATATCATGCTTTGAGATTGAATCTGCAGAACCACAATTGTGCTCAATGTTTGCATGCCTAAACAGAATTGAGTGATGCATAGAAACAATTGATAATTTCATATTAAAAGTACGGTGAAAAGCAGCAGACTTATTACAAAACACACAATATTCTCAAAGCACAGTGTCTAAAATAATAGCTAAATCTAAAGCACGAGGAAATGTCTCCAATCAACTGTACATATGGATGTCCTCACATGACAGCAGGAGAAGACAGGAATCTAGTCAAAATCATTAATAGAGGACAATTCAACTCATCCAGAGAGATAACTGATGAATGGAAAACAACTGGTATGGATGTATCTTAAAAACAACTTTCAGAAGGTTAAATGAATGTGGCTACACATCAAGAAAAGCAAAGCATAAAAACTTATCCATAGTAGGCAAAAGCCTCAGGGCTGGATTTACATAAGGGCATTCGGGGCCTGTGCCCAGGGCCCCCACAAAATAGGGGCCCCCCACAAAACTAAAAAAAAATTATGTTTAAACATAATTTTTTTCTATTACTGCGACAGCCTAGTGTGTCCTAATCACGAGGGAAACAGGCAGAGAAAACCAAACCCGGGAAAAAACCTATGAAACATCGGAAAATTTCGGAAAAAAATTTCACATAGGTATTTTTCAGTTAAATTAAAATAATTAGTTTTACGCTATAAAATATATGTATGTTTACAATAACCTTATTTTTAAATGAAATTTACAATTTCCTAGTTCAAATCTAATTGACAGTACAGTATTTTGTGTAAACTTTCTAAATCATCAAATTTGCCTACTCTTAAAGGGGGGACCCCCACCGAATTTGTGCCCAGGGCCCCTGGATTGGTAAATTCGGCCCTGAAAAGCCTATCAGAATTGGGTATTGGAAACAAGTTATGTTCTCTGACAAATCACATATTTTCAACAGATAGTGATAACAATGGCAGCAAAGTTCGGAGAAAACCCAATAAAAAGTTTCTGCCATAATATCTTGTTTCAAAAACAAAATTTTCAAACGGAGTTACGGTTTGGGTGCCACGACAGCTGCACCTGGACATTTGGAAATTGTCAATACTACAGTGAATGCAGGGGTTCGCTTGGAAATTTTAGACAATTTTGTGCCAAGAACAGCAGAGGAACACTTCGGCAACTCTGAGTTCGTCGTTCAAGACGACAGTGCATCCTCCCAAGCCGGGCAAAAATACCTGCAGACTTATGTGAAAAGTTAGTCACTTCAATACCAAGATATGTCAAAGCAGTAATAAACACCAAAGGCAGTCCCATGCAGTATTAATTTATTTTATTCCATACTTATGTCTCTGTAATTACTACATTCCTACTTTTATCTGATGTTACTCAAGTGTTGAATGTGCTGTTTCTTAAATTTTTTTTATATAATTGCTTTTGTCTGTTTTCTGTTGTTACTTGCAAAGATTGCAAATAAATTTTGTTAAAGTGAATTGATTATCTAACGTCGTGTGTTTTAAATTTTAAACTGAATTGTATAAAATTCTGCAAAGTGAACATTTTTACAAACTTTTGATCAGGGATTGTAGTTTAAAATCTTAGCAAGTTACAATCTATATGTAACAAAGCTGGAGTCAGTCTTTTTTAAACAATGATATGCTTTTTATAAACTATTCAAAATTCAAAAAGCATTAACAATTGTTTTTAAGAATTTTTTATGCATATATTTAAAAAATGAGAATGCCAAAAATGTAGAGAACTAAATATTAATTCACTTAATGTATTAATAAATTAGTGCCCCCGTCTCTCGTCATATTGTATATTTCGACCGAGTTCTTATACTTGAAATTTTTTAACGTTTCCTTCTTTTCTACTAAATGTACTTTAAGAATTTCATCCTGGTTAACTATGAATACTACTAGTATTTTTATATTTGATTTTTTTTTAATATTTTATACATTTTATTCACTCTTAATTTTATTATTAAGTATTTTTGCTCATTTATTTCTGTTTATCTTTTATTGTTTGTTTGTACAGTACTTTATATGGGTATTCTTTGTTTAGTCCAGGGCAATTATGTTCAGTCCTTTGGGACTTTAAATTGAATTGAATTCTTGAAGGAATTAGTTTCAATTTTATAATAAAATGGTAGAAAAATTCACTAGGATACAAATTCTCTGGAATGACAAAATGATGTAGACCTAAGCCGTAACGTTTTAGGCACCAAAAGTCACACGATTTGCACTTTGTCGCTTAAATTTATGAGCAAGCCATAATTGTTTTAACTTAAAAATACTGCCACTATCACCACAATATTTTTTTGTGACAGGAAACATTATATTTAGAATTTAATTCTTCAATAAAATGTATTTAGAGAAAAATGGTAATTACAATGTTATGGCATTGCACATTTCAAGTATAATGACACAGTAATGAGAATGTCGGAATTATACTTTCCATTTACTTGTACATATATATATATACACTATTAAATGGAAAGTATATATTTATATACTTTCCATTACATGTCTGTTTATATACATTATTTTATCCTGAATAAAGTTTTTAATTACCAATTTCAATTGATAAAAAACAGGATTAAAAGCTCTGTTATAAAAATTTAATACTGTGTTGCAGTATCAGATAAATGTAAAATAATTTTTCAGAGATTAAAAAAGCAAAATGTAGTACAATGATAGGGAATACACTTTAAATTATCTTCTCTGAATATGTTTTAAAAATTATTTTATTTGCCAGAAAGATTTTATATCAAAATACATATTTGTGTTAAAAATAACGTAAGTATATTTTTCATAGTTTGTTTTTATTAATTTGTATTAATAATTTTTCCAGAAACATTCCACATTTGTGAAAGTTTGGGAATCTCATTCAAAACAGCCAATACTTTGCGAAGAGTGAGTACAGTTGTTAACTTAATTAAAATAATTTGCTTAATAATAGTTTGTAAATCATAAATAATCATTACTGTAAAATACTAAAATTCTTAAAAATAAATAGGTTTACCTAAATATATATATTTAGGTAAACCTATTTATTTTTAAGAATATTTAATTTGCACAGTTATTTAGCGTACAGAACAGTTAGAAAATATCTTTGCATGGCATTTAAAAGTTATTTATATATTCCATTCTGTCCTTCACACAAATTTTAATTTTTTTTTACATGATGATCTTATGTTTATTGTCGGAAATAGTCTTTGATAATCGTGTATAGATTTTCGATTGCTGCAAAGTGGGGAGAATTTTTTGTTTCGGCGCTCAAAGCGATCCTTTACATAGTAAATCTGAACTTGAAGGTGGATGCAATGTTGGATTTGTATTATATTCTCTAATTGGATCGCATGATCTGTTAAGTAAGGAGAGATCATGCGATCCAATTAGACTTTGTGACCACTTTGTATTAATAAAATATACTGGTTTATTCTTTATGTAACTTTTTTTGTTTTGAATGAAAACATTATTTTTAACATAAATTACTTCAATAAATTATGGAATTTTGTAATGACTGGAATGTAGAGCACAAATTTATGAAAATAATCATAGAAGAAAATGTAAAAAATTGATTTGTTGAGTTTTCTAGAAGAACTAACTAGTCCAAAATGACTTGTCAAACATCTTTATTTCATAAATTGTCATTCAGTAGTCATAATTGTGTTGTGAGATCATATAACTCCTCTTCAGTTTGACTAGTAAATATATATTTTTTATTAATACATTTTATATAAATTATGTAAATTGAAAAGCTAATTTTTTACTTACAATTTTATTTGCCCTTAATCAGTTTTGACAAAGCATCTTTCCAATAGAACAATAATAAAATTGTCTATTTTTATTTACATAACTAGCGGACCCAGCCACGCATTGCTGTGGCTCAAAATGCATCTATTATAAATGTATAACATTTTCCCCATGGGGGATTTTGAAAAATCCCTTCTTAGTGTACATTCTCTTGACATATCCTATTAAAACGCAAAAAATCTAAAATAGTATAATAGAAGCCGAGTTCTTCGCGGTAAGACTTAATCCTGTCCTTCCGGTGGGGGAGTTTCGACATGTATATTATATAAAAACACCTGCGTATTCGAATGCAACATTGTGTCAAAATTTCAAAGGAATCGGTAGGAACAAACGAACATTACATTTTTATTTATATAGATTCAATATAAGTAATTTATGATTATTGTTTTTCTTGCTGTTTTGCATTAAAGAACATTCAACAAAGTTTTAAATTAAAGTTGAAAGGTTTTATTATTATTTATTGCAATGTCTTTTGAGCCATAAGAATACAGAAAAGTTGAACGTGTTAAAAATGATCAAATTTCTATAGCAGTTTCCATATTATTTAAATTTAATAATTAGTTACATTTATGTGTCCAAAGGGGGTAACATTCAAGTATACCAAAAACATTTTTTAATGCTATAAAATTCAATTCTTTGAATTTAATCTTTCATTGAAAAAGTCTTATAACAGAGAACCATAGAATGAGATCGAAATTGTTTCCTCTCATCAATTTTCAAAAAGTTACTTAATTCCACTAATTTTATACAATTCATTGACTTGTACAAACTGATACATATTGTCAAATTGCATATGATTATTAGGACTTTGCAAGAGTTTTTCTGTACATATTTTAAAAGAATTTCTTGAGATAAATTCAATTGATGTTTCGGAATAAACACGGTAAGATTAATTTGAACTGCATCATTCGATTCGAAGTTAGGGAGGATCTGAAGATGAAATTAATTATGCTTTAGAAATTTTAATCATGATATTATTAAATAGACTTCTATATCTTTCTGCCACGGTATTTTTGATTTGAAAAAAATGCATTTGGTTCTCGACCGTATCCACTACAGATTGCAAATCTATTGACTTCTTTTATTACCGGTAAATGGTAAATTTCTAAAGTGTTACCGGTTAAATTTTGACTTCAAATGTGAAAATTAGCATGCTATCAATTACTTAGTTTCTAACTTTCCAGTGAGTCATCAACTAAACAATTACTGGTGCATCCCTTTGTTCTGTTTTAAATCGCATCAGTTTTATTACTGGAAAATAGAACGTGATGTTTTTTATTTTTAGTGATTAAAAAGCGGAAGATGCAGATTTTTAAACTGATTAACAATAAACCATTTATTGGCAATGCAATTTCTAATATTCACATGCTATGCCAGTTAAGTCGACCAAAAACAACAAATTCGATGAAACCGAACTCGATCACATGCAACCAAATTTAATGTACAAATGAACTAAGTCAATCAATTTAATTTGGTAAACCGTCTTGTACATTTTTTTGTATGCGAATGAAGTACAGTAGAGCATCGCTTATCCGAAATAATGGGATTGGACATTTTTGGATACATGATTTTTTTGAATAACCAAGCATACTTGGTAGAGAAAGAATGAAAACATATATAACCTTACATGAAATAAAATATTTTTTCTAATTCTAATCCAATAATAAAAGAAAGATTAAGACATAGAAATTTAATGCTTTAGAAGCCTGTGACAGGTCAATAGTGGACCTACAGAAGCGTATTGACAATCGTTATTACAAAAATTTTATACTTTTTGGAATTAATATTGTCTAAAGTCGGTTAATTTGCTTTCGGATAATCGATGGTTTACCGTTAAGCCAAAACTTTTAATTATTTATAGCAAAATTTATTTATTTTTTCAGTGGGAAGTTATATTTCAACAATTATCAGACATGTTTAACACTGTATGTATGTTTTTATTTTATATCTATTTTACTGAAATTCTAAATTTTAATGCAATTATTAAAATAAAAGCAAAAAGACATAACCTTTTAATATAAATATCTAGTAATGGACATAATTGTTTACCAAGTGAACTGTATAAATTACCTCCTCAGTCAAAGCAAAAAAAGATCGAAGATGCCGTTATATATTCTGGACCAGTGGTAAGAATTTTCTTGAGCAAATTTTAAAATTTTTAATATACATGTACTCTTCACTTTATGACCTATCTGCTTAATGACCACTTGCACTTATGACCAATTGAGTTTCAACCTGCAATTCGGGGAAATCCCCTTTACCAGCTTGAGTGTCGGTCAGTGGCGAATGATGACATGCGCACTAAATAGTCTTTTTATGAATAAATTTGAAGTTTGTTGCATAATTTGTATAATTTTACAACGATCCTATATTCTTGGCGCAAGCTCCTCGCTTAATGATGTAGTCGTCGGAACGGAACTCTGTCGTAAAGTGAGGAGTACCTGTATTTTCTTTTATTTGGAGATATAAGTTATGGCCAATACTCAATTTATATGATAAAAACATTTCTATGAATGTTGCATTAATTAATTAATTTCATTTGCTTAAATTTTTATCACTTTTAAACCGTAATAAGCGACGTCTGTAAATCAAATTCCTTATATATATATACATACGTAATCAAAACAACATTGTTTCATTTTCCTAATTCTTTCAGATATAAAATGCATTTTTAAGTTTAATTAAACAGTTTTCGTACATTTCATGGATAGTTATTCACGAAATGAGTACGTGAAACTTTGGAAATGCCTTGTTGAGAAAAAAGTTTCATCTAAGATCCGGAATATAATGATACAATAAAAGCTCATTTATAAAATTTCATGAAATCTAATTTTTACAGTTAGCTAATGCACTTAATAATTTATTATGACAGCTGTTGTTTGATTTATCTGATCTTATATCTCTACTATGTAAGGGATGACCCGAAGAAAGTGATATCAATATCGCATTAATCAATTGACAATTGAGAATAATTTTTTGTCTGCATTTGAGTTAGGAAATGTTCTATTAAAGCAGCTAAAAACTCCCATTTTACCCTCTTTGGGATGGAAATGGACTCTCAAATTTCAAATGAAACTAAAGTTTCCAACTCTCTAACTCCTAGAAAGTCGTGCTGTGATCTTTTTAGAAGTTTTTGTTTCCAATGCTTTAAACGGCACAGAGTATTGCCATACTTGAGAAGACGTAAGCTGCGAATCCGGTGTCAATTCGGAATGGCCTAATGTAGAAAGTCGAGAGGTTTCCGACTTCCATACGACAGAAGATGGCAATGTATACCTTACCTTACTTGCAATAGATATAGAACAAATTTTTGTTGACAGAATCGATTCTGCTGGAATAAATTTGTCTTATGTTGTCTATTTTTTCTAAAGCAAAAAATATATGTATATATCTAGTTGGGCATGTAGAAATTAAGGTGTAAAAGTATAAACAAGGCATATAAAAATGATACTTAGTGGTATCAAAATATTGTGTACAAATAGCAAATTGTCTAAAAGTTGAGAATTGCCTTGTTGGAATGTCTCTTTCGATATATTTCATAGTCTGTAATAAAGAGGAATTTCTGCACTCCTTTGAAAATTTTGTGATAAATAATTTTATTAATCTTTTACTAGATAATTTTTATTTCAAGTATCTTAAAACAGAAAAGACTTTTGTCTGTGATATGTTACGAGTTGATGTATAATATTTGCAACTGTCAGTAGCAAAGTGGATAAATCCACTGAACTCTGGTAGTTGGAAGACTAGTTAGGGTCGATTTACACACAACAGTGACCATTTGGTGCAGTAAACATTGATAAATATCACACATAGCCAATCAGCGTTTCATCTATGACACGCGATGTGCATTCTGTCAATCATACAAGTGTCGTAGATGAAACTCTGATTGGCTGTGTGTGATATTTATTGATGCTTACTGCACCAAATGGTCACTGTGCCAGCACATCACTGTTGTGTGTAAATCGACCCTTACTGGTGCTCACTTTCAATGGTTCCTGGGTTTGTGCCCAAACAGCGAGCTGACTGCACAGAATTTTCTGGGTTTTCTTCATATATATAACACCTAAATAGAGGCCAATTTTCCATAAGTCTTTATTGGAGGCATTCTCTGTTGGTAGATAGTCTATGTTGCATTGCCTTATCTCATCAAACCATATGTTTGTTGAATTAATTTATTGAAACAAATTTATATATGTGGATAAGAAGCATGATTGCATTTTCTTTGGCTTTTCTTCATTTTTGGTAATGTTTTAGAGCTGCATAAGCTTTCAGATCTCATTCTCTTAGCCAGGATCAGGTCCAAAACATGACAAGTTTGTCATTATTTTTAGAAAAAGTGTCACCAGGTAACTTCTTGCCTCTTCTGCCTCTACTGGTCTAAAATTGCCTTGCATTTGTTTTCCTTTTTCCAAAGATTTTTCTCTTTGACCATCAAGAAATATCATTGCAATCAAAATAAGGGAAAGCCAAATGTAATACAACAGCAAGAAGTACAGGGAGAAGAATTCAAAGATAATTTACAAGTAGGAGGATATCTCAGACAATATGTCAGTTATTTTTAATATAGTAATTGTTTAAATAAGTATAATTTAATACAAAAAAATTTAATCTTTTTATCATTTTTCTAAATGTGAAATATATTATATAATATTTTATCCTTTTTAAATTTTTGTAAACACGCATGCATTTAAAATTACTTTCAGATTGACTTTACAACTCACGTTGAAACTTACAAGTCCTTTTTCTTAGGATTGACAAAAGATAACTGGCTAAATTCATACGATAATTTAACTGGAAAAGAATTGCAGAATGTCTATTTGGGACCGCCGAGCCGCTACAGATTCAAACACGTCGAGTGGGAGACGCATGGAGAAAATATTGTAATTACTTCAATACAAAATCAAGTACGGGTTCAGGTAAATAAAATATTTGAGTTTTTGTAGTTTTAAATGTAACCCGTGTGATGCAGTTTATATTGTTTTACAGGGGACGAGGCCAAGAGTTTTGGTAGCAATTGCTCTTATGTCTGTTTTTCCGTTAGAATTTATTGCTTTGACAGAAATTGACAGAAAGGTATTAGTAATTTATTTCTTGTTTCGAAAATTCATATTTGCTTTTACAAAAGCCTTGTTTTTAAATTATTTCTAGCACATTGACTTTCAATTGAATCAAAGCCAATAAAGTAACACTATAAATTATGATTGTGTGGAAATTCACTAATATAAATTTGTAAGCTAATTGCCATTTTGTAGTGTTCAATAACTTCAGTAACACTGAATGATAGCCAAAATGTATCTGAGAAAGAAAATACAGTATTAGAAAGTTCTTAATGTTTTAGTGAGTCAAAACACGAATTTTGTATTTAAAATTACTAGTTAATTCTAGTTTTAATCTCTCTACATTGAAGGGACATTTCTAATGGACTCCTAATATGAAAATTTTCATATTTTACATAACTTTTTCCTACTAAGGGTTGATTTACATGCAGCAGTGATGTGCCGGCACAGTGACCGTTTGGTGCAGTAAGCATCGATAAATATCACACATAACCAATCAGAGTTTCATCTACGACACGTGATCTGTATTCTGTCAATCATACAAGTGTCGTAGATGAAACTCTGATTGGTTATGTGTGATATTTATCGATGCTTACTGCACCAAATGGTCACTGTGCCGGCATGTCACTGTCGTGTGTAAATCGACCCTAAAGCAATTGTAAGGAAATTTTTACTTTAAACTAGAAACATTTGGCTATCCAACAGTGTTTCTCTTGTGATTTTCTGCTAATTCTAAGATGTTCTGTAATGTTTAAAGGTTGTGAACTTTGATAATTGTGAAAAAAAGTAAAAATGTAATCCCTGTGTGCTAAGTCACTAAGACATATTTTGTTAGACAGCACTATGTTGGCGAGTTTCACATTTTTTTGGTCATAGGCCACAATCTTGTTTGGTCTGCTGTGTCTGTGTGGCACAGTGTCTCCCCTCGTCCAGCTTTTATTTGTGTTACATATAACTATATATTTCTTTGCATTGTTATATTCGTTTATTTGCTTCATTTTCTGACAATCATTTTTTTTGTATCAATTGAAAAAGTTCTGATACAGAAGAAAAATTCATTTGGAATTTCTATCCAAAAATATATTTAGGAATCAGATTTAATTTTTCTATTATCTTTGTTAGTTATTTTACAAATGAATTTAATGTTTGAGATCAATTTGACCAAAAATTTTGCTCGGCAATTTTGACTTTATTGCCAAATATAAAAAAAAGACGCATCTAAGCTTATATAACGAATGGACGAAACAACTCTCATCAGAGATGCTTCGGAAGTCGAGTACAAGTGACAGACCAAAAGCTGGTGAATTTAATATACAATGGATACAGTAAGTTGTATATTACATTGCATTTACGTTTACCTCAGAAACGGTAACTAACCATTAAATTTCATTGTGATTTTGTGTTTGGCATCCCAAGTCGACAAAATGAGCGCACACAGAGGATAATCCACAGAGGGAATTACAACATATTACAATAAACATATTTCCTTAAAAATTAGTTTTTCTTTGTAAATGTTAGAATACTCTACCTAAAATTTAAAACTCTATGAATATCAGTTTTTAATCCTTTGAAAATCAGTGTAAAAATAAAAATTTAATTTAAAAATTCATCTGAGGCTGATAAATAACAGAAACACTTTAACTTATACAGTACATATTATAAATAGAATTATTATTTCCTACTTTACACTTGTAAACTATTAAAATGTTATCAACATATCTCATTTAACAATTATAGATTTAAATTTTATGATTGTTTCACTCATATTTATCATTATAACTAAGTATGGACCAATAACTGGCCAACTTTGGCCCAGTTATTGGTCCATACTTAAACAGTACCATCATTTTGTGTTAAGAAAGTATGTTGTATTCTTTATTTTAAATAATTACTCATTTTTATTGCTGAATATAGTAAATAACAGATACATCTTAAGCTTTCGGGATTGATGCATAAAATCATTTAAAAGCAATTCTTCTGGGATTAATCTCTGGTCTGTTCTATCAGCCAAACACAGAGATTGATGCCCGAAGGACGTAGATACCCTCGTGCTGTTTTGCTTTCTTATAGTGAAAACAGGAAAGTTTCCATAACAGTTTTCTTCTAATTTCTTCCAATTTTATCATAAAATTAATTCAAAAATTTGGTAAAGGTAGGTAAAATGATCAAATTTTGGAATTAGCTGAAATTGAATTTGATATTTAATCTCATTTTTAATTATAAAATTCAGGCTTTAGAGTGCTTTATATACTAAACAAACATTTTGAGTTTTTAGTTTTCTTTCAATTACTACATTATGAACTTATTGGTTTCATTTTCCAATCTTTACAAGTTTCTAAAATTGTTTTAAACATCCGGAAACCAATTTTCAATCCTCTGCAGCAGATTGTGTCGAGTTTTCTTCCTTATTTCTTTCCACGGATTTATAATTCTATAAAAGTAATATAGACAAAACTGTGGATCAATGTACAGTACAGTATATAAAAATGAGTATTTAAAAAATTAAGTAAAAGTACTTTTAATACTTCTGTGGTAATTTTTAATTTACAAGCAAGTATAATTATAAAGAATCACTTATTATTAAAAGGAATCACAATTTACTGACTAATTAATTTTCTTTATCAGATCTTCGGTAACAAATGCAATCATGTTAACGTCTCGGAAGGATTGTTAATCGTGGGTTACGGAAGCGCTACTAATGGTACAATACAACTTTATAATTTTAGACAGTTGATCAAGGATGTAAGTAGGAAATTTTTTTGATCGAATAATTCCCGATTTTATTTCAATTAATGTGTGTTTTTTTTTAGGGGATTCTTTATAAAGCCGGATTAAACAAACCTTGCCAGGAATTTGATGGCCAGGTTGTAGGATGTTATCCCGCCGGATTACCTCTAAATTGCAAAATTAGAAGTATCGTATTTTATGTAATTTAATAATTATATGCTTTTAAATCTTTTATTTGATAATTAAACTTAGACGATGACGACGATAATATTTTTTGGTAGCTGCACCTCCCGTACTCTTCGAAGTCAAGTGTTCCGATTTCAACCTTCACATTGGAGGGCATCCCTGGCATTACGTGACCACTCCACCCAGAAGAGAAGGTGTTTTTCAGGTTGAACTTGTATCTACATTTAGTTACATTTAAGTAAAATTTATGCCAGATTATTTGCAAATCAGATTATGGGGGGGATTTTTTTCCCATATTCTTTACAGAACGTATTCTACAATTGTCAAATTTGGAAAATTTTCAGATTCGGTCACACGATCTGTCAGTTGTGCTACTTGCAAAATGTTATTCCTTTGTTATCATATTTAGAAATGATTCAGTTCTTTATTCCTTCAGATTGGTAAATTAATAGTAGTAAAATGTTTATAATGCTTTCAATGTTTTGGCAAACAGTTTTCATCCTGCAACAAATTGTTTGTTTATTTTAGTTCATGTGTATAATAACTCTCCAAATTCATACAGAATGCATCCTTTGATAATACGATAATAAATTTACAGGAAGAGTTGGATTTAATTTGTAAACATCCAAATAATCAATTTTCTTTTAAGATATTTGGTTAAGATTATAAAATTGTTATTGATTGCAACTGAATGTTTATTTAGACAAAGATACTATGGAGGAAATTTGAATATTATTTAGCATCATCTCCTAAAAACAAAGTAACAAGAATATGTTTTTGTAATGAAAGTCACACAATTTATAATGTTAAGTGTAAAAAATATTTTATGTAAGTGGTAATTTGTGTGGATTTTATTTTTATTAATTAGATTTGTTCTCTGGCTGATCACACCATGGCAGAAAACGGATGCCTGGATTTTCCCAATGTCAGCACCGAAGCGGATTCTGTGGCTTTCCATTCTGATGATTCTGGTCGATTGGTGTATCATGCTGCTCATTCCATCAGGTGACTGCATTTTTTGAGGATAAGAACATAAACAAAATCTAACACCTTATCTTCGCTGAGAAAGTTTAATTTTAAACAAACGTTTTCGGCCTATTCTATAGGCCATCATCAGGCTAAATAAATCGAATAGTACCGTTCCATAAGAACGAATACAAATATTTAAACTTAAACCTGATGATGGCCTATAGAATAGGCCGAAAACGTTTGTTTAAAATTAAACTTTCTCAGCGAAGATAAGGTGTTAGATTTTGTTTATATAATTTTTGCTGAGCACGTTTTATTTAATGAGGATAAGAACTTTTTAATGTATTATTTTGCAACAGATATTTTATTTTAAATGTGTTATGGTTGCATTACTTTCCCATGGGTTACACCATATATGGCATGAGATGGCTACTTTGGTGCTTCAGACAAAATAATCTTAGATTATTGTTTGGTCCTCTTCGGGCCAAATACTGTCTGTTGGTACAAAGTAGGCATTTGGCCAAATGGCCAAGGCAGACAGTTCCAGGGCGGGTCCATTCCAGAGACCTGAGCCCAGTTATTGGCTTTCCAGCAAGCTTGCCACGGGCCCAAAAAAGGCTCTGCGGGGAAGACTGCCACTAACAACATGCTCGTTTGCAGTATTGATAGAAACTTCAAATAATTCCCATTGAATTCAAAGTCGGAATGCCTTACGACCCAGATAATTGATAAATTTCCGAGGTAATCTTAGAAGTTTTATTTATACTTACCATTATTATTTGCCATTTTCCATTCTAAGTTTTGAAGTCTGTCTGAGCCACTATTTCCACACGTCACGTCTTAAGCCGAGCATGCATGTTTGGTATACTCGGCAGGTATACTGAATGTAATTTATATTTATTTTAACTAAAACCTACATAAATTACGACAGTACTAGCATATATAAAGGTAATAAACTAGGCTACAGTGGAGCCAATGGATGATAAACAGTTAATCTGGGAATTTTTCAAGTCATCGTGAGTTTCTAGAATATATGAAGATAGAAAGATTTGTAGTTAATGATTGAAAGAAGCATTCTCTTATCAGTTGCCTGACTCCATAAAGTTTAACTTCTTTTTGCACTTAAATTTTGTCAGGTTACGAATTAACCTGGCAAACTTTTATGTATGTGTTATGCACAATTTGGACTGCTGAAAGAAGTTTGACCTTAAATGTGGCCATGTGAATCAGACTGGACAGAATGGTTGTACTTTTCCCATTTTATTGTCACAACAAAAATTTTGTCCTTATTTTTATTGTTGAAAAATTGAGACATTTTAATCTTTAACAGTTTTCCCATTGTTCTTGTTAATGCTCATTTGTTAATTTTATGCTCTTTTTATTTACCAGTTATGTGGTCTGGTTCATGTTACTCACATTTATAGAAGTTGAAAGAATTTCTAACTTTTTTTTAATTGGATTTTTTTAATATATAAACTTGTATTTCAAACACTTTAAAACCAAATTGAATGAAAAGTGATTTATATTTTTATTTAGATTTTACAAATTGCACGAAAATACAAATGGTTCAATGAGTCTGACAGAATGTCTGACCATTGACTTGGAAGAAAACGAGAAAATTGTTAGAGAGACTTTTAGCCAGAGGAGGACGCAGAGAGTCATAAAGAAGAAATTTAATTTGGACACCATAATGGCTTGTGAGGTGAGTTGACGACGATAATTCTCTGAAACAAATAGAAATTTAATCGTGCACATCACATCAATATAAACTGGGGCTCCCCTGACTGCCAGTTAAGTTAGTTTTTGCCACTTAAAGTATTTGTTGAACTGACGAAATTGTGCAGGCCTTTGGCCAATTGCAAAGTGACCTCCTTTGGTATTCATGGGGCTTGAAGCAGCAATTCAAATGCATGTTTATTGAACTCTCGATCAATTTTCCTTGTTAGAAATAACAGAAAGCCAATTAATCCATTCTCAGACCCTAAACGATATCCATTTCAATAAATTAAAACACAAAAACAATAGTTAAAATACATAAATACAGTATAATACAACAAAAATTGCATTTACCACACCTTGCTGAGGAGTGGCCACGTTCCATTTCTTAAGCTTTCATGCAGCCATCCAACTCTCTCACAAATAATATCCTCGGAGACGATATCACCGGTCAATTTCCCATCTCCTCGACAACACACAAACTCTCCGAAGTCGACATGGTCACATCTTTAGCCACATTTGTCACTTTTGTTCCTTCCTCGAGAATGGTGCAACGTGTACCACTTTCATGCTTGATGATAAGTTCCTCTGTACCTCAAATGTAAATACCACGACCTCCCAATTAGGCTTTGCCACTTCCACACTCTTCTCAGTTTGGTTTTATTTTATTAAGTTATGGCAATGTAACACTTGGGTGATCTGCCTAAGGGGATGCCTTCCGGGAGGTCTTTTTAAGGGTAATTGGCCCCTATTCAGGCATTACAGACATAGAGAAAACTGGAAAACTCCACGTGACCAGTCCATCTGGGCGAGGTGTGAACCCACGACCGAACTCCCAGTGTTTGGGGAACGGAACCACTTGGCCACTGATGGGCCCCTCTTCTCAGATGATGCAGTCAATAGGTAGGGATTATACAGTGCCCAGACAAAAGTACAAGGTGGTCATAAAAAGTGCTGTTTTAATAAATTATCAGAAAGTAAGAATAAGAAAAAATTAAATATATTTTCTAGTACCATTGATTGTAATATGTGTGATGGGGATTGTAAAAATGCCAGTACAGTCAAACCTGTTTTTATGCGGGGGATAGGGACCGCATAAAAAAAGTCTCATGTAGAAAATAACTCGAAACTGTACGAAATAACTAGGAATTGCTTTTTTAACTCCTTGGGCCTTTTTCTGCAACACCTAATGGGGAAAAAATCCTCTAAGAATTTTAATTTTTATATTAATTAATTATTTCCACTTAAATACGAATCTAACATTAAAAAGTTAAAAATAATCGTTAAATAATGATTTTATTTGATAAATATAGCTGCAGGAAGTGTTATTTCATTTAACAAGGCGTGAAATTTCACACCTGCAGTCTAATGCTGGAGGGAAGCTAACTTACCGCATCTGTTCAAATATAACATAATATTTATGGTTTTTATGCTATTAAAATAAGAGGGGACCGAAATAAACGTATGAGAAAAAAATTTTACTGAATAAAAAATGAAAAAACCTGCTGATGTCATAGAAAACAACCAATAGAGTTTTTAAAAATTTTACAGGAGTCAATTATGTTCCAATTTGATTGAAATTTTCATATACAGCACAAAAAAAAATCGCACAAAACGAGGCGCACAAATAAAAATCGCACAGAAAAAGACTGCACAAAAACAGGTTTGACTGTATAAGATTTGTTTTGTGATTTTTTATTCAAGTTGACACAGAATCTCGGACAAAATGATAAGGTCAAAACAGGAATATACCAAATTTTGTGGCAAAGTGTTGATAAACGGATTACAAATCAATCACTACACCTTTCTTAAGTGGCACTTTTAGCAGTCTATCCATTGTGGATGCGCAAAGGTTTCTAACAAACTTTTATCCAAGTTCTCCCACCGAAGTCCACGGCATTTGTTTGTTTCTCCTTTGTATCGAATTGGTGGCATCCATTTTTGTAAATGACACGCGACCACAAGCCTGCAGATGTTCCACAGAATTTAGGTTACTATTTCCATTGATTCCTTTGTGTCCTATAGCAGCAGAAATTTGTGCTCCCATTTGTTTGCTTCATTCCTGTAATTTGTCCTCTTGAACTGGAGCCATTGTGCACCTTTCGGCACATTTATTGCCATCTGTTCCCGTACCGATCGATGTTATGTTAATCTGGTTTATAAAGCTAGAAACGTATCCAAATTGTTTCTTGACGAATGGCGAAAACACAATATCAACCTTGTATTTTTGTCTGAGATGTACTGTACATCAAATTGAGGAACAGACCACAAAACACATCATCTACTCGATTTTCTTACAAACTCTTTTATGCAAATACTTTCCTATGCTGCCGGTTCCCATCATTCATTTGTTTTATTCATACAGTGGCAATTATAACAAATTATCACGCTTTTACCATCACCTTATATTCTTGTCCGGTTGTGTATAATCAAACATGCCAGCCTAATGCGAGATATGCCCCTGCAACCAGAGCCGAAAACTACCGGGATGCACCACAGATGGCCTTTGCACAGCCTGCTGGTTTTTTCACCATGCTTCACAGTTCAAACTGCAGAACATTTGAAGTAGGTGGTACCACCGTATTTACCTGCCTGTTTATTTTTGTAAACTTGGGTTTTTTAACCAAACGTTTGAGTGTGTGGCCAATATTTTTGTCGTCCGGAAACTTGTATTTATCGATAATGCCTTAGCAATATTTGTTATTTTATCGTATTAATAAATTGTGGCATTAAAATATAACTTAAGTAAAACGTTTCAAATCGATAGAAAAGCATCCTGTCGGACGACTACGAGAACGAGTTGGATGTGTATGCAGTAGTGGGATTTGCTCCCGGAGACGACCTCCACAACGGAAAAATCGTGCTGTACGACAATGAGACGGGCCACAAAATCAAGACCGTTCGTCTGGACATGAAAATGGATGAGGTAAATACCCTTTTGATAATTAGCCCCCTCCATATTTACCATAGAATATCTGGTTAGCTTTCAGACTACACCCTGACCATGGACCTGGAGACCTTCATTTTGCTGGTGAAGAATAAAATCTCTCAGTACAGTTGCTACATCTACAGACTGGAATCTCTGCCTGGGAAGAATGCGCCCAGAGGTAGAGGCAAAAAGAGCCACCACAGAACGTCCTGATATTTCGCGCCCTCCGCAAACTGCCTCCCGGGTTTTGACCTTTTAACCCAGCTCAAATTATGATGTAGGGAATGAAACGGTTTCGCCTTATTTAAAGATTGATCACTGCCACTTTGTCTGAGTTTCACACCACGTCTACAGTTTTTATTATTATTATGTAATAGAAGTTTTTTATACGGGTCGTTTGTAACCACTTTCGGTTGCTATAGCAATTTTTAAATTGTTTTATTATATATTCCACGACCTACCGTTTGCACGGAGGAGGTCGAAAGTGGCCTATTACGTCGGTCTGTAAAAGAACGGTGCTTGCAATAAATACTGCGTAAATTAGCAAAAAGACCAATGCCAGCTTCCGCCTTATTTTCCACCTAAGCACACAGACGATTATTAACAGCGCCGAAACGACGGCCAAGAGAAGAACCAACGACAAGAAAATGGCGTAATTGTCCACCGTTATTTTTCCATCGGCCTCCACCCACAGACACTTGACCGACCAAGGAACTCCCAAGCACAGCAGGATTCCGAACAGGTTGTTTTCCAACGGGTTGGATAGAATCCTCTCCCCCGACACTGAAAACGAAAAGTACATGTTTATATGTATTTTCTTAGCACAATGTTGCCGTTGAGAACATATCACACCGATGTTCGAGTCACCCCGCGCCTTTGTACTTTACCTTATTCGTCGTACTCACTTTTTCTAATTCCGAAAGCGCCGAAGGCAATTTGAGGAATGGACGACCCTACGGCAAATAGGACCACACCCACCACAGCCATGGGTATTTTATAGGTATAACCTTTAATAATAACGAAAATAGGATTATACAATCGATTATCCCGGCAATAAATACCGTATTGTTCTACCTACCGATTACAGTCACCATCCAGAGAGAGACGTAAGAAATGCCTCCGAGTATAATTAAAGACAAAACGTAACTGGACGTAAACAATTTATATTGTTTGTACTTGGTACACCCTGACGCTATGACACTTATACAGTAGATGGCGGGATACATAATTATTCGCCACCCGCTAAACAACCGTCCCTTGTCTTCGTTCTTAAGCTTCCACATTTGTTGTTCTAGCGAATCTCTAACTAGAGACAAAGAATGCGCATTAAAACCCAGAGAATTTATCTTAAAAAATGGTGTACAGGAGACGGATATACTCTGCTCTTGGAATAAAACCGGATAATCGGTGGCCAGAGTGGAACGTCCGAAATTTCTTATGAAAATTTCTATTTTTACGTGATCCACTTCGTTGGTGGTCGCCTCTCCATTTACGGACAAGCGAGGATTACCAATCTATTGTTAAAATAACAAAAATTTATTTCGCATAATTACCGGTCTACGCGCAAACCGGCACTCGTTTAACCATGTAGAGAAATGACTAATGGTTTTGTTAAAAAATTGGCAACACGTTGCTGGACTTTCCTGGCATTGTTTCTTTCTGTTCCTCCCTAATAATTGTTACCATCACCTTGAAGTCTTCCGATCGGTCCGACAGATATTCAGGGTGGAAGCCGTATCCCGGCGGTTCGATTTTCTCGAAAATCTCTGGAAACATTGCCCCCTAATACCCAAATCCCGCAAAATTTCAGAAATTTTCGACAAAAGGCGCGGGAGTTAAGCTTCGAATTGAGTGAACGAAATCGTGGCCCCACATATAAAATAAATACCCGTTTCGAGTCAAAAATTAAAAATCTCGGGGGTTGTATTTTGACTCTTTGCCATACTTTTCCTCTGTTATGTACTGTATAACAGCCGAAGTAACAATGAATTTTATATTGTTTAATGCGCCGTTTGTCTAGAGGAATACGTCGTATACGTAAGCTATTGTTAAATAACTGGTGGTATTGTTAGGTACTGTACATTTGTTAAGTGGGCTCAGAGGGATACGTATTTTGAAAAAGTAATTTCCTTCAGTTTCGGATCTCGGGTGACATTTCTGCAATCGATGACGATCTGAATTGTAACTACCTTTATGCCATTTTAAAGTACCGGCCTTACCTGCAGAATACAACCGTCATTTTAAAGTTATAGAAAAGCCCAAAATTTCGAAAATGCAGTTAGCCAAAGGATCGTTATCATAAATACGGAATATAACATTGTATTATTCCTATATAAAGGATTTTTCACCCCGCCTTAAGTTACTATGCCTTTGGTACGCCAAGTTAAAAAAAAAATAAAGATTAACCTGATTTTTAACGATAATTTCTAATTTTCTATCGAAAATCAACAGGAGGACGTAAAAAAGTAGACATACGGTCAACACCACAGCTTCCCACCTAAAAAAAGAGATTAAAATTCGTGATTTAACCGTCACGTTTCACGAAAAAGTATTATTAACGCATTTAAACAACTAACCAACGAACGATCCCGTCGTATAATATCCACACCACCAGCGACAACGTCAATATATTCAGTAAGCAATCTCGCGTGATTCGATAACTGTCGAGACTTATGGTCTGAAAATACAAAATATTTCGCGTTACGCGTGGATCCAGCAGACGCCAATTTCGGGCGCCGGCTCTTTACGTTTTTCAAGGAGAAAAGCAAGTTGAGAGAAGTAAAACCCAGCAGATTGAAAGCGGAAGTTCCGATCACCGTCCAGATTCCCACGTTGTTATCGACCACGAATGATCCTGAAGTAGAAAAAAAAACCAACGTTAATCCCACTCTCGTAATTTAGACGCGGCCGGTACCCACCTACGATGCAGGACACCAATTCCGCCGAAGAAGTGGCCAGCGGCATCACTATTGCCCCGCCCACGTCCGGAGGTATCCCCATATCTAGAAGGAAAAAAAAAATTCCAGAATTTCTAGAGAACGGATGAATTTATTGTCGTTACAGATTATCGAGGGCACTCGTAAAGCTGGTAACAACTGCAAGCAACGGGGTCTGGGTAGCGACACTTACAGCGAATGGCCAATTGTAGGGAAGGGACACACAAGTATTCGGAAACCAGGGCGGCGGTGGACGACAGGTAAAGGATTATCAGGCAATGAACGGCGATCCCTCCGAAAAAACGCTGTCGTTGGGTCATAAAAGTGCCGGGAAATTTCCCCATTCCGTAATCTACGCACGGAGTTTCGGTGGTTCCTGTTTTAAATTCGCCATAAAATAGTTAAACGTCGAAACCTAATTTGGACAATTAAAGGACCACTCACCCCAAATATGTACGGAACTCGTTACGTTTTCCATTTGTCGGGTGGCTCCGAATGACCGAGTTTTTACAAGTAAATAAATTTTTATACGCCAACTTTTCAGATATGAAACGTGACGATTGTTTAAAATCTCGATAAAATTAATATATTATTAGTCAGTAAGTAAATTTAAAAAAGATAGTGGGTTTTTTTATCTGATCTTTTTTAATGCGGCTTATTTTAATCGATACCGTCGACGGGATTATTTTTAGATTAATTTTACGCGGGATAAAAAGAAATATATCGGAGATGACGCTACCACAGATAGACAATCGGACGTTCGCCTGGCCATTCGTAATCGGGTCGTGATGTCGCCGATGATGATTCTGACGTAATTATAAGTGGCGGCCGATAACCGACGAAGAGTGACGTAAATTTTACGTAATTTTCTTAAAAAGCCCCGTCGCCACCAGGTGTCGCATTCTCGTTCTCGGGTTTCGACCATTTAGAATATACTACACACAATGGCTGTAACGACGCCATGTTGAAAGAAAATTGAATACACGTCCGCTATTTTCTTTTTAGTGCAGCGGGCGTGCCACTTGTGCGCGAAGAAAATGTCTTAACCCTTGGTGCGAGTCGTTTATTTTCAAAATTAAAAAAAAAACCAACGACATTTGTTATTAAGGAAAGAAATAGCATCTTCATTAAGTCCTTCCTCTCGAGATATGACACCCTTTTAACTTTTAACCACTAAAATAGCATCAATGCTTCTTGTACAGTACACAAGCTATCATGCCAAATTTCGTTTCTTATAAATGCCAACAGACACACGGAATATTTTTTCCTTTTTGGGGTGGTTCAGGTCTGAAAACGGAGATTTACAAAAAATCCGAGGGTCAAATTTGACGATTCCAATTCTTTCCCTTGTTATGTAGGGGAATGGGGCCCACCTAAGGTATTTTGCATATTTTAAAGAAAACTTAACAATATTGTGAAAAGTTATTTTAATTGTGCAAACAAGGCACCATTAAAATAACAGATCTATCAAAATTTAAGTATTCCTCTCCATATTGTTTTAATTATAAAAAAACAAAAAACATTACATTGAGCCCCGTTACCCAACCATGTGGGGTAATGGAAACCATCATATAAAAAACATTGAAAAAAGACTGAAACGTTAGAAATGTTCCAAAACTAGAAAAGATTTTGCATAGGAATTATTAATTTCTTATATATGTATTGTTTTCAAAATAGTTTGTGTGTTAATGTAATTTGAACAGGGTTTTAGGGCCATTAGAAATATAACACATTCTAATCTTTTTTTTTTTTTTAACTCTTTCCGCCCTGTAGGCACTAAGAGGGCCTCTTTTAGTAGGCCCATTATGGGTTCGGCCAGGCCCACAATGGGGCGACCGGGTGGTGAGGGACAGGACCCGACATATCCGAACGGACCACCCCCCGAAAAATTCCTGGGGATTATTCAACCCGTTCGGATTCGATGCCGGGTCCCCCAGAGCGGTAGGCTGCCACCTTGACCGCTCGGCCATCCGGCCGTCACACATTCTAATCTGTCGAACGTTTCGATTAAAAATATTCCGTTTCTTACGTTACGCAATGTTTCGTCAATCAAATTTCTACAAGAACTATAGATATAAAAATAAAATATCCCTTGATTTCTAGCAAACTTTCTATTTTAAAATGGCGGCGGCCATTAAAATTACAGTAGACCCCCCTATAACTCGGTAGATACGTTCAGTTTTATATGAATCCGTGTTTTACGAGTCACTTAAATACATGAGCCAATCACAGCCCGACACGTGTACAGTTTAGGGGTTACGGCTGTTTGAAAGGTTTTCTTCCATAAAATTAATCGATTCTAGATTAATTTGACTCAACATTTCAATTCACGTATAATTTTTTGAGAATAATCCATATAAACTATGCAATAAACAAAAAATTGTGGGATTACTTACCGAATGTGCACCGTTCGTGGACGCCATTTCTTAAGCTTGTTTTCGTCGCGGAGCGGCTCATCGAACGACGGGCGAGTGTTTTCTTATCAGCGAATTTTTCGCAAAAAAATAACTTAGCTTTGGAGACGACATTAATAAAGATATAATTTTTATGGCCGTTAAATAATAAATGTTTTTTAGTAGGTTTAGTGCTCGTTTAAACTCAAGAATTTGTGCTATGTGCGCTATTGGACCAGATTCGATTAATTATGTCGCGACACGAGTCGGCGATGCCGTTTAACCGTGTTATACGATTCTCTTTTAACGTGTTATCCGAATACGATCGCAATTTTTTCGCCGTGTTATACAAATCCGTGTTATATCTACTTGTGTTATACAGGGGTCTTCTGTATAACAAATTCTAATCTGTCGAACGTTTCGATGAAAAATGTTTCGTTTCTTACGTTACGCAATGTTTCGCTAAAGAAATTTTGACAAGAGATATCAAAATAGCGGGGAAAAAAAAAACTTTTAAACAGAAACGATGTACAAAAAGTTTGTGCTACAAAACATTGGAAGCAGCAACACACGTTACAATGGCCACAATTTGAGTTTAAAAAGCGGTAGTATAGCAGTTTTCAAGCTACACATCAAGGTGTCTCTCTTAGTATACTATCAAGCAACTGCTTAAGAAACAGAAGTAATATTAAGAAAAAATTTTTATAAGTGATATGTAAGGAGGTTTGACGTAGAGGTCATTAATTTTGTTCAAACTCGATTAGAGTACATTGCATCCTTAACGACTGACATGTGCCAAGTATGAAATGCAACCGCAAAAACTAAAAGTTGAATGGGGGGTGTGAGTTGGCTGTTGAAGGTGTTAGTGAACTTTTCGTAGAGCTTAACAGTTGTATTATAACGTACCAGGAAATTATAACCGTATTTTGGTCGAGTTAAGGATGTGGATATTCGTCAATAGATTGATTTTGGAATTAATCATATGCCTATTATTAATTGGTGGAATAGAACCTAATCCAGGTCCTCTTTCCCGTTCTCCCCAACATTTGAGTCAAATGGAGATGCAAAACAGGGGGCGTGGTAGGCCACGTAAGCAAAATTTTAAAGAAATAGTTAAAGAAAATCAAGTGGATAATCTATTGAATGAAGAATTTCTTCAAATTGAGGAGGAGTGCGGTGGAGGTAGTCTTGATACCACAAGATCTACGAAAATACCTGAATATTTTCAAGCATTAAGAGATAAGGATCCCCTGGTACAGGAAGATTCACAATACACACTAAAATCAATATACGAACTACTACAAAATAACTTTTCACAGCTTAATAGAGAAATTCAAGGAATCAAGACAGAACTTAATTTAATGAAGGAAGAAAAAAAGCATTTTCAAGAAGAACTAGTGAGAGTGTCACAGAAAATGGAAGAAATAGAGACATTATCTAAGAACAATAGCCATTTCAGAGGTATGTTCGAATTTGAACTAGATAAATTAAAAAATGAGAGAACTAATAGAAATATCATAATCATAAATTTTCCTTTTACTTCGACCGATTATGCTAACGAAATCAATCAGTTTATTAAAGAGGATTTGAGAATTAAAAATATCTCTATAGAAAGCTTAACCAGGATAAATTATAACGGATCTAACGTATTGTGAAGATTGTAATAGATTCCTTGTATAATAGAAACTTGATATTAAAAGAATTTTGGAAATTAAAAGCTAAAGTTAATAACGAAGAAAGGAGAAAAAATAAAACAATTTTTACAGCCGATTTATGCAAAAGATCCAGATTAAGAAGGAAAAAATTACAAACGACAATTAAACAAGAAAGATTAAAAGGTAACAAATTTATTATCGGAGATGACTGTTATATCATAAAAAATAAAATATTCACGTACGACATTAATTTAGATAAAGTAATACAATTAAGTAATTTTTAGGAAGAAATTGATTAAGTTCCTCCATTGAGAAATCCGAATAGTGATTCGAATATTTATATTGTTACAACAATAAACCCAGGAAAATTCGTACTGGATGAGAGAAAATCGGAAATACAGATATTCAATTAGTCAATGTAAATTTAACAGTAAATTTTCCTTCTATAAATACAAACTGTAATGATAATAGTAAACGTCTAATAGGTTCTGGAATTTCCAAGTCTGTAAGGAAAGTTTCATAGTGTTGCCTAAGCTAATATGAAATTCTACTTCATTATTGGTTTAATAGTGACATGGTTACCTGGAATGCGTAGAAACTAAGGATTTTTACTACGAAAACAAACATTGGCAAGGCGCGGTGTATTAGTGGATTGTGCATCTGTTTGGTGACCTATTGCTACTGGCCAAGGAATAAAGATAGACGAGCTATATCTTTTTCCGATACAACTAATACTAAGAGGGAATTCCGAAAAAGTAAATATTGTAGTTACCTAGGCTTCACCTATACCAAGTTATGGAGATGAGAGGAAGGTTCATGTGACAGTGAGTTCTAGCAGAGTTCGGAACAATAGTATCGGCATATTATCGCATGAGGGAATTAAAAAATCTTATAGGAACTAGGACAATTTAAAGGAGGTACTATAATTACATCATTTTAAAAGTATTAAAAAATATGACAGTTAACCTTAAACAAAGTTGATATGATATTGTTATGGATGTAGGGATCTTTCCCAATTTATGTTTTGTTCTTGTTAAGAAGCATTAGAGTCCCGAAATGGATATTACTTCCGTGTGTTGTATATGATTATCAACGTAAATAGCAAATACGAATTTCTTCTCATACAGCAGAATTGTAACTAATTATAAGATATCCAATTTGTTAAAATTTTTGTAATTAAATTATACAGCATCTTATTTAAAAGTTAAACCTTTCAATAATGAATATATGTCAATGTTAAACTAAATAACTAAGATATATTATATGGAACTAATATGTTGTTATATGATTGTGATTGGTTAATAATTGAAACACCCCATGTAACAGGTTCAATCCTATTACAATAAACATTATTTACTTACTTTAAAAAAAAAAAAAAAACTAAAAGTTGAAAATCTGACAATCACTTAAAAGGCTTAAACTGTCACTTTTTTCTCGACTGGCAGGTGGCTCGTAGGAGGGCGCTGGTCCCACTTGAGGTACTAGGCTTCAACTTTGTGAGTTCGATTCCCTGATCCCGGAATCCTTTTTTTATTTAATTTTTTTCGTTTCTATTATACTATTATGTTTATATTAATTTTATTTAAAAATTATTTTCAAATATTCATGTTCATGTGAGGTTCGTTCATAATTGCTACAAGCTGTAAAACACAACGAAATATAAACAATGCTATTAGTCCGGGACGCCGCCAGAGGGCGTTCGAGTTGCAGCGGTGTAACTTTGTTACGGTGGATCTTTCCCAAACACATTTATTAATGCAGATTTGACAGTAAGACTCAACATGAGAATATACACAGACGACAACTACGAAAAAATTTTGAATAAATCCTTAATAATAAATAGGAAAAATAATAACACAAAATATATTCTCATATTTTAAACGATTTTGAAATATTACAAAATCACTTTAAAATATTGAAATTTATCTTTAAATGGATATTTTTATTCTAGTTGTGTGCTCTTACTCAACTTGAAGAACCTTATAATTACTCAATGATAAATTTCTACATCGGTAATTCTATTGTTATCAAAATATTTGTACTGTATATTGTGTAATCTGCCAAAATATTACTCACATTTATATCCGAAGCAATTATTCTCAAGAAATGAAGCGGAAAATCGCTAAAGTTTCTTTCTCATTCGAAAATCGCCCACTTACGACAAAGAAAGTGACACAATGGAAAAATGTATTGTTGCCGATTTTGTTGCGTTTCGCGTGACGATCAAGCCGATTTAGTAAAAATACCTGATCATTTTTAATTCAATGCATATTTATTAATTTATATCCGTTTTAATGATTTTTATTTTTTAAAAGCTTATTCTGCCATGTGGGAACAAAGGGGGTGGGCTTTTTACATGCTATATAAAGTAAACTCTTTAAAGTACTTGCAGGAGATAATAACTCACTTTATTTAGGAACTTTCTCATGCACATGTAACAATTTTATTTATTATTATATAAAAATAAATAAATTTATAAAAATGTATTAAACAGTAGGCAAACAATAGAAATATCTATTTCAACTTTATAATTTTATTTTATAATAAAAAGATTTCATAGCAACATAATTATTTATTTGAATATGCAATGTAAAGTATGTTACATTACTCTCAATTATTATGAAATATTATTTTAAATAGCTGAAAGTTTTAATTTTAAATACTATACTTTATATGAGATTTTATTCTGTGCTTTTAATCAACAAACAATATTATAACATTTATTCTTTATTAAATCTGTTATACTAATGCTTCTGTAATTGTGTTTAATAATTTACATAATGTTGTTATACAACCTTTCAAAAAAGTACAACTTTACAACAAACACACTATAGTCTAGTACTGATCTGAGAACCATGTTTTAATGATAAGTTCAAGCACTTTAATTTTTTTTTTTTTTTTGTAACTCTTTACATTCTGTGGGCACTAAGAGGATCTCTTATAGCAAGCCATTATGGGTGCGGTCAGGCCCACAATGGGGCGGCCGGGGGGTGAGGGACGGGGACCGAGATATCCGGACGGACCACCCCCGAAAAATTCCTGGGGATTTTTCGACCCGTCCGGATTCGATCCCGGGTTCCCCAGGGAAGCAGGCTGCTAACCTGAACCGCCCGGCCATCCGGCTACTGCACTTTAAATTAAAAACCAATCACTCAATACAATAATTGCTGATGATGCAGGTATTATTAGCATTGCTTGAATCTATGTCATCATCGTCATTGTCGTTTGATTCTCGTTGAGCCCCATTACCCCTTCACAGTATTTTAAGTTTCTAACCTAGACTAGACACAAAAGGATAGAGTGAAATCTTTTCTTCATATGTATTTTAACTCCTTGTTACCTCTTTGAAGGATGAACCACATTGTTGATGTTAAAACATCAACAATGTGGTTCGTAACACGACAAAGGTCAAAGTGTAGTTTATTATTCTGTAAGCACGCCGATTAGGGGGGGATTTTATTCCCTTTCGTCGGAATGGTCTAAGGCCCTCGCCTATGTGGGTGGCGGTTCTGGAAGCAGGAAACGACAAGTGTTACAAAAGAAACCCGTTTATTTTTTCGACATCGGGTTTGCATGTCCAAGTTCGATGGCGTATCGGCGGAGAAAGTCCTGGATCCTTTCTTTAGTTTTTCTGAAGAACAACTCCGAGGCAGCAGCGACAGGAATGACAATACAACTGGTCTCTCTCGAAGACGATGTAGAAAGAGAAGGTTGGAACTGGGAAGCGGAAGTTCAGACGAAGGAACTCTGGAAGAAACCAGAGGTGGAAGCTCTCCGTGTTCTCGATGACAGAGGTTTTATGTTTTCCATGTTCGATTCTTTTCTAATTGATCGGGCTTTCCCTTCCCCGCTTCCCGATTAGTCTCTTACTAGTCTCGAGGTAGAATTTGAAACCAGTTTGGGTCGCGAGGAAGGTCTGGCCGGGATGGTTTATCCGACACCATCCTCTCGACTCTGATAGCGACTGTCGATGACTGACATCCACGCTCATATTTTACTTTCGTTTCTTTTTTCCCTATTGCGTCTTAAGTTTTAAACAATTACCCCTTCTATTTTTTTTATTCTAAATATTGTTTTGCCTCTACTCTATGAGCAAAGATGTCAAAGTCCGGTGTCGCCGTCTCGACACTTAAATTACTTGTTTTCTCGATGGTTTAATAAAATAGTCCATAATTAAAAAGGAAATGTATATTTCCAGGGCCTCACAATTCTAAATACTTTTAAAAGTTGAAACCAAAGTTTTCACAAACTATAACCATAACAACAACAAGAATACTACACTACCTATATTCTACAAAAGAAAAAAACCCGAAAAAATCAACAACCTACTGGGTACGGATCGGACTGGCCCGGGTACACTAAATAAACAATACCGCTAAGAGTATCCTCAAGACATGGCTCGTACTTAAATTATAAAAATACTGTTATATAGAGGGTTAAGTATTACACTTACTAGTTTATTATAAAGAAGATTTAGACGAGGAAAATAATTTTAAAATGACAATCCTCTCCAACAAGTGGTACAGACTTCGACGTTTTGACTTAAAGTAAAATGGCGGTCGATAGTACCCGTCGTTGCCATCAAGAGCGCTGTCACAGCCACTCTACGTCAAGGTCTCTATAAGAAGGTCAGGACACGCTCCCGTGATTCTATGCGGCAGCGGCCATGTTGGGGCATATCGATAGAGATCATCATACGTGGTTCCTGCGTGAGTCGACTATTATTACGTATATACCAACTAAAAACGTTAAACAATGGGTTATTCTGTGGCACCTAATTGTAAAAGTAAGTCTACCGACCTTCGATTGTTTAGATTTCCTGCAGATAAGCAGAGGAAAGCGAAATGGATGCAGAACTGCAGACGGGATAAGTGGCAGCCAACTGAACATTCTAAACTACGTGAGGATAGTGTATATTATGTTTTTCTATAGGTAGTCTTTGAGATGTATACGTAAGTTCACATGAAATTATTTGTTGTTCAGCTTCATTTCGAAGAATCTCAGTTTGAACTGTTAATCTCAACTTTTCTGTCAGTGAGATTACATATTTTTGCCAGATATATGAACAGTACTTTGAATGTAAAAAAACTGTATGGAAGCAAAAGCTCATTTATGCGTACTTCTGCTGACTTCCGAAAATGGTGTTTTATTATATTTGTATCTTGCGTGTTTACAGAAAAGGAAGTTATGTCTCAGATAAGCTCTGTTAAAAATATCATCAAATTGTGTTAAAATTTAACCAAAAAGGATAATATTAATGTAATTAGGAAAATATGACGTTTAAGCCTTTGTAAAGTAAAAAATGTTCATTAATTAAACGTTAGTCCAGTATTTATTTTTTAATGCATTAATATTGTATTGGTAAATGCTTTAAAATAAAATTTTGGATAACTTATGTTATTGCTTGAGCACTAAACACAAGACCGTGTTATTTATCAAACACTTGGCTTTATTTCCACCTCTATTAGATTCAACTAATAGAGGTGGAATAAAGCCAAGTGTTTGATAAATAACACGGTCTTGTGTTTAGTGCTCAACATATAATAAAACACGGTTTCAAGAATATTTAAATTATGTTATTGCATTACTTTACCAAGTGCTTATATACGTAATTGGATCAGTTTTAGCACCCATTTAATTAGTTTCATTCACGACAGCAAATGATGTGGATGATAGTTTCTTTTAAACTATTTGATCGAAAAGTTGCATAAAATTGGGGTTGCATAATCATCCGAAATTATTATTATAATTTTGACTGAAATCACTGGATTTATGCAATTTTAGTTTAATTAATGTCGTATAAAACTTACCTCAGTACACGTTTGCTTAAAACATGCGACTCAAAATACCCCAAAATGGCGGCTCAAGAAGTAGGTCACGCGTGTCCTGACCTTCTTATACAGACCTTGCTCTACGTAGTATATTCTAACTCGGTCACAGCATTCATGTTTTTAGGGTTGCCAATCCTTTCCACTTATAGCATCCAGTCTTACGTTGCAAATTTAAAATTTCAAAAAAGCAAATGAAAAAATAAACACAAAGATTTTATTGCATTTAAAATTACACACAATAAATCATTATTTTTTAAATAAAATGTACTACAATTTTTTCATCAAATGATTTTCTGGCACCCTTAAAAAGTGCCTTTTGACGTGAATACGTCTTTAGATTTGCTTTCGTAGTGGGAGGCAATTCAGAAACCTGATAACAAAATCGGGGGATACAGTTTGGGATTACATTACATATCTATCATCTACATCCAAAATTTAATTAACCACTCGGTAGTTAAAAAATCAAAGAATTCATTACGTTGAGTGGGGACTGTGACGCATCGCGCGCGGCGGAAGGGAAAGCGCCGCCATTTTGAGGTCGTTTCGCCGCGTCACATACTTTCCGTTTAGTATACATTTTGACTCGGAGAAGCTACGACTCTCGTCTGAGTTTCAATTTACAGCTCTCGTCAACATTTATCGATTGCGTACACAAAACATTAGTGCGGAATAGTTATGGCGAATATATACGGTATTAAAGTTAAAAATTAAGAAAATTTAATACAATGTCGGCCTATACTCGTCGAAAAGCCAAATTAAAATATAGAAATCGATTACGGTTGGAAAGGGCTTCTCGATAGCCATCCAGTGGTACCCATAAAACACCATATGTAGAGTGAAGCGGTGCCGGAAACGTAAAAATTTTGCCATCATAAATAAAACATGGAGATCCGAAGGACTCCTTACTGTTAAGGAATGATATAGCTTACATATAATACGCTCAAAGATAATATTACCCGTTAACGTACACGTATTCACGTAAAACACACGGCCGTGTCCCCGACACAGCTACACCGCCCCCCCTTTTTTTTTATTGTCTTTTCACTAGGGCATCCCGAATTGCACCCGGGAACCAAGTACGTTGACATGTTTGCGAATGAATAAATAGAGTAGAACCTAAATGCCTGAAGTCATTTAGACTGTGACTAAAAAACAAATGATTAAACGACTGAAAAATAAAATGCCTTCTACTGTTTTCATTGTAGCAGATCCCAAACGTTCGAAGCGCCCCTAGCGGCTAATGCACTCATTTTCGCTAACGGTCACCGGATAATCCATCGACTCCGGCAGTAGGTCCCAACGCACCGAAACATTTTAGGAACGATAGTAGTCGAGCGTCGCTTCCGCAATTTGCCGTTACGAGCGATTTCCGGAAATCGCCCGCGACAGTAATTTAATAGAGCGCGCCAACTGGATATCGAACGAAAATATTTTATATAACCGCATTTTATTCATACCGCACCCATTACTTAATTACACGCGTTTAAAGGCGGAGAAATGCCATTTGCGTAATATTACGCATTCTTTTTCGCAAAATAATTAAAATATATTAAGTTAAAACGATGTAAACTTACCGGAGGTAGTGGGTGGAAATTCACTACAGCTATGTTTTTCTTCTTTCGTCCCTCCGACGGAATGGCCAATAACAATTCTAACGTAGCCGATGCCCGGCGAAATAAAGTTAAATACGCACGCATATGCGCAACGCGCAGGCAAGCCACGATAACGGAAAATGGCACCATTTTCAATTCTGCGGTACAGATTGGTCTTTTAAACGAAAAATGTGAAAACTAAATCCGGAGTAAACAATAGGGAAACTTCCATCAATTTCTGATGGAGCTTAAATTTGAAATTAGGATCTACTGTGGACTGCGGATGCGCGCGCCGGTTGGCCAAATTACAGACCAGTGCCAAGTTGCCAGCGTCTTTCCACCTTCGTCGATTACCAGATTCGGAAGACATTGCGTATACTTCTGGCGGTAATGGTCCCGAATTAATATTTTAAAATGTTCGGCCTAATCCGTGCCCGAATTTAAATCCAAATGCCCGTCTATATTGGCCGATTGAAAGGGCATTCGGCATAAACGTTGCCCGCGTTTAGGGCAAATTTTATAATTAAAACTCTAATCGAATAAACAAAAACCGGTTAATGTTACCTATGGTTCCAAAATGGCGGATCGTCTGATTCAAGAGAACAGAAGAAAGAAAACAGTTGGGACGCACGTTCTAACCTAATCTAACCTATTCTAATTACCATAATTATTACCAACCAAATTATTAGAATAGGTTAGATTAGGTTAGGTTAGGTTAGGTTAGAACGTGCATCCCCACTGTTTTCTTTCTTCTGTTTCCTTGAATCAGAGACGAGCCGCTATTTTGGAACCATAGGTAACATTAACCCAAAAACCTTATCGACATCTACACATCTTAGAAAACGAACGATACGTACAGTACCTTGGGAATTACAGAATTCTGCGAGACTAACAACGCATGGCCCGTTGAATACTGAGGCGTATCAGTTGTGCATGGACATGCCACTCCGCACACTACAAACGTAATATGTACCGTACTACTTGTGATTTTCGGAGCAAAAATTGCATTTATTACTATAATATTTGTAGACAGATACAGAAGACACTCGCGACCAGACAAATACAGATTATTTCCAATTTGTATCCAAATTACATGTGGTCGTACCCAAGTACAAATGCAACTTATGGTTTTCCTTAGATTTAACTTACAAAATCAATCGTTACAGATTTATTTCTGCCCGTCGTTTTAATCTTTAGCAATTTCTAATTTAAAACTCGTTTGTGGCGGAAAAAATGATTTATCTTAGAAACAAAAGAATTGCAATTTCGTCTTCGGCAATTCCCGTAACAAATCTAATAACTATGTTTCTCCTGCGTTAACAAATGTAACAGTTATAATCCTTTGATCTATAACAACGTACAATTTATACTTTTGTAATATTATAAATATATTTATACAGTTAAACCATTTACAACAATTATCTATATATATATCATTTCTAAATTATCACAAATTTAAAAATTTTCCAATGTTCCTATTCAAATTAATGATATAAAAAAATTCTATCAAAAATAAATATCTAAAGCACCAATTAAAATATTTTAGAGAATGTGTTCGGACACGGCGTGTCCAAAAGGAACCTTGGGTTTTAATTACAACAGAAGGACTGGGTATACGAATCTTACCATTGTATTATAATTTTGATATAAAAGAATATTGCTTTAAAATTTTCAAAATTAGTTTTTAAACCCAGGCAGAGTATTGTAAGTGTATCAAATTTTTGTTTTACCACTGTTTACCCACTATTTTTGAAACAAATAAAACTGCCATGCCGACAACATCTTTGCTCCAAACAATTTAATATTTTTTTATGAAAACAAAACATTTGTAACTTCGAATCCTTCTCTTGTGCATTTTAAAAATTTAAATGCGACGGACGATTAAAAGAAATGGTATAAACCTTCGTCTCCGTCGCATATTTAATATAAACTTTAATATATAAAAATATAAACAAATAATTTGGTACTAAATAATAAAAACCCACTTGGTATTGGAATATTTTGTATATTATTGATGTATTGTTCTATAAAAACATTAATTGGAATCCTGTCTAAATCCGAAATTTATGCGGAGTTGTTCGAAGAAAACGAATGTCAATATGGTGTGAGGTCCTAATCGAACAAACGCAGGAATATAACCCTGATGAAAAAATAAAAGAATAAATAATGTGTAATTTGAAACGACTAGAATATCGCATCTCGAAGTTTAAATTTGTCTGCGGAGTCTGTTAAAGTAAATTTTATTAAAACGATACCTTGAAAAAGCCCAGTGGTCCCAGTCTTGCCGTGACAGCAATGCAGTGCAATAAACTCTGAAAATATATATTTAAGAATATTTTTACCAACGTATTCTATTATTTTCAATTCTAGGTACTGTACATTTGAATTTAACATACATTCCGACCTTTGGCAAGAAATTAATGACAAGAAAGTTGTGCCTGTTCGTCTTGAGCAGTTACATTCTTGCCAGATAGTTTATCCTAATATAAATTAATTTACAACTCGATGCTTGTAAACTTTCCACGGGTCCTTCTGGTTTACCGGTGTCGAATTTATTACTCTTAAGAAAGATACGTATTACGATAAACTCTCTGGCACAGGATGTGGGCATCTGCTCGAGGAAAAAAGCATTCGATGGAAGATTTGAATTTAAAAGCGGAAAGTATTTTATCTAACGCTTTTTGAAGTTTCTTATAAGGTTTATAGGGTGACTTGACCGGTAAATGACTGGCTACTGGTGAACAACTCGGTTGCTCGCCAGAATTCTAAGTTTGTGTGTGAAATTGCAGCCGGTGAACAAACGAGAGTGATTTTTAGACATTCTGCATGGTTACATGACTGTGTGTGGCTTCATACTAAGGGTTGATCCAGTGGTGATCATTTATTGGGTTTTTCTGACTTCATAAGACGAAGATCATGCTTAAATTTCAAAGAGATGGTTATATCTTGCTTTCCCAGCTATTATGTATATATAACAAGAGAAAGTGTTGGAATTGTGTCAAATTTGACCTTCAAATTATTTTTGCAAATCTCTGCTTTCAGACCATCTAAACTCAAAAAAGTTCTATGGATATTTGTGTGCGTGCATGCATCTATTTTGTTTTGTTTAATATCTCAGGATGGAGTAAATATTAAAAAATGAAATTTAGCACGGTGGCTTGTGTATAAGGGGCATTGATGCTATTAAATTTTGGAGGTTAAAGGTCAAGGTCGTGTGTCGTATCATGAGTTAATGAACATTTTACTTGTTATTAGCATTTAAAATTTCTATCAAACTCATGTCTACCCTCAAAATTAAGCTTTTTGCCATTTTATAATAGTTATTAATATTAAAATTTATAATAAAATATCATAATGGATGGCACAACACACAATTTTATTTATTACGATTAATAAAATAAAAGTTATTTTTTAAATAAAATTTCATAACAGCTAAGAAGTTGCTGGATTTATTTTTGTATCGCATCATCTTTCTGTAAAACAATACATTTTAAACATACATGTAAGTTATATCTCATTAATTAGGGAAAAATAGCAAATATACAAAATAACCCTAGACTACATCTTCACCTTAAATTAGTCGTTCAGTGATCAAGTCATCCTATTCCTAATGATAGGCTGAAAGGTTTAAAACTACAGTAAGACCCCATTTAACGCTGATTCATATAATGCAATCTGCTTGAAGCCTAGAAAAAAGCTCAAAATTTACACTGGTTTAAATTATCACGGCATTTTATTGATTCGTATATAATATGACTATTTACGAACACGAACCAATCAGAAAAAGGTAGCAAAAAGCTGTACTTTCTTTAAATCTATGTTTGTTTGGTGCAATTTTGGAAAAAGTATACCATCATGGATGCCATAGGCAAAATTGGCTTTGCATGGCAAGAATTAACTGATAAATGCATGAACGGAATGTGGAAAAAGTTACGACTGAAGGTATCCAAGAATTCTCAACAAAAAGAGCCTATCACTGTATCGTTAGGTTGACCAAACTCAACGTAATTGATACAGCAGGACTAGGACATGTAGACAAGCAGGATATTGAGGAGTTACAGCAGGTTTCTGGCGAGAGCCTTACCAATGACGACTTTCAAGAACTGGCAGAACAAGGGATTCATGTAGAACTAGAAAACAGGGATTTCTGAAAATGAAGAACCCAAAATATTTCTCTACAGATTTCCTTAGTAAAAGTTTGGTAAAGATAACCAAAATTGTTGATCAAACTGTAGCAAATGATCCAGACTTTGAAAGGAGTGCAAAAGTAAAATGTGGTGTTTTGGATGCGATCCTCTGCTACCAACGTTTGCTTAAGGAAAGAAAAAAAAAGCGACAAATGACATTAAATGATTTCATTGCAAAAAAACAAGAATTTTAGAAAAGTCAGGACTTTCATCACAAAAAATGAACTTTACATTTCTGTGTGCATGTTTATGTGTTATTTAACATATTATTATTATACAAATTAATATAAAAATAACTTAAAATTAAAGTAAAATTTGTTTATTTTTGGTTGCATGTTCCCCTATCCCTATTTACTCTATGTTAAAATGACCTTGTTTAACGCTGTCTCATTTAGCGCTTTCTTGTCCAGGAACACATTCCCCATGTTAAACGGGGTCTTACTGTACTTAGAACTTATAAACAACCAGAAAACTAACAATAAAGGAACTAATAATTTTTGAAGATTGGAATAGTTTTTTTTAAAATATAATTTAAAAGAAATAAATGAAAAAATGAATTTATAATACTGTACTTATCAAATTATTTCCTGTAAAATTTAATATAAAAATTTACTTTCATTTACCTTGTATTCTCCTGGTTTAGCATTCATCATTCTTGTCTTTAAGACATCTAACGGTTGAGTCATCGTGGTAGCTATGCTTGCCTTCAAATTAATTAAATTTAGTTTCACTTACTAAAATGATTACTTTGAATTCATTTATTTATTTAATACAACAATTAAATTTTTGTTTACTTACGGCAGATAAACTTGCTGTGAAATGAGTCAAGAGATTATCCGCAAAATATCCGCTTTGCATAAGCAATTGTTTGATTTGTTCGTACATGGATATCTGAAATTTCATAAATTCAATTAGATGGTCTTTATTGTAAAATTTGTTCATTGGAAAACTAATTATTTACTTACTTGTCCGATGGTCATAAGAATGGCTCTGGAAGTTGCTGTGGTTGCTCCAGAGAACAAACGAGGTACGCCTTCATTTTTGTAAACTTGATAAAGACCATCTATTGCATGTTTATAGCTATAAGTTTAGGGAAAAAAGATAATTCTGCATAAATTTGATATGGAAAATGCACATTTTTATTTTAATTTCATATTATATATTATAAAATTGAACATACAAATAATATAATGATTTTATTTAAGTTTGAGAGAATCAAATACAAGGGTAATCCCAAAAGTAAGGACTCCTATTTTTTTTAAAATACAAAGAAACATTTATTTTCAATAATGTTCATATCATTGTAAAGATTGAACATTCATCTATTTTTCTACATAATTGCCATTTTGGTTGATGCATTTTTGTATGCGCTGTGGCAATTTTTGGATGCCATATCATACCAGCTCACCGCCATGTTGTGTTAAACCAATTAATTTTCATTGCCAATTGAAGGAAGTGTACGGCGAGTCGTGCATAGATGTCAAAAACGTCCTCAAGTAGTGGTGTAGGGAATTTGCAGCTGATCGTACTGAAATTCACGACGAAGAAAGAAGCGGGAGACCGTCAATTTTCAATGAGACAATCACGAAAGTTGAGCAAACCATGCGTGAAGATCAGTGAATCACTCTGATCTCTGCATTTTGGTTCTTGAGGTTTCCCAATGCACCAATCATAGGATTTTAACGGAAAAACTGCATATCGAAAGGTGTGTGCAAGATGGGTCCCGCGACTTGGCAACGAGCTTGTATGACATGGGCATCCAAAAATTGCCACAGCGCATACAAAATTGCATTGACCGAAATGGCGATTATGTAGAAAAATAGATAAATGTTCAAGCTTTAAAATGATATGAACATTACTGAAAATAAACGTTTCTTTGTATTTTAAAAAAAATAGGAGATCTTACTTTTGGGATTACCCTTGTATTTTCAAGACTTGGCAACTTTCAAGTGTCAAATGAGTACTCAAAAACAGTTCTTGAAAACAAGCAACAGATCCTATATAGTACGTTAATTTGCTTTGTACAGTTGTACAATAGTTAGTAACTAATAATGAGCATATTTGAATGCAAGAAGTGAGAAGTGTTCATTTCAAAAAAGTTAATTTCCTGACAATTTCTGTCAATAATGTCAATTATCCAGCAAGTTTATTACAAAAATTACAGTTAACAATTAATTGGATATTAAAATTCCTCAAAAATCAATATTTGGTCATAGAATAGATTAGTCCATATACTTGATCCAGTAGTGTCGAAACAAATAAAAATTGAATATCCAATGGGAGGGTGAAATACTATTACCGATTCTCAAATCACTTGTTTGTTGTTGTGTGAGCTTGTAAGGATTAGCTACAAGAACTTTTGGTATTTGAATATCCAGCACAAGTTCTCTTGCAACAGCACTTTTTGGAATTAAATAGATCAATTCTTGCATTAATTTAATGTAATTTTTAAAATAAACTGTAAAAGACTACAATAAATTAGTTTCTAGTTAAGAATTATGTTTACTTAACTAATTATATGCAAATTAGAAGATTTTGTTAAAGTTTTTTTTATCTTTTCTCATTAAGAATTTCTATAAAATTACCAATAAACATTAGGATGTATTAAAAAAGTCTGAATGTAACTCTTATGTGTTTTTAATGTAAATATAGTAGAACTCTATGATACTGTCACTACAGATTCACATACTATTTGTTGTATCCATTTGGACTGATGAAGAAAATTCTCAACAAAGTATTTTGTCTATAGCTATGTAATCAGCAAATTGAATTCTGTAAGAGAGTCAAACAAACTGGCAAAACAGAATAAATGGGTGATTATATCAAAAAGTAGACACAGAATAGTAAACGTAATGTTAAAGTGAACGTGCTGTTCTTCTATCTGTTTGGTAATATTTGAACTCAACGCAGATGCTTTTTCTATCATTAATCTTATTACAGAAAATAAAAGATTTTTAACATTTGAATACTTTCAAAAATAAGATCCACATTACTTGACTTAATATAATGAATAATGTGTGAGAATATTTCTTTACCAACTATCTTTTGTATATCTAAACAGCAATATAATTTCTCAAAGTAATGCTACATTCAAAAATGTTAATAATTATAAAGAAAATCAGATATAGGATGTTGAATATCTAATCTTACAAATATAAAACATAGAAAAAATGTTACAGAAAGTTTTGTATTCTTTAATCAAAGAATGAAGAAACCATTCTAAGATTCTAAGAAACCATTTAGAACAAGATCCAATTATAAAAACGTTTGGCGCGAGAGAAATTTTTTTAAACAAAACTGCATAGTTTAAAGTTTTTGTGTGAAATGACAATATACTTTGAACAGTCTTCAATAATGTAATTTAATTACTCCAGGCACGAGCAAGACGTCGATTGCAGTCCACCAGTGGACTGCGATAGATGTCTTGTCCGTGCCTGGAGTAATTTTGGGGTGACACCTGCAAGATTTCAAATTTGGGAATGTCCTTTCGCTTATTCACCGACTCTTCAGAATCTGCATACGTTTATATGATTTCACATTAAAATACTCGTAATATTTTATATTGATTATTTCTTATATTTTGATATTTGACAATAACAAACACATCTGTAATTATTATTATCAAGGCTGGTGTGTTTTCCTTTTTAGTCATTGAGTTACTGTGTGTCTTGGAATATATTACAGGTAGCCCTTATCTTACAAAAATCTATCCACCAGATTTAAACACACCAAAAACACTCATTTTAATGAAAATTCTGAACTTTCATATTATTATGTTGAATAGAAAATTATAAACTTTAACTTTGGCAACAGATACATTTAGTATTATGGTATAAAAATATGAAAAAAAAAAAAAAACAAAAGTGCTTACTTTCGTCGCTTTTCAACTGGAATTTTAATATCATTCTGCATCCTGTAAATTATAATATGTAAAGTATAATTTATGTGGCAGGATGGGTTTTGACTCAAATCCATCAGACTAAATTTATCGAATTTTACCTGACGTTAATCATGTCGGCGGGAGTGCCGACGAAACCGCCGGCTACTCCGCCGACGGACGCCAAAAGTATTTTTTTGTAAAAAGGTAGAGGTTCTCCCGGAACAGTTATCTTTTGCTTGACTACTTCATATATTCCAAATCTGGTAGTGGAATACGTCAACTGTAATCACAAAAATATGTTTATAATTGTTTCAATTTTAACTTGAAGAAAAGTCATTTTTAAAATGTGATTTTAATGCTATTTTATTAATATTTTAACTTAAATTTTTCTGAAATATGTTTTATAATCATCACATATATTAATTATTAATTTTTCACAGTACTCATCCATATTTTTCCAAACAATACAAATTAGAATGAAAACATGTAATGAAGTAAAAAGCTATACAATATTTTTAAAACTAAATTCAATGAATTCATTAATAAATGGTTAATATTTTCAAACCAAATAAATTTCTATCTTCAAATTCCAAATTAAAAAAAAATCAGATTATGAAGATCATTCTTTCTCGACAGAATTGAATGTTTTAAAATAAACATAACTGCATACTATCAAAAATGTATATTAAAAGCAAATATCTAAAGACAAATTTTCTTTACAATTAAGGAAAATTTTGAAGTATTTTTAAATCTATATTGTCCCAGAAAGACTGTGCCAGGCTATTAGTTCTGCTCCTAGTAGAATAAGAAACTTTGGATACATTAACAGATCCAAATATTACATTTTTGTATGCTGTTTTTATTCTTTAACCTTTAAACTTTAATAGATAAAATGACTGTAATTTTAAAATTTCAAACACTAATCTACATCGTGTGGTATGTAGTTTTAACGTATTTTTAATGCCGACACCAACAGTGTAATCAAATTTGAAATCAAACAGTCTGCCCAAAAAATATTATCTACTAGGTTCTATTATAAATATAAACAAAAAATTCTTTTTAAATAATAAGATATTGTAGAAAAACTTACAGTAAAATGATTTCTTATGAAAGTAAAAGTTAAAAACTTTAAAACTTCTCGAAAAAACCGACCACAAGAAATTATTTTTCTCAATCTTTTACCAATTTCTGGGGAAACTTAATAAAGAATTTGTAAACTACAACTTTCTTTTAACAAGGAACAAAATTTATTTAATGTTACCTCTAAATGCAATTTGCCCTGACTATAGTCCACTTCAGTGGATAAAGTATTACAAGCAATATCTGCATCACAAACATCATGACTTTGATAACAAACTAGGTCACGTGAAGATGTATTTACACCCTTTGTAAAATAGGGCTGGCGGAAATACAGTATTAACAACGTAAAAACACGTAAACAGATAATAAAAATACCTTCTTTACTCGCCATGTCCAATCACAAGCGAACAGGCGTAGCCTCTAAAGAAAGGTCGTCTCTGCTGTGGAGAATAGTTCGTTGCTGGTGATTGGACGCGGCGAGTAAAGAAGATATTTTTATTATCTGTTCACATGTTTTTACATTGTTAATGATGTATTTACACCCCCCTTTGTACATTATCCCCAGCATGCATCTACACTCGTGCCAGTATTCAAATTAATAACATTGTTCTGCATAACAATTGCATAGTGTTCTTTAATTCCTCTATGTATGATATTTTTTCCCTATATATAATTTTCCGTTATTTGTATTGATATTACAATTATTTTCCCGACAACCGTGTCAAAATATTACTTTTTAATCTTATTGCTGCCATGTGTTCTAGTAATTTGCTTTCTCAACTGGCACTTGGTTTCTCCAACATAATATCTTGGTCATAGATACCAGTCTTTAGACCACACCTGACTCTTAGGTTGTCTGTTTCATTCCATGGTTTCTCTGCTGTTAATTTATTTAACCTGTTTTTTGGGATGGAGCAAGTTTAATTTGATAATTATTCAATATTACTGTCATGCAATATTATTATATGCATATTTTCTTAATTACAGAGATTATACATGGATATGAGCAACTTCCAACAAGGCAATAACTTAATAATCTAAATTATTAGTTTTTTTATAAATAATAAACTTTAGCATTTGAAACATTTCAATAAAAACAAATATTACAATAAGAGTTAACTCTGAATATGCTTAACGCTGTCTGTTATCAGTTATATTTTAATGTTCAAAACATAATTTATGAATGTTCTTAATTTTTATTTATTTTTTGCTCTTTCCACCTTGTGGGCATTAAGCATTTTTAGCTTTTTTTCGTAGCTGGGTGGCAAGGGGCAGCCTTGTTCCAGGACAGACCAGACCACCTCCAAAAAATTCTCGAGGCTGTTCGCCCGGATCACCAGAGCCGACACCATAACCACCATATAATATTCTTTATTTGGTACATTTCTGAGATCAATAAAGTAATTCTGATCAATCATTTATACTAAGTTTGTTTAAAGCATAGAATCAATTTGAAAAAGATAATTTTTTTTTTATACATGAACAGAAAATTAGAAATACCTGTCTTAAAACAGAAGCTGAAAGTCCATTATATAAAGCTAAAATTCCTTGGTGTTTAATAATATTAATCGTGCTCCTAACGATACTTATTTTTCCTTCTTGTTGTGTTTGCAAATGAACCTGGAAAGATATCATTTGTAAATTGTTAAAATTTACGTATGTATAGGAAAATTATGAAAAATAAAAATCTTTATTGAAAACAACACTAAAAATTATTATAAATATTTAGGAATTAATTAGTTTTTTAAATATTCTAACAAATGTTATCAAAATCTTACATAAAGAAATTCGTTGATAATCAATCTTAATATTTCTCATAAATATTAATTAATATATTGTACTCAAGATGACAATTTATCATTTTTAATTTATTATTAGAAAAATCCAGCAACGAGTTGCTTAACTTTCACGGCAACATTTAAAATAGCAATGTGTGGTGCCGTCTGTTATGATATTTCATTTAAAAACTTTTTATATTTTTAACCATTTAATGATTTTTTGCCATTTTATAATAAATGGAAAAATGATTAATTTTCAGAATAGGAACAGGCTTTATAAAAAATTGTACAGGCTAATAATAAGGAAAATTGTCATTACATCTGATCCTACTGGAGATACACACGACCCCATTATCTTCCCCACTCCCTCGACTTTTAACCACCAAAATTTAATAGCACCGATCTCCCTAATACACAGCCCACCCTGCAAAATTTCATTTTGCAAGGGTGGGCTGTGTAGAAATTTTCAACAAAAAGCACAGGAGTGTGCTTTTTATTGAAAATTATTAAGGAGCTATTAAGCTTCAAAGAGGGTGAACAAAATCGTGCTACCCACCCACCCCCATACATAGAGGAAACCCCCAAATTTTTTTTGAATTTCTCAGCATTTCACGGTCCAAAGTCAAAAACACAAAAATCTAGGAGAGTGGACTTTTTTGACCAAACACCGTACTTTCCCCCTTTTATATATAACAGAACCGGGAAAATAAAAACAGTAATAATTCTGTAAAAAATTTAAAGCCTAACACAAGTAACAATTTTCCAAGAATCAATTTTTGAAATCAAAATGTGATTTTAAAAGTTAAATTCTATCTGTTGATTCCTTTATCCTTCCGACTATTCGCGTTTTTCATGAACTATAGAGGGCGCCGCATTTTTTACAAAATGGCTACTTCATCTGGATCGCTTGTAACTAATAATGTAAAATTAATCATATATTACTGTCCGATGTAATGATATATGCCGCTTGTAGCTGTTTATTGAGAAATTTTATAATAGGAGAACAATTATTGCTAGCGGGACACGTCATTATGTGGTATCGAAACAAGTGAGCAACACCATTCTATACATATTTGTGCCCTTTGTGTTAAAAACATCAGCTTTGACATTGGGGATCGGGGCTGGATTTACAAGTAAAAAGCTATGTAAATCGTTGCTTAGGGCTTCGACTTTCAAGGGGCCTCAAACATTTGTACAAAAAAAATTAAAGTCAAATTTTGTAATAAACATTTTTATTTTGTGTAGTATTTCATTAATTTTTTTCTAGGAATTAACATAAAGTCTTTTTTTTTTTTTTAAAAAAACTTGATAAAACCTATTTTAAAAAAAGATTTTTAATGGAATGAGTATAAAAATTTAATTAAATTCGGTTATATAACAGAAGACTAGTGAAACCTCGCATCTTTTTCTTCCAATAACCGTATTGAATCAGAGAGATAGTCTGATTTAATTACAGTCAAACCTGTTTTTATGCGGGGGATAGGGACCGCATAAAAGAAAATGCATAAAAAAAAATCGCGCGAAACTTCACAAGTGGCTATAAAAAATAGTTTTGGCAACACAATTAAAAAAATATTTTTTTTATGCGGTGAATAGGGACGGCATAAAAAAAGTCTCACGTAGAAAATAACTCGAAACCGTACGAAATAACTAGGAATTGCTTTTTTAACTCCTTGGGCCTTTTTCTGCAACACCTAATGGGGAAAAAATCCTCTAAGAATTTTAATTTTTATATTAATTAATTATTTCCACTTAAATACGAATCTAACATTAAAAAGTTAAAAATAATCGTTAAATAATGATTTTATTTGATAAATATAGCTGCAGGAAGTGTTATTTCATTTAACAAGGCCTGAAATTTCACACCTGCAGTCTAAAGCTGGAGGGAAGCTAACTTACCGCATCTGTTCAAATATAACATAATATTTATGGGTTTTATGCTATTAAAATAAGAGGGGACCGAAATAAACGTATGAGAAAAAAATTTTACTGAATAAAAAATGAAAAAAACCTGCTGATGTCATAGAAAACCAATAGAGTTTTTAAAAATTTTACAGGAGTCAATTTGTTCCAATTTGATTGAAATTTTCATATACTGCACAAAAAAAATCGCACAAATAAAAATCGCACAGAAAAAGACCGCACAAAAACAGGTTTGATTGTAATTTTTTTCTTTTTATGATTGACTTCTAAAATTGTAAAAGGTTGGTAAGGGGACAGCTTAGGGCTTCGAAATGCTTAAATTCGACCCTTTGTCCCACACAAAATTACTGGCATTTTAAACTTTAAGAAAATATCTTTTAAAATTGACAGCATAACTTGTTCATGTAAAGTTGGACAATCGAGAGACCGCCAATTCTTAACAGTCTAATCCACTGAGAGTGCTCAGAATTTGGAGGAGCTCATAAATATAACTGACCAATTTCCAAATAATCATCTGTTTTTCGTATGGAAATAGACGAAAACATATTAGGCTCTCGTAAGTCTTTGAAATTGCAATTTGGAACGCAACAGAAAGCTTTGCTTTTTCTATTGCTATTCATCTTTACTGCTGATAATACACAAGAATTAAGCAAACGACCCAGATAGAATAGTTTTGTTTTTAAACACTAGAGGGCGAGCATACGGTGAAAAATGCAAACAGTTTATGACAGGAGTGGAAAACGTTTTTTGAGCCTGCATGCCATATAGTAAACATACTTAGCTTTAAAGATGTTTATGGGTGTGTGAAAAACCGTATTATGAACCGGCTGCATCCAGACTGCTGTAATGTGATTGGCAAGAAGTCCTGGTACAGCCTGTTAAATGCATTGGCAACTTCATGCCAATTGTGGGTCTCCATCATCAGAATAACTGAAATTCATTCCTCCTTACTCAGTATCACGCTTGATGTATAAAAGATTAAACAAAGATCGACACTGCTCCAAATTTACAGGACTTCTTATATATACGTTGTAAGTGTAAAGAAACACAAGTGAATAAGAGAATTGGAGGATGAATATCTTCTGTAGCAAAAAATATATATTTAAACATTAAAATACAATCACATTTTATTTTTTTATTAAAAATAAATTGAGAAAATTTTTTACAAACTTTCAGAATGAGTATAAGTTTATCTTTATTGTTTACAGTGACAACTCAATTATCCAAACTTGATAGGACCAAAGGTGTTTCAGATAAACAAAATTTTGGATAATTCAGAAATTCATTTATTTTTGTGTTTTGGGTACACTGTGCGCTTAAAGTTTCATGAACTATAAATAGTGTAACGCAATTACAGTATTTGAAGGTAGAATAAGTTACTCAAATCTATATATATAATCGAGACGAGTTGATGATGATGATGATAAGCAGTGCAGAGCCCAAACGGTTAGGAGCTGAAAGTTGAAATTTGGTACACAGTTAGGGTACGTCACAAGAATGCACACTAAGAAGGGATTTTTCAAAATTCCTCCCCACGGGGAGAGGGACAGGATTAAGTCTTAACACTTCCATTGTTGATGGAAGTGTTAAGTGACAATGGAAGTGTTAAGTGACAATGGAAGTGTTAAGTAACAATGGAAGTGTTGAAAAAAAGTGACGTGCAAGATGCAGATGCAGTTTTTTTTTCGTTTTTGCAGGAAATCAAATATATTTTTAGACCCATCTAAAAATTCTCTAATTAGTCTAGAAGGGAGACTCCAATTCTTGCATTCTGTGAAAACGGGTAAGGTTGACTATAACGTAATAATCTTAATCTTCGCTATCGTTACTTTTGCCCGAGCAACGCCGGGTCTACCTGCTAGTTCTAACATAATGTTATATGTTTCGTGATACCACAGTCAACAGAAAACATTCTCCAGTTACATAGAGAGTTTGGTCTCTGTGTACTATACTCTATGGTATGTACAACACTACACATTCTAGTTTTTTTAACCCATTTTGGAAAATCAATTTTCTAATGTATACAGTAAAAAGATGTGTCTATTTAAAATCCTGTCAAATGTTCATTATATAATAGTCATTGTTTCACAGTCTTACCTTCAAAAGATCGAGCGGATGCGTACAACAAGCGGCACCGGCACCGGCCAGACCTCCAAAATACCAGCGAGCTAAATTTGCTTCCGATCTCATTTTTCGATATGTTCTTTAAAAATCCTAAAATTCAAAGAATCAATTAATTTCATAATTTAACAATTATCAATTAAACATCCATTTCAATGACAAAAAATTTCTATCGAATTTCAAAACAACATTATGAATAAACATGTTACAGAATTTCTGGAACAAACATTTTTTTTTTTATTGGAACGGAATAAAATACATAATTACTTTACTGTAATTTATAACCCTTCTGGCATTCATCAATACAAATTTCTATCAATATAAAAAGGTATGTCTGTCTGTCCTCTATACGCTTTTTCCCTCTACACCCTTTGACCAATCTGTACCAAATTTTTCATCATTACTCTCCAAATCCAGTTGAAAATAGCAGCTACCATAAAACTTCATTTCCTAATAAGCAATGTGAGAATTTTTAGTACATTTTTAGCAATTTTTTTAAAATTAAATATGTTAGTAATCACTGATCACTTTCATAAATGTACAAAGAATTATGGCAATGATAAAATATGACAATTTGTCCCTTTTGCTTCCCTTTAATATTATTCGTATGCTCAGAGATGCTAACTCATTTTTGTATTTTTTAAATAAAGTATCTACAAAAAGTATTGCTTTCATAATTCTTTGCATCACTTGTGACAACTTCTGGTAATTAAAATTTGTTTGGAACAGTTTTTAATACTTTGAAGCCTTGAATACTATTCAACATAATAAAACCAAATATCACTCTCAGCTTTTCTAAACACTTAACAAAACATCAAACACTTATCGCCGAGAAATGTTTATTAAACGAACACCAACGTAAAAAAAAACCTCTTAGTCTGCACCTGCCCTTACGTTTAGATGCATTTTTATGTACTTTATTTTATCATTTTATTATATTACTTATATCATTGTTGTTTTAGTTTATTTAATATATTTATCTAATATTTTCGTTTTAAATTTAAACGTAAAATGTTCAGACGTTCCGTCGTTAGAATGTTAAATTTTTAAAATACAGTACATTTGAATTCAGTTGCACCCGGAGATGGCCAAGGCTATTAGGTTGAAAACGTTGGCGTTTGTTTCATTAATAAACATTTCTTAGCAATAGGCGTTTGGTGTTTCATTAAGTGCAAAATAGTAAATTAAACACTTGTAAAGATTCCTCAAAAACATTAAATTCATGCGTCTCTCGAGTTGTTAGCTCAACTATTTTGATTATGAAGCAGTCTAATCAGACAGAGAAAATTTCAAAATGTTCGCTAATAATAATATTATCTAAATCCTAGTAATGATTTCTAAGATTATTGAAGTATTTTTTCTTAAATCAATGTTTTACAACAAAGCTTTATTAATGAGCATTTAAAAATATTTGATTATTTCAGATTGTTAGCAAATATTCAATGTAATCCTTGCTTTATTAGATTTTTAATTGTATGTCCATTATACTTATTATGTTTTCATTTTAAAATATATAATAAAAAGTAATAATTTCATCTTTACAATAACAACAAATTGAAACAACACGGAAGTGAAACTAAGATTTCTCATTCGCAAAAAGTATTTTGAACTCTTCGGACCAATTTCAGAAATGAGGTCTAAATTAAAAATAATTATTTATTTATTTATTAATTTTTTTCTTTCTTGTCTCCAATAAAAGGGCATTTTATTCATGCCCATTGTGGGTTTAGCCGGACACCTGGTGACGACAAACGGGTAGCAGGGGACAGAGTATAACACATCCATGCTCCGTTTCTTGCCGGCACATCCAGATCAACTGGGTCGGTGATCAATTCACCGACCCAGACTTGGATGTGGACTTCCAGAGTGGCAGGTTAATGCCTTTTCTACCTTAGCCATTTTTAAAGATGGCATAGAACATTTTCTATGTCAATTTTTTAAAACAAGTGGTTAATCACTATTAGCTTTTGCTGTCCCTATCAAAACTATAGCCCAAATTTTTAAACTATGAATAAAGCTAAATTTTGTTTTTTTGTTAACTTTTAAGATTTATCTTCAACACATCAAAGAATTTTCTTACTAATCAATAATCTGCTAGATTTTTCTCCAGTTAATTAATTTTAATGAAATTTTGATGAGAAGTAGGCCTATTTAATAACAACTATAACAGTAATGTTTAATTCTTAGTTAATAATTTGACATCTTCAAAATCATCTAAAGAAAAGATTACCTCGAACAGAGACTCTCGAATATGTAAACTTTACACAGTTACTAGTTAAACCGAGCTCCAAGCAAATCTCTTCTCTAAATAAATAATTTAGAATACCTATTTAAGTATATAAGTTATATCTCATTGTGCCAACTGGAGAAGGTCCTTAAGTTTTCAACTGGATGCCTGTAACTCAGCCAAAGTAAAATCCAGCAGATTTATAACTAGGCTTTTGCTACATTCCAATATTAAAGTAATTTTTATTATTATATTAGAATACAATTTTTCTGAAAATTACTCTATAATAAAGTAACCAAATATTGAAAATGGAGTACCTATTTGAAATATTTATAAATTCTCTAAAACGTCTAGCAACAAATTTAGTTTAACCAGGCTCTATTAAAATAATTAGCCAAATTACTTCTTCCCTAAAACAAATTTTTTTAAAGTTATTCGACAAGTTCTTTCGTAATACATCATTAACCCAATTGAGACATTTTCCCATAAAAAAATTGTGAGAATAGTAGAAAATTCTAAAATATGATTTCAAATAAGGTATAAACTATATAAGAAAGTTAATCAAATAGTAATTTTCTATCAGCAAATGGAATATATGCGGTTTAACTTACATTAAACGCATTCGTAACATAAGAAAAAACAGAGATTCTCGAATACGATTATACCTAAATTATTTGACTTTCCTCATTTATTCAATATAAATACATGTTATCACACAATAAACAACAGGAAGCAATATTTTCCTCTAGTTTCACAACTGACATCCTTTTCTATGTAAAAAAAAAAAAAAAAAAAAAAAAAGACTTTAAAGTCTAAAGATTTAAAATTTAAATGCAAGGTGAAAACAAAACAAAATTACTGCAGCTGTAAAACCACACAAAAGGTCACGACCCCCAGCTCCACGTGCAAAAACACCAGAGAAATTGGCACGAATCTCGTACTAAGCGAATATGGAGCCATTTTCATTTAAAAGGTCAACGTTACAATTAAATGTTCGACCTTAAAATAATTGAACTTTGACCTTTTAAAATGTTTGCAGTAAGGAAGATGGTCAAACTCACCTCCCTAATTTCGGGAAGTGAATTCGAAGGAGGACTTATCACGTGTTTCTCTGCCCTCTTGTCGTTATCTGTTCCAGTTAAGTTCACGTGGTTCACACACTTAAACCGGTTACAAAATCCTACAGTTCATTCCGTGGTTATTTTACCAACTCGAACGAAAAAAAAGAAAGCATTTTTAAAATTTTAAGCAAAGATATGCAGTAAAAGTATCTTTAAATCACCAACAGAAGACGCCATATTCTCCGGACATCAAAGGGCAGAGTAACTCAAAGTTCACGAACTAAACATACTTTGACCTTGGCGCGTCGAATCGCTTCCCTCCAGCAATGAAAAATCGACGGCAGCGCCATCTTAGGCGTTATACCCGTTAAAATATTAATTTAAAAAAATATATATATATAACCTTTATTCCGGACCGGGTGCTTAAAAATTTTAATTACTTCGAACGAATGATTAATAATATGTTTTTGATTATTTACATGTTTAAAAATTTTAACATATTTGTTCGAGTGGAAGCCTGGGAATATGTCTCTGTTCCATTAATTGTCGCTTGTGCCACTAACTATAGGTGGCGTATGAATCGACTAAGATGGCTGCCATAAAGGGTATAGCGTGCCTGTCAACATAGAAATTACAAATGCGAGTCACTTGTGTGTTAACTTTTCTCTCTATAGTGAAAACGTTTTATCCGCATTCTTGTCCGATATAAACAACTACGAAATCAACTAGGATTAATACCATAATGATTTCACTTTGTGACATTTTAGAATATGTGGGTGATAGAAAAAGATGTCTTATAGAAGGAGAGGAAATGCTAAAACAGATAATTTGCTGTGGCATTAAAGAAAAAATATATAAGACAGATGACGACGATGGTTGCCCAGTCGAAATAGAAGTTTTCGCTCTCTGCTTATCTAGTATTGTTTCAAAGAAACCTCACGAAATTACGTTAAATATCAAATGGAGTTCAGAACTCAATAAATATTTGATGACATCTATAAAGTGTACTTGCATAGCAGGAGAAGCAGGATACTGTAAGCATTCAATAGGGACACTGCTTCATGTAAACAGGTAAAACACTCAAATATTTAACTAATAGGTTAGTTGTATTGGCATGAAGATATAAATAAGTACTTTTCTCTTGCAGGTATGGTAATACTTTGGAAGATCTGAGTTGTACTGATCTTGAGCAGTATTGGAGCAAAATGTCAAGCAGGTCTGATGGGAGATATGGAGCTTGTAAAGTTGAAAATTTGTGCCATGTCCAGACAAAGGAAACAGAAATTCTTTCATTAAATGAAAGCCAAAGAGATGCTATCAGAGAACGATTTTTTCAAGAGTTGCCTGATTCTGCTTTAGCAAAGCATTCAATTGGAAGAAAATGCTTAGTAGCCAAAGCTGTACAAAGTTCAGCTGATAATATTGCACCACATTGGTCAATATTAAAAGTAATTGAACACTGTATGGACTGTAATAAATATTTGCCTAATATAAGTGATCATCTTATGCCTATTCAGGATTCAATGTACTACAGAGAAAATATATACAAAAATAAGAGAGAGATAGAAAACATTTGCCACTTGACAATGGAACAAAATAATGATTTATGGAAGAAAGAAAGAAGTATTAGAGTGACAGGATCAGTGTGCTATGAACTATATACTTATGGAAGGAGGAAAAATGCAGACTGGGAAAAGAAGTTAACAAATATATTTAGAAGCAAATTTAAGGGAAATGAAAATACAGAGTATGGTAAAAAGTGGGAAAAAACAGCACTCACATTGTATGGAACACTCTATGGTTGTGATGTCAAACAGTTTGGTTTGATAATTTCACCATTACTGACATGTTTTGCATTTTCTCCTGATGGGATTGTATTTAACGATGAAAAACCTATCAAGCTGCTTGAAGTAAAGTGCCCCAAAATTGGTGCAGAAAAATCTGCAGAAGAAATGGTGCAATCTCTTAAGTATATAGTACACGATGGGCATGGCAATTACAGCTTAAAATAAAATCACAAGTATTATGGACAGGTACAATTAGGTTTGGCTATATTAAATTTAAATTCATGTGATTTTGTAATATTCAGTAGTAAAGACCAAAGCCTTAAAACCCTTGAAGTTTTAGCAGACTATAGTTTTATTTATAAATTGACAGAAAAGCTACTAAATGATTTTACCAAAATTATTTTTCCTTACCTATGCAGTCATAATTCTTAAATACAATCTTGCTTTTTCCATCAGAAATCACTTTTAGAAGAAAATACACATTACTTTGAATTTTATTAACTTATAACAATATTAGCACCCAATTAAACAAATACAACAAATTAAAATAAAGTCATTTTCTTTTATTCAGTATTTTATTCATAATTTGCAAAGAAAGATATTTTCTTACAGATTTATGCAAAATAATTATAGAGAGTTAAGTACTAATAATTTTATAAAACATGTTATGTTATGTTTTGTTTTGGAATAAAATGTTTTGTCCTAACTAGTGTTTGAGTTCTTTATCTTACAAAAATTGAAAAACAAAAATGAGTAAGCCTTATTAACTATAAGATTATAAAAACAGTATTAAATTGCTGTTTAATACTGCTTCATTATATAGGGTCAAAATGAAAATGCTCACACCACTCTTCAAAATTTGTCATCACCCAATATTGGTCTAGATAAATTTACCACACCACAAATAATGGTTAGAATTTTGTCAATATGTGGCAGTAAAGTCCAGTCTAATTTTTGTTTTAAAATAGCAAATAGTTTCATTCTCTGAATAGCACGTTCAACATGTACCCTGGCCTTTGCTATTTCTGCAGTCTCCAGTGCATCATGCTTACTTAACTGATTTTGCTTTCTTACAAACGGTGGACGTACTAAACCAATAGCTCTAGCAGAACAAGCATCTTCTATATGAAAACCTTTATCCGTCATTACTTGATCTGCATAAGGATCCAGTAAATTTAACAAATTTGATTCCTCAAATATGGCTTTGTCAGATGCCCTACCTCCATATGCTTTACTTAAATAGGTGATAAGACCAGATGGGGCAATTCCAACTAATACTTTAACAGTATGCTTACCATAGTAATGGGAATAAGTTAATATTCTGCAACTAATACACTTTGGTTTTTCAACCAAAACTTCAGTGCAGTCCAAAATCACACGAACTTTGCTGTATTTTTGAAAGCACAAAGGTAAGTTTTTCATTATCTCTTCTTTGGAAGGCCACACAATCGCAGCACCTAATACTTGACTCAGATAAGCAATAATATTGAAAAATATTCTTCTACATGTTGTCATGGAAATTTGAAATAAAACTGAAACACAAGCAAAGGGCAAGGCCAGTTTTAACTTCATCATAACAAGAACAATTTGGACTTTAGTAGATATTGTAGTAGGCTTATAAGCAGTATTGTTGGACTGCAACTCACTAACACAGGCAGAGATGGTATCAAGCATTTTAAAACTGTTTAAACCTGTGAGAATATTCAATTCATTGTCTGATTTTATTAAGTCAAACACAGTAAATTTTAAGGTTGAATCTAAAAGTGTATTCACTTGAATTCCTTTTTCCATCAAAATATCCCTCTCCTCCTGAATGTTGGATTTTTCACTTAAATTTAAGAGTGCTGTAGCTGCATCTTTTTCTGCTTGTGATACTGATGTCATATCTTCATCCTCCTCTATTTGTGATGTCATTTGTTGATCTGTGCATGCACAGCAGTCAATAGATGATTTAGACCAGGATGTACTGGGCTGTGACAATTCCAAAACGTTGGTGTCATTATTAGATTGATACGTAGATTTTTCCTTGATAGTTTTCTTATTTGCCGGTTCCAAACCTAAAAATTTAGTGATTTCAATCATTATAAGATCTTGTTTTGGTATAGCCTTATTAAAGAAATGCATCTGACAAAATTAAGAAACAAACCTTTATTCCGTATTTCTTGTCTTTTTTGGGCACGAATGGACCTTTGCTCAGCAATCTGTTTTGAGGTGGTTGTATCAAACTTCCTTATCGGTATGTTTTTAGTCGGATACGAATTAGGTTTTAAATAATGCCGAGCACATGGTAAACCTATGAAAACGTAAGTACCATATGTGATAACAGTTAAAATATACTTATAAGAAATGTTTTTATTACCTGGCAAATAGTAATCGTCTTTGTCAAAATGCAAACTGCAAACGTACATAGATTTCGTTGATTGCTTTCCTAACTTTAGTTTTATTTCCCACTTTTTTCTCAGTAATTTATCTTTTGGGAATGTGTGCATATGTACTGAGTTTGATGTACCTTTAGACTTGCATCCAAATACACAGCAATACTTATTATTTACCATTGTAGGTTAAATACTTTCTAATTCTTACTGTCCACAGACATACATTATACCCATAGTAGTCGCCATTATGTAGTTCGCGCTAACACCGGTAGATGTCAGATCGATCGTTGCACAAGCGTTAATTGTAACTGTTAATGAGGATCTTTTACAAAATAAATTCTATACATCATCTGCATTTTTCTTATTTATTTATTTAAGTTTATTTTAATTTGCAGTTTGGTGTACATTTTTATATTCTGGAGTATCGCTATAAAACCATTAATGGAAAAGCAAATTTATAAGCGTCGGGATGACGTCGTAAGACGAACGTCATTTCTGGCGTCATTCTTCGAACGCGATATTCAAGCAATTGTTAACGAACTAACAATGGAACGAAGTTACTGTCGGCCGATTCGCATCTTTTTGAAGATTTCTCGAAGAAAATCACTCGTTTTCACTCCAAATACAGGCGATTGGAATATAAAGAGCTACGAAAGAGGAAGAAGATACAATGCAAAATAAACAGGATAATTTAATACAACACTTATCAAGCAATTATAAGCATACCAAATACTAATGCCAGTACCGTAACTATGCAGGTGCACCCGCACGGGGCCCAAAATGCATGTATTTGTTTTATTAATTTCTCAAACCTAATTAGTTAAGGTGCCTAAATTCAAATTCTTGCACAGGGCGCAGGAATGGCTAGTTACGGCACTGACTAATGCGATAAAGATATCTTTTCGTTTATCCAGGAAAAGAAGTAGGATTCAGAAGATTGGCCATTTTCTGATTTCTTTGATTTATTAAAATTTCAGGAATTAAATGGAACAATTATTCCTTCCTGACTGCAGTCGTAATGAACTTGAACTAATATAATACATCATATTGAAAGAATACGAAATTAAGCTAGTAATATCTAAATAGGAGCCAGTTTTCTATAAAAGACCTCCCGGGAGACAGTCCTTCCTCGTCAGATCATACCTATTGCGTTGAAGTACACCAATAAAACCAAATAAAAATCAAACAGATGATTTAGGAGCAGAAGATTAGAAAGATTGGGCGAATATTGTTAACAAGATGGGCAACTAGTTTGTTGAGATCAGTGTCTAAGTTTGGCAAAATAGTCTCTGCAATCATTTTCAACATGCTGCTGCAAGTGAATACCGTATAAAAACCGAACAATCTATGTTCATTGGATTATGTAAAATTATTTCATCTATACCAGGGGTGGCCAACAAGTCAATCGCAATCGACCGGTCGATCGCTCGTGATGTCTTTGACTTAATGTGTTACACTTGTAACTGAACGCAACGTGTGAACGTAACGCGCAAAAGCAGCAATATGCATGAAGTTATGACTGGACTCGTAGAAAACACAGACATTTAGCTTGAATATTTGATACTGTCATGCGGTAGCTTCTTTTCTTTAGTATTAACAATATTATTATTATTAATCAATATTATTTATCCACGGTGACAACGTTGAGTTTCAATTTTTCATTTGTTTAAAATGTAAGTACCTGTTCTTTATGTTTTAAATTAAATTATAGCTTTTCTTACCTATCTGTTTACTTGATAAGTGAGCGTTTTCGGCAACAGACTTCTATATTTTTGGATTTTTGGAAATACATCAATTGAGAAAAATATCCCAGTATCACCAAATGTAGCAAATATATTTATTCCTGTTTCGGAACTACATACCTGTGTGAATTGGCATTTTCATACTTAAAGTTAACGAAGACTAAACATTCTGTTCTGACTGATTCCCATACTAAAGAATCATTATTATTATCTTTGTCAGGATATACACCTAATTATGTTTCCTTGGTAAGAGACGGGCAAACTCAGTCCTCCCATTAATGTAATGTAATAAAATAAATTCTAAATCTGTCTTCATCAGTAGCTAATTTAAATTAATAAATATTGTTAATAATTACTCGTGTTGTTTTAATTCCCCTGGACGTGAGATTTTTGGCCTGTTAAATAATTACGTTGTTTTTTACGTAGGTAGATATACAGGGTGTTTCAGTACAAAGAGCACTCCCGCGAGCTATTGATAGATTTTTTTTTTTTTTTTTTTTTTGTAACTCTTTCCGCCCAGTGGGCACTAAGAGGGCCTCTTATAGCAAGCCCATTATGGGTTCGGCCAGGCCCACAATGGGGCGGCCGGGTGGTGAGGGACGGGGACCGACATATCCGGACGGACCACCCCCGAAAAATTCCTGGGAATTTTTCGACCCGTCCGGATTCGATCCCGGGTCCCCCAGGGCGGCAGGCTGCTAACCTTGACCGCTCGGCCATCCGGCCCCCGCTATTGATAGATTAGCAAAAAATAAGTCTAAAAATCTTATATCATTCTTCCATGATAAATTTTCCTCGCCCAAAAAAAAATCGCGAAAGTAAAATCTTATAATCATATTATCAGCCGTACTGTGCAGTTTTATAACAACTTTTTCAAGTTTACGAACAAATAGTACCACAATTTATACATTGTAATTGTTAAAAAAAATTAAATTATATTTTAAGTTAATAAAAATCTATCTTGAAAGTGTCGAAAAATCGATTTTTTTAGGTGCCGCCTGTATGGAATGAACTCGTAACTGCAAATATCAAAAGTTGGGTCTGGAAATTTATTTTCTTTATGAGCCTATATCTTGAAAACTTAATAAGTGATTTAAAAAATAAAAAATAGTTTTGAACATATATTTTCCCTATCTACCCATAGCTCGCGGGAGTGCACTTCGTACTGAAGCACAGTATATAAACATAGTATGTATTTCACACCCCCCTCGCCACTTAGACTATGCTTACGACAACAAGTCGATCGCGACACATTTTTAAGATAAAAAGTAGATCTTATGTACACAAAAGTTGGCCACCCCTGATCTATACAATTTCTATTAGCTCTGAATCGTGTGATATGCTTTAATTTTACCCGCAAGCTTCACAAAACAGAGGTACAACAATACTTTACGCCGATAAATTAGTTCGACGGACTAATCGATACTTGAAATCTCTAAAAAAAATCAACAAAAACAAAATAAATCATTAAAACTGCAAATGCTGTTAAAGTAATGAAATTTCGTTCAGTCACAATAGCAGATAACAGCTTCTATTATCAGCAGAAATCAGTTATTAACAAGTACAGTGGAACCTCGCTTAACGAGCATAATTCGTCCCAGAGTCTTGCTCGTAATGCGAAACACTCGTTAAGCGAAACAATTTTTCCCATAGAAATTAATATAAAATACGATAATGCGTTGCACGCCGAAAAAATGCTCAAATGTTTTATGTATAACATTTATTTTAGAAAAATTGTACAATATACACTGTTAAGAAGCGTGAATCATCATAATCTTTTTTTCTAGCACGGAATGAACCTCCTAGAATGAGAATTAGATTTGCAGAAACAAAAAAAAAAACAAAAAAAAAAAAAAATCACAGCTAATATGTTTGATAAACACTCCAAACGATATGCCAAATTCTTGGGTTATGTAAAGGCTATAATTAAATATTAGAAATTAATTAATTTCACTAGAGGTAGGCAGTTATGTTTCCTTCTCGTATTAAATTTAATAATTACAAATACTTAATTTTTAATTCAGACATTTCTAAAATTTAATTTGGAATCCGTCATTAAATTTAATGACCCAAGAATTTGGCATATCGTTTGGCGTGTTTATTATATAATGGACTATGGTTGTTGATGTTTATAAGTAATATGTGTGAACACAAGTTTGGAAAAATATTTGATCGCAAGCGACACTAAGATGCTAGCGGAACGAGTGCTAAACACAGACTGGTGGAGCATGCCGCATGGGCAGAATTCGGGACTTCTCCTCTCTTCATCACTCGTTATGCAAAATATTGCTCGTTAAGCGAGGCAAATGTTTACAATTTGTTTTGCTCGTTATGTGAAATTCTCGTTGTGCGAGGTGCTCGTTAAGCGAGGTTTTACTGTATTAGTAATTAATAGTATGCATGGCAGACGCGTTGAACAGGACAATGGATAAGTTCTTTTATTCCTCCGCGTAACTCCGCGCAAGTGGCATCAGTTTAAACTTTCATGCGGAACGTGTTCCTATATTCCGGCCGTATAAACGGCCACTTATGGTGATAGTTTACGGTGGAAGGCAATAAATGCAAACATAATAATAAAACAAAATATAATTCTTTAAGTACGGAATACCTAATAATATGTACTACATATTATATAAACTGTATTGACAAAATGTATGCAAGTTTAAATGCTTAGTTTAATAACAAATACATAATAGCGAGGTTGCAGCATATTATGACTTAATAAACAGATCTGTTGTTATAATATGTTGTTTGTGGACTAAAAACATACTTTAAAAATTTTAAATAATTGAAATATTTGTCATTTAATTTAATATTTCATAATAATTGAGATTAGTGTAATATAGTACACATTTTATATTATAAATGAATAATTATATTACTTAATAATCATTTTATTAAGATTAAACGAGATCGTCGACCCGGCTACATCTGACATTTTCCCACCATGACTCGAATCTAGTCCGTCTCTGATATTGGCATTTAAAATTAATATATTTTTATATATTTCCTTTTGCAATTCCACATAATTATCAGTCTATAAACATGTTTTTTTTTTCGGAATTGTAAATTTTATTAATCGTTATATTTAAAAATCGAGAAAAGTTGAATTGTTACGTTGTTACGTTGCCCTCTGGAGGCGAAGTCATCGACTCCTAGGAAAAATGCAACATCACATAAATTAAACGAAATATTTTCACGAAGTTGAAAGAATTAGTAGTTCGAACGGAAATAAATTACGTCGGTAATATATATATATAAAATTAGAGACTAGCGCAAAAGGCGAAAATTAAAAACAATTAAGATTTAAATTGTATGTAAAAAAATTTGAAAATTTTTACGGATGCCACCTATTGTTTGAATGAGGAATTACACAGACCGGGTGGTGTGTGGGGCGGTGTCTTCATCAGTCGGTCGGATGTGAGGGTAAGTGGTAGTCGTGCTGTTTAAGTCAAAAGTCGAAGACGAGCTATTAATCCAACGAACACGCAAACGTGTTAAACGAATAAGAATTAAAACATAAATTATCAACATTTCTAGAAGATTAACGGATAAAAGAAGCTTACAAAATGGCGACCGATTCGAACATCCTAGATATGAATCGTGATCCCGAATTAAGATATTTGATTGTGGATAGAAATGTTATTAACGATCCGGCTGCCCAAGCGGAATGGACGGCGAAGAAATTAATTTGGATACCCCACGACTTAAATGGATTTGTTATGGGCAGCATCAAAAAGGATCGGGGAGACGAATACGAAGTCGAAATTATCGAAACGGGTCGAAGGTGCGTGGTGAGTAAGGACGATGTCCAGAAAGTGAATCCGCCGAAATTTACAAAAGTCGAAGACATGGCCGAATTAACTTGCCTCAATGAAGCATCCGTCCTTCACAATCTTAAGGATCGCTATTTTTCGGGATTGATCTATGTAAGTTTTTATGGCATATCTTCCAATGATTTTTACTCATTGTTTATTTATATTATGACTCATCTACTAAAATTTTGCCTCCTGTTGAGCTGAGTGTAAATCCTATTTGTCAGTACAATACACAGATAATTTAAGTCCGGTTAGTCATTCTTATTTATATTCTACATATATGTAATCACTATATATATATTTAGGTAACTGATTAATAGATTGCGATATATACAAAGTTAGTCAAACTGTAATTTTGTATCTCCTATTATTTTCTAAGGAATTTCTATTTATTACATTTATATAAAATTTTGTTAGAATATTGAATGGCCTATAGAATTGACGTGGCGGTTGGTACGAAACTTAAATATAAATTAACATTTTGGTACGTTATTTATCTGTCGATAAAATGGAACCGCTTCGAATGGTTTTTATGGTTTTCCACCGTCGTCTAAAGAGTACGATGCTGCAGATACTTATGTATCGACTAATTTCGTCGTCGAGTATTACCGAGTGAAAAAGAATATTTTGTTATTGTATTTTAAATAGTAAAAGAATGACAGATGTACAGACATATAATAAATAAATATGCCGGCATGTCTTATTTTCTTATTGTATGATAAATAAGAAAGATTCTTTGTGTATTTTGCATAAAACTATTTCAATTTCTATTTATTGAAGTGTGTTGTGGAAAATTTATTTTAATGCGGTCCCTATCCCCCGCATAAAAACAGGTTTGACTGTATTTTTTTCTGTCGATACCATTCCAATTAGGACGCGACTTCAATGATAAACTTGTGCAAATATGGCAATGATTGTCGACGGCATTTGCCGACGTGACAAAAACACGTCCGATGCCAAGAAGTTTGGCAGAATGGATGTTGATTTTCAGTTGTCGCATATTTATAAAAACCTTATTCAGAAAAGAGAAAGTGCACATTCTTTCATATTACTAAGGACAAAAAAATGTTTTACTCGAATTGTATTTAATGATGTTTTTATTAATATTTACCAGACCTAGTTTGATGTTGTGAATTTAGATTTGAGTTTATTTGTCTTTCATTAAATTGGTGTTAGGGTTTCTGTTAATGTTGATAAATAAACAACAGAAAAGAAACGGACATCCAATAAATACAACAGAATGTTTGTTTTACAGATGTTGATGTACTGTACTTAGTTTCTTTTACAATACTGAAATAAGAAATATAGAAAAATCCAATTAACTTAATGTGTTAACAGCCATATTCACAACCAAGAATCAAGAGTTAGAAGTTAACTAGTTATCACTTGCTTTACATTTATGTGAGCACTTTTTTAACTTTAACTCTTGTTCCTTGGTTGTAAATACAGACACAAGTTTTATTTCATATTAACATCTTCAAAGCCAAGACACTGCATTTTCAGATGTGCTTAGATTGTAAATTCTGTTCAAATTTACAATGTAAAAGCATTTAAAGATGAATCAAAGTTTACTTTGTTTCGGTTGCTTGCCATCAAAGAAACTGAATTGCTTGATGGTGAAAACATAAATATCATATTTTATATAAATGTGCCTGAAGCAGAATAGTGTGAAAACTGTAATAGGTCTAGGCAATGAATTGAATGAGAATCTTTATCTTGTTATTATGAATATTATTTAACTTTAACATAAAATGTGAATGAAGGTAACTATACATAGATTGAATATTAGTGACTTTCAGTAATCCAGAATGAATTTGAAAAATAGGCAGATAAATGAAATCTTAATTAATCTGTCATGCGAAACAATTGAAAGTCACATGCTTTAGTACCATGTGCAGTCTGTTTTATATATAAAATTTTTGAAATAATAATGAATTTTATATTTCCTGTTGTTGAACCTGAAAGAACTTAGAATATTGTCTAAGAGTGAATGTTTTACTCCATATATAATTTTTATCATCAGCTTTAAACCACTGCATTTCTTATCTAATAATTTCAAGAATCCAGGATGTTGAAAACATTTTCAATATCCTGTTAATTTAATTCCGTATAACAAAAATTTTATTTTATATATAATTTTAAAACTTAAAGAGAGCAAATTTTATTATTATTTGACATAAAAATTTATGATTAAAAATATAATATGTGAACTACTGTCAAGAGGTAAAATATTGTTGCTATATATAAATATAGTGTGTACATTTTCTTATAAGAAATTTTGTTTTAATGGTTTCAAATTGTATTTATATTAGGATTTTGTATTGTTTATTGTATGGTTTTCTCAGTAAATTAATACATTGCAAAGTCTTAAGTGCTAATTAATTTTGGGTTCCTTGAATATTCAATATTTATAAATGGAATTTAATATTTATTTTTCTTTGTTGTTCCAAGCAAGAGCATTATTTCCTTGTAGGAAAACCCTCTACTAAGATTTTGTAAATTATTATTATTTTTTTAAATAATTATATTATAATATATTAAAGTCAGAATCTTGTATGTACTATAGTTAATTATAAAGTTGATTGGTGAGACTATTTCTATGTATAAAAATTCTTACCATGTCTAAATTTCAGAGTGACAAGACTTTTTAGATATTTATAAATAGTTGTTATTGAATATTGGATCCAATTGTTTATTTCACAAGTAATGTTTTTTGTATACCTAAAGTATAATGTTAAATTATAATAAAACCAACATGGTAACAGTGTTATGAAAGTTTAACACTAGTCTAAAATACTTCTGTCCAAAATTAAAATGGACTGTTTCAGCTTAACAGTAAAAGTTATAGAACGAGTTAGAGTAAGATACAGTTATAGAATAAGTGAAAATTAAACCCAGATTAGAATATTTAAAACTTGAAAATTAACTGGCATTTATTTAATAACTACTAAAAATAAAGAAAGCTTAAAAAGTTTGGTTAATGTTACCTTAGGTAGCCAAGATGGTGGCTCGTCTCTAATTCCAGCAAGGAAACAGTGGGATGCATGTTCTAACCTAACCTATTCTAATAAATTACCATAATTATTAGCAACCAAATTATTAGAATAGGTTAGGTTAGGTTAGAATGTGCGTCCCACTGTTTCCTTGCTGGAATTAGAGCCGCCATTTTACCTAAAGTAACATTAACCAAAAGTTTATAAATTTGCTCTATTTGATTTTTGCTTATTGTTATATGACTATATAGCTTTGTTAAGCTTGAAAAAGCCTCTAATTTTCAATGAAATTAGTTGTCTAGATTAAAAATAATTAAACTTTCATAATGTTGTATTAATTTACATTGTACAATACTATAGAATTGACCAGTTTGTACAGTGTAGCATTAAATTAATCAATGCACCTTTTAAACAGTGGGTGACATTTAAATAATGCTGTTTTAAATCCCATTAATGGATCATCATTGGGTGTCGAAAGGACTTTCTACTGTCTACGCCTGAAAATGGCCCATTAATCAGGTTGAAAACATTAGCACTATTTAAACCTGGTCCACTGTTAAAGGTGCATTGATTAATTCAGCTGAGTAACCACGGTGAGTTCCTCCTTAATTATAGCATTTTTAAGCATCAATGCATTGAATATTTTATTGTAACATTAGCTCTCTTTCAATTTCAAAAAGTATTTTAAAGAATTTGATGTTTTATTTTTAATGATGATAAATTAAAATATCTGGAATTAAAGCACATTTTCTATTTTGTTTCTTTTGGATTAAGAGTATTCTGTAATTTTATTTTTCTGGTTATAGATATGTATTTTCATTAATAGGATTTTGCATGTTGCCTAAAAATGCTTCAATACCTTATCAGCTTTTAAAGCAATGGAAGAGAATTTTCATAACTTGTAAATATATACAATATAGATCTGAAAGAAACTGTAAAGAAGAGATTATGGTTTATCTATTATCTTTGTTGCATGTTCAGTATTTATTTTATTTACAATATTTAATGTATTAATTTGAAACAGATTGGGCTAAGTAAGTAAGTGAAATGAAAAATTAGATTGTTCATTAAGTACTTGACTCTAAGCTAAATAAATATAAATATATTCAACAGAAAAATAACACACATGTATGTACTGTACATACATACAACATAGAGGTAAGCATAGAATTTTGTGTCAGAAATAATTGTTATTGACTAACGAATCTAATTTTGGCAATTTTTTTTATGAATACTTTAATTATTGTCCATCGATAGAAGGAAACATAAGCATAAGTTCTTTAGTATTAGTCATTATTTATCATTTCCAATATGTTTTTAATTATTTTTTCTTCTATCATACTAATCAACAGATGTAAACTATTTGTAACATATCGTATCATAAGAGTTTGCGTTCTTTAGTCAATTCACAAACGAAATAACAGCAAAATAGTTGTTGAAGTAACCAATGTATTCAGTTTTAAAAGATTTTCATTAATCTTAATATAGAATAAGTATTAAAAGAACTAATACATTGGAATTTGAATGTTATGTTACAAAATGTAAACTAGAAAGTTCAGTTAAAAGATTGGAATAATAACTGTCAAAATTCATTAATTAAAGCATAAATAAGAATGTGATAAAGCAAACAAGTTTTGAGATTAGTTGACTCTCTTGCTATTATTTATTCTTCCTAGATAACCTCTGACCTTCCAAATATCATGCTTGACTAAAAAATACAATATTATCATCAATGCTAGAGTTGTGCAAGTTTGGTAATGTTTTATTAGAAAAAACTTGAAAATATTTTCTGCTTAAAATAAAGTGCAAAGGTGACGGAAGAAATATTTTTCTACCATATTTATCATCGACTAGGTTTCTCTTAATCTAATCTCTAAGTGTTCTCTTAATAGCATATGTATCATAGCAGTTATCATAAAAATTTCATAATGCAATGCATGTTTTAAAGCAAAATAATTAAATTAAATTTATCTCTAAATAAATTAAATTCTTAGCATTTCAGTTTAACAATTTTTTCTTATGATATATAATTTATATATATAAATAAGAATATTTTTATTAGACATTAACTCTGCATTTATGTATGGATCTGATGTGTCTGATGAAGTATCAAATAGATAAATTACAAGAATAAAATTTTTATAAAATTTACTTCCTAAATCTGTTAATATTTAATGTGGCTTTTAGTCTAAAAGGAAAGATTTTGTGGTTATTTTATTGATTTTGGGCTTTTTAGACTAAAGGCATTTAAATATGATTCATTAAATTTAAATTACTAATAGAAGGGCGTTACTTGTAGTTGAAGAGGTCAATGGAGCTGAAACTTTATATATCAGTTAATTTTAGGTCAATAAACCTGAAAATGTCTACTTTAGTATCACTTTTAGGCACATCTTGCTAAAAATATTGAGTTAAACACAAGGAACTGAACAAAACAATAAAAATTATGATTATAAAAAATAATACGTAATTTTTTTTTATCGATGAGTCAATACGATAACCAGGATTAGTTATAAATGTTCTTTTGTATAATTTTTAAACATTGGTTAAATATTACAATAATCTGTATAAAAACTAATAATAATTCATTACTATGTTTCCTATTGCGATCATTAAGTGTCATTTTCATATTTTTTCAAGATTGCTAACTTCAGTATAGAAGTAAATTATTTTTCTTTTCTATTTTCTTCTGATTTTAATGTGTTATGCTTAAATTTTTTTCCCCAGATTTTATAATTATTATTATTGTTGTTATTAGAAAATCTGGGGAAAGAAATTTAAGCATTATTATTAGAAATTTAAATACAAGTTCATTTCACTTGATGGATTATAGAATTAACGTGTAATTTTGTTGTATATGCAAAAATAATACAAATGGCTGGTTACTTTTAGGTTCATCAGTCTGAAATTACTTCATAAAAATATTTTCAGCTGCTTTGTCTTTTTCGAGTATAAATAATTTACCTATAAAATAGACAGAAATCCTATTTATCTATTTTTATATCTAATCTCTAAGATACATGAAGTAATCTATTTTATCTCTTGAAAACATTCTAATTACAGTTTTAAAAACAATTTTATGGTCATTATTCAGTTATTCTACTGTTAGCAATGGTATAATTATTCGTGTTGTGCTAATGTGAGACTTCAAAAATTGAGAAATTATATATTTGGGAAAATTTCATTACTACACAGAGTTGAATGTACGCACATTAAGTTTATTTATGAACGAACTCTTTTATATTGCAATCTAAACTAAAAATAAGAAATCTTCAATATATTTAATAGTACTTAAGAGGAGATAACAATTTCTTAACTATTTTAGTTATTAATGCAGTTGAAAATTTAAGCTCTCCCTATTATTGCCAATATAAAGATTTTTTATTTTTAACTTTGATATGCATGTAGTCAATATCTTTATTTATTATTAAAAATTAAAGTAACGTAATAATTGATTGAATATGTTTTACAAATCAGTAAATAAACTCCATTTTACGAAAACAAAAGTTTTTTGTATTAATTTTAACTGTGATACATTTAAAAATAACTAACTTCTGGCCAGTCCAAGTTTCAGTTAACTGTTGACAGGTCAAGGTTGATCTAGTAAATAGAGATTTTTAGCTAGCTGTAGACCATTGTAGTACACAGCATAAATATAATATGATCACCCCTTCATTCATATTTAGTATGTAATTGAGCTTTTAAGTGCCACTAGAATTTGTTACCGGCCATTTGTTAATTTGATATCTTTATGAAAGTGGTTGAGTATTTATTAAATTGCTTTAGAATTTTTTCTGTATATTCCAGTTTGGCAGTACATTATATATAAAGCATAAATGTTGAATTAAAATTTCTGCTAAATTTTTTTATTTATCCATTAAATTGTTATAGACAAATAGAAGAATTAAATATATTTTTCAAGCAATTTCTGATCTACTTTTATTTAGGATGTCTACAGGTATTTAAATATAATAGATATCTTTAGTAGAAATACTTATATTGAGTTCTTATTATTGGAATTAAATAAATGAAAAATAATTCTCTTATACAAAGCAATGGTTCTAAACTTATTGAATGTTTTCTATTAAGCTTTTCTCTCCAAAATGTTAGAATTATTTATCTACAAGTACAAAAAGACTTGTCCAAAAAATAAAATATTATATGATAAATTATTTTTAAATAATTTCACATACTAGTTTAGTTAAGTGTAATTAAGTCTTGTGGAATTAATTGCCACTTCTATAAAAGGACCAATCCAGTTCCAGGTGGGCTGGCATTTTAACATGGTATCCTAAGATGTGCTAGATATGCTTAATAGAATTCATGTCCTGTGAATATGCTGGACGATCCATTTGAACAATATCTTCAGATTCCAGATATTTCTCTACCATATGAGCTCAGTGGGATCTGGCATTATTCATCAGGCTGAAATCTGGACTGACTGCATCCCTAAACATCCTAATGTAAGGTGCAGAATCACATCTGTATCTCTGTTCAGTCACTGACCAGTTCTAAAAGATATGCAGATCAGTCAGCCATTTGTAATTATACCTCACAGACATGCGAACCACCACGATGAAAACTGGACCTATTCTGAATATTTGATGGGTTGTTGTGAGTTCCTGATTCCTGTCAGATGAGAGTAAGTAGAGAATCATAGTTTAAACTATACTGTGACTCATTAATGTAAAAAGCATTTGTGTAATTGTCTGGGCTCTGCTGGTGATGTTAGTGGCTCCATCTTAAACACCCCTCTGGAGGAAGCCATTAGGGGGACAAATGATAGGTGTCTTTGCATAGAAACCTCTCATGCAACCAACTGTAAATAGTAAATCTTATTCTTATGCCAGTGGCTGCTCAAGGTCCACAGTCAGTTTTGCCTAGCTGTTACCTGATATTTCTCTTCTTGATGTTAGCCATATAGTGGCCTCCAGAAGAGGTGATATTCCTGGGGCAGCCTTGTCCTGTATGATGACAAATTTCTCTAGTGCTACAAAACTGCCTTCATAGTCTTGAGATGATATTTTGGGGATGTGTATACTCTGGAGCCTTCTGTCTTTGAGATAATTTCAACAATTTCTGTACACCACATCCTGCTTACAGCAGGAACATGAGGTGAAATATGTGTTGATTTTCACTACCACCTTTATAATGCTTGTCCTTATTTGCATATTCTATGTTATAAATGATGTTCACACACGTTTTCTTTGCCATTACTAAATTGCCATACATATCCATTTTCATTGCATTTTCATCTATGCATCATGTGTTTAGTTCTCTTTCCTACCATTTAAATATATATTTATGTAGTTTTTCTGAAGATGGAGATTAATGAAGAATAGCAGATTAAAAGGGCTAATGAATTCTATAAAGTAAATAGTTATTTTACAGAATTCATTAGTTCTTAAATCTACTAATTAAGGAATGTCTTGAAATATTTTCATACTGATATGACACTACTATATTTATTGTATTATTTATACGAATATTGTAGATATAAATATTCGAATTGTAAACAATTTATTTTTTGAGCTACTGTAAAATTCATAAAAGGATTATATAAAACTTGTTCACTGATTTTAAAATAATAATAATATAATTTTATTTTTTAAAGAGATAGAAATAATAATAATAATAATAACTGTTTAGAGAATATTCTTAATAGTACAAGATAATTTTATTTTGTCTTTAAAGTAGCTGTTTTCTAATTATTTGATCAATAAAACATTGTGGGACCAGCTAAAGTATTGTTACACTTTCTCAGACTATCATCAGTTTGCAGTTAATTTATTTTTTGACATATTTCTTGTTAATAGTCAATATGCAAATATTAATAAGATATTCATCATTAATATTACAATATGTACTTTGTTTACTGTATTATTTTTTCTATTTTTAATTAGTTTTGTTTGTTTTGTTAAGTTAATTATAAGAATTTAAACATGTTTCCTTCACTGTTTTGTATTTTACTTCTTTAAAGTTTAAAAATAATTGAATATTTCTTTGTGTCAATCCAGTGTCACTAGTAGGTAACAAACAATTCTGATAGTAATTGACTACATTACATAATGTAAAGTTGTTTACAAGAACAAGATGACTTCTTTTAAATAGAAAACAGAGAATAAGTTTTTGTTAAAATTAAAGCTCTGGACTATTTTTAATTAAGAATAGGAGAGTGACTTTTGTCAAAAACATACCTTTAAATCTAGTATAAATAACAACTTTTACTCAAACAATTAAGGATGTAAAAAATAGCAATTTGGCTGAATACTGAATGCTACATGTAAATGAAATAGTTTGGCAGCCAAACATTATAAGATTTAAGATTTTACTTAAAAATAATTGTGAAAGTTTAGTTATAAGCCTATCCAAATGATTTATTTAATGCTGCCGAATAAAATAATAATTTAGTTAAATTTAAAATACAGTACAGTCTTGGTAATCTGGCAGCATGCTAGTTTGACATGTTTGATAATCCAACAGTAGTTAACTGTCATGTGTTATTGTCACTGTTGCCAAGTTGTATAAGCTTCCAGTTCTTCTAAATTTGAATATCTTTGAAATGTGGCATGATATCAAGCCTGAGCTTGAACACTCGAGCTTAGGGACAATATTAAAGATTGTTAGGCTCATCATCTGAGGCTGCTCAAAACAGGTATAGTATCTTATAAAAAATATACTGTATAAATATAAAAATCAGTCCTCTGAAATTTTCTACTGAAAATATTGTACCAATACTGTACCTCCCACTAAAGTTCTCACGGTCACTACAATTTCCTGCTAAATTTAGAAATCCATCAACTTTGCAACATTGATTACTGGCGATGGCAATTCACTTAGATGTTTTGATCAGAAGTTCAACTTTTGTTTTGCTGCATCATTAGCAATTGACTCTATGCTGTCAAATTTGTTTGTATGCCATTGTTGGATTTTTGGAAGGTGAATTCAATCTCCTTAATCCAATACTGTTCTGGTCCCATATATGTCAGATTACCAAGATTGTACTGTAATACATTTAAAGATTATTCTATATTAAGTAATGTAATTTAATAAATACATAAAATGTACAACTATAAGTAAATACTTAAGTGAGCAATGAAAAATAGTATAATTTCTCAAACTGTCTTAGAGGAGAAGTTACTGCCAGCAAAACAAGTAATATTTACAAAGTAATCAAAATCAGAACTGTAAGAGTTAAGATTAAACAATTTTTTAATAATAATTTTCTAAAAAAATCATTATTTGTAGAAATTACAGATGTTAAAATCATCTATTTGTAATTTTTTTTAATAAAGAGAAGGTAGATTCTCTTGCCCTAATGAGAATCCATTATTCTTTTTTATAATAGACTAGCAAATGAGCCCGGTGTTGCTCGGGCAAATGATTTGGATGATTTGGTAAATTTTGTACATTTGGAAATTAAGTTATTACTATCAAAAATAAAAAATCTCATCTAAAATAGCACAGTAGAAGTTGTTCTTCAGTTTAAACCTTAATCCTCACCCTCTCCCTCGTGGGGGAATTTTCAAAAATCCTTTCTTAGTGTGCATTTTCATGACTATCCTAACTGTGTACCAAATTTCACCTCTTTAGGTTCAGCAGTTTGCTCTGGGCGATGATGAATCAGTCAATCAGGACATGTGATTTATCTGTATATATAAAATTACAACTGTAGAATTGTAGCTTGTAATACTGTTTTTCTTAACCTGTAACAAATATGCAGTTTGACAATGAGAAAAAGATATTTCCAGAAAAACATAACAGACTTTTATGAGATTCTTTTGTTTTTTCAATCTACAATTGCTAAAAGTAAAATGCTAAATAGAATATAACTTAGGTTTTTTTTTTCCCCTAAAATGTTAGCATGAATATTTAAATTGTATATTTGTAAAAATGAAAATATTGTTCATCTTCATTGCTAGTAACAACTGAAGGATGTCAATACTGTTTTATAATTACATATATTTATATATATAATTTTTATTAGTTGACATTTGCATCTCAAATTGTTTTTCATGGTTAACTTTTACAAGTATTGGAATTTATCATAAAAAATCATGGTATATAATAAGACTTGTTTTACTTTCATATCTTCAAGGTTAATAAGTTTTAATAATTACTACGTTTAGGTTAATAACACATAAAAATTTGCTATTTTCAAACAGTAAAATTTTTTTATTAACATTCTAGAAATAATTCTTCAAAATTTGTTATAAATTACTAACTGAATCATTGTTAGTTTTGATATTGATTCTAAATGTTTAAATATTTGATAAATTCAAATAAGATCATTGGAATATTTTTCAAAGGTTATCACTTATATATTTCTGTAACAAATTATTATTATAATATAATTTTTGATTTCTGACTTTAATAGTAACTGCAAAGATAAATGGAATTAGTTGAATTGTTATTTTTTTAAATCTTCGATAAAACTAATGTTTCTTTAAATTTTTTTTAAGTTGTTTTAAACCTGTTTACCTTTACTGTTATTAGAGGCAATGATTCTCTTACAGTAGCAACACAAAGAGTAGAGATAAAGCAGATCAACCAAATTCGAAAGTACTTTTTCTTTTACTATTGAGTGTCATCAATTGAAAAATCAAGCAGAACAAAGACTTTAAAATTTTTCCAAAATAATTTATTCTTTAATAAAATTGTTTAAAATTCAGAAAATACTTTTGAATTTAGTTAAATCTGTTTAATTTCGCAGTGTTGTGCTGGAGCATTATCCATTAAGAGAAGACATCTAAGAGGAAGATCCATTTCCTGAAGATAATTTTTAACAGTAGGAGCAAACACTTCTGTGAGCCAATCCATGAATAAAGTCCGAGTTACCCATACCTTGCTATTTGCCTTCCATCGTACAGGCAGTTTGGACTTTATCACATTTTTGCTCTTAAAGGCATGGGATTTTCAGCATTATAGACTAAAAGTGGCTTGATTTTCAGGTCACCACTTGCATTAGTGCAAAATAAAAGAGTGGGTCTGTTTTTCATGGGCTTGTGCCCAGGAAGTGCTTTCTCTTCTTGGGTTATGTATGTTTGTCTAGGCATTCTTTTCCAAAAAAAGACCAGTCTCATCTCAATTAAACACTTGATTCGAGATGTATCCTTCACTTTTTACAAACTCTGTAAATTCATCTACAAATGGTTTTGCTGCTTTTTCATCTGAACTTGAAGCATCCCCATGTCTGTCTTATGACACTGTGAATGCCAGTTTGTCGATGAAACTTATCGAACCACCCTTGCCTGTCTGCACTTGTAATGGGTGTCTGGGTCAACAAGTCATTGTATAAATTTTTAGCCTTTTCACAAATTATAGCTTCACTAACACTGTCTCCAGCAAGTTGCTTTTCAGTGATCCATATTGGCAACAGTTTTTCAACTTCATCTAAAACCTTAGATGTTTGTTTTGATATCACATTCACTCCTTTAGCCACTTTGGCAGCCTTAAATGCTTTTTTGTTTTTAATAATTGTAGAGATAGTCGATTTTGCCACATTATATTCTTTAGCGATGTCAGAAACACAAATGCCATTCTTGTATTTTGCAATAATTTCTTTCTTTAATGCTACACTAAGACGTTTTCTATTGCCACTATCACTTTTCTCTTTCTTCATACTGATTAAATATATAAATAACAAACTAAAAAACGAAGTTTAGCACACTTGAAAAAGCAATGTTTACCTCGCGCATGTCTAACAGCAACTGAATTTGTGAGGTTCCAGAATGGCTGGAAACTATAATTTAATATCCACATGTTAAAAGTGAAAACACTATTGTTAAGTCGGACCAAAGTTTATGTTAGTTATGTAAGGGAGAGGTAAGGAAAAAACTAGTTGTCAAAACAAACGCGATGCAAAAACAAATGATGTAATGGATCAGGTGGAATGTCTGTGGGGAAGATGAAACTCTGACAGAAGCGCTTATAAACAGTTGATCTAGGTTAAATTTTTGGAAAAGGGGAAAGATTTGATGAGTATAAAAACATTGTGTATGATCATTGAAGTTATAAAATGACAGATAGCAGAAACAATGGGCTAAATTATGAGCACAAGGATTATAGGTTTATCAACAATCTCTGATCAGAGTTGACAAACAGGTGTCAAATAAACGCCTCAGAACAAACCTTTCTCGTGACCTGATTTGGTTTCAGTTTTCACCTGGAGACAAAGAAGAAAACAATCGGGAAGCGAGGAATGGGACGCAGGACTAATCATAACGTGAGATTCAAGGAAGAAATACTGTAAAAATCCAAATCTTAAGGTCAAAACGCAGTTATCCTAAAAATTCTACAGCGATTAATCTGTGTTGTCTTCATCTGGATTAAGCCTGAAGTCTGCCTGCTAAAATTTGTGTTGTGTCTCGCAGACCGCTCCAATCGTCTCAGCTCCATCACCTACTATCGCTTCTGTGACCAAGTGAACCCATCTCATCTGCTCTGGGGCTACAACTGATCAAGCTTGCACTATCGTAGGACCAGCAATACACCGCTCCTCAGTACTGGGAGAAAATACTGTAGATAAACCATTTCCAACCAATTCAAATATGTAAGCGTCTTCCCGTTCTAATAAACAATTTTCACTGTAAAATACTTGTCATCTTTGTCTCCTTTGCCATCACCAATGTATGAATGGACCCTAGACCATCACTGACACACGATTAACTGATTTCCCCTAAAAGTTGGCAAGCTTACAAATTTGACACAAAAAGCCATTAAGTTTGTTATCCAAGACAAAATTTTTGCAAAATAAGTTTGTTAACCGATTTCGTCATTAACCAGGGTTCCACTGTATTTTGATCTTTAAAGTCACACTTCGTCCTATATGCGAGGTCGTCTTATATTTGAGTAAATACGGTAACTTACTTTATTTAACTTTTTAATCTAAAATTTGTAAGCATCATTTAGTGCTCAAATTAAATATTTGATTTGTGATTTTGAGTTAATAAATCTCTAATTCAATTTTGACCAACCTTTCAAGCCAAAGAAGGTTTGCCATTGTTGCTATAGATGCTACTGTTTATAAGCATAATAGAAAATACCAACGTGCAAACTTGCTAATATGAAAGTATTATCTCTATCACTTCATAACATTAATAAAATGATTTCTAAGTTCAGAATATATTTGAAATTTAATAAACTGATACTTTATCATATTTATTATTTAATAACAGACATATCTACAAAAGTGTGCACTGTATTCAGAATTTTCAAAAATTTGATCTTTACTATTTACTATAAAAGTGATAGATGTTTAGGTATAAATATTATCAAGTTCTTTATATAATTGTATCATAAGTTGATATATTTGCTATGTAACAATAGTTCAGATTTTAATTACCTTTGCAGTAAAAGTTAAGATTCTTATGCTATAGTTAGTGTTAAACTACAGTTATATGATGATATCTAATATGAAATGTTACTGGTATATATCATTAGTTCTAAAAAAAATAGTATTAAATAATTAATGTTTTTTTTATTTGAAAAGTTTTTCAAAATTATAATAAGCATGATGACAATTTTAACAAGAACTAAGAAACTTTTTGATCATGAATACAAACTTCACGATTATTCATTCCTAAGCACATACATCTTCACACGCAACCACCTACTCGTGGCTATATAAACATAAACATTACATGTACGGGATACTAATGTAATGATATATCTCTCAAGATGATGATTATTTTCTCAATTAGTTTTTATAAATGTCAGGTAAGGTAATCATTGTTACTTGTTATTAACCTTGAAGATGTTGTATTTGGCAGTGTAGATAAAGTACCTGGTAAATAATGTTACTTAAATAACATTTGCAAACAGTAGACATTGAATTCATTCCAGTTCTGAATCAACTTAACATAAAAGGCTTTGAAAAATACTGAGTCTGTATTAGTTTATTTTGATTTAATTTAGATGCTAGTTTACTAAAAAAATACTTAATGAAAATAATTACATTTGTTCAGAAATTTATAAACATGGATTATTTAAATATGATTTTGATACTTCTCTTATAATATTTATTACGCACATACATACATACATACATACATACATACATATATGTACTGTACAGTACAATATGCATGCATTATACTGGTGTGTATGTAAAATGGCTATATTTTAAATGTATATTATGGAAATATAACAGAACGAGCAATTATTTATTGTGACATCATCACAATGCCAGGCTGCAATTTTTAATAATTTTTTAATTTAAAACATATGCTCTCCACCTCAAATTAGTAGTGTCTTGCTTCTGTACATCTTACTTTTCTATTAGATAGATGATCGGTACGACTCTTGCTAACTCCTTTCAGGGAAAAGTTTTGAATTGAAATAACATGACTTCTGGTGCAAACTGGAAGTTTGTATATAATAAAGTTATTGTACAAGTGCCATCTATGCTGTTTATAAGATATGTAATAACATACATAACATCATACATTAGTAATACCAAATGATTGCTAGATTTTTATCAGGCTATATTCAGGCTAATTAATAATCCAAAACTATTTCTAACTATTAAATATATTGTAAGATGGTAGGTTAACTGCATGCAAGTTAATTGGGGCCTTCTGCTTCTAATCTTTTTGTATCTGGTCTTGTTTTTCATTTGTTTAACTCAGCTCTCAAGATTAAGGAAAGATGGACGGACAGATGGACAACAGTGAGAATTTGTGTGTACAGTTTTTCAAATTGCAGCCTAATTAATGCCAAGTTCTTATATGTATAATATATGAATATCAGATTGTTATTTTCAAGGAAATTTAGAAAGCATGATAAAGTTAAATTATAAATTAATATTTTAAAATTTCTAATAATATAATATATAATCATTTTTAATATATATTAAATCTTGATGTCGAATATTAAATTTTCAAAATTATAGTAATATGAATTTGTTTTGCTCATGTTTATTGTTAACAGCTTAATGTAGAACATTTAAAGCGATTGTAGAAGCTGCTCTGTGCGGTTTCCATAATCTGCAATAATTCATTGAATTTAGTAATTTTTCAAAATATTTACTTTTAGTGAAAAGTATAATGATGATGATTGATAATTCTACTCATATGGTTCTGTTCAAATTTTTTCATTTGGTAATTGAATGTTTTTTTAATCTTACATATCAAAGTGTTTTATATATATATAGCATTTGAGTAGATGTTATAGGAAAGTAGTTGATGGAAGAAAGCTAATTTTTGTATAAATAATTAAAAATGTATTTATTTATTGAAATAATTTAACAAGCATTATTTTAGAGCTTATAATTTCAATTAGAATAATATCACATTCATTTTATTAATTTTATGTGTTAATCACCTATATTAAAGTTTTTTATAAATGAATGAAGTGTTGCATGAGTTCCTTATTGTAGTAGCAGAAGATATAACTATTCTATGTTTTCTAATGTATGTATACAAATGTGGATAATTTGAAAATGCATATATAGGTAAACATATAAGAAAATTATTCTTAAGTAAAAAGTAGTTTAGGAAGCAGTTTATTCCATATTTGATCTATTAAAAATTTTATTGCTAATTAATTATAATTAACACAGAAAATAATTAATGGTTTTTGTTTTGGTAATGTTTGGTTTTCATCTGACAGATTCTTTAAATTAATTATTGTGAGACCAAAGTTAAATTTTTAAAGGGGGAGATCATCATCTAGTAATTTTTCTTATGTATAGCATCTAAGAGATCAGCAATCTTCATGAAGTAGTGAATCAACTTAGATTCACAAAATTTTGATCCTTGAGTAAGATCCTTTAACTGTGAGTCATCTAAATATGAGTGTATGAATCCACAAATATTAATTTTTGATTGATTGAAAGATCACAATATTATCAAATTTTCACTTAAATTCTATCTGAAAATAATGAAAAAATAGTAAAATAGATATTGCAGAACAAAAACAAATCATTAATTAAACATGCTATATATTCAATTATATTTAAACAATACCTTAAGTACATAACAATATAAATAAATTTATTTTTAGATTAATAATTTTGAAGAGACTAATGATATCATTTTACAGTGATTTTACACACTGATTATTATTGCCAAAATTCATGTTCAATATTATCACCAATAGCTGCAAGTTCTTTCTAAAAACTAAGTTATTACTCATTAATATGTTATTGTCACACACATTGCAAGCAGTACATGTGGGATTATTATTGCTAAGTCAGTGGATCGGGTATGTACTTGACAGATGGCAGTATGTAGCTTAACAAAAAACAGTAAAATTGGCTTTAACAGAGAACATATTAAAAATTAATAAGCATAAACAGTATTCTTGAAATATGATTTAAAGCTGCAATCATAAGTGCATCAAATACAATTATACAATATAAATATAATTAATTTTTTAAATTTCATTTTATTTGAATATATTAATTGTTTTTTATTGTTTTACTGTAAAGTTAAATAATGTAACTAAACAATAATATACTGTGTTTTTGTGAATTCTTCATATTATTTTCATATAGAATCATATTTATAGGGGTAGGCTATAACTTGAGAATTATACTTGAAAGTTTACAGTTTATTTAGCTGTATAATGTTTTGAAAAACTATTTCTCAATTAAATTCAGAATTGAAAATATAGATGAAGTTATGAAATAAAATGTACAGTTTATTCTTGCATTTTTCTGATTGCAGATTTTATTATCTACAAAGTTTACCAATATAAATAATTTTTATTCTCTTGCTGACTATAAAAATTGAGTTCAAAAAAACTTTTGTAGTAATATAGTAGAGCATTGATTATCCAAATACCGATGAACTGAAACATTGGTTAACCAAATGCATTCCAGATGGCAATTCAAATTTTTGCTAGTGCTGTGGCATTGCAGCGCTTGCCCCTCCCTACCAACCCAAACTGTAGGCCTACTTTAATGTAAGGTATGTATTTGTAAGACGTGATACAAATTATAACAGTACAGTTTTGTGTTTAATATATTTTTTGTAAATGATCAGTTATCCGAACAACCCCAGTCTCGAATTGTTTCAGATAATCGATGCTCTACTGTAGTATATTTTAGTATAATAGAACTTTTTCAATGTGTCACAGTAAAATTGTGAATGTATTGGTAATACTATAGAAAAAGAATTATTATAAATATCTTATATCTGACTAATTTGGAATTATAAATTTTTGAAATTACTTCTTTATTTTCACTGTTGGATTATATGTTTAAGGTGCCAAAAGCAATCAATAATTAATAAAATATTTTGGTAGTTTTCATTATATATTAATTTCTACATATTTCATAATTAATACTTCATTTTACAAAATTTTGCTGTTATAACTTATACAGTATAAAAATTATGAAAATTAAAACAAAGTTTTTAAAAAGTAATCTATTAATTAACACATTGACTGCCTTCTCCCTGATGCCATTCTCAATTAGACATGTTGTTATATACAACCCTCAATTTATAACATTTATTCTTCATCTAAACTTCTAACAAATGCTTATTTTTGCCAAAATTATTTATTCAAGTTATCTCCTAGTTGGTTTGTGAAACAGAAAATTCTTCACACAGACCAATTATGAGATACTTTGATCAACTCAGCTAGCATCAAACATTATTAGAGATTACAATAACAATGTTTGGTATATTTTCAAATTTTTGCTAGTGCTGGTTTTAATAAGAAAGCATTTAATCTGATTTATCATCAGATTAAATGCTTTCTTAATAAAACCATCAGATAGCAGAAAAAATTGCTTTACATATTCTGGAAATAACTATACATACCATATATCCATTTCTCTCAAATAACTGATTTCAAAAAAGTCTGAAATTCAGACAAAAAATCATTGGATGTTTGATTACAAATAAAATGCAAACACAGCAAAGAGAATTAAGACAAGATGAATTTCATTATTTAGAAGATATGTCATTCATTGGAAAAAAAAAACTATACCTGATTAAGCTGTTCCAAGTATGCACAAAAGATTAAAAAAATACTATAAAACATGCTATTATTGTCCAGTGTGTCAAAAGATGCCCATTCTTAGTGTGAAAAGTATTTCAATAAAACATCACCAATAAACATATTGTTTATTTGTAGAAAAATAATACAAAATAGTTAAAATAGTGTCTTTAAAACTCATTAAAATATTCTGTTCTCTCAGTACCGGAGCTTTATTTCTTATCTCAATATTTACTGTTTTAGACACTGTCTACTTATTATTTACATCTACATATACTTCATGTTGGGCTTACTATGTTAATAAATGATATTACTATTATATTGTTTACATCTATTTGCTGCAAATATGCTTATTTCTAGCAAAAAAAAAAAAAAAAATTAAAAAGCAACATGATGTTTTATAAGACAACTCATAAGTAGCATTTGGTGACAAATCAACAAATTTCTCATGTATGGTAATCAACATGTTAAAAATAACAGTAATTATTATTACTGTCAAATAAATTTAATAATTGTCTTAAATGATTTTAATATTATCCCTAAATTTATTAGGCATGAAATCAATCAGTATGTCAGAATGTTACGAGCTGATTTAGCCATGTAAATTAATACAAAATTTGATATTGGCAAAATATTATAATATGAATTTTATTGTACAAGGATTATAAATAACCATTCATCTTTTTTTTTTCTATAAAAGTTGTGAGGAAAAATAGTTTACTAGTCTTGTAAAAAAATAAAAGTAATAATTTTTTGATAAAATAATTTATGCTATAGTTATTGAAAAGTTTGAAAATACAAAATATATATTAATGTTTTTATAGTTTAATAAATTATGTCACATATAGAACATTTTACAACCTAAAAAACGATTATACTATTACAGATACAAATATAGAATAATTTTAAAGATAGTAAATTGATAGTTGCTTATCAGGTATACCATAGGCTACTTATCTTCTATGTAAGAAAAAATTCATCTTTCGTTTTAAAATTATAATGAATTTAAAATAATTAAATTTATTAGTTTTTACTGATAACTTACTAAGATTCTGAATATATAAAATGTGTAGATGCAGCAATTTTTGTAACTAATTAATGGATTTGATTTTTATAAAATTGCATTTCTATTTTTGAATTTGTCAACTTAAATGAATAGAGTTTTTCACTTGCATTGTTTCAATAAACAAACACTTTTTAAACATTATAAAGCTTTAATTAAAGCCAAGTTTATTATGTCTGTAGATAGAGAAATAAGTTTAAAAGTTAAATTGCCTGTTAGCATCTAGATTCTGCTGTATATATCTTTTAAAGCATTGATATTATTTAGGTTAAATTTATTGTAATTTTTATTAGAATAAAAATGTTCATTTAATTGTTCAGGATTCATGTAAATTGATTTTCTTTGTGGAAAACAAAGAAAATCAATTCCTTTGTTTATTAATTGGCTTTATTGAATTTTGAATGAAATACTAATTATTTATTAACAGTGAAATTGAAAGAATCTACTTAGTATTCATTCAGTTATCTTTTATATATTTTTATTATGATTTAAAATAAGATATAAAATAAATAAAATGTTCCTGTAGTTAGATCAAAGTCAAACAAAATTTCTGTAAATAAGAAGTTTTGCCTTATTTCTGTAATTTAACAAGTAAAAAATGAGCTTTTAACAAAATTCTTGGAGAAAAATTTGTATGTTTATTATGAATTTATATTATTACTAGAGGGTTTCATCTCTTGCTTTGTCTTTATTTTCAATATAGACTATTCATAACAAAACTTTCATGATGATTCATTGATTGTTGGTGCCATCATTTCTATATATGCTAAGTATTTTATACATTATATACATAGAATAGATTTAGTCATATGCAAGATTAAAAAAAATTAACCTATTCCTAAAGTATGTAAATTTGTTATAGTTACGTGGATCATATCATTTACAATCCAACTGGGGACACATTTCAGAATCAGTGAAAATGGGATCTAAAACTGATTGAACTTTGGTAACTTTTAAAAATTTATTTATATATAGATCTATAAATAGGTGACATTATATTGACATGTTAAGAAAGTTGCTCTATACATAAATTGATTCTACAATCAAATATAAAAACAGTGAAAACCAGATATAGTTCCTGAAAATTGTGGATGTCTAGTTACCCTATTTATAATTCTTCCTTAATTTATTAATTATTTTATGACATGTATTGTCCATTTAAAATGTCTATTGAATTGCTAGTATGTAATATCAAAATAGCAAACAATTGCATTGCATGTCTTAAGCATACAATTTGAATATTCTTCACAAATAATGGTCTGTTCATCATTTGACTATCATTTGTGATGATGAATCAAATCATATGCTGTTAGATGCATGCACTGGCTTAGCTAGGGAGGAGCCTAAGAGGTTGAGGCCACTTTTGTAATAAAAATTCTAAATATAAGTAATTTAATTGTAGAGTTAACTACTGACTTAGTAATTTATATATATTTGTTATAATCTGTTATGTAAATATTGAAAATGAAAATAATGTATAGTGATTCATATAAAATTTTAACTTGGGCTCCCCCTTTACATCGGATCCAGTTATGCTACTGGATGCATGTAAGTCATGTTACTTAAGAATCACAAAATGGGAAGCTGTATAAAATACCAGTTATGCTTTCTTTGAATTGTGAGTATTCAAGACTAAATTAAATACATTTAATTGTTCTAAAACTACTTTCTTGTTCCAGAAGATGAGTTTAAAAAAACATAAAATTGTTTAAATATTGTAATTGTGTGAATTACTCTTTGTTTTACACTGTCTACAAACATAAAAAATCTAGACTGAAAAAAACTATAGAGAAGACACTGATTCATCAACATAAGAGCAACAACAGTAGGTGGCCTTCAAATTAAAGCTATTTTTAATATGAGATCCTAATTTGAGAGAATGTATGTCCTTATTTTAGCTGCTATATCAGAGTCAATCATTTCTAAAACAAAGTTATAGTATTAATTAAATTTATATTTAACATATTTTAAAAATTAAGAGTCATTCTTTTAAAATTTTATCAGCTAGAAATGCCAGTGAAATTTGAAATTTGACTATTTTAATATTACCTAAAAGATAAAATCAAGACGATGGCCAATATAAAAATTTATTTATACTGTATTTATTAAATTTTTTTTCTCTACTTATCATTAATTAACTAATTATAAGATTTTATAAAACTATTGTATATTTTAAACATAATTTTTTATAGAAAGTAAACATTTCAATGTAAGTAAATGAATTTCATTAATAAGGTTCATATTTTATATTGCCATCATTTAAACATAATTGATAATTATGGTTAATAATAATGAATATAAAAATTGTTATATGTTAAAAATGAATATACAGTCAAACCTGTTTTTATGCGCTCTTTTTATGTGCGATTTTTATTTGTGCGATTTTTTTAATGCGAATTTTTAATTTGTGCGGTATAGTTGGCGACTAGTCTCGTGCGATTCGTCATGTCTTACGTTGACTTATTATAGCTAAATAAACTTATTATAGCATAAATGCACTTATTATAGTAATATTATTGCATGAATATGCGAAAAATGAAATAATTTACTTTTTAAGTCAACAAAACACCACCTGGACAAAAATATGTAAAACAGACGATAGACCAGACGATGCAGTCAAGTGCTGACATCTGTTGTCAATAAATTCTATTTCGTACGGTTTTGAGTTATTTTCTATGTGAGACTTTTTTATGCGGTCCCTGTCGACCGCATAAAAAAATTATTTTTTTAATTGTGTTGCGAAAACTATTATTTACAGCCATTCGTGAAGTTTCGTGAGATTTTTTTTAATGCGTTTTTTTTAATGCGGTCCCTATCCCCCGCATAAAAACAGGTTTGACTGTATTGTTAATTTCTGGAAGTAGAATTTTGTGAAGAAGCATGAACTATCATATTAGATTTTTTTAATTATAAGAGAGCATTATTTTATGAAAAAATTGATTAATTTACAAAATGGTGCCGTAAATTATTTTATACAGTTTTAGAAGCAAAATATAAGTTTTGATACAATTTTTTTTTTTCCAATTATATTTATTGATTGAAGTTTTTAAAACATTCGGAAATTAAATTGCTTTTCAAACCCATTTATATTTTTTAAGCCTTATGTAAAGGCTTAAAAAATATTGAAAGATTTTCATAATTTGAATATTGATTTTTAAACATAAAATGTGAACATATTTTATGGTTAAAAAATTTTGTATTGAGGAGAAATTTTTTAAATATTGAAGATTTAAGATACTAAAATATAAGATTTTGCAACTAATTCAAGCATATTAATTAATAAATTCAGTGTTTAAGTATTTAATTTTGAAAGTGATATTAATGACAGAATGTTAGCAATAAAAGTTATAAATATTCAACAGTAATCAGAATATTATTGAATAATAATTTATATTATAATAGGTCATTCAAGACTTGGTTTATATTATTTTTATGATTTTTGTATTTATAACTTAAAATGTTTTTTCAGATAAAGTTTATATTTCTTGGATCAAAACGGTGGGGCAAATGAGAGTTTTAATTTGTAACAAAATATAGCAAAAGATAGTTTTCCTTTTCTTTCTGTCCTGTGAACAGTAAGAGTGCATTTTTAGCAAGCCCATTATGGGTTTGGCCAAGCCCACTATGAGGGATGGCCTGGTGGTAAGGGATTGGACCAATATATTCAGACGGACCACTCAAAAAATTTTTAGCGGTTTTTTTGTCATGTCTGGATTTATTCCTGGGTCCTTCAAAGTGATATGTTACTGTTTTAAGTGCTTTTGGAGCCATCACAAAAAAAATGTTTTGAAAAAATGAAAAAATTTAGAAATGATTTTTAATAAGATTATTTATTCATATAGTAATTACATTAGTGAAACTATATTTAGAGTGATTTCAAAAATAACTGTAACAGGGGAACTTTGAATGTATAAATCTAAGTAACATTAGTAAATTAAGCAATCCTCTCTTAATGGTGAAGTTGGAGAAACTCTAACATTTAATCCTAGTCAATGGACAGATAAAAGTTGTTGATAGGTAGCAATTTTCCAAATTTAACACTATTAAAAGTGCATTGCTTAATTAATTTAGTAGATTATCTACAGTGGCTAGTTCAATCTTGTAATAAAACATTTAATGTTTTAAATATTTTACAAGTGAAATTTAGATAAATTTTAGTAATACATATACAAATTACTAAATTATAATTATAATAATGGAAATCTAATAAGATTGTCAATAGAAACATTTGCATAATTTATGAAAAATTTGATATGTAATTCTTATAGACCTAGAATTAACATTTTTATTCTAATAATTTAAAAATATCTTTATTAATTCTAATTTTGCTATTCCAAGGACAAAATAAAATTGCATCCACTTGCTCTTATGAAGCTCAAAATTGTAACTATGAACTGTCATTCTTCTGTCTAGTTGTAACTTTTAAAAAAAGCTCCCAAGCTTCACTTTTATGATATAAGTTAGCATTATAAAAAATTTATTACTTCTTAGTTTGGATTTTACACTTCTGGAAATCAGAATGATCATAAGTGAAAGTAAGAAAATGGAAGAACTTTGATATAATGATAATACAACAATTTACATTTAATGTATAAACACTAAATACTGAATAATAAGACCTATGTAAATATATTCTGTAACAAATATAATGTATATTATGAAAAATAATTTAATATATCACTAAGTAATGTGTGTGTAAGGTGCTATGCACAGAGTTATCCCAAGAGCTTGCTTATATCCTATTTCATAACCTTTCAAATTTGTCCTCAAACCACAATGAAGTTATTTTCAAAATATAATTGAGTTTTAAACGTTTAATTTTAAATAATATTTTATGCAACTGAATTCCTTTAACAATCTGATAATATTCTCATCCATTTGACTTTAATATTAATTCAAAATAAATAATTTTTAATATGGATCAGTGTGAAATAAAATGAATTGTTCAATGGTTATATTATTTACTGAATATAGTTAGATTTTTCTGATAAATTTCACTTAACATTCATTTGAATATTTATACAATATAAATTGAAGTAATCAGTAGATCCAGAACCCAAAGGGAGATAGGGTACAAACTCAAAAATTAAAAATATTTGAACAGTTGTAAGTTCCTTTTATTGATGTGTGCCAGACAATTGTATTGTGGTCCCATAAACTGTAATTGCCATAATAAATGTTTTAAAAACGACATTTTGAGATTTGAACAAATAATTTATTTCAATGGGGGGCGGGCTTAATCCACTGTAGCATCCCATGGATCCTCCCATTGGGGTAATTATGAGTAACAAGTTCTGAATAAATTCGAATTAATCGTAAGTTTACGTATAGATTTATTTCAGAAATGATATTACAATTATAATATGAATTTTTTAAGCCATTAAAGTGTAGTATAAAATTTTAACAAAGTAAAAAATTTGGAAAAATAAATAAGGATGGAAACTAATTAATTAATATTGTTCTACAAAAATAGCGGTTAATAAATGATAAATATTTTAATCGAATTTTTATTTTATAAATTTGAAATCTAAAATATTCCGCTGACGTTAACAATTCAGAGAACGTGACACACTTACTAATCGGAGTCAGAACGTAACGGCAAGATATCGATAAATTTATTAATGATTACAGTTTAAAAAATCTTTCTCCTAACTTTATTTTTCCACATTTGACTGTTCACAACTCATAATTTAAATTAAAAAAAATAAACCCATAGAAAACTTCACTTGTCAACTTAAAAGAGAATTATAATGCTTAATCAAATTAGTTTCAGTCAAGTTTTTCTCAGAATTTTCATTTGTAATTTATAATTCATAACTTTTAATTTATCGTATCTTCGGTAATATTATTATTTAATTAATTAAAATTTATGATACAACTAAACATTTGACCTCCGACAAAGCCGTTTTATTTCGATAATAATCGTTAGGCCGGATCAAGGTCAGTCACTGCTAGACTTTCAAGCCTTCGCTACCTTAACGTATCCTTGGTTGTAGGAGCAATCAGCGTGGGTAGAACAAATATGGAAATACTCTAGAAATATGAGCTTAAATGGCCAAATGTATATCATTAGGGTAATTAAGTATTCTTCGATTTTTTTTAAAGCATTCTATTACAAATGAAATATGTTTATGCCTTAAAAACTGATCACGTAGCGTAATCAATGCGGATCCTTAACGAACTGGAAAACTCCATTTATATCTTTTTTCCTGTCTTTTACTAGAAACAAGTTCCATTTGTCCCCCCTTTTTTGTAGTGAAAATTGCTAACAAAACTCTTTTATTATTATTAATTTTATCGTTAAAAAATTAAAAGAAGCGCTCGAATATATTTTAAGAATATCAGACAGTTCACTAACTGATTAGCTTAAGGTTTCAGCAATCTCGAATTTTTCAACCGTGGAAGAGCTGTCAATCGTGAAAGCGTGCTTTGATATTATCTTAATGGGTTTTTAACACATCTATGTTGTTTCATTGCCAATTTTCTGAAAAAGATGTCACGCTTTCGCTGATTCTTTTAACAAATATTTCTGAAATGCATTTAAAAACGGTAACGTAAACAACTTAGCTCTGTGTATATATATATGTGTGTGTGTGTGGGTTCTTATATATACACATATATATTTTCTAGTGGCATGGCTTTTTCTAACCCCTTTCTTTTGTGTAATACCAGTTGTTTGAAAAGAATAGTTGACAGTTTCTAGTTCTGTCGGTTGCTATTACCGTTGGCATTGTACTCGTGGCCCACATAGTTATAACTAAAATAGCATCTGCACAATCTCCAATTCCTTGTTGAATTTAATTTTCTTTTTAAAATTTATACAACGCAATGATTGGATTTAAATACTAATAATACGCAAATGAACCGTTTATTTGACGAGTTTACCCCTTCGTGATATTTTTTATTGTTGTTATTATTTTTATATAATATCCAATGGATTTCTTTGTATTATTTCTATATATTTACCTTTTCTATTTTCATTTTTCTCAGTTTGGGAATTGTAATTCTTATTACGTGGCTTCGTTTTCTTTTAAAAATAACAATTTCGGTAGAATGACGAACAATGGCGGCGACCGAAACCGATGTGTCGTCTGCTCGCAATCTTCATCGCGTTCTTCTGACGTCACGCGCCGAATCGAGTCGTCTGCCATTAAGAATTTTTAAATAAAATAATTTAAAATGACTTCAAATTTATGAATTTTTAAAATAAAATTTTTATAACAATACATTTTAATAATAATTTGACTCGCAATTTTAATTTTATTTCTTAACAATATTAAAAAATAAATAAATATTGTAAAAATGTTTTTGTCATGAAATAAAATTTCTATAAAAATTATATACAATAAATAGATATTATGTCTTTATATATTTATTGAAATTAGTCTAAAGCAAATTAAAATAATTTTTCTTTATAAAAATTTTATTTTGAAGTAACTTTACTAAATATAATTTTTAATTGACAATTAAAATATCTGTCATCAGTCATTAAAACAAATTTTATATAACTGTATAATTTTTTCCCTGTAAAATTCTGTTCCTATTAAAGCTTATTTCCCTATTTAAAAGATCTCAAATACAACTACAAAGGCCCAAAAGTTTTGAGAATTAATGTGGTTTTTGTGGTTTTCTACATAAATAAAACAGCAGTTTACATGATTCAAGTGTTGTTTTGTATATTTTTATACTTTAAAGCAAATGCAGATAAATTGTTACATTGCAAATTTGCATATTTTTTTTTAGTTTTTCCCTCTATAATTTCTTCAATTTTGAGAGTGCCCATCAGTGGTCTAGTACAGGAGTCAGCAGTTTGTCAAGTGAGAAGAGCCAAATTGTCATGGAAACAGGATAACAAAAGTACCAGAGAGCCGCATATATGTAATATACATATGTATAGGTCCTATACATATCCTATATAAATGTGCGAAATACGACACACGACGGGGGCGCCTGTAGCAGCCGTTTTTGGCATAACGTTACACGGAGGGACGGACACGCATTCAATATATAGATATGCTTCAAATGCTTTCACTCGCATGCGACTCATACTGATCAATGAGAGTGTGGTCATGTGCGGACGGGCTTAAGAGTGGTAGAGAGTATGCCGTACGAATCGAAGTTTGTTCGGCGGCTCTATCTCGTAAACTCATAAGTTATAAGGCTGCTTGAGATGAGGTGAAATTGGAGTTTATGTCAGAAGAGCCGCAAACGTCTATGCAAAGCGCCGCTCCTGCCAACCCCTGGTCTAGTAGATGAAACCACTGAACACTAGTAGTTGGTCACAGGTTTATGAGCTGGCCACATGGTGTTTTCTCCATGTGTGTAACACTTAAATAGGTGCCAGTTTGCCATTGAAAATTCTCCCAGGAGGCATCTCCTTGTGGCAGATTAACTTTATGCTGTATTGCCTTATCCTATCAAACCAATCCAATTTTTGCACTTTTCCAGTTACAGAATATTTGAGTTGTCATTGCTTATTCACTCTTTTCCTGATTGTCTTCTAAATTTTGCATAATGTAATGGATTTGAGTGAAATCAAGATCCGTATCTTAGTATATCTGACATACAAATACAGTAGAGAGTCGTTTATCCGAATCAATTGGGGGCTGGGGTTGTTCGGATAAGTGATTTGTTTGGATAACTGATTATGTACGAAAAAATATATTAACCTATCTGATGTTGAAATTTTTCTCCGTTGCGTGTTGCTTCGTGTTGAATTTTCATCAATTTTAAGCCTAACAAAAATTTTTATAACAATAATTGAGGCTGTCGTATCGTTAAAAATTATTTCTTTATTTTGTACAAACAAAATAAATATATTTAAAAATATAAAAACAAAAAAATTATACTTTAGAAGTAAATCTAGTATTAAAAAGTTCAATTCAGCACGACACAGTCTAACTGGAAAGCGTTCGGATAACCGGGGTTCGGATAAACGACTCTCTACTGTATACCAATGTTTTTAGATTATGGTTGATTATGTTTGAATTAATTTGAAATGAATAAAAAATATAACAACGAAAGTATTTTGTAAGAAATGTAAAAATAAATAAATAAAATGAAGGTTATTAAGAACTTATTTAACGTTACAACATCAAGATACAATATTATGTTGTATCTTAAATTGGAAATTGAAAAATATGCTATCAGAGTCAACCTGAAGAAAAGTGAGACCTAGTGTAAAATTCTCTTGAGAGGACTTGTGGAAAAAGTCAAGCAGGATTTTTTATTAAATGATTGATTAAACAGTTTTAAACAAAACTAGCAACTGTTTATTCGGATATTGTCACAATGCCGGGCTGCAATTTTTAATTAATTTAAAAAAAAAATGTATGCTCTTGATTTTAAGTGTCTTACCGTTGTACATCGTACTTTTCCTGTTAACAGTAGTGTCATGCCAGTCATCTATATAACTCCGTTCTGGAGAAAATTTTTGAATTTTTAAATAATGTGGCTTCCAATCAAAACCACAAGTTTATATTTAGTTAATTGGGGTCTCTGGCTCTTAAGTTTTCTGTATCTAGTTTTGACTTTCATCTACCTAACTCCAATCTCAAAATTAAGGAAGGACAGAAAGACAGACAGACACAGATGGATGCCAGTAGAAATTTAAAGGTCTGCAGTTTGAAAGTTGCAACCCAATTAATTTCTATTATTAAGATAACTTTTTTAATTACAGAATCAGCTCTAAGAATGTCAAAATTTTAAAGGAATAAATTTTGCAATGCTTCTTATTCATTAAAATACGAGAGACATTTCCAATATATTTTCTAAGATTTGTATTAAGAATTTATTGATTTTATTGGCAATTATGTTTAAAAATATAAAAAAAGTTTGTTGAGTAATTGGAAACATGAAAATTCTATAAAAGTTCACAAAGCTTTGAATATTTTTGAAAAAAATTTAAAAACAGTCTAATTTTTATGATTATCTTATGCGGATTAGAAAATAATGAGTACTAAATTAAATATTCAGTTGTTGTTATTATTTGTAAAATTATTTAAATGAAAATTTGGCTGTTAGCGTTTATATTATGTAATCTGTTGTCTTTTATTTAATAATAAATATGCAAAGAATTTTGAAATAGTAAAAAAATAAATAAAATGAAATGCATTTTAGAAATTAAATTTTATCTATAACTATCTTATAATTTCAAAAATATGAACAAACTTCTCAGTATTAAACATTTATTCTCTCATTGGTTATAAAAGTTATCATTGACATTTTTGATAAGTATTCTTTAAATATGTTAACATCCTCTGTCACAGCAACTCTTTAAACTATTTATAATCATACAGTCTCAATTTTTATTGTACTCTACTTCCTAACTTTGATGGCTTTCTCTTTAGTTTTATTGTTCTAGTGATGGATTGGAGCAGATCTGAAAATATTTAGGATAATAAATTACAATATGAAGGGTGAATTTATACTGAATATCCTTCAATATATTGTAATTGTACTATATGGTGAATAATGTTTCGTTCTCAGCACAAAGTGTAGAATTCAAGATTTTGTATTAAAACTTATTTTTAATAATGGGATTCAAAATGTAATTAATTTATTTGAACTTTCTACAATTTAAGTTTTTTATATTTTTAAACTTAAGTAATTTAAATGTTTTTAAATTCACTGTCAAAGGTGCATAGAAAAGATTCAAAATTTTGAACAGTTACAAGTTAATCTTTATTATTGTTTCCTTCATTCAAATCAAAAGATAACCTAAAATTTTTTCATGCTAGTAAAAATCAGATGTTCCTGAGGTTCCACATATCCATTGATACAACAAACAGTATTTTGCCAATGAGAAAAATCGTAATATAAACTAAATAGTAGTGTGACATGCAGGCAGTACAAGTGGCAAACTATGGAAAGTTCAATGTGACACACTGGGATATCACACACATGTCAATCAACATGTTAAACATCATAAATTGAATGTTTAGATATTAGAGTATTACATACATTTTTAATATTCTTCCTCTGCGGCACTAAGAACATGTTTGTTTATGCTAATCATAGGTTCAGTATGGAAACAGTTGTGTAGACATATGGTAAGAATCAGGCTAACCATCCATAATTCTTGAGAATCTGAACTTGATTTGAACCCAGGTCTCTCAGTGTCAAGTAAATATCTAGGCTATCTAACCATTATAAGCATTTAATTTGATATTTTTAATATTATACAGGTATATTTGTTAATCTATTATATTACTAAGATTAGAGATTATATTTTATATAAAGATTAATCTAAGATTGCATTATTTTATGTTAAATTTATTTTATTTAATATACTTACTTTTGTTTCAGACATATTCTGGACTTTTTTGTGTAGTTGTAAATCCATATAAAAAGTTTCCGATATATACAGAAAAAGTAATCGAATTATACAAAGGTAAAAAACGACACGAAGTTCCACCGCACATATTTGCTATTACTGATGGCGCATACAGGAGTATGCTTCAAGGTTTGTACTTTGCATGCTTTGTAGGATTTGAATATTATATTGCTCTTAATTTTTAATTGAGCTCTGACTATTTTATTAGCATAAAATGATTTCTTCAAGTTATCAAAATTTGTTTTTAATCACTATAACTAGCACAAATGTTTTTGATGCTTTGATTTTTCAACAGAAAATCCTCAGATCTATACAATTAAAAAAAAAACTAAGTTTTGTAACTTTATATACAATTTTAAGCTTAATTTCAATATAATTTTATTAGAAGACATATGTAATCTATTTTGTCTTAAAATTGTTTTAGATAAAATCACTTAACTTTTTTTCTGACTCAGTCATTGAATTGAATCATTAGGAATCCAGTTACAGTAAACGCCCGTACAATGTGCAACTAGAACATATGCAAAATTCGAATTTTGTCATTCATAGGTATACTTTTTTTTTCCAACTTTTAGGCCAAGGTTTAAACTTGCATAAATTGTGTGATAATGCAGGTTTCGGTAATGCGATTTACTATCACACACAATGTTTTTCATTGATATGAAAAAATTTAGAAATTTTTGAATAAAAATTTACAATCTTTATATAAATTTCATTATAGTTATGTATTATTACTATATCTTTGTAAGGGTACGACTAAGCAGATGCGAATTTAGAGTGAGCAAGAGGTTGCGAGCGATTTAGTTTTTGCAAGGGAAAACCATGCACAAGCGAGAAGCGAGAAATAATGCTGGCGAGAGCGAGTTTCTGGTTCTTGAACATATCTGACAGGTTTTGATATTTGAAGCGTGCAATGCCATAAGGTTGTAAATGCCATTTTTCTCAAAATTCGTTTTATTGAAGAAATGAATTTTAAATGCAATGTTTTTTCCTACAAAAAAATATTGTGGCGATTGTGGCGCTCTAAGTGGCTATATTTTGAAGATGACGTTATGTGCAAGTCATAACGTTTTAAGCGCCAAAGCGCAAGCCACGTGACTTTTGGCGCGTAAAATGTTACGGTTTACTTTTACATCATTTTGTTATTCCAATTTGTAACGCAGTGAGTTTTTTACGAGTGAAATGAATTCCTTAAAGTATGAAATACCTAAAAGAAGAAAGAAATGTGCAGAAAAATGGAAGAAGAACATTCGAAAGAAACAAAAAAATAGTGGCTTAGAGTACATTTCTCCCAAAGCACAGAAAGTTAATCCGAGAAAGGATCCACCAACAGGGGTAAGTAAAAGACTTAATACTTCAAAAATATAGACGTAGATTTGAGATTTGCAAGATATGGATAGTTATTGTGTCTATGCATGGGTGAACAACTTGTATATGACTGTTTCCAACAAGTTTGTCAAACTTTTTGTTTACGTTACAGGTGACATACAAGTGTTCCTTCGCTTGCAAAAACGTAACGTTGGCTTACCGTCAGGAACTCTTCCAACAATTTTATGAACTGGCTGACTACAATAAGCAACAGAGTTATCTTCAAAGACTTGTTCATCCCCAGATGATAAAAAGGAGACGATATGGGAAGTACCACCATTCTTCTGGAAGTAGAAGGCAACACTCTTTCAGTTATCATTTGCTTCTTCCCGGTGGAAGTGAAATAAGAGTTTGTCTTAAGACTTTGTGTAATACATTCAGGGTTACTGCAAGAAGAATTCAGTTGATTAGAGAAAAGATTTTGGAAGGAAAAATGGATGCTACTGATCAAAGAGGAGGCCAGCGAAAATGTACTGAAAAGCAGTTGTGGACGGAAAAAATAATTGAGCACATTAAGAGTTTTCCAAGTGAAGAAAGTCATTATGCTCGAGCCAAAAGTACAGATAAAATGTACTTATCACCTGATCTCAATGTTAGCAGAATGTATAGAGCCTTCCTTGAGAAATATTGTCAACAGTATGCTGGGAGCAAAGCCCCAGTTACTCGACAATGGTACAATGAAATTTTCCTGACCAAATTCAATCTGTCTTTTCAAAGACCTCGCATGGACACTTGCTCAACTTGTGACCGCCTTGATGTACGAATAAAAGCTGGTGATGCATCAGCAAAAACAGAACTGGAATTACATCATTACAGAGCTGAAGTAACCACAAAAGACATGTCTGATGACACAAAAAATGCTAAAACCTCAGATTTGTATGTTTTATCTTTTGACTTGCAGCAGCAAATGTATATACCACAATTAACACACACTGAAATGTATTATGCTCAACAATTGGCATGCTACAACCTTGGAATTCACGATTCAATTAAAGAGAAAGGATGCATGTGTTTGTGGAGTGAGAATTTTGGAGGAAGAGGGTCTTTGGAAATATCATCCTGTATATACCATTATATTACTACTGAGGCTGCTATTGGTGACCGAAAGAAGCTGACTTTGTGGACAGACAATGGTGTTGGTCAAAACAAAAATCAATACGTGATAGCCATGTATCTGGTGTTATTGGCCAATAATGTATTTTCAGAAATAACACATAAATACTCTGTAAAGGGTCAGACATTTCTCAGCTGTGATCGAGACTTTGCTCTAATTGAAAAACGGAGGAAAAAATGCAAAGCCTACACACTAAAGGATCTTGTGGACATCATTAAAAGTGCAGGGACCAAAAACCCTTTTACCTGCATCGTATTTGAGAAATTTCATGACTTTAAATCGATTGCCCACGCATTTTTGAATACAAAAGACCTGGGAATCTCAACAGCATCCCAAATTAGACTCTCATCAAATAACTTTGGTAAAGTTATGATTGCTAAAGATGGAGGTAAAGCAGCAAGATGGTGCACTGGGCTTAATGTGCTGAAAGATGGAGTTAGCATTGATGATTTCAAAAATCTTCCACTTCCTCTTGCTCGCTCCCATTTTGGGATTCCTCAAAAGAAGAAACCTGACATTGGTAAAATGATACCATTTTTAAATCCAATAGCACAAACCTATTTCAAGGAGATGCTAGCAGAACCGGATAACTAAATGCCAGTTTATTAATAGTTAACCTGTCACTTTATTATTTGATATTTCAAAATGATATTTGGACTTCCATTAATCTTTCAAATTTGAAGTTTTTAAATACGTTTTAACTTTTATTACACTAAATTAATATCTTATTGATAAAGATTACAGCCCAGTTCAAGTCATTAATAGATTATTGTCAGTTTTTAATGTTAAAATTGATATTGAATTTGTAAATTGTGTTTAATAATTTAAATGTAAGTTTTTGGTATTCAAAACTGTTTTTCAGCTGTAGAAACATTAATTTTATGACTGCAATCGTTTTTGGCATTTACAACTTTATGCACTTGCACAATTTTGGCATTTACAACGTTATGGCTCTAACCCTGTTTTTAAACTTTTTTTGTTACCTTACTATTATTCGTAGGTGTTTGAAATTAAACCCAATGTTTTATTCCAAACTATAAATTGTTAAAATAATTGTTCTAGCATTTGATTAAAGTTTGTTCATTAGAAAAAGTGTTTTTTCTCTCTCCTGAAAAATTTGTTTTTTGGCATTTACAACCTTATGGCATTGCACGCTTCATTTATTGCGTTTTGCCTCTTCTCGCCACATATTCTCGCTTGCATCTGCATAGTCGCACTCTAATAGTTAAATTTTAAATACAGTAGTGAACCGAAAATCGGAATCAATTGGGGACTGGGGTTGTTCAGATTAGCGATTTGTTCCGCTTATGGTTTGTGTACAAAAAAATATATTAACCTGTCTGATGTTCAAATTTTTCTCCGTTGCGTGTCGCTTCGTGTTGAATTTTCGTCGATTTTAAGCCTAACGAAAATTTTTATAATAATAATCGAGGCTATCGTATTGTTAAAAATTATTTCTGCATTTTGTACAAACAAAATAAATATATTGAAGAATATAAAAACATGAAAATTATACTTTAGAAGTAAATTTAGTATCAAAAACGTTCGATTCAGCACAACACAGTCCGACTGAAAATCGTGCCGATTACCGGCAATTCTGATTACCGGGGTTCCGATTTACGAGTCTCTACTGTATATGCATTTTCATAAGTGACCGTTTAAAAACTCAAATCATTCTTAAAATTTATGAATGCTTTTTAAAAGTTTGTATCAATAGTTGTTAGTAAATAGTAAAGTAATCATATATGTTTTATTTTTATTAATGAATTAATATTGGGTTTTCATAATTGTAAACGACATTTTACATAAATGTCATAAGATCTCTAAATCTATATCTGGTTATATATTATCAACTATAATAATTCATCATATATTATTAAAATTAAGATGTCATTATTTTTTCTTCAGTAAGTAATTTCTAATCCAAACAATATAAAGTTAAATGAACTTGGAGATAAGTAGGATTTCTAGAAATGTGTTATAAATTATGGAGGGGAAACTTTAATTATATTACATTGTCTTGATACTGTAAGAGCATTCTCTTAAAAATGTCATCTTTGGTTTTCATATGAATTAAGATACAATTCAGTGATATGAATTTATCATCAAACTGTGCAATCATTCTATACTTCTTTGCTGTTAACTAATTTATATTATTGAACTGTCTTATTTTATTATTTCTGATAATTACAACAATTATAAAAAAAATTTGTTTGGATTCATTTGGATACATGACAGTTGGATGAAAAGTTTCTAGTCTAATCAGGAAGTACTTATCATATGTGGTAGAAACTGTAAGATTAGTCTTCATAGCCTCTATGATGTACTGTACCACAACAAGTCCAGTTATGGATTGTGCAAATATTATTTAATTTGCATCACTCCTGTTAGGACAAACTTTTTATCCAACTCTTGTATTTGAGATGGTAACAAATAATAAGTATAAGTAAACTATTAGTGAATATAATGTATTAATTAAAAATAAAACAAAAGGAAAAAAGATTTAAAATAATAAATTTTAAATTTTTGACATGTTTTTTGACCTATTCAGATAATAAACTACCAGTTTAAAGTAAGGAATCTAAATTTTAAAAAAATCTGTTTTCAAACCCTTCACCATCGTCATTGATTTTGTATTGCATGACAGTTTATTATAATGTGATTTGACTGATTTCAGATTGAATGAAATACTTTTGACACTCAAGACTCATTGTTATTTCTTTCTGTACTATATCAATAATCAATCTTGCACCTTCCTTCCATCTTCCAGCTATATTAATTAAAAGCAAACATTTTTGGCTTAGTTTACAGACCTGTTTCAGGTTCTACACATTCATATTGAATTGTTTACTGAATGTTCCAAATCATTGTTCATAAAAAAAAAGTCAGTTTAAATGTTAGAACATTCCAGTTTTGGAACACTCAGTAAATCGTTCAATTTGAACATGCAGAACCTAAAACAGGCCTGTAAACTAGGCCAAAAAAATTGTTTTTAATAAATATTGCTGGAAGATGTAAGGAAGATGTGACATTGATTATTTAATTAAATGTTCCATTACTGGTTTTATCAATAAAGCCTATATCGACGACTGCTCCTTGTATGATACATTACTGAAAAAGTCAATAGCTTTTAATTCTTTAAAATCCACATTGATTATTGTTAGGACAAGTTCCAGCTTCGAACTCATTGTGCTATAACATTTCATATTTTGCTAATTCTATAAAAATTGTTAATAGATTTCTAAAATATTTTAAAATTTAATTAATAGAAAGACCAATAAGATATAAAGAAAATTTTCTTCTTCTTAATATTGTATGGCTGTTGTGAGAATTGTCAAATGCTTACTTGAAATAGGCATCAAGTAACATACATAATAATTACAAATAGAAATTAGTATTGACTTTCATCAAATACATAACTGAGACAAAATATCAATGCAGAAATGAAGTCCTAGATGACTGAGGTGGTAGTTAAGATATATGCCTATCACTTTGTAAGTATTGTTTTCAAATTTATATCAGATCTGTAAGAGGTTTTTAGGATAGGCTCTGATTCAGATATAGCTGAGTGAGAAGTTCATCACATAGGTCAAGCCTGCAGTATGAAAGCTAACTTGTAACAAATAGGATAAAGGTCTTCTCAATACCCAATGCATAAAAAACAAATTATTATATAAATAAAAAAGTATTAATTTCTTTACAAAATTTCTGAATCAATTGATCAGAAAAAAATGACAGACTTCATAATTGAGATGTGTGTGTCTATAGAATAAGTTTTTGAGGTTGATGTTTTTCATTATCTGATTTTACGATAAATTATACAGTCACTAGATTTTTAGACAAAGTAGTTTTTTCCTTCATTATGGTATTTTAACAATTCAGAATTTTTTTTTCTCTATATTTATATTATCAGTTAATGATTCATAATCACTGAATTATGTCATTGTTTTTGAATTCTCTTCACTTTTATCTTGTCGTTGTCACTATATTCTGATAAAAATATTAAAATTTTAATATCTGTATTTGAAATTCTTTTGATAAAAAGTGATATCTATAAAAATGTTGACGTGAACAAAAATATAAGTTTCTGCAAATTTTAGAAAGTTCAATAAGCAGAACTTGGAGATATACACATTCGGTGATATAATCAAATATATATTATAACTATTATACTATTTCTCTAACCCTGTATGTTTTTAGATTTCATTTATTACTAATTTTGCAAATAACTGTAGCAAATTAATGTTTGCCGGCCAAGTGACTAAATCAGAAAGATACCCAAGTTCAAATAAACCCAAATTTTCAGAAATGAAATAACCTAAATATGTGTGTTCCTGTTCCGTATCACCCAGCTGCTCTCATTGTTGATCAAATTGAATCCATGATGGACACAATTAAAACGATCTCTTGGTATCCATTGAGTGGACAATTAAAAAATGAAGGAAAATAAGAGAAAATTTGTTTTTTTGAGATATGAATAAGAATGTTCAGCATTCTTATTCATATCTTTTTAACCCCAAACATTTCATTCAATAGTTTAACAATTTCTTTATTAGTTTATTATAAGTAGTAATAATATACAGTTTTATAAATGTCTGCTTTAATAATAATTAAATGAATAGGCAAAAATTTAAAACGAATGATGTTTTTATATATACAATATATTAAAAATACTAAAATCCAGCAATGAGTTGTGTAACTTTCTGGCTGTTACGAGTTTTTATTTCTAAAAAAATTCTAGATTATTAAGAAAAATAAAGAAATAAAATTGTGTGTGGTGCCATCTGTTATGGGATTTTGTTATAAAAACGTTTTATATTTTAAATTTTAAGCTTATAAAATGGCAAAAAGCTTAATTTTGAAGATAGGAATGAGTTTTATGGTAAAAGTAAATGTTACAGCAAATAAAATCTTCATTAAGTCCTATCCCTCTTGAGATATGATACATAACCCCCCTCTATCTTCCTACACAATCGACCTTTAACCACCAAATTTTAATGGCATCAGTTCCCTTATACAAGCCATTATGACAAATTTTGTTTCTTAATCTATACCCCGTTCTGAGATATTAAAAGAAATAAATGCCCACACACATTATATATACAGGTATACCTCACCTTACGTCGGTAGTTGGTTCCAGGAGAGGTGACGTAAGTCGAAGTTCGACGTCAAGTCAACTTCGACTTACGTCACAATTTACAAGTGAAGAAATCGACATTATAAATAATATAATGTTAAGCAGACAGCAAAATAAACTCATTAATAAACTAATAAATTATTCTAAAAAATATTTAAATAATTGTCAGAACTGGGAGAATAAAATAATTACAGAATTAATTATAAAAAAAAATTCTTTTGTCGATATAACACGCAGTAAAAAAAAAATTTTGTACATACATCAAAAATAGTGCGATATAAACTGATTTAATTAATTACTAATTCATAGAGAAGCCAAAAATACAAAATTCATATATTAATATTTGCTTAACCGAGTCACGATATTTTTTAGAACTTAGAAGCAGATTGACAAAAGAATCAAATTAACATTATCTAATTTAAAGTTTGCAAACTAAGCATTTTGTTTGTAATTTTTTTATTTGACCTGATTCTGGACAATCCTTGAATTAATTTGGCTGGTATTCAATAACTAAACCTGATTACCCAGTAAAAAATGTGTTAATTCGGATGCTGCGTTCAGTAGTGAAATATTATTTAGTAGTAGTAGTAGTAGTAGTAAAGGCGACAATCGTGCCTTTGTATTAATAAATTTTTCTTATTTTTAACTTCATAATTTCTAATTGTTTTATTGTAAGATGCTTTTATGGAAAATTATAAATAGGGAGTACATAAAATAGAAATAAAAAAATTATTTAAATATTTTTATTGTGTACAGAATAATATGATTAATTGCAAGAAAAATTAGCATAAAATAATTTAAGAAATTTACTAACCAAACCAATTGATAAATTAATAAATAATTTTAATAAAATGCTAAAATAAATGACACAGCAAACAGCAGTGATATATTTTTATCAGTGTACTTGTAAGTAATCATAATTTCCTCTCCTTTATCTCCAATATTTTTATATATTTATCTGGATCCTATTCCGATTTTTTTTTTAAATCAATATTTTAAGAACTTAGTTTTTAGAAAATTAATAATGAAACATTTATAAATTCTTTTAAAAATTTATCACTATTCACTTTTATTTGTTATATATAATTGACTACATGGGATTTTTCTCTTAAAATAAGTACAGTAGAGCATCGATTATCCGATATAATTAGGGACTGGGGTTGGTCGGATAACCGAAAAGTATGAAAAAATACATTATTAGTATAGTGTATTAGGCCTGGTTTAAATACTAGCCTCCCTTCATGGTCGAGCCAGTGCTGCCAGCTAAATCATGCAAAAATTTAACAAAAATAATATTAAAGTAGCCAAGACATAACCAAATATTGTAGCGCCACATCACTAGCGGACATTTGAATTTGCCGACTACAACGCGGTCGGTTAACCGATAAATCGGTTAATCGGGGGTCGGATAATCGATGCTCTACTGTATTGATTTTTTATTTTTTGCTTATTACCAAAAAAATCAATACTTATTTTAAGAGAGAAATCTTTATTGGTGATAAACTATTAAACGATTTTAAAAATCTAATTTGAAGTTTATATTTATTTTTAAAAAGTAAAATCAAATGAAATGCCAAATTACTAAGCTATTATATGGTTGAATTAATGATTAGAAACTAATTAGACATGCAATAGTCCTATAATTTGGCACTTCATTTTGTTTTACTGATAAAAAGGGTTTAGAGATGTTATATTTTTAAAAAGTACATTTCATATAATATATTATGAAGAAATGGAGGTTAAAAAAAACCATATTCTCTTAAAACTGTCCCATTATTTGTGTGTTAAATAGAAAATGAATTATTTGTGTACTTGACTATGTGCGCTAAGATGTTAGCCTAATGCTGTGGTGATCTAGATTTAAACTTGATTAAAATTCCTATAATTTTATCAGGAATAAGGTCAAGTATCATTTCTCATCTCTTGTTCATGGTGATAGATCCCATTAGCGCTCAGATCTACCTGTAATTGTAGACGACCTTATAACTTGTGTGCTAGTTCTTTCTCATTTACTAATCACTATTCACATGTGAAAATTTAGTTATATTTTTGCTTTGTATGAACGACTGAATGAAATGAAATCAATATATTGAATAAAGTCGAGAGAGAACAGTAAAGGATTAGTTGATGAATCATCAGAATAATTCCAACAATTTTATTGATTAACACACTCTTGTATTTTAGCAAATTTTAATGATTTCTACACACAAAAAGAGTACACGAATCCAGAAGTTTGACATATATTTAATAATTTTTAATGAAAGACCAATTTGGATGCATATGAAATTGTTTTTGAATATGAATTACATCAAAATTTCCCAATTTATGAAAGCACATCTCAAATAGTTGTGATAATGAAAGCAAATTTCCAAAAATTGTGATCTGTCATCTTAAATTGGAGACTTAATGTAAGCTGTAATGTGTAGATCCATGCCATTGAAGAAATAATTGCAGATCCAGACAGAAAAATCTATTTCATTATTACATATGATACGAATAAAAAATTGTTTTCAAAAATAAGCTGTTTATCATATAGGAAAACTGATTTAGTAGCTTAGATGATTGACATTTTGTTAAGAAAAAGTTCGTTTAAGAGTTAAAAGAATTAAATTTTTCTGATTGGAAGTAATTTCCATATGTCGCAAACTAATTTATTATTGCTCTTTGTAGCACTGATAGAATTTTCGTAATAGATTGGGTTTATTATTGGTTATTTAAGATGTCTTTCATTTCTAGTTTTTAAATAATTGTTTATGCACATTTGGATAAAACTAGATAATTTTTTCGTGTGTGTGTAAATTCTATTCTGTTTATATAAATTCCGTACGGATATGCCATTGATATTAATTCAACTACTATACTGTTCGACATGAAGATATTTTACTTCTATAATTATGTTCATCATTTTGGCAAGAATAGTATCTGTAAAAATTTCCAATAGTGTAGAGCAGTTGTTCTCAAATATGATTTACTGATCACTGGCATATGCTAGTGATACACATCTGAGCGAGTGATTTTTTACAAAATATAATTTTCTGCTGCTTAGTCAGAGAAAAGAACATTTTCAACATCACTTATATCTTATGATAGGTTACTAGACAGACCAAATATTTTGGCACAAGGTCTGTCATTATCTAAGATGATATTTACAGGATAAAAAGTGGACAAGGACATAGGTAGTCTGCTGTCTGTGAATTGATTTAAGTGATCTGTGGATTGATAACTGAGAACCACTATTGAATAAGTGTTCTGAAAATAGAACTCTTCACAAGATTTTTATGTCAGTTTTACATATTATTTATTTCTTTTAGTCTTGTTATGCAGATTTTTTTTTTTTAAAGTAAGTCACCATCTTTATTAAGTAGAAGGAAAGTATTTTATTTTAGACTTTTTAGTTCTATTTATCATCATCATACGGGAACTTTTTGTTGGAAATATAATAAGTGTTATAAATCTTGATATTTTAGTGATTTGAATATATGATACATTGGGATTTAAAATTAATATTTAATGACTGATATAGATCTTGATTCCATCCTTGGCGACCAATACAAAGTTGTTTAACTCCGTTAGAAATTCTATTAGTATGATCCCGGTGACAAAAATCTGACAGTTACTGTTTTCTCAACTAACATCACAAGAATAAATTTCAGTTGACTAAACAACAGGTCAGATTAGTGTTGCTCTTTGTGTAATACATTATATAAAAATGTTCTTATCAAACTTACGAATCAAGAATGTAATTATTGACTTGTGTTTAAGATTTTTACACACCCATTTTGAATTCATATTTCTTTCAATAGCTTCTTCTGTTATAATGCATGTTTCTAATGCACAAAAATCTTTATATGCAGTAGATAAAAAGGGAAATAAAATTACTAAAATGTGAAAGCATGTTAGCTGATGCATTATTTTTCATAAGGTGACTGTGCTTTGCACTTTCAAGCAGCATCAAGTGAACACAAAAAGTGCCAAGCAGTTAAACACACTGATCTGTGGCAGAATACACACAAAACTTATTCATTGCATCTTCTCTTATCCTAGTTTACTTGTGCATTGCTCTGCAAGCATGTATCATTGTTCTCTAAAATTTGGTACATTTCTTCATAAAAGTATTTACTAGGACATTGCACAACTTTGTCATATCGCAATAGAATTAGAGCTGGAAGAAAAGAAGCAATCCCTGCACCTGTTAGGCATAGAAGAGGGGCTCCTTGTACAATACCTGATGGATGCAGATAGGTGAACTTTGCACTTGCTGCCACAGAAGGGGCTATCTTTTTACCTGCAGGCCATGGCAGAAATGATCCTTGCGCTGGCCAGGTAAGGATATCTGATCCAAGAACAAAGCAGTCAATAATGATTACTTTGTTCATGTGTTTTGTTCATTTTTGGCACCTGTTTTCTGTTAGGCATATGTAATATTGCTTGTATTTTTGACCCCTAGGCCTAAATTCTATTAGGTGTTCTTGTCGCATCAGAGTGCATGGACATTGTCACTGTAATACCTGTGTATATTGAAAACAAAGTCATGAACTTCTATTTTTACTTTCTTGGCTCTGTTATAAATAACAAAGGGAAAGTATGGCGATCAGTCAAAAAAAATGACCCCCCTCTCAAGATTTTTGTTTTTGGAGTTAGAGAATCTTGAAACATTGAGAAATGCAAAAATATTCAGAGTTATTTTTGTGTGTGGGGGGCACGATTTTGTTTACCCTCTTTGAAGCTTAATAACTCCTGTACTTCGAAAATTTTTTGAAATTTTGCAGGAAGGTTCGTGTATTAGACAAACTGATGCTATTAAATTTTGGTGGTTTAAGGTCGATGAGGTGGGGAGATAAAGGGGGTCGTGTGTCATATCTCAAGTAGGGTTGGACTTAATGACAATTTTACTTGTTATTAGCATTTACAATTTTTTATAAAGCTTATTCCTACCCTCAAAATTAAGCTTTTTGCCATTTTATAACAATTAAAAATGTAAACAGTTTTTTAAATGAAATATCACTACCAGAACTTTAAATGTTACCAGGAAAGTTAAGCGAATTGTTGCCGGATTTTTTTAATATTTAAATTGATTCACATTACATTTCTGTATTCCTCGTCTCAATTAATGGAAAATGGCAAAGTTTAATCAAAATCAATCAAACGGATTTTGAGGACAAACACAATTCTGTAAGCCTCATAGAAAAGAACTTTGCTAATGCTCCGCTTCAATTACATCATTTCAAAAATGAGTAAGTGTCCTGGTTATAAAATTTCAAGTAATGAACAAAAGAGGAAAGCTTTAAGTATTGAGCAGAAGTTTGAAATACCAAAATGTCTCATAAGATTGTACAGGTTTTGAATGTTCTCTTTCTTTCTTTATTTTTCCTGTAAGCCCTGTTATTTTATGATACATATTCTATAATGTGATGATTTTTAGGAATATATACCGTATTATAAGAGAAATGTCTATACTTGTATGAGAAAATAACTAGTCCCATATTTAAATCTTCCTGTTATGATTAAAAAAACTTTTCTCAAGAAATGGAAATGTAATAATCTGTGCACATTGTAATAAAACTAGGGTTTAAAATTATATATTTAATTTAATTAATTATCAGAAGTAGAGTGATGAAATGATTAAGTTAGCTAAATTATTATTTGGTATTAATAAATTATGTTTAAAATTAATCAATAACTTCATACATTTTAATTATTAATTATTTTATTAGATCGTGAGGACCAATCCATACTTTGCACGTAAGTTTTACATTAAATATATAATTAAATAAGTAATGGTGATGGATTTTGTTTTAACGAAAATCTTGCAAATTAAATTTTTAGTGGTGAATCCGGTGCGGGTAAAACCGAAAATACGAAAAAAGTGATTCAATATTTAGCATATGTGGCTTCCTCCAAACCTCGTACTTCCGCAGCAGGTATACATTCGGTAAGTTTATTTATTTTTTAAAAATATTTAGTTTTCATAAAATACAGATTGTGTATAAGATATATAAAATGCTCAGAAATTACTCAAAATATATAAACATAAATTTTAAGTACAAAATATAAGTAATAACAATAAAAAATGAGTGCTAAATGCTATAAATTTATTATTTATGCTACAATACTGAGGTTGAGGCCAAAGTTTTAAACGCGAAAACGTGTACGTCGGACATTCGGCGCCACTTTCCTGTAAGCCTAGAAGTTTGACAATGGCATTTGGAATGTCGAGCATCATTCCACTGACTTTCCAAATGCCATTATAAAACTTCTAGGCTTACAGGAAAGCAGCACCAAACGTCCGACGTACACTTTTTCGCATTTAAAACTTCGGCCTCAACCTCGCTAATGACAACTAATCTTTTAATTAATAAACATTCCAAGCAGACTAAAACATTGTTGCTTGATTACTTTATTTAATGACAATAAAATTATTAAAATAATGACGATATTCAAATTTTATGTAAATTTTCTATCAACTAAATGTTACTATATACTCTTCAAAGACTGCGTAGATTTGCACTATAGACTCTAGTATACCTTTTAAACACAGCCGTTTATTGCTAATATTCTAACGTTTTCGGTTATTTTTAATAACCTTTCTCAAGAACAGTTACATTCGAATGCGGTCGTAAAAATTTGAACACGTCGCCAATCGAAAACGAGCTTTTGAAAATGATCGAAAACGAGCTTTTGATTTTCAAAAGCTCGTTTTCGATTGGCGACGTGTTCAATTTTTACAACCGCATTCGAATGTAACTGTTCTTAAGAAAGGTTATTAAAAATAACTGAAAACGTTAGAATATTAGCAATAAACGGCTGTGTTTAAAAGGTTTATGTAAATTTTCTATCAACTAAATGTTACTTATATTAAAGTAGATAGCATGCACGAAATTAGATTTTAACTTTCTGGTTAAATTATATATTTAATTCATGATCTAAAATATTTTAGATTAAAAGTTAAATGATGTAGGCCGAATGGTTATTAATGGATAGCTAAGCTGTAAATTTAATGATTTAAAAAATACAAATTGTTCATTCTCTCTTCAGTAGTTAAGTAGTAATTAATTTCAGTAGTTCTTTCTATAATAATTTTGGTTGCATTAATCAATGTACTTTTATCAGTGGATGATGATTAGTGTGTCGTTTAAACATCATCCACTGTTATAAATGCATTGATTAATTCAGCTGAGTAATTTCAGTGGTTAATTCATCCTTGTAATGTTTTTGTAATGTGTATTTGTGCTCTTACATTTATTATTCTTAAAATTTTCTTTATTGTTGTTACTTATTTCTTATTAGAGTATGCTCATATATTTTCCTTTTATTTTTATATCTATAAAACTTTGTGCATGTTAATTAGTTGTGTAGCTAATGTCTTTTATTTTCCTTGTCTATCTTTGCTCTCATCAAGTATCAACCTCCTCCTGTCAACATTATTGTGAGTATTATAAAATTCTTATACTTCACTATAATAATCTGTGTTTTTTGTATATTTGTAATACTGTAAACTTCTTTTGTTTTCAAAACATTTAAATTGTTAAAATATATTTTTAAAAATTACTCAAAATTTATTGTTATAATTTTCAGGGAGAATTAGAACAACAACTTTTACAAGCAAATCCCATTCTTGAAGCTTTCGGGAATGCAAAAACAGTGAAAAACGATAACTCTTCCAGATTTGTAAGTTTTTTTTTTTCATTTTAATTGATTAAAAATTAATCTTTTAATTAAAAATCAATTCATATTCTAATTTCAGGGTAAATTTATTCGAATAAATTTCGATGCTTCGGGCTTCATTGCCGGTGCCAACATTGAAACTTGTATCTTTTTTTATTGTTTTTTTTTATTATCAAACTTTCTTTAAATGAAAAGAAAGTTATGTCAATGTTATGATAGATTACAATGATGTGGATGAAATTGAGTTTCTTATTTCCTTTATGGACAGAAACAACAAAAATAATTGGTTTTGAGACATCTTTATGACTTTGAATTGTTTTAGTAATTGAAGTTCGTGGAATTATCAAATCGTTTTCTTATTAAAATTGCGAGACCAGCCGAGGGTATAGAGACAGGAAAGGATATCCTAGAAGGTGAAAACATTTTGATAGATGAGTCAAAGGGTAGAATTGTTTTGCCAAATAACAAATGGCTACACTTTTGTACACCGCTACCTGTAGAGAGAAACTACTATAAGCGAGAACAATTGAAAGGAGAAAATACTCTGAAATACAAGTGGCAATATAGTGGAGGAAATAATATTAGAAGCATTAGAGCATACCCTAATAGAAGACAGAAAGCGCAGGATGAAAATAATAGAGAATTAAAGGCAAAAATACATAGGAAGAAGAGAATACCCGATAAATTCAGAGCGGAGGATACAAAGCGCAAAATAGAAAATAAAGAACGACGATTACGATCTCACAAAATCATTTACAGATTTTAAATTATGATTTATGATTAACAAAATCATCCTTAAAAAATGAAAAAATAAGATTAGTTTGTATACATATTTTTACTAAAACTAGAGTTTGAAATTATTTGAATTTGAAACTATTGCGGTCAAAAGTACAGAAGTAAGTTTTTGTGTGTGTGTGGTTAACAAAATTTTGTATCTATGAAGCAAAATTTGGTTATTGAATTAGCAAGAATACTTTAAGTAACAAATATTTATTAATCCTACAGTTTTGATGTTTATAAATTTTACAATTATTGTACATTATAAAAATCAGTTAATAAACATGAACATTTTGAGAATATTTTTTTTTTTTTTTTTTTTTCAAAATAAAAATCTTTCTCTACAAAACTACTATTTTACAAACAATAATACATTTGAAAATTACTTTGATTAAATATTATATAATCTTTCTTAATACATATCTATGAATATTCTCTCTGTAAGATGTAATAATTTTGTATCAGATGGTACTTTATTGTATGAGCAGTAGGGGATAAATGTTACTAGCATGTGCACTGCTGGAGTTGAGGTTATCTCCAGCAGAGAGGAGTGAATGAAAAAAAAAAAAAAAATATATATATATTATAACACTGTTCAGTGATTTTATTAGTGTTATCTTTGATCTTAGCATCCGGTGTCAGATTGAAGAATCACCGTAAAAATATAATTAAAGTTTTATATTACAAATTAAATTATGATTTCAGTTAATTAATTACATTAATTTTTATGAGTTCAACTTTGTACACTGATACTGTTGTTATAGTTTAAACTTTTTAGAAAGAATAAATCAACATAATTTAGTATTATTGAATGAATTTATGCTAATATGTAGAACCTAATATAAACCACATGTTAATTTAATGAAGGAAACCAAATTAAAGTTAGTTCTATTGCCAAGTTGTGATTTAGATCTTGATGGCAGTCAAAGCAGTTTTACCATTTCAGTTGTATATCATAATTTATAAATAATTATTATTAGTTTTAATATCATAAAATTACGTAAAGGGGCCCTAATCTTCAGTTCCAAAAGGCTTAATCTGCTACTGCTTGGAAACAGAATAAAAAAAAAAGTAGCTCCATATGGCAAAGAAATTGCATTTGAAATAAGTTGTGTCTAGACTTGTGGAAATAGTCACAAATCAGATGTTTGTTTTATAGGAAGGGACCAAAAATATAGTTACGTATTGGAGATGGACACAGATCAGAATTGGTCACGAAATAGAGGTCTGTACAGTCTAATTCTACTGGAAAATTTTGGGGAATTTTTCTGCTGGTCACAAAGGGAAATTTTTACCGTACTTGTTTCCCACTGCTGATAGCATATTTACTTTATTATTTCAAGTTAATTCAATTGAAAAATAATAATAATAATAATAATAATAATAATCTGTTAATTTTTTTCGCTGACTTTAAATTTCTAAATTATAAATATTTACATATAACTGTCCTTAAGATTTAATAAACAGACTTAATTACAGGTGTCAAAAAACTGTTTTTATTGACAGTTTTTGCTGAATTTGTTAATATTTTAAAATCAATTGTAACCAATTACTTATGGCTGTACTGGTTTTCAGAAATGATGCAAATAGTTCCCCAACAGTTTTAAAATCATATATTTTAAATGAGATATAGTTATTAAAAAATTATAATAATAAAATTTTGTTAAATCTTTAACTTTAATCAGATCTTTTAGAGAAGTCACGTGCCATTAGACAAGCGGCCGACGAACGTTGCTTTCATATATTTTATCAGCTTCTGAATGGCACAACTCCAGAACAAAAAAGTAAGATTGAAATTTTTATTACAATTTATAAAAATTTGAATATAATTTAGTTTTAATTTTGTAATTACTAAGTAAATATATTTATTCCGTAGAAGAATATCTTTTGGAAGACATAAAAAATTATACTTTCCTTACCTGTGGTAACGTACCGGTTACGGGAGTGGATGATGGTGTAGAATTTAGGAATACGACTAAAGCAATGAGCATTATGGGTTTAAGTAACGACGATCTAAGTGGTAAAATTATCTCTTTGAAGAATTAATGAAAAAAGATAGAAAATGCGTGTATTTAATAAAATTTATTTTACCTTTATAGCCATTTTTCGGATAGTATCGGCCGTTCTGTTATTTGGAAATATGAAATTTAGACAAGAGAGAAATTCGGATCAGGCAACTTTACCGGATAACACAGTCGCCCAGAAAATCAGCCATTTATTAGGTCTTAATGTCACCGAAATCACGAAAGCATTCTTGAGGCCTCGACTAAAAGTTGGTAGAGATCATGTCACTAAAGCTCAGACCAAAGAACAAGTAAGTTTTTAACTGTTTTTTAAAAAATATCATCCATGATTTTAAGTTTATATTGCAGAAGGTCAAAATGGTTAACTTGTTTGAATACATTATATTAAAATTTATATAATTGAGTATGATTGCATTAAAAATAGTATGATATAATATTTACTTTTTATTTAAATTGATTTGGATATTAATTTCCATAGTTATTAACTTCATTTTTAATATACAAAAGTGGATAGAATGTTGCAAGTTTATAAAATGTAGATTTTCAGGCATGATATGACTACAAGTTTAATATTTAAGTCATGACATGCTCTAACATGACTTGACAAAGTAATTTCACAATTACAAAATCATTTCATGTCAATACTAGACGTATTTCTTCTTATTCTTTTGCATTATCATCCGTCCATTCAATGTTGAATATTAAACTTGTTTTTGTTTACTCTGCAATAATTTTGTCAATCAAGCTTGTGAACACTCAGAACAGTTGAGGCACGTTCATGCTTTTCTAAATGAATGAATATTTTATCTGTGCTGCTTTTAATGTTTATTATTTTTTTACAGTGTTTCAAGATATTTTCTTTAATATCATAGTTCAAAATTGGTTAATCTTTTCACTAATTAAACTAATTTTCTCAAAATATTCAATGCAAAATGCTCTTACGTTTTCCATTTTTATTTGATTCAAAGCAAGTATTGGGCCTAATATATATTTCATCGACTTTTTCAATAAAATAAGCTGTAATTAAACTTATCGAACTTTATTTTTAGTTATTTCAAGTCTCTCCTAACAAATTTAAATCACACGCAATGTAAATCATCGTGTAATAATTAAATAAACACAAGAATTAAAAATAAGATAAAAAAAGGTTGAATTGAAAATATACCCCAAAAAATGATATATGAGATTAGTTCTAGTAGTTTCAGAAAAGTCATAACAATGAAATATGGTCAACAAAAATAAGATTTATTAAATAAAAATGTAAAAATTTCGTTGATTATAAGTTAAGTGGAATATAGTATTCAAAATAAAATTACACAAAACACCAAGAAAGAACAGATAAAATGCTCAGCTCTCTCCAGTAAATAGTAATTGCCTTTAGTATGCAAATTTGTTTATTGTATTCTTTCAATTCTGTCAAGTAGAATTTAATACTGATCCTCTAAAGCAGGATATTCTTTTTATACAAATCATAGTCATTATTACATACATGATAAAATCATGTGTGATATCAAAGTGACCTGTATTTCATTAATGTTTTTATAAATAACTAGAAACTATTTTCTGCGAACGAATGTGATGCAATGTAGTTTTTAATTAATGGACGTAGGATTAAACCAATAAACAAAGGAAAGTGTGTGTTAATAATTTGTTTACAGTAGGTGCCAACTTACGATAAATAGACTGTAGACCTATGATGACAGCATGAAGTATACATGGTTCACAGAAATTATTTAAAAAATGCAAAGAATCCTTCGCTTGCACATATAGGACGACCTAGGTTTTTGAAGCAGTGAAAAATGAATAAAAACCTTGTCTTATATGCTAGTAAATACAGTATATGTTTTCATGTTAAAATGGAGAATGAATTTTACTTTTAAAAATTCTGCACACAAAATTTTAATTTTTTCTTAAAGAAATTTCTGCGTACGTTCTCAATATATTTAAGTCCAAAATCAAAACTGAAAGAGATAACTTGTACTATAATGAAAACCATACACACTTTTTCATCAAATGGTGTTTACAGAACAAATGTTTTTGGTTTAAACCAGCCAAAAACATTTAGTCCATAAACCCCTTTTGCTGGAAAAGTGTGTATGGTTTTCATTTTATCGTATGTCCCGATTTTTAGAATTTCAATTATTAGTGCTGTGAAGACCACCCATCAGGGTTATTCATGGGCCCAATAGTGTGGAAGTTTGCGGTCGAAATCTCTCATTATCAGAGAGGATCTCTCATTAAGGATGGCGAGAATAATGAGAAGTCATACGTGGGTGGAATGGCTACTGAAGCAAGGACACTGTTTACAATTTAAACTCTCTTTTTAAGTAGAAGGAAGTGTACAAGATTGATACCTTCAGTTCTTTTGGTTACGTCTGATGAAAAACCATTGTTTGGAATAGTTCCCAAAAGTTTGTGATCCTGGATTGATGTCAGCAAGGCTTCTCTGGATGATTGTCAGTCTTGGGGCTACTTCTAACCAAAGATGATCTGTTGGAAGTATTCAGAAGTGATGGAGAGTCAGATACTTGGAATCCATCTCCAAAGGATAATCTATAAGTGACTTAAGGATCGAAAGGAACTTTGCCCATGAACAGAATGCTGTTGGATAGGGTGGGCAAGCACCAATTCCAGTGATGAATGATTCCTTGAGATAGAGAGAATGTGAAACTAACTATACAGTTGGATGCTCAAGGAAAGACTGGGATCTTCAAGAGAGAGTTGGATCTCTGGAAGAATACTGTACTTTTTAGAAGGAAACAAGGAAAGAAAGACCTCATCCTTGAGACACTGGTTTTTAAAGGGTTCTCTCTCTTGATCAGACATTTTCAATTGGTTTTGGCCCCCTTCTGCACTTCCCAATTGGTCATTTTCTTATTCCAGGGATATGCTTGTGACCGAATTTGGGATCGTAAACATCAACATCAACCTTTTTGTTGATACCGAGTGTCAATCCCGAACTGAAATGTTTGTTGAATTAAGGAGACTTGCTCATAATTCATTGGGAAATTTTTTTTCTTTTCCTTGCTAATGGTTTTCAGCTATGGCTAAGTTTCCAGCTGTCTTCTCATGATTTATATATCATAAAACTTTCCCCTTTGTTTTCCTACAACACTCTGGGGGTGTGGGAGGCCAAAAAATTTTTTTCAATGCTATCTGCCTTCTCTTTCCTTTCTATACAAAACGATGTTTTCACATTAGTTTATTTGCCAAAAATATTTTCAATGAAACATTTTTTTCATAAAATAAATTTTGATGAGGGATCAGACCCAATCTGGAGTCTCAGTGCAAACATAGTATATAAATTAACTTATAATCATTACAATTGATTAAATTATATACTATCAATATATACTAATCAAAACTTTATGAACTATACATGTAGTTTTTATCAATTTTAATTGATTTTTACTTATAAAAAATGATAATTAACTACAAATATTCATTGGAAAAAGTTGTAATATTGCATTAAATAATTATCTGTATGTTTGTTTAATATGTAAATTTTCATTTAAAGGTAGAATTTGCAGTTGAAGCAATTTCTAAGGCATGCTACGAGAGACTTTTTAAGTGGTTGGTTCATCGCATTAACCGTTCGTTAGATCGTACTAAAAGACAAGGAGCTTCATTTATCGGTATTTTGGACATTGCTGGCTTTGAAATATTTGAGGTAAGAATGTTTTTATAAAAATATCTATCACTTAATTTTAATAATTATAATAATTTTTCTGATTATTTCTTTCTATTTTAGTTGAATTCATTTGAACAGTTATGCATAAATTATACAAATGAAAAATTACAACAACTGTTTAACCATACAATGTTCATTTTGGAACAAGAGGAATATCAAAGAGAAGGAATAGATTGGAGATTTATTGATTTTGGCCTTGATCTTCAACCTACAATAGACCTTATTGAAAAGGTTTGTTCTTAGATTTGTTTGTCATTTGTAAATTGTTGAAAAATATGTAAATTAATGTATTTACATGTTTACAGCCTATGGGTATTTTGGCTCTCCTGGATGAAGAATGTTGGTTTCCAAAAGCGACGGATAAAACGTTTGTAGATAAATTAGACAGTGCTCACACTATTCATCCAAAATTTAAAAAATCTGATTTTAGAGGTTCTGCAGATTTTAGCATCATTCATTATGCTGGAAAGGTAAAACTCATTCATTTATATTTAAAAATTTTTTATTTTGTAAACAAATAATTAAATTTTTATGATTACAATTTCTTATTTAAAGGTTGATTATTTAGCCAATCAGTGGTTAATGAAAAATATGGATCCTTTAAATGAAAATGTTGTGTCATTACTTCAATGTGCCCAAGATCCATTTGTAGCACATATTTGGAAAGATGGTATGTAGCTTATTGATATTAGTAATTTTATCTAATTAAAGATAGCCAATGTGTGTGAATGTATAACACAATTATGTGTGCACATAATCTTATTACTGGCTTGGTGGTTATACAAATGAGTATTCAGTTGGTACCAGACTAAATACTGATTTTCTTAATTACTACATTACATGCTTTCATTATTACTATTTTAGTAATTGAAACACTTATATACATTTTATATGAGCTTATAACTTTAAGCATAAATAGCAAATACAGTATGATATTGTTTTATACAAGGATTGTGTCAGCAGATACTGCATGAAACAAAATTCCATGTTGTGCAGTACCTGCTCCACTCCAAGTATTCCTGGATGATTGCCTAGACAATTACACAACTATTTACAATTAACAGATAAAGGTTAAAATGTGTTTAAAATGTATTTTTTTATTCACTATGCATATTGAATTTCATAATAAAACTAAGTGACCACATACATTAATCATGAGAATTACCCTGCACGTTCAAGAATTTACCTAACAATTCACCATCTGTGAAAACACAACTTTATTTATTTTACAAACAATTTGAAAAGTTTTACAACTGTCGATTTCCACCCCCTAAATACAACCGCTTGCATTGTACGATAAAATAAATATGATATTCTCTTCCATGAGATGTATCCACAATGTTTTGACAAAAAACCAAAAATAAATTTATAAGCATAAAATAGAAATATTACATTTCTAATAAAAATCTAATTGCTGGTTCTGTAGGGCTGGATTTGCAAATAAGCTGCAGCTTAGGGCTTCACATTTTTTACATGTATCATTATTTTATGGAGGGAAAAGGCTTATTATATGTTGTAGCTTAGAACCACAATAAGTCAGAGTTCAACTGTGTCAATCTTTCTTTACAATTTGAATGACAGATTTAGTATGATTAAGAAATGACCTGTGATATTTTATTATTTCATTGCTGCTTTTTAATGAACTAGTGAGCCTATTAGATCTAGACCAAGATGGCAAATGAATTTGTCCATAGCTCTAAAGAACTCAAATTACAATCATGAAAAATTTTCTTAGAAAAGCCTGGCATGGATTGCTGAATGATATTCCTCGTCGTGATCAATTCCGCGATTACATTCGTCCATAATACAAATCCCTAAAATTAAGATCCTGCGACCAATAGTTTATGTTGATGTTGCACATAAACAGATTGATCTTAATAAACCAATGATTATAATGGGTGTTTAGTAGATTAAAATAGTTCAAAATTTTGAAATAAAAGTTTTTGATTTGAACAAATTTTAAAAGGTTTTGTTTAGTTATATGTATAAACTCAAACTCCCATATAGGAAATTGACAATGGGAAAAGCAGAGAATTCACAACATAGCCAATTTATTAAATAGGAAATGTGTCAATATAAAAAGTAAACATGTATACTGTAATAATGATTTATTCTTTTCGAAAATATCTTTAGTCATACTAACAAAATAGTGTTATATATGCTTTTCCATGAAATAGAACAAATGGAAAGTATAGTATTTTACTGAAATTAAGAAAAATGTGATTGAAATGAGTACTCTTACATATTTATGTAGGTAAAGTGTCATTAATTTAACTTATTTTTTTTGAATCAAAAGTTATGTTACACTAAACCAAACAATTGCCAGAATTAATCAGGCTATTATTATGCTATAATTAATAATTAGGAACTAAATAGTTTGGTACTACAGGTTACTACATAGTTTGGTACTACATGTTAGGTGCCATCTCTTATCTAAATTAAATTCATATAATAATTTATTAAATAGTTTAGAACGTTCTGGGAGAAAAGAACTAGCCCAGAGCAAGACTTGAATCTGCAACTTCTGATTACCATGCAGAGCACTTGTCGGTTATGCTATCTTGACCCCAAGCAAGTCTTTGCTTCCAGATGTATTTAAATTTAGATATATCTATTCACAGTTACTCACAGTGCCAGCTGGGGGTGACTCTTATGCCTCCAGCCAGCAATGATGATATATAGTTATTTTACACTCAATGAATGTCTAGCCTTATTTAAAACAACCAAAAATTATCTTTGTAATATTTTCTCACTGACAAAAACCATTTCTTACAAAGATGATGTGCTAGACACTTCAGTAACTTAGCTGAATTACTTAATGCACCTTTTAACAGTGCGATTTTTAAAAATTCTACTGTTATACAGTAGAACGTCGTTTATCCGAAAACCGTTTATCCGAAACGTTAGTTATCTGAAAGAGTTCCAGTCGGACTGTGTCGTGCTGAATCGAACGTTTTTGATACTAGATTAACTTCTAAAATATAATTTTTTTGTTTTTATATTTTTCAATATATTTATTTTATTTGTACAAAATAAAGAAATAATTTTTAACGATACAGTAGCCTCGATTATTATTATTAAAAATTTTCGTTAGGCTTAAAATTGACGAAAATTCAACGCAAAACGACACGCAACAGAGAAAAATTTCAACATCGGTTAGGTTAATATATTTTTTCGTACATAATCAGTTATCCGAACAACCCCAGTCCCCAATTGATTCGGATAAACGACGCTCTACTGTAGATGCAATAAGTAAATTTAGTCATTTCTTACAGATTTGAACATAATGTCAAATTATGAACGTTTTGATATCTTTGGATACGTGCATTTCGACCTCATTATGAGTACAGTATAGTATGGAGATTGCACTCTACCAAAATGGTCATACGGGTGACATTAGCTGCAGAAATGAGTTGGCATTTTAACATTTAGCAAACATAAAAAATAAGCTTTTATTTATTTTACTTACAGAAGTTTACTTTTAATATGAAAACTTGATTGTGTGCGTGTGTGTTGGAGATTTGTATAAAATACTTTCTATATTAAGGAAAGAATGAAGAAGTTTGAGTCACAAAGAAGTTTTTTCCTACATTTAAGCTGTATTTTATCTAAATATAATAGTTATTTTTATAACAATAAATTAAAATATTTAGATAATTAATTAATTATTTTTTTAGCCGAAATTGTCGGTATTGGTGCGGCGACCATGAGCGATACGCAGTTCGGCGCAAGAACCAGAAAGGGAATGTTCCGTACCGTTAGTCAACTGTATAAAGATCAGTTGGCAAAACTGATGGTTACTCTTCGTAATACTAATCCCAACTTTGTTCGTTGTATTATTCCTAACCACGAGAAAAAGGCATTTATTTTTTGTTTTTATATTACTTGAATATATCTAATAATCAAATGGGTATTTATCTTATTATAAGTGTTTCTTTATAGGCAGGTAAAATTGATGCACCCTTAGTCCTGGATCAGTTACGATGCAACGGCGTATTAGAAGGTATACGAATTTGTCGGCAAGGCTTTCCCAATCGTATTCCGTTTCAGGAGTTCCGTCAGAGGTATTATGAAAATTGGTTTTCGATTCATACGTTATTTATTTGCAGTTTCTTATTTAAAAATTAGTCATTTAGTCAAAGTTACCATTTTATCCATAGAAACAAATGCAAAATATAAAAAACATCAAAATAATGAGAAAGTTACAATCTTATATTTAAAACCATAGATTTTTATAATTGTTTGCAATTTTTTTTTTATTAGTTGCTACAATATTATATATCAATATTTAAATCTGAATTGAAAGTAACCGAACGTAAAATTAAATGGGTTATGGTGTTTTGATGGTGAATTGGTTTCTAGGCAGTGATGTCATAGATCTGTTTGCTAAAATAAACATTTACAGTCATTCAAAAAAAAATTTGTAGTCTTCTGCAAATTTATCTATAAAATGCAATGGTATTGTAGGTTTGTAGGAAAATATATAAATAAAAAATAAAGATAAATTTTCCAAACAAAAGTTGAGAGTAAAGAAGACGAAATTTGATGCTACTGCAATTCCAAACACGAATGCATTAACTTATAAAGACCTCACACACACAACTGTGCCACAAACAAGCAAGCTAACAAAATCTTCCTTTTATTTATAAAATATTGAATTTTTATAGTTATTTATAACACAGTTGGTACAACTGTATTTGCTTTTCTGCTCAGAATATTGACGTTGTTATTTGTGAATATAGCAATGTGTTGATATTTGAATAGACGAACTTTATTTTGAAGCGCTTCGATGCTTTTGTTATCTCAGCTATGAACTAAGAGGGACTTGAGATAACTTTTATTCTTTAAGTACTTTCTGGAACATAATATAAAGATTATCCTGGAACAAATTACTATTTGAAAAAATAATTTGGACAGGAATCTGAAGTTAATTAATTATTATTGCTGGATACAAACGTTGCTGTACTTGCTTTTTTTCATAGTAACAAAAATGTTCTTGTTATGAGTCATATACTGAAAAAGAAAGGAGAGACTATTTTAGGAAAGAGTTTGGAATGAAATAGACTGGATGATTGTAACAAAAATTATTTAAAAAAATTAAGTAATGGTATTGAGGAAGAGATAATCTTAAGTATTTCTGTACGTTAAGATGCTTTATTCATTATAAAAATGAAAATGGCAATGTTTTTGATAGAATTTATCTCAATTTATACAGATAAATATTTTTTCATTTGCTACAAAAGATAAAATTTCTACTTAATTGAAACAAAACACAATATCACTGTTCAAAACCCAAACTGGTCAAAATATGGTTGGTACAACTATATTTTGGACAGAATATGAAGAAATATTTTTGAAACAAAAAGAACTGTTAAATTTTATTAATATAATTTTTTTTACAGATATGAATTACTAACACCAAATGCAATTCCAAAAGGTTTTATGGATGGAAAATTGGCATGTGAGAAAATGGTAAATAATAAAGCTACCTTTCTTATTAAAAGTAATGTATATAAAACCGACTGACTGTTATGGAACCTCAAAAAACTGTAATAAAACAAAAATCATTACTTTGATAATTCTAGATTTATTCAGAATTTTTTTATCTTATATTGTCAATTGGAATATTAATCAAATAGTAGGCGATATTTATAATATCTTATTTCTGATATTTTTAAAATATGAAAAGATTTTACGTTATTGTTTAAATTGTAATTTTTAAAATAATTTTTCACTTTTTTCTTTTTGTATAGATAAATGCATTGGATTTGGATCCAAATCTTTATAGAGTCGGTCAAAGTAAAATATTTTTCCGTGCTGGCATTTTGGCACAGTTAGAAGAAGAGAGAGATGTAAAAATATCGGATCTGATTGTACAGTTTCAGTCATACTGTAGAGGTGTTCTTGCACGAAGGTAAATAAACAAATTAAAATGCTTTTAGAAATACATTTGCTGTTAATTGTGCAGTTAAATACAATTATCATTAATAGCGGCATTAAAGATGGTAATCAATTTATGCAAATTAACTTACGTGCATTTACAATAATGCAAACTAATATATGAAAATGGCTGGATGGCTCAGGCAGTTTAGATGTTGGCTGTCATTGGGGATCAGAGATTAAGTCTGGACAAGGATTTTTCATGTGTGGTCTCTTTGATATGCTGAACATTGTCTCTCACCACTTCCTTGTGGTCTGTTGTACTCATGATAGGTATGGTGAACAAAAAGGCCACTTTAATTCCCACAGGGTTAAAAGAGTATAAATTGAGTATTATCTTCAATAAAAATATTTGTCATCAAAACTTTAAATATATTAGTATTGTCTTTGGCATCTGTTACATCTTCTTTAAAATATCATTTATTTAACAGAAACTATCAAAAACGCTTACAACAATTGAATGCCATTCGAATCTTACAACGTAATTGTGCCGCTTATCTTAAGTTACGTAATTGGTCTTGGTGGAGACTCTACACTAAAGTAAGTTCATTATTAAAAATTAGATAATTTTTATCAGTTGATAAAATGAAAAATTAATTTTCTTATTAAACCTTTAAAAGGTAAAACCATTACTTCAAGTAACTAAACAAGAAGAAAAGTTAAATGAAAAAGAGGATGAGCTGCGACAGGTGAAAGAGAAGATGGATAAAGCACAGCAAGAAGTTGAAGAATTAGACAAGAAATTACAACAGGTTGATATTTTAAAAAAATATATTTATTTATTTAAAATTTATGTTCAAGATACTAAATTGCTTTATATGATGTAGTTTGTGAAATTATTTTTAAAATTCAGTACAGTAGAAGCTCCATATTTATGAAGACCTTATTTGTTCATTTTCACAAATTCACACTTGAGTATTTGCAAAGCTAAAAGTGTTTATATGTGGAAGGATTAAAAAATATAATGAAACCGTAGATAGATCATAAAATAATTTTTAATGTTTTTATCCTAAACACATTTCTACTGCAAATTATTATGTTGATTGTTACGTGGCACGGCATACTACCTCGTAGTTTGTTAACAAAAAATACCTACATGGATAATAAATGCTGTTTTATATTATTAATGTTAATGTTATGTTTTACAAGCATATTTCAGTTATTTTCTATTTTATCTTCACAAATTAATGCTGTCATCTAAATAGAGACACTCTAGTAACAAAATATCAAAAAGACTAAAAAAGTGATGTGTGTTAATTACAAAATTAAAGTACTAAATTATTTTCAGGGAGGAAAATCAGTAGCTATGGTTGCTTGTGCTTTTGTTGCAAATGAATTTACCATAAAATACATTAAGAAAAAAGATACAGATTAGAAACACAGTAACAAAATTTTTAGATGCAAAAACATGTTTTTATTTTTTAATCATATATTTTTATTAATGCTCTCTCTCACCCATATTTTTGGTAGGTTTTTTAATGTAACTTTGCAAGTATAGAGCTTCTACTGTAGTAGTAAATCAAAATAAAGCATGAAGTATATCATTAAATAAGAAAGTTCTAAAACAAAAAAATATAACAAAATGAAATAATTATATATTTTTAAAAAATTTGAACAAAGTTGTATAGGAATTTCAATTATTAAATCTTTTGGTAAGAAAAGACACCAATAATAAAAATATAAAAAGTGTTTACTCTTATATTTCATAATTTATTTACTAAAAAATGTGAATGTTCAGAATAAAAACTTATATTTCTACTCTTATTTAAATATAATAATTAATGATAGAAAAATGGACTTCGTGTATTTTATAAATTTAGTATTCCAGTAAAATTATACGATGCTATATTGGTAGTTTTCAGGCTGTGGGGCGTGTAATTGTGAGGGACGTGATGAAACATTGTTTATTTTTGATTACAGTTCTCACACCTACTTCATATTTAGCCACTAGTTTAAATATAATATTGCGTTAAAACTAGTTGTGGTTATTCTTATTTATCCAACTATTATTTACTTAAATAAAAGTTTACGTAATGGTATGTAATTTAATCTACTTAAAACTATTTAAAACTATTTATCCAACTTCTGTGGTTATTTTATTGAAGTTATAACAATTTAAATTACCATTGTTCACCCAACTAGCGGATTAAAATTTTGTGCATGATATAATCAAATGTGGATTGTTTAATCTTTAAATGTGATTTAAGTTCTATTCTGATTGATCAATTAGTATTGAACATTTAATAATCTCAGTGGAGTTAAGCAATAAAATTTACTTTTATGTTTATAATAAACTGAGATATTTAAAAGTAGTATATTAAGTTTTGATGTTTATCATAGATATATATTAAAACTATTGTTTATCATACATTAATAACAGTTAAATTTTCTATTGCAAAGATGTTTATTATAATAAATAACACGTTTTCAGCCAGAAATTACAATAAATAAATCATTAAATATTAAATTAATATTAAAATAAAAATGATCGAGTTTCTTACCGTGAAAATTATTGGTCGTCTCAATAGTATTGGTTTTCTTAACACAATTGCAAAATTGATTTTGTTCCCATTGTCATAACAAAATAAAGATAAATACAAATTCGACAGAAATATAGAAATCAGTTAACTATATGTAAATGCCTTTTGGAATAGCTTGGATCCATCTAAATTCTACATCTAAACGGAATGGTTTGACTTTAAACAAAACAGTTTTGTTTAAAATCGGAGAGTCGGAATCCAAAATTCCAAAAAAGTTAAATTTAAAACTCAGATAAACTGTTCTATTTAGGTACAATATCTGATCTTGGAACCACACTGCCTGTTCCAAAAACATTTATAAATTAACTTCTTTACTTGCGTTAAATTTGTTTATTTCTAAGTTCAAGGATTGATAATATATATGGATTCGCTTCAGTGAAATAAAACAAAAATTTAATTGTACGTTAGTATATTTTTAAAGCACAGATGTTTTCAACTTGTTTGTGAGATTATCTGAAGAAGAGTAAGATTAAAAACAATTGGTAATTCTCAGTTTACTGTATTTATAACTGTTAATAGTTTAATAATAACTTATTGTCGATTTAAAAATAAAACTTCTGTTTATAATTACTAGGTTATTAATTACAACAGTTGTAATTAGGAACTACTAATTAACAACAGTTTTTTTAAAAATTCTTTATTAATGTAATTTAAATTATGTAAACAAGTAGATATAATTTTAGTTCTATTTACTTGTTTACATAATTTCAAAGATAAGATTAATCCAATTACAAGATCATTTCATGATATAAATAAATCTTAATAAGGTGATATATATACTCTAATTATTTGTATGACAATGGAAATGAAACATTGATATATTTTGAGATTTTTTACAGCAGTGTGGGGATATCCATTGTTAAAAATTAGTCTGTGTATTATATCTGTTATTAAATGTATTGATTTTTCTCAAATCTTAAAAGTACAAAAAATATCTAAATTATTTTTAGAGATAGTTTAACCCTTAACAATTTGGGGAATAGTTCCAATTCTTTCTTTGTCTTCACTAACTGAATCCTTATTTTGGATAGTTTCACTATTCTAGATTTTGGTTTCAACCAGGAATTTTACAGGCTGCTTTTAAAATATCGTGCAAATGTTTTTTTCAGCCATTACCATCACATAACACTTTGTCGGTCTCTTATAAAAATTGTTAAAATGTGCAGTGAGTTCTGGCAATCTTTAATTATTACCAAATACATTTTGTAATGAATACGTAATACATAAATTTTATAGGCAATGTTGTTCTTAATTATTTTTAATAATCCTTTTTAAAAACGCTTAAAAGATTAACAGGTTTTAAAGTTTTTAATCATTAAAACAATTATATCTTGTGTTTTAATATTCATTTATTACTTAATTAACATATTGCATATAAAGTTAGGTGGCCAGATGCCTAAGATGATAAATGCATCACTGAGGCAGTCTTCAGACTCGAGATTGAGTCAGGCAAAGAACGTCAGGATTTTATGGACAGTTCATCCTAAATTTGCTGGGTCCCATCCCTTGAAGCCAAGCCAACTGTTTTGTGGTTCTTACCAAACCTATGAAAGACCCATAAAGAGGCTTTCTCAATGCCTTTGGGCAGAGTTTAAAAAAATTAAGGTTCAGGTTTTATTGAAATGATTATATCAAGTTTGTTTGATAAAATCTCTTATATTTGATACAATATTATGTGTTCATATTCAGAAAACAAAATATATAGGGGGAAAACTACTAAAAAATTAAGTTTTAGAGTGGAAGAACAAAAAGATAGCTAAAAAAGACATTTCTATACACTTTACATACCTTGTACTTTAAATAAATGTAATACATACAGAAATATGTATGTAATACATATCTACACTTTGGTTTTTGTGATGTGTTGACACAATTTGATTTCCCTGGAACCGTAAAGAATGGTATTTGCAAGTCAGATGTTGAAAGTGATACTTAAATTGTTTTGCCAATCTTGCAAACTCTTGGTCATTTTTGTAAGTAGTCACCCATGCTACAACCGTAACTTTCTGCCATACCTTTGGTGCCATCTGGACAATGATGTACTGTTGATATAACTTGGACTTTGCAACTACTTGGAAAGGCAACTTTTTTAAAACACCACTTGTTGGTTCTGGGTAAATCGTATTGTTTTGGCATCATTGATAGATCAAACACAAGATCTTTCTGACTCACTCTGTAGATAATAAAAATGCTCAAACATAATTATATTTTCTTTTATAATTACATTATCATTATAATATAAATTTAAATAATGGTATGAAAATAAACTAAACTTGGTATGAATTATTACATAAAATAACAAAATAAAAGATGATGCTAATATAAAAGTGCACAACTTTGTAATGATGTGACAAACATTACCGAAATGACAGCAGCCGAGTTTGGATAATGATAAAAAAGCTGCCGAGGCCAGTAATATTGGTTGATTGGATAATAAATGAATATTAAAATAATACAAGGGATAAAATGATTTTAATTGTTTAAAAAAGTTTTAAGAAATATTTTAATAAAGGTTATTAAAGAATGCCAAGAGGAAACTTATAAAATTTGTAAGGTAAAACAATTTAGTATTATTCTAATTGTTAAACACAAGATCGTGTTATTAACTCAAACACTTGGCTTTTGACTCCATCTTTATTAACTAGAATAAAGGTGGAGTCAAAAGCCAAGTGTTTGAGTTAATAACACGATCTTGTGTTTAACAATTAGAATAAGCAATCTAGCACAACAGTTTCTCTACGACTGACAATTTAGTATTACATAAAAGTAATTTCACAAATCTTGCGTGGGAGCTACACGTTAATCAGGTGGAGCTGTGGAATATTTAACGAGACTATTTGTCAAGACGCACTTCGGATCTCGTCAAAGTCGAACAATTTATACACTTTGTAAATTAAATAGTTGTCCTTGCTGCTGCACATTGTAGTAGCCCACCCTAATGTATTCATTATAGAATATAATCATTTACTGTATTATAGGGCAATTTTTAAAACAAAAAAATTAATTGCAGTTTTTAATATCTGCATATAATAAAAATTTATACTAGTATTACATATATGTTCCAGGATGTACTATACTTGGTAACAATTAAATATTGTAAGAGACCAAAGAGATACTGTAAAATTATAATAGCCGAAAATGGATTTTCCTGTCCAACAGTAAGCAAAAGTTCTTCTTAAGACTCAAATCTTGAGTAGAAACTGCTAAACTATTTAAAGGGAGTATTTGGTCAAAGAAGAAAAAATAACTGTCTGAGAAAACAAAGATCTGATTCTGTTGTAATTATATGAGTGAATTGAATTTATTCCAAATGAGATATTTTGTGTAGATTATCCATAAATGAAGATAGAACAATAAGTGAATAAATAAGCTAATATATGTAAGGGTTTATCAGAAAGTTTGTCACATTGAACAGAAAAAAAAAAATTATCAGCAATGGATTATACCATAAAATTTCCCAATTCTTTCACAATTTGCATCTGTAAAAAAAATCTTTGCAAGATAGATTCTTTTTCTCTTCATGCCTGTTCAAAAATAACAATGAAAGCAATTCTCTGCTTGGATGTTCTGTTCTAGCTGCGCAACAAACATGAAGATAATTTTTTCAACTGTGTGATAGCTATGGATGATTGCTGGGTCTACATTTGGAAATTTTGAGCTGGAAGTGGAATTCATTGATTTGTTGTCATCAAGGAAAGCCTAGACATAACCGTCATTTGGGAAATCTGTGTGCTATCTTTTGGGACTGCCAAATGAGTTATTGTGACCAATCACTTACCAAAAGGACAACTCACTGGAGTCTATTATTGTAATCTTCTGGTGAAGTTATGTAGCTGGACAAAATGGAAAACACATACAATGCTCAATTAAAGTATCTGGCTCATTTGTGACAATTTATCCACACATGCAGTACTTATTTCTGACACAGTTGTCATCAAGTGTATAACAAATTCTTCCATACCTGTTCTATTCACCCAATCTTGCCCAAACAGAAGCGACTTCTTCCTCTTCTGCCACACAAAGACCTCACTTTCTGGGTGTCAATTTAACAATGACAAGAAGGTGCTCTCAATGGTGGAGGAATGGCTTTCTGAGCAGTCAGAGAGGTTCTACAATGACAGCTTGCACCAAATGAACTGTAGATGGGAGAAATGTATAGAGGAGAGTACTAATCCACTCAGCAAGTTTCATCAAAATAGCTTGATTTCTTCTGTCCATTACAACAGACTTTTTGATACCCTCTTCTACTTTAGTCATAAGGTTGCATTTTTTGTAATGTTATTTTTTGTTTCAATTCAAGAAGTAGCATACTTCATAATCTAATTTACAATTATTTCTTCTTTTTGGAGTTAAGAATAACTTTCATTTAGTTTGTTATTCTTACAAGAGTTTTTAAAAGCAATTCTGAGTTGACTAAAGAATTAGAATTGAAAATGTTATAGAAAAATATTTAAATGGTATCTGAATTTATTTTATTATTATTATTATGTAACGAAACTATGCTGAATCTTTGTTGCCAATATTATTTGTGATTACAAAATTAGAATAACAATAGCAATAATTCCGTAAATTTAATCTTATGTATGTGCAAAGCTTAGTTTGCATCATTGACCGATACAAAATATTCTATTCAAAACAGACATTTTACAGAGAAGTGTAACGTATAAGTGTGTAGACTAAAAGACCATAATAACACCCTCCATTTTTTATATACATATTAATGCAAAAAGAAATTGAACAAAGAGATTTTATGTTGCACGAGAGTTTGCTTATTCAAAGAGAAATAATATATTAAATTATAATATATAATTCTTCTTAGTTGGCTTGGTAGTTCTTTTAGGTTTTTGTCCTCTAACACTATCTTACACCATTTCTTTTCATTCTTTTCTGTATCTGCTCAGTTTCCAATGTCTAATTCACTTAGATTTTTTCTTGTATTGTCCCTCTATCTGTGGTGTCTTCTATTAGGCAACATTATTATTATTATTTTTTTTTTTTTTGAAAGAAAAGTATTTGATTTCTTATGTAGAATAAAGTATTATTACAAATTATTTAATAAAGTCAAAATTGTTTTTTTAGACTGTAGAAGAGAAAAATACATTAGCCGAACAGTTGCAGGCAGAAACTGAACTGTGTGCGGAAGCCGAAGAAATGCGATTACGACTTCAGACCAGGAAGCAAGAACTGGAGGAAATTCTTCACGATTTAGAAGCAAGAATTGAAGAAGAAGAAGAAAGAAATCAAACTCTAACAGCTGAGAAAAAGAAACTTCAATTGAATATTCAAGATTTAGAAGAACAGTCAGTTAAATTAGTTAATAGTAAATTGTAAGGAATTAAGTAGTATAAATTATCTTTAATGATTTATTTATTTTCTAAATCAAGATTGGAAGAGGAGGAAGCTGCGCGACAAAAGCTTCAATTAGAGAAGGTGACGCTCGACTCAAAAATCAAAAAATTAGAAGGCGAATTTGCATTTTTAGAGGATAACAGTCAAAAGGTTGGTTTGTTTAAATTTAAATGTTAAATAACAAATACAAACTATAACCTGAATTTATTAAACAGACAATAGCCTTAAAAATAATAAATAAATGTCAATTTAGTTCATTTAAACATTAATTATAATTAAAATGTATAATAATTTTAACTGGTTGGAATAAAATGGAAATTTCCATTAATATACTTTAAAAATTTAATTATACTTAAATAGCAGTTATTTGTTATTTTTAATGCCTAATAGTTGACGATGGTCAAGTGGATAAAACAATCAAACACCCACCAAAGTTGGTTTGAGGTTTGCACATTACTGACAGGCTGGCTGTGTGCAGTTTTCCAAGTCTTCTTCATGTGTCTAACACCAAAATAGGGCCAGTTTCCTGTGGAAAGTTTTCTTGGCAGGCATCCCCTTGTGCCATCTTATTCTATCCAGTTTGATCCTAATAGTCAATGTCCGGAATGCCGAGACAGTGAAGGCATCAGCCTCCACTCTGAAAGACTTGGGATCAAATCCAGGAAGTCGAAAAACCCTGGAAATTTTTTACGAATGGTTTATCCCGATATGTCCAGTCCTGGCCCGAACCCTTACTGGATGGAAACAATCCTTGTTAGTGTCTGCAGGACAGAGAAAATGAAAAATGAAAAGGAAAAAATAGTTTTTTTGATAGTTTTTTTTTTTTCGTTTTATTATTATTATTTTTTCCTCAGATTTCATCCTTTTCTAGTTCATATTTCCAATTAAATTTTAAGGCATGTAGTATATTTTTTAATCGTCAATAAATTTTCTATTAAATATTAAACAATTATAATTATGGAATTAATGAGTGTTATTTAAATTTTCTGATTTTATATTTCTTTTATTATAAATGATTAAAGTGTTACTAAAAATAAACTTTTCCTTTTTTCTTTATTGTTATGAATTTGGACATCATTTGGTAGGTTGCTGTCACTTGTTTGTATTTACCTAAACTGTTTGTTTTAAGGCACACTTATGTTACTCATAATCAAATCTATTAATACTTGATGATATTTTATATCATGAAAATTTAATTTTCCTTAAATTTATCCCTAGATACAACTTAAAATAATATTATATGTCATTGCGCATATAATTCTTATGTTTTGGTGCAATATACATGACTATGTAAACATCGGTTGATTCAGAAAAGACTTGGTAGCCTTTCTAGTTAGAGATTGGTAGTTTCTATAATATTTTTGAGAGATGGCTCAAATGTATTAATGTATTGTGTGTGCTTGACAATTGTTGTTGCACCTAACTTCTTACTAAGTTTATTGTCCACTCACAGTGTAAATAATAATAGATTTAATGTTTTATAAACTTTATCATCACTTCTATGCTATTTTTCAAATTGCAGACCTATAAAGCAGGGAGACGGATGCCAATATTCATTGGCATCCATCTCCCTGCTTGTCCTTAATCTTGAGAATGTCATTATATAGATGAAAGTTGAAACCAGGTATGGAAAAGACTAAAGCTATCCATATCTGGTCTCAACTTCCGGGGAAGAAGGCCCTAACAAAGTTAGATAGATGACTGGTATGACTATTGTTAACAGGAAAAGTGTGGTGCACAGGGGCAAGGTACTACTAAAATTGAGAGCACTGTGATGAAAAATTGCAGCTTGGCATTGTGACAATATCACAATAAATAATTGCTTGTTGATTCTAACTTATTGTATTTACTTGTGCCAATAATAGTAGTCCGATTAGTTTAGTCTATCATCATGTAAATAACAACAAAATTTAAATAAGACAAAAAAACTAATTAATTTACTTCAATTTAATTTAACTTGAATTTATTTATTTAAGTTTCTTTAATGTTTAACTATCTGTTATTTCTTAACAGAATTATCAGTTAGCATTATATAAAATAACATTTTTTATTTTTGTCAGATGACAAAAGAGAAAAAAGCATTAGAAGAGCGTCAGACTGAGATTTCTCAAGCTTTGGCCGAGGAAGAAGAAAAATCAAAACATTTAAATAAACTTAAAATCAAACACGAAGCAACGATAACTGATTTAACGGAAAGATTGAGAAAGGAACAACAGGTAATATTATTAATTAATGGGAGAAAATTTACATAACAAATTCCAGAAAATAAACTTCAAAAATATTTGAAAAATTTAGCTTCGACAAGAATTGGAACGGGTAAAAAGACGACTGGAGACCGAATTGAGTGATGTAAAAGAACAGCTGAACGAGAAACGTGCTCACGTCGATGAATTACAACAGCTCCTAGGAAGAAAGGAAGAAGAATTGAGTCAAACATTGGCTAAGTAATAATATATTCTATACTTAAAACATTTGTATATTATTATATACAATTAATTATATACAGTATAGATTCTGGCAATTCTTAATCAATATTTTTATATTTAAATTTTAAAACTAATATAAATACTGCAAAAATGTTTTGTTTTTATCGAGTCGAATGGAAAATTTTTTGCTGTTTTTGGCAAATGTTAGAGATTGGAAACCTAGCTTTAATTAAAGCTGTTGCAATATTTAATGCATTGTCACTAATGAGTAATATAATAGTATTGGTAAACATTTATTTTCAAATTTTCTTTTTAACTTTGGATCAAGAACAAAAGTCAATAGATAATGGATAATGGTAAACCAAATTGAATATATAAAACCAGAATGCAAAACTTGAAATTTATGAAGTGGAAATAAAAGAAATAATACAATGATTTATGGCATGCCATTTTGGGCATGTTTACTTTAGGTTTGCAGGCCTGGGAGTCGCTCACTTTTCTCACTTGTACTCACTTTTCTGAAGTATCCTCACTTTTCTCACTTTTCAGGTCATTTTCTCACTTTTCTCACTTTTTTGGTCATTTTCACGTGCTTAATTAAGATGTGGGACAAACCAAAAATAATTTTAAAGCCAAACGAATTGCCGAATTATCGGACTATCGGAATAGAATTTTTTAGAAGAAAATACGCGGCCCTGAGCAGACTCAAAATTGCAACTGCCCGCTCAGTGTCGTTAGGTTATAGGAAACAAAAATTTATTTAACGTATTTAAAAAAATCTTTTATGCACTTAAAAAATCCCTCTCATTACAAATTCAGAAGCCAGTGTTGAGTAAAGTTATGTACTCATGCCATATTTTCATTATTCGCCAAAATCTACCTTATCCGAATTGCATTTCCTTCTACAGAGTTTAAAAATAAGTATTCTAAGCATCCCTGCGGTTTTGGCTGTTTTCTAAGAAAATCACTAAAGTCCTTTTGCAGCGGAAAACACATTACGCAGAGGGATTAATCTCTCAAGCTGACAACACTGCTGCCGCTTTTAAATTCAAAATATATAATTATTAAAATTAACACGAGATAGTAGCGTAACCTCCTACCACTAAAAAAGATTTCGTTTCTGACCATTTAGTTATTCTGGTTATAGCCCAATAATTTGGCAGATTATTTGGTTTTAATTAACAATCGGGTTATGGAGTTGTCGTTTACAAAAATATTTTTTTACTTGATTTATCTTTAAATAATTTCATAAACTTGAGTTTAATAAAATTACTTTAATGATTTCATAGCATATTGTTAACGTTAAATCACATCTACATCTTCCCATAAATGTATGTTTAAATTGACTACAAGTATAATTATTCCATATAGTAAGTGTTATTTTCATAAAATGTGTGATTACTTTGCTTGTGAAATATCCATTTTTTAATCTTCTCTTATGCCGATTATAATTGTGCATTAATTGAGAAACTAAAAAAGTAAACGAAAATGTAAATTCATATTTACATATAAAATTTACCAAATAAATTAGCCTAAAATATTCGAAGTGTTGTAAAAAGTACAACACGTAATTGCTTGTGAGAAAGATTTTCATACGCTTCCCAAAGGTTAACAACTTTGCAACGATGTTGGTTTTTATTCATCTGCAGGAAAAAGTTCCTTTTTATTTATGAAATCATTAATAAAATATTATTTTACTTATATTATTTGGAGTACTGTATATTTATTTCAGATTTATTATTTTATTTTGAAATCAATATTTACACATCTCGAAGCATTAAAAAATAAACAGTTTCTGATAATGATAAATATCCGAGAATAGCCAAATTAGTGAAATCAGCATCGAAAATCCCGTTCCCATGAAAGAGAGGATCAATTTTATGCCGGGCACTTTCTCCTGATAGAGCATCAGTGTTGGAAAGAATGCTTAATTCACTTTTGATTGTTAAGGAGGGACTGAACATGTATGACCAAAGCCCACACCTTGTACCTATTACAAAGGACGACTGAAATTAGCTTCCTCGGTGCATAGAAATTATCAAGAACGATTGGAAAATGAAAAGAAGTTAAAAGAATAAGAGAAACGGAAAAAAGAGCACAGAAATGTTTTGAAGAACAACAAAAGAAAGCTGTTCGTAACATGAAGATTATGGAACTGCAACTGAGTTTAAACCAGAAAAATGTAGAAGAAAATGAAATACATGCGACAGTCCAAGTTTTGTTAGAAGCAGCAAACAAAAAAACTGGAGAAGGCTATTAACAGCAAGAACATGAATGAAGTACAAGCAGCACGTGTGATGCTTATTAGTGTTAAGTGTTCAAAAGCAAGAGGAAGCGAAAAAGAAGGAAGCTGATAACATGCAGAATAATCTTAATAAAAGAACATCATCTTTCATGACTGATTATTTACAGAAGCCAAAGACTTTTCAAGTATTCATGGTTTACTTGAAATACAGAAGCCACTGGTTATCGGGAGACAGAAAAAAAACGCGATATAACCGAGTAATAAAAATTCTGGGCTTTTACTGAACAGATTATACATGCTATGGAATCGCTATTCTTTCATCAGCAAGTGTTTCTGATATAAAATAAGCTTAGTTTTTCAATCCTGAATTTTATTCGTAGGTTATATCGAATTAATTGACGTTTACGTAAACATCGAAACCATGAACGCCCATTTAGCATTATTGTTTCTTTAACAATGACATTGAAAGACAAATACTGTCGATATAAAAACAAAACATCAATTGCGATTTTATTATACAGTACTATATAAATCGCTTATTAGAAATTCGTGTAGTTTATATTTTTCAATAAAAATTATAAATGCTGTAATTGAAAATTTAAAAAAATAAATATTGAATATATAATAGAACATCAAAACTTATAAAATTAGAGTAAAAATTCTCTAAAAAGCAAAATAAAGTTACTACTGTATAAAAATTTTAAAGTTTTCGTTCAGAATTAGAGAGATCGTTTCCTTACACATTATGCGGTGAATTCGAAATTTCACACCTTTATGTGAATTGACGCAATACCGTTAATTCACATAAAGGTATGAAATTTCGAATTCACAGAAACTTGTAAATGAGGAGACTGTACTTAAAACTAATAAATAAACAACTTTTATATCAAAAGGAAACAAATGACAATCGATCTATCCACCTGTTCTGCATATTTAGCTCTTTCTCGTATTTGGTTGCAAATAGAAATTCAGTGGCAATTGGTAATTTAAAATTAATTGACTCAAATGCTTTTAAAATTTGGGGGACCAAAAAAACGCGATATAACGAGTGGCTACTATATTACAGTATATACAGAAATTTTTAAAATGTGTTTAATCATAACAGAATAAAAAGAAAATAACAATTTTTACCGCTATTTTGCTGAGTTTTCCTTCTGTGTTTTCACTTTGTTTTGTCACTATTGCACTCACTTTTTATTCACTTTTTTCTGTATTTCAACTCACTTTTCTCACTTTTTCAAAGGGGAAATAGCACTCCTAGGCCTGGGTTTGCCAACTATGGTAGAATGGTAGGCTGCATTTTAACTGTATGGCCGTTGGGTTACTTCCATTGTGGACTTGCCAGACCCATGATGGGCACAAAATGACTTTTTTAATGCCCATAAAATGAAGTATTAAAGTGAATAATTATCTTATGCACTTTATACTTAATTTCATATTCAATAACAAATTTTAATTTGAAAGTTATTGTTTCAAGTTTCAAATTAAAATTAATAAATATTTTGGTTTGTTTTCATTATTTTTTTTATTAAAATGCAACCTAATCCATTGATATAAGGATCGTGCACTGAACAAATTGCTATAAGTTTAAACTTTACAATATTTATTATATTCTATGTTTTAGGTGTGACGAAGAAGCCGTGGCATTAGCATTGTCACAAAAAACATTGAGAGAAGTCGAAAGTCAGTTGGCAGAAGTACAGGAAGATCTGGAAGTCGAGAAACAGGCTCGACTGAAAGCCGAAAAACAAAAGCGAGACCTTAACGAAGTAAACTTTCATTTGCAGATTTGATACATATATGGAAATTTTGCAAAAAATTAAAATTTTCAAACTGTAGGAACTAGAAGCACTGAAAAATGAACTGATGGATTCTTTGGATATAACTGCGACCCTGAAAGAAGTAAGGACGAAGCGAGAACAAGAATTGGCGTTGTCTAAAAAGACATTAGAAGAAGAGGCGGCCGCTCACGAATTACAGATTGCCGATTTGCGCCAGAAGCATAATCAGGCAATCGAATGTCTGAACGAACATTTGGATGCTGCAAAAAAAGTAAGTTTGTCTAATGCATAATGTACATGATTGTATTGTTTTGTAGCTTTAGTGATATAAATTTATAATAACTGATTGTTATTTGAATGAACAGTGATTTTGTTTTGATATTGTTTGAAATGCATTCGAAAGACTGTATTTCAAACAATATCGATAAACATGTTGAAGGACTTTAGTAGAATCTCTTTTGGTACTTGATGAGTTTGAAGTCTTTGTAATTTTTCCCTGATCAGTTTTACAACATGAAATTATTTTTTGTTTTTGCATTACATTTAAAGGTTAATGTTACCTATGGTTCCAAGATGGCAGCTTGTCTCTGATTCCAGCAAATAGAAGAAGGGAAACAGTGGGGACACCTAACCTAACCTAACCTATTTTAATAAATTACCATAATTATTACCAATAAAATTATTAGAATAGGTTGGGTTAGGTTAGGTTAGAACGTGCGTCCCCACTGTTTCCTTGCTGGAATCAGACGGGCCGCCATCTTGGAACCATAGGTAACATTAACCCGTTTAAAACAGTAAATGAATGATAAATTAAATACATATTAGCTTTTCAGAAATAAGCCACGACAATGTAGTACAATTAAGAAAAAATATATTTCTCTTTGAAGACAATACATACATAATGTGTCTTTATACGTCCTTTTTCACACAGATGAGGAATCAGACACTTCCACAACGGAGTTGACCTTTTATTTCAGGCTTCTTGTCTGCCTACAAATGTAAAATAGTCCACAAATTCCCTCTATTTTAAAAATTGTAAATTATTTTTTAATTGTGCTGCCAACGCTAGAGGGAATTTGTGGACTATTTTACATTTGTAGGCAGACAAGAAGCCTGAAATAAAAGGTCAACTCCGTTGTGGAAGTGTCTGATTCCTCATCTGTGTGAGAAAGGACGTATAGTTTTAAAGATACATTATGTATGTATTGTCTTCAAAGAGAAATATATTTTTTCTTAATTGTACATATTAGCTTTATTTTTCCACTTTGTACTTTTATTGTTACTATAACTTTTAAAAAAATAAAATTAGTTACAATTGATTTTGAATATGTAGGCAAAAGCAGCCCTAGAAAAATCAAAATCTAATTTGGAAGCCGAAAATGCGGAACTGACAAACGAAATAAAAGGCGTGTCCGCAGCTCGGCAAGAATCCGACAGGAAGCGCAAACAGTTGGAAACTCAGGTGCAAGAACTCATGGTGAAACTCGGAGAATCGGACCGAAGTAAGAGCGAGATCCTCGAAAGAGCCCAGAAATTGCAGGTGAAGGGTTTTTCTTTACATTTTTTCTCTTCGTATACAATTATAGGTGTTACCGAAAGAATAATTAGTTTGTTTTTATATAATAGGTTGAACTCGAAGCTGTCAATAACCAGTTGGAAGAAATGGAAATAAAAGCATCTCAGGCATCAAAAAGTACTTCAGCTTTAGAATCTCAATTAGCTGAAGCACAGGTAAACTAAAGTTTTAATGTAAAATTAACTAAGTTAATTCTGAAATAATGGGAATCCTTTTAAAATTCCATTTCTTAAATAGATTTTTATTAAATGAGCTCAAAACTTACAAGATAATATTCTGCATCACCAACATAGTCCTTTATATAAATTTTATTCTTCGCATTAAAACTCTGCTTTATCGGATAGAAACATTTATATTTTTTTCTATATTTAGAAAAATACACAAAAAACAAGTAAAAAATTGTTTTAAACTATTAAGTTTGTGTATAACTTTAAACTTTAAAGCTTTCTAGTTTTCTTATAGAGCTACAAATTGCCTTTTTTGTAAATTGAAGTGACGTTATCATAATAAAACTTTTCACTCTGCATAATATATCTCTACGAATGTTAAAAATTGCCTAAACTATAAATTTCTTAATATTTAAATGAAAAATCTATTTTAATTTAATCACTACGTATTCAAATATTTGCCCTTTGGGAAATTTCTTAGGAATTATTACAAGACGAAACAAGACAGAAGCTGGCACTGAGCTCGAAGATTCGTCAGTTAGAAAGCGAATTAGAATCCATCAAAGATCAGCTGGACGAAGAAGAAGAACAAAAGAAGAATTTAGAAAAACAGGCCACCCAATTTAACTTGCAGGTATGTTTCAAATGTTTATTTACGTAGAAGTCTTTAAAAATACATTTAAAAAATTACCCACACGACTTACTCAGATTCAAGAGTTGAAGAAACGATTGGAAGAAGAAACGGAATTGGCAGCAGTTTTAGAGGAACACAGAAAGAAACAGACAAAAGACATAGAAACACTTCAGAGACAATTAGAAGAATTACAAATAGTTAACAGCAAATTGGAAAAATCGAGGAAGAAGCTGCAGTCCGAGGTGCCGTGTTTTGTAAATCGGAATTAAGTTAAAGAAAATTTTTGTAATATTTGTTTTCGACGAATAGGTAGAAGACGTCACAATAGAGTTGGAGAGCCAAAGATCGAAAGTATCCGAGTTAGAAAAGAGACAACGCAAGTTCGATCAGATGCTGGCCGAAGAAAAAGCCATATCGGAAAGAATCGCTTCCGAAAGAGATAATGCCGAACGAGAAGCCAGAGAGAAAGAGACTAAGATTCTGTCTCTTACAAGAGATTTAGAAGACAAACGAGATCAGTTCGAAGAATTAGAGAGAGCCAGAAAACAGCTGCAATCGGAATTAGAAGAGTTGATTAGCAGACGAGGAACGGCCGATAAAAACGTTCGAATTTTTTTCATCGACGATAAATTATTTTAAAAATACAACTTTTGAGATGTTTTTGTTCTAATTTTACAGGTTCACGAATTAGAAAAGGCAAAACGAACATTAGAAAGTCAATTAGAGGAACAAAAGACGCAGATAGAAGAATTAGAAGACGAGTTACAGTTGACGGAAGATGCAAAATTAAGATTAGAAGTCAATATGCAAGCACTGAAAACGCAGTTCGAGAGAGACCTGCAGGCCAAAGACGAACAGGGAGAAGAAAAACGACGTGCCTTAATAAAACAAGTAAATGGAAGGGAAAGGGAACTTACTAGTTAAATTTCAAAGGAGACGTGCCAATAAAATAAAAATATTCCAGGTAAGAGATTTGGAAACCGAAGTGGAAGACGAGCGAAAACAGAAAATGGCCGCCATAAGCAGTCGAAAAAAGTTAGAAGGGGACTTAAAGGATTTCGAACAGCAATTAGAAATGGCAAACAAGGTCAAAGAGGATTCCGTACGACAGTTTAAAAAAGCACAGGTATAGGCTTAACGTAATTTTAGAAAGTTCCGCTATAAGTCAGACCCGTTATCTTTCGGAATTCCAATAAAAATAGATTTGACCAGTAAATTTTTTAAAGTAAAATTCCCGTTTTAAAATTGCGATTTAGGCTCAGATGAAGGATTATCAGAGAGACTCTGAAGAAGCCAGAGCCAGTAAAGCCGAACTAGTGTTACAGGCGAAAGAAACGGAGAAGAAACTGAAAACGATGGAAGCCGAACTGGCGCAGGTACAGGAAGACTTAGAAAATTCGGAGAGAGCCAGACGCGCCGCAGAATCGGAGAGAGACGAATTACAGGAGGAAATCAGTTCCAATTCTTCCAAAGGGTAAATTTTAAATTCCGTTAACGCGTAACGTTCGATTACGAATAAGGCGTTAAAATCCCCATTTAACAGTTCGCTTCTGCAAGACGAGAAGCGTCGCCTGGAAGCCCGCATTCAGCAACTGGAAGAGGAATTGGAAGAAGAACAAAGCAATCTGGAAATCGTAATGGAGAAGGCCAGGAAGTCTCAGGCACAGGTAAATATTCTTTAAATGTATTTTAATAGTACAACAATGGCAACGGCGTTTTTTTCTTTTCTCGGAAACAGACGGAACAACTGGCAACGGAATTGGCCAGCGAGAAAGCCACTTCGCAGAAATTAGAAAACAGCAGACTGATGCTGGAAAGACAGGTGGGTTTCGGTGCATTTAAAGACGAATTAAAGCGGAACGAGGCTTTAATTTTCCACGTTTTTAATTTTTAAGGTAAAGGAATTGAGATCGAAAATTCAGGAACTGGAAACGACACAGCGCGCCAAATCCAAAGCCACCACCACCACTCTAGAAGGAAAAATAGCTCACCTGGAGGAACAACTGGACGAGGAAGCGAAGTAAGTGTGGTAATCACAATTCGGAGCCGGGTCGAAAGACTTTCTTACGTAAATGTTTTATATTAATAATTTTAAAAAAGGGAAAGGCAAGCAGCCACCAAAGCCGCCCGAAGAGCAAGAGAAAAAGATGAAAGAACTTCTCATTCAGATAGAAGACGAGCGAAGACACGCGGATCAATTTAAAGAACAGGTAGGGAGGGAATTTAAGGGTCAAAGAGAATTCTGTATTTTACCATGCGCCAACCGTCTTTTAACGAATCGTCCAGGTGGAGAAGAGCAACAGTCGCATGAAATCCTTAAAAAGACAAGTGGACGAAGCGGAAGAGGAATGTTCGCGCGAGAAGGCGCAGAGAAGAAAGCTGCAGAGAGATTTAGAAGACGCTTTGGAAAACAAAGAAGCTCTGGAAAGGGAAATAGCCAATCTGAAGAATCGGATGAGGTAGGGTTCGGTCTATTTCTAATGCCAATTCCAATTTGAAAATGGGTTTAAAAATGGAATAATTTGACAGAAGAGGCGGATCCAGCGGGTCGACGGGTAGCGGCTACCGTTCCAGCAAACGCAATCTGGTGTCTTCGAATTCGGAAGACGGTTCCCTAAACTTGCAGGACGATTCTATGGACGACAGTCAGGCTTGAATTGATTACTAACACAGCACTGCCTTCCGCATCGGACGTTGTTCCGGTTGCCCAGCAACAAGTGTGCGCCCGTTCGTCGGGAAGGTCGTGCCTTACAAGAGCGAATGGGGATTACGTACCGGTGGCCGAGCGACCCCTAACATTCCTACGTAGTGGCGCGTGTACAGAATTAACAACGGAGATACGACGGAGGCGCCGGGCACCGGAAAAGGCAGGAAATTCGATACCTTCCGTTGGCTGTTTATGCATTCCTTTTTTACTCGATTAGCAAGAATAACGGCACAAACATTCAGGGAATTATTTTAGCCATTTTCGTTCCTCTCGTCATACTTAATCCGGGCCACGACGGAACGGAAACCACGGAAATAGCGTTTATATATGTAGTCCTTCTGATTGTGTAAAGAATGCAAAAACGAAAATAATCACGAATGTACGCATTAAAAACTTGTGTGATTTATAAAAACAGTCTCCAACCGCCTGGATTCTTTCGCCACGGCTCGATTGTCTTAAAAAATCGGATATCGCGTATGCAAATGTTTCCTTTTAAAATACGGCGTTGAATATATCTATCGACGTGTTCCCATTAAGGATGGATGCGCGCGCGATACGATATTCAAGATGGCGGACGACACTACACTGCGTTATTTACGAGTTTCGTTCTGTATGGCCGGTTTTGTTTAGCCAGAAGATTTTGGATTAGAGATTTTTATAGATTGAAAAAGAACCGGTGTGCAAAATACGCTTATTCCTTGATGATGAATACTATTTCGAGTAAGATTCGTTTGTTTTGACCTTCCAAATGAATTACATACGATAATTTGTGTTAAATTTATTATCCTTGTTTCTTTATTCTAATGCCAGTTACCTCGGCTAATCGCGTCGAACTTTCCGCCAATAAACAAGCTTTTCTGTCCACCGAGAGATGAACCGTTATTGGCCGATAGAAATGCGTCTCAGCGGCACCGCCGCAAAAGATAGAATTCGACCTACTTCTGCGGCGAAAAAAGACGACGTCATAATACCGCGCCACACGCGTGCATCCATCCTAAAACTCGGCGGTCAGGCAACTGCCACCACGCGTTTTGGCTATTTTTTTGCCACGAATAAGTGTAAAGAAGGCAAATTTAAAAGTACAATATAAATTGAATTAAAAAAGAACTTTAGACTAAAGGTTCGTATGATACAGTATTTAGTTATGAAATTCAAGATTAGAGAAAAAAAAATTTGGAGATACTTCACTTGTTAAAATAATAGCGAGGTTGAGGCTGAAGTTTTTAAACGCGAAAACGTGTACGTCGGACGTTCGGCGCCGCTTTCCTGTAAGCCTACAAGTTTGACAATGGCGTTTGGAAAGTCAGTGGAATCACGCTCGATGTTCCAAACGCCATTGTCAAACTTCTAGACTTACAGGAAAGCGGCGCCGAACGTCCGACGTACACGTTTTCGCGTTTAAAACTTCAGCCTCAACCTCGCTAATATATTTACTTTTCTATATTCGCGTGCATTTTTTCCATTATACAAACTGCAAATAGGAGCATCGGAGTAAAGATTTTCATTACAGCTTTTCTCTCAAACTTTATATACAAAGTAAACTTTCAAGTGTTTGCAAGAGATGATAAGAAAGCTCCTAAATGAGGAAAGTTACGTGTATAAACTTATTTAATTTTCTATGAAAGTACTGTAATTTAATAAATTTTTATAAATATTTTAACAGTAAACAATACCAACAAATAGAAAAATCGACTTCATTTATTCTCTTGTTTATTTTATAAATAAAATGATTATTAAGCAACATAATTATTCATTTAGAATACTTATTTAAATTAATATTTCATAGTACAAATTAACAAATTTAAAATACAATAATTGAAATATTTCAGAGTACAGTGAATTGAAAATATAAATCCTTCTAATACATCGTTTAACTACAGATATACATTTTTGGCTGTGTAGGAAAGGAAAGTAATTTATAGGGAATGGATGATGTGGAATGCTTTGGGTGCGAACTGCTAAATTATTCAGCAGAATTTAGAAAGAAAATCAACTTAAACACATCGGGAATTACAGGTTTTGTTGGCTTTACAATTTAAAGTTTATCGTTTTCGTCAGTGTCTATTTGATACAGTTACAGATGAGAACACGAAACACGCATCGCAGTAAGAGTTGGACTTTTTCTTGTATTTGTTTTTGAAAGCGGTCACGAAAAAATCTCAAGTTTTCAGATGTTATTTAATGTGGGATAAATTATGTTGATAGAAGTACTTAGGTAAAACTATTTGTCAATTGTATTGATTCAGTTCTGTATTTCTATTTGTATAATAAATCAATTATAAAAGTAAATACACGGAGCCTTAAAACTTTACTCCTCTCGCTGTTATATATAACAGAGGAAAAGTATGGCCATCGGTCAAAAAATGACCCCCCCGAAGATTTTTGCATTTTTGGACTCCGGACCTGGCAACTTCGAGAAAGTCAAAAAAAGTTTATTAGGAGTTTTTTCTGTATGTATGGGTGTGTGTACGCGCGTGAATGAACGCTTTTGTTCACCCCGTTTGAAGCTTAATAACTCTTGCTTTTTGTCTAAAATTTCTGAAATCTTTCAAAAAGGTTTGGATATCGGGATTGGTTCTATTAAATTTTGGTGATTAAAAGTCGAAGGGGTGCGGAGATGGAAGGCCGTGTGTCGTATCTCGAGAAGGGTTGGACTTATGAAGATTTTACTCGTTATTTGCATTTACAAAACTCATTCCTACCTTCAAAATTTTATAATAATAATATAATACGTATTTTTACTAGAATATCGTAACAGCTGTTGCCACCACAATTTTAAGATTTTCACATTATTTAGTTTCGTTTTATTTATTGTTTTATATTTTTTCTGCGCTCCATTTTTGTGGGAGAGGGAGGGGGCCCGGTAAGAAGATAGTGTCCAGGGGCCCAAAGTGGGTTAATCCGGCCCCGGATGCAATGAATATTCGGTTACTATTCGGTATTCAGCCGAATACCTAAAAACAGGAGTAAGAAATAACGAAAACACAGTAAATTAATCATTTTGGTATTTAGATTTAATGTTATCGGGTAGTGTTGTTTGTTTATATTTATTTATAACTTATAACCTGCACAAAATAAAATTATTCACGTGTATTCACAATTTATAAGTACAAAGATCAGCACACCTACACACCTATTCGTTCGAGAATCTTCGCACATCTGAAAGTCTGACTTCTTTTTAAGCGCCCGTCTTTGCTCTTCCCTTTCTCTTTCCTCTATCGCTCTAGTCTAATGATTCTCAATGTAAGGGCGCGAATAATATTTGGGGATCGCTGAAAAAATTTATGCCAGATAAATTTTTTTTCAAATATTTTAAAATTTATTATGGATTCATGTTTAGAAATAATAAAAATAAAAAATATATATAATAATTTTTACTTAAATAAATTGCACATATAAATAATAAAAACAATATAAATATTTTAATACGAGCCTAATCTTCATAAATTTGTGCGCTATTGGGGAATCCATTGAGTTCCACTCTGAGCCTAAACTATGACAAAACAACATTACAATTTCAAACGGTGTTCGCTAGCAGCGTTGCGTGTGTAGGCGAGTCTAGTTATAAATACAGTAGAGCGTCGTTATCCGAAAATCGATCAACCGAAAGCTTTTCAGTCGGCAAATTTAAATTTTTGCTAGTGCCTTCTGGCTCGTTATTCTCCAGCTCCGTTATTCAAACATAGCCAAATATTACGATATTTGGCTATGTCTTCGGCTACTCCAATATTATTTTAGTTAATATGCGAATTTAACTGGCAGCACGGAAGCGACCATGAGATGGTACTTGATGAAAAATAATATTATAAATATAGTTACAATAAATATTTCTATTGTTTGCCTTCTGTTTAATATATTTTTATAAATTGATTTATTAATTTTTATACGGTAATATATAAAATCGTTACATGTGCAAGAGAAAGTTTTTAAATAGATTAAGTTGTTATCTCCTGCAAGTACTTTAAAGAGTTTACTTTATATAGCATGTAAAAAGCCTTTTCCTAATTGTACCGACATTGCAGAACAAGCTTTAAAATATACAAATCATTAAAACGAAAATAAATTAAAAATAAACAAATATTTTTACCAAATCTACTTGATTGTCGGCAAAACGCAACAATATCGGCAACAATACTTTCTTTGTTGTAAGTGCGCGATTTCGAATGAGAAAGAAACTTTTGCGATCTTTTCATTAATTTCGTGAGAATAATTGCTTCAGATATAAATGTAAGTAGTATTTTGGAAAGTTACACAACATATCGTACAAATATTTCGATAACAATAGAATGTTTTATAAAAATATAATTATTATTCATCGTAACGTGCCACAGATTAGAATTTGTTATAATTCTACTGGCCTCCGCCAGTTTAAAATTCAAAGTTCGCTAGCAAATAATAGTTATTTTTTTCGCTATTTTCATGCTTCTTGTAAAAATATTTGTGACGTAACGTAAAAAACGAAATATTCTTAACCATATCTTGCCATTTTTAAATGAAAAGTTCTCTAGAAATCGAAAGTTATTTTTTCGTTATTTTTATTTCTTGTATAAATTTCTGTAGCGTAACGTAGAAAACAAAATATTTTTAATCGTAAAGTTTGACAGAGTAGAATTTGTAATATTTGCAATGGCCGCAGTTAACTTAAAATAAAAAGTTCGCTAAAAATTATAAATCATTTTCACGCTATTTCGATATTCGTTGAATTAAAAATAATCAGGTATTTTTACTAAGTCAACTTGATCGTCACGCGAAACGAAACAACATCCGCAAGAATATTACTTTTATATTGTTTTACTTTATTTGTTGTAAGTAGGCGATTTACGAATGAAAAAGAATCTTTTGCGATTTTTCGATTCATTTCTTGAGATTAATTGCTTCGGATATAAATGTGAGTAATATTTTGGCAGATTACACAATATACAGTACAAAAATTTCGATTAAAAGAAAATTACCGATGTAGAAATTTATCATTTAGTAATCATAAGGTTCTTCAGGTTGAGTAAGAGCACAGAACTAAAATAAAAATATCCATTTATAGATAAACTTCAATATTTTAAAGTGATTTGTAATATTCCAAAATCGTTTAAAATATGAAAATATATTTTGTGTTATTATTTTTTCTATTTATTATCAAGGCGACTTGAATTTATTCAAATTTTTTTCGTAGTTGTCGTCTGTGTATATTCTCATGTTGAGTCTTATTGTCAAATCTGCATTAACTATTCTTATAGATCAACTTTCAACAGTTTTTTTTTATTTAAATGTTTTTTCTAAGCTTTACCTTTTGAACTTGGTTTCATTAATAAATGTGTTTCATAATTATCCATTGTGTAACAAAGCTTTAGTTACACCGCTGCAACTCGAACGCCCTCTGGGGCGTCTTAGACTAATAGTATTGTTTATATTTCGTTGTGTTTTACAGCTAGTAGCAATTATGCACGAACCTCACGTAAACATGAATATTTGAAAATAATTTCTTAATAAAATTGATATAAACATAATAGGACGATAAAAACGAAAAAAAATTAAATAAAAAAGGATTCCGAGATCAAGGAATCGAACCCACAACGTTGAGGCCTAGTCCCTCAAGTGGGACCGACATCGCTCCTACAAGCCACCTGCCGGTCGCGAAAAAAGTGACAGTTTGAGCCTTTTAAGTGATTGTCCGATTTTTAACTTTTAGTTTTTGCGGTTGCATTTATTAGTTGGCACATGTCAGTCGTTAAGGATGCAATGTACCCTAATTGAGTTCAAACAAAATTAATGACCTGCACGTCAAACCTTTTTACATATCATTTATAAAAATTTTTTCTTAATATTACTTCTGTTCCTTAAGCAGTTGCTTGAAAATATAATAAGCGACACACCTTGATGTGTAGCTTGGAAACTGCTGTACTACCGCTTTTTAAACTCGCATTGTGGCCATTGTAACGTGTGTTGCTGCATTTGCTGTTTTGTAGCACAAACTTTTTGTACATCGTTTTTGCTGAAAAGTTATTTTTATCGCTATTTTGACAAAAAATTTCGAAATAGCGGAAAAAATAACTTTTTTACAGTAACGTTCGATAGATAAGAATTCTGATATTTTTAATCACCGCTGCATTGTTAAAATTGAAAGTTCGCTAGCAAATAAAAGTTTTTTTTCGCTATTTTCATATTTTTTGTGAAAATTTCTGTAGCGTAACGTAAGAAACGAAATACTCTTAACTGAAACGTTCGACAGATAAAAATTCGATATATTTTTAATTCGCTTGTGCCAACGATAGATCCGACACCTAGCGGTATTAGCGCGAACTACATAATGGCGGCTGTTATGGGTATAAAGTAGTTTGTTAGAATAGAAAGTGTTCACCCTATCTAATGTAGGCCATCGTCAGGTTTAATATTATAAATGTTCCAAAATGGAACGTACCGTTTTTGAATATTTTACATATTTAAAATTTAAAAAATAATTTAACTTTAAAATAAATTGAAAGAAGTGTGTATATTAAATAAATAAATAAACAAATAAAACATAGAAAACAAAGCTAAGTAGAAAGAAATGATTTAAGGGTTTTTAAATGCCATTCTTTTTTCTATTACCGTATTTTACGGACTATAAGACGCACCTGAATTTTGGAGGCAATTTTTCGAAGAAAAAAGTGCGTTTTATAGTCCGTAAAATACGGTATATATTTCCACGCTGTTGGAAGCGCATTAGCATCCATAGCATTTAGGCAACGGTTTTTCATTTTACTTTTATAAATTTCCTCCTTTTCCATCTCCAACGCAATGGATGGAGAGTGCACCGTTTAAATGACTTTAGCCTCTTTCCATTTTACAATCGTTCCTTCAGTCTGTGCTATAATTGATAATATTGTGTTGTGTCGTTTATCAACATTGTATCAAATGCTCTTTTTTCTTATAAAAATCGAGAATAATCTATAAAAGAGCACCTAATATCTGTAGCTTGCTACGGAACGATAAAGACAGCGTAAAAAAGGAAGTTAAAGCTGTGGTATATAAAATTCCATTTGAAAATCAACAGTTAGGAATCAAAAATTATGTGGGTGTGACTAGAAGAAACCTGGCGGTACGTCTGCGAGAACATACATACAATTTTGACAAAGGACACAACACTATTAGCAATTATGGCACAGACTGAAGGAGCGATTGTAAAATGGAAAGAGGCTAAAGTCATTTAAACGGTGCACTCTCCATCCATTGCGTTGGAGATGGAAAAGGTAGAAATTTATAGAAGTAAAATGAAAAACCGTTGCCTAAATGCTATGGGTGCTAATGCGCTTCCAACAGCGTGGAAATATATAATAGAAAAAAGAATGGCATTTAAAAACCCTTAAATCATTTCTTTCTACTTAGCTTTGTTTTCTATGTTTTATTTGTTTATTTATTTATTTAATATACACACTTCTTTCAATTTATTTTAAAGTTAAATTATTTTTTAAATTTTAAATATGTAAAATATTCGAAAACGGTACGTTCCATTTTGGAACATTTATAATATTAAACCCGACGATGGCCTATATTAGATAGAGTGAAAACATTTGTATAGAAGAATTTTAAGCTCAGCAAAATTAGCTGTGGTGAAACTGAAGTAAATTGTTTGCTGAGAAAGAGCTGGATAGATGTGAAGTTACCGGTTTTAGTATTTTCTCTCCTTCTGTAAGACATCTTTTTCGATCAGCCACATATTCTAAAATGTCACAAAGTGTAATCATCGTGACATAAACAACTACGAAATGAACTAGGATTAATGTCGGATACAAATGCGAATAAAACGTTTTGACTACAGAGAGAAAACTTATTAAAAAGACAACACACAAGTAACTCTCGTACGTTGTCAAGCACGTTATACCCTTTGTGCGCAGCCAAATAAAAATCGCACATAAAAAGAGCGCATAAAAACAGGTTTGACTGTATTTTGAATTGCAGTCGCCATTGAATAATGAATAGCTCGCGAAAATTGAAAGTCATTTTTTTATTATCTTGATGTTTTTTGTACAAATGTTCTAGCGTAACATTGTGTCACGTAAGTAACGAAATATTCTTAATTGTAACGTTTGACAGAGTGAAATTTTTTTATAATTTCACTGGCCGCCGCCATCTTGAAATTCATAGTTCGCTAAAAATTAAAAGTTATGTTTTATTATATATCGATTATTTTTGTAAAAATTTGATTAGCAAAACATTGCGTAGCGTAAGGAACAAATATTTTCAATCGTAACGTTCGACAAATTAGAATTTGTTATACAGAAAATTCCTGTATAACACAAGTTGATATAACACGGAGTCGTATAACACGGCGAAAATTTGCGATCGTATTCGAATAACACGCTGAAAGAAACTCGAATAACACGGCTAAACGGCATCGACGACTCGTGTCGCGACATAATTAATCGAATGTGGTCGAATAGCGCACATAGCACGAATTTTTGAGTTTAAACGAGCACTACGAAAAAACACTTATTATTTAACGGCCATAAAATTTATATTTTTATTTATGATGTCTCAAAAGCTAAGTTACATTTTTGCGAAAAATTCGCTGATAAAGAAACACTCGCCCGCCGTTCGATGAGCCGCTCCGCGACGAAAACAAGCTTAAGCAATGGCGTCGACGAACGGTGCACATACGGTAAGAAATCCCACAATTTTTTGTTTATTGCATAGTTTATATGGATTATTTTGAAAAAATTATACGTGAATAAAAAATGTTGAGTCAAATTAACCTAGAATCGATTAATTTTATGAAAGCAAATTTTTGGAAAAGTTGTTATCCGTAAACTGCACACGTGCCATTCTCTGATTGGCTCATGTATTTGAGTGACACGTGCTGTACAGCACGAATGTATATAACACGAAATTTATTTACCGAGTTATAAGAAAGTCTACTGTAATTTTAATGGCCGCCGCCATCTTAAAATAGAAAGTTTGCAACGAATCAAAAGATATTTTATTTTTATATCGATGTTTCTCGTAAACATTTAATGAGCGGAACATTGCGTAACGTAAAAAATGAAACATTTTTAATCGTAACGTTCGACAGATAAGAATTTGTTATACTTTTAATTGCCGTTTCTGTCTTAAAAGGAAAAAACCGCTAGAAATTGAAAGTTAATTTATACGTGATTTTATTATTTTTTGTAGAAATTTCTGTAGCGTAACGTAGAAAACAAAATATTTTTAATCGTAACGTTTGACAGATTAGAATTTGTAATATTTGCAATGGCCGCAGTTAACTTAAAATAAAAAGTTCGCTAAAAATTAAAAATCATTTTCACGCTATTTCGATATTCGTTGAATTAAAAATAATCAGGTATTTTTACTAAGTCAACTTACTAACTCATTACGATTACTACACTACAGATAAATGCATTAAAAGCACGACTTGGTCTCATTATTTTCCAATGTGTGCAGTTATTAATTGGGAAATAACTTGATATAAGGCTGCATACTTTCAAACAGATCGTTGTTCAGAAGTAAAGAATTGTCCTCGGTGTCAACTTTTGTAGAAAACTTCAATCTGACCATCTTGTAATAAAATAGATTTCTATCAGCAACCGATACTTGTGCAGGATTTTCGACACAATTGAAAGCTTCAAGCAAATATGCAGGGAATGTATTTAGTCGACTTCCCTGTCTAATCTGATCGATGACAAAAGGCGCGCGAACTATTCCACAGAAATATATTTTGAATTTGTCCCACGTGTTTTTAATCAATATATCTCGAATTGTCTCCATATTTTTCCAATCATTTTCCATTGCTATGGTATCTTTCGGTCGAAGAAACTCTTTCTTTATTTTCATAAATATAAATATTTCCACTCGACAGGAATGCGAAACTCTATTGTGAAGTTTATTCAGGTTTTCAAACGTAACGTCAGGGTTGGTAGGCTCGCAGATGTCAACAATGAAGTATATTTGTGAAAAATCTGAGGGAATCATCCAGTCAGAATAGGTGAAAGGTGAATTGTAAAGGTTTTCATACTTTTTAACTGTGTTCGAAAATATTTTCTTGTCTTCTTCATTGACGATTTCGTCGTATATTCTTATCGAAAGCTCCAACGAAAACACAACTTTTTCCAAATGATTGAAGCAACTTTCTGGAATTTTTTCTTCTGCAAATAAACCAAAGTAAAACGTAATAAAATTGTGATCAGTTGTAAACTCCGTAACACATGGTACAGTAGAATCTCTAGTGACATTCAGGAAAGGCACTTCAGGGTTCTTATACAAATACAAGGCGACGAGAAATTCTTTGATGGTCTCGTGCACGCAATCAAAGCAAAGATTATCGTAAATGTCAAAGCAGTGAACAAGAAAATCCAAACCATAAGCAAACTTCATATTACAGTCACTGACACGTTTATTTAATTCGTCGAAAGTAATTTTTTGTTTCTTATCGAAGGGATAGAATCGCAGTTTTTTAATGGAACTTTTCTGGTAAATTAACTTTCCTAAACTAACTAAAATTTCTTCGAAAATGAAATACTTTCCTACCTGCACACGTTGATTTATATGAATAAATTGTCTCCATAATCTGTTTGTAATCAATTTCATTATATAAATATACAGATTTGTCTTGTATCTTTGTATATTTGGTAATTGACTATTTCTCTGCATACAACAAAGCATATGCAAGAATAACGGATTTTTAGACAAAGAATTAAAAAATTCGTTTTGTAATATTTTAATGAGTGTTTGTGCTTCATCAACATCTTGTTTAAACACCAATTTCGCGTATTCTTCCTGCTGCTCGGGTGAAAATTCTTGAAGATCAAATCGAAAATTTACATATTGTCTTATTTCTTCTGCAGGGTGAGGACGACTGGTCACAATAATGGTGAATTTTCGAAAAATACCAAAGGAATCGTCTCTTAGGAATTTGTTTGCTCTATCAGAACCATTAACATCTTCATCGTATCCGTCTAAAATAACTAATACATTTAAATCTGCCCTACGGATTTTCTTCTTTATTTTTGCTCCTAAATATTCAAAAATATCTTTTAGAACTACATCCTCCAATTTTTCATCACTTTGAAGTTCTCTGAATGTTAAAACTACAACAAAGTCGAAATGACTTAAGTAATTATTTGAGGGATTATCGACAGCCCAATCGTAAGCAATCTTCTTGCACAATGTAGTTTTGCCATAACCAGGATCCCCACATACAAGAATGCTCGTATGTCCATCATCGACTTCTCTAAATATATCTTTGATATCAAGAAATTCACCAATTGGACTACCAAAATTATCTGTTTCCTGCAGTTTTAAATTAACATAATAATCCTTTAGAGGAAAATCTTTTCTCTTATTGTTCCATAAGAAAGACCTCATATAACTGTTTTGTGTTTTGTAAAGTTTCTTTAGTCTTTTTTTATTCTTTTGAAATGTTTCTGAAAAAATTCTCGATTATTAGATTAAAAAATAATTGTTTAAATTATTTTAGATTTTACTATACAATGTCACAAAATATATAGCATATATACAGCAAAACCTGTAAATTTTGAATTTGAAGAAATCAAAAAGTGGCTACTTTGAATTATTCATGGGTTATAGAGATTCTGAAATAACACGTAGAACTGAGGCTCAAAGTGCAGAGCAGTAAGGAATTTAATTCGTGATTTTAGTCTAGAGGCGCAATAATAATTTAGATAGGTGATTCATTACATAAATTGTAAACTGGAAAATTTACGTGATTAGAAACAGGTATTATTAATGTAAATCAGTTTATCAGTTCATAAATTCAAAGTCTAAAATGGCTGCCGGGAACGAAGCCATTTTAGACTTTGTATATTTTATATTCTACAACGAAATATAAATTATTTAAAAATGCAAGATTTAGTTTTTTTGCTAAATTAGCAATATTGACGGTTATGCAGTTGTATGGAATTTACAATAGTTACCACTGAACTTAGACCAGACCGCAGTTAACATGCTATCCAAGAGATAGGTTTTGAAAAAGTAGCTTTAATTTATTGCATGAATACTTTGCATAATTTAAAACAAATATACAGTAATTTATGTTTATTTTTGCGAAATATCAACTTGATACCTTGCAAGTTTTACAAAATTAAGCCAGTCGAACTTGAGTAAGAAGCATCAAAAAACATAGACGGCTGTGTCACTTTCGTCAATGAACATAGACCAGCCGATAATTTGCATTTAAATTATGTTACGATTGCAGTATTTCTGAAACCACTGATTATTTTAGCCTCACTTTAGCCTACAGTGATCCTGTAAATGATAAACGGTGCTTTTTTTAGTTTTATTTACGAATATTTTCATTTTGTTTACAATGGCCAGAGAAAAAGATGTTTCAGAAGATGTAAGGAAGGCTATCATTGCTAAACATTATCCTCATGTGACTGAAAAAGCTATTAGTAAAGAGCTAATGTTAAGCGAGACAAGAGTGCACCGGAATATTGTTCAATACACTAACCATAGCCATGTTATACCTAAGAAAGCTGCTAGACATCAGCGAAAAACTTCAAAAGTTGGTGATAGGAGTTTGAACAGAATCGTAAAAACAATCGCCGCTCCACAACATCGGATGTAACAACAATATGGAATGATACAACTGAAAAAATGTATCTGTTTCGACAATACTCAAGAGACTGGAAGAAATGTACTTCAAAAGAAGAAACGTGTACAGTGGAACAAAAACATCTTTCCTGGTTTCAACAAAAGTGGCATGAAATTCTGTGGTCTGATGAATGAAAATTTGAATTATCAGCAACAGACAAAAGAAAACGTGTCATTCGATCTGCCAATGAAGCTAATGATCCATCGTTGTTAAATTGCTCAGTGAAGTTTTCTGCCAGCGTCATGGTTTGGGTTAGTTGACATTTGTTGATGCAACACTTGCTTTAGAGCAGTGCATTTACATTCTACAGCACTGTTTACTGCCGTCCGTAGATAGGCTATATTCGAATAGAACCTGAATTTTCCAGCAGGATAGGGCAACACATGTCGTACAAGCAGAAAAAAAAAACAGTGGATTGCAGAAAGAAATATAGAAGTTCTTCCTCGGCCATAGACAGCCCAGATCTTTCAGCAATTGAGAATGTATGGAACATTATGAAGAGACGTCTGCGAAAAACACGCCCTCGGATAGTTGAAGGACTGAAACCGTGCATCCTATCTATCTGGAATTCGATAATGACAAATGAATGTGAACACCTAGTCAATAACACGCCGAAACGTATGGAAGGTGATGCAACAAAACATTAAACATGCAGCGGTCTATGTTTCTTGACGTCTGTGACTCAAGTTCGACTGGGTCAATTTTGTTAAACTTGTATCATATCAAGTTAATATTTAGCAAAAGTAAAGACTAATTTTTGTATATTTGTTTTTAAGTTATGTAAAACATTCACGCGATGAATTAAAGCTACTTTTTTAAAAAAAATCTATATATTGGATGGCATGATAACTGCAACTTGGTCTAAGTTTAGTGGTGACTACTGTATATTAAACAATGAGCCAACAGCATTGGCAGATCGTAACAGGTTTGTACACACCTACCGAACTTTACCTAACGAGGGACTGGATATCACAGGTTTTAGTGCATTTATTATTTATATTGTAGAATGAATCATACCTAATTCATCTGTATCAAATATTTGATAGAGTGCACTATCTTCTTTGTCAGAAGTTCCATAAACGTCTGACATGATGGAATTTATTTGAACTGAAACTACAGTACATCACAGTTAGTGTAACTTTGAGTTCAAAATCCGAAACAGTTGTTGAAGAATATAACAGAGAAGCTTACCACTTTCAGCAGCAGTCTAAAGCATATGTTTTTGCAGAATTCTCAGAAACTTGTGGACTTTCTTTAAGATCCACTTAAGCACGTTGTTTAGTTGCTTGAGCGAAATGAATCTGAAATAAATGAATAAATACAATTCAGAAAATTCTTATACCATTTGATTTGTTTTCATTCTCCACTCGAGAGCCAGAAAACAATACAAATTTCATAAAGAAGAATCGATAAATTGTAAAAATTAATAAAATAATGCAAGTTTACACTTGATTATATAAATTGTATATATGTATGACTCTTCAGCAAATATGATTACCAAAACGGAGTCGATTTTATACATCTTCCACGTGTTTTCTATGATTTATAAGAGTTATTTTTAATAATAATGATATTAACCGTAGCATTATCAGTAATCAACGTCTACACCGAGAGATAAACATGGCTACCGAAAAAAATAACATAATTATTAATTTAACTTAAAATAAACGATTATATTCAAGTTCCAATTGTAATTATGTTTAAAAATTCTTATTAAATGGTCCTATTTATATTTTCACGTACTTGAAAAGTGCACCGAACTGAACGGTAACAAGCAAAATTCTAATATTGCTGCAGCCATAACGAATTTAATCAAAACTGAAATATAAAGCATAATGAAAATATAAATCCGTACTCGTAATTACATCTGTTTAGTGTTATTTCTTACCTGAAAATAAATCAAAAGTGGATGAATTACTCGACTATACCATCCGACTTATTCGTTTCAACTGCTATCTAAAATATTTACACCACGTGACTTAGCAACCATAGCAACGTTATGTATTATCGATAACAGTACACAGTTCCTCAGTCCTTAGTTTCGGTTTTGTTTTCTCTGTTTGATGGTTTTGTTGTTTTCCTTTATCACTGACTGCAGCGAGAATATAAAATCTTGTTTTTTGTAATTACGTCAAGTATTGGAGCACATCCAAGACAAAAAACACAAAGAGGTAATTGAAGTGTTTTAATTATAATTTCTACAACATAACGAGCTATCAATACTAATCATTAATAAAAAGAATTAATTTATTTTCTCATGTTGTATTTTAATTTGTAAACAAAATAAGTACAGTAAATCCTGTGTATGGCGACCACCCACGGTTTTATTCAAAAAGTGGTCTTTTAGACAGGTTGTCGTCCAATACGGGTGATGTCGTAACACCGTATTTCCGCACGTATTTTGCGCACTTTTTAGCTATTTATACTAAACAAAACTCGAGGTGAACAAAAATAAGCGAATTTTTCCAACCATAAAGCTATAGTAGTACTGTATTTTACACAGGTCTACAGTACAATAAATTGCGTTTTCCCACAGTTAAACTTCGCTGCTAATTGCCTTTCTCATAAACCATTTTCACTTTCTCTGATAACTTTAACACGATCTTCTAACGACAGCACATCGCATTTCTTTCGTTTTTCGGACAATTTCGAACAAACTGAAATGAATTTCCTTTGTAGTTAGACTAATTCATTAACACCTGCACCTAATTTGAAGGGTGGGAGAAGTGCCCGAGTTTGGTTCGAACACGAGTTTAGACTAGTTTATTATATTAGGAGTAGAAAACGTTATCGAGATGGGTTGGAACAATAGTTTAGACCAGGTATATTCGCGGAAGTGGTGTCTTATTACAGTTGTTGTATGTTGTTTCAGACTAAAAATCGATGCACGCGGTTGCGTTACACAGGCGGTCGTTTAATACCGGTAACTTATACGAAAACCCTATATATAAACAATTACGTGCCAGAAATTTTTGCTCGTTTTGACAGGTGGTCGCCTAAGCAGTTTTTACTGTATTTCTGAACGAACTAATTTGAGTTTTCTACTGCAAGTATATATATACAAACCGCATGCCATCCTATTGTACAGAGCTGTCAACATTTTACGGTTTTTTTAAAAACTTTTCTTACCCTGTGGGCACTAAGAGGGCAATTTGTTTCAAGACCATTATGGATTCCGCAAGGCCCACATCTAGGCGGCCAAGTGGCGAGAGATGGGGCTGACGTATAAAAAAGCCAACTGAAAAAAATCTTTGGGTTTATTCGACCCGTTAGGAATCCAACTCCAAGATCGTGGACTTGCTAAAAAGAAATCCAGATAGTGCCCACAGAGTGGAGAGTTAAAAAAAAGGCACATTGTTTTGTGTACCTCTATAATTTACCACTATTGCTTGTTGAAAATCTTGTGAATGGAAGTAATTAATTATTTACCGAGTATGATTTTGTTTTAAAACTAGTAAATATTTCATATTTTCATTAAGAACAGCAACCAATATTAAAACTTATTTTAAAGAACTCCAGACATCGTTTAGTGCAGCTGATCTAGGCGTGCTTGAAAATATCGTCGCTGTATTTAGGCACGATTTCACAAACATAACCAGATATTTTGGACCTATCTTCTCGATATTTCTCGTTGGAATCGATTGCAGGTACTAACGACGAGTCTTGTAGCTCATCGTAGTCATTTTTGAAAAAGTTAGAGTTGGGATTTATAACAAATTCCGGACAAATACTCAAAATATTTATAATAGATGCTGTGAAAACGAGATCCATTCCTATTAGCGGGATGCTAGCTGTTATGTTCATTCTAACACGTCAGCAGGAAGATAAATACTTCATATATCCGCTAGCAGATAGCAAACGCTAGGCTGAATAACGGAAAATGTGGTTAATGGTGAGTTCGCGCATGGTCAACATGTGCCATGTGAAATTTTCCTGGTATTCTTTATGTTAGAAACATGTAAATAGATGCGAGTTTCCCATGCAACGAGATGCTGGTAAGTAGCATTTTGCATTTCATACCTAGTCTGAAACAAAAGATTCCTACAGTTCCTATAAATTGTCGGAGTGGGATCAGCCGCAGATTCAGACGTCTGTCACGAGGGGTGTGGTGAAAAAAGGTCGTTTTGTGAAAGGTTCTTTCAATAAGCGCGTAGTTTTGCATAAGTATTTTTTATTTTTATTTTTCCAATACAAAATCTAATTTACGCTTATGTACACTAGCAAATCTATCTAAAATGTTATCAACGTTGAGTTCTATATCAGAGTGTATATTAAACAAAGCAAGTCGCAGACAGTTTCAAGGTTTTAACTCATCGGAATATATTGCAGTGAGGAAGTATTAAAATGGAACAAAAAATGTCCAGGAATTTTACATTTTTTGTAATCTGGATCTTCAAACGTCAAGAAATGAAAAATAATTAGAGGGTGTCTCTACGTGTAGATTTTAGTGTGTATGGGGAGGACGTGATTGCTTACTAACTTGAAGCTTAATGACTCCTGTGTTTTGGCAAAATCTTTTGAAATTTGCTGGGAGGTTTAATCAAGGGGATTGGTGCTATTAAATTTGTGTAGTTAAATGTCGACGTGTAGAGCTTGAGGGGGATGGTGTGTTACAGATCTAGTGAGTCGGACTAAACGAAGATTTTAATTATTATTAACATTTAAATCTTTTTCTATGAAACCTTCAAAACTAAGCTTTATGCCATTTTATAACAATAATATAAAAAGATGTTTCTAAAAAAAATAACAGATGAAGCTACCACTATTTTAAATGCTTTCAGTTTTAATCCGAACAAGCCGATTTTTAAATTCGTGGTCTGGATCAAGTATTAATTTCTCCGGTTTTTGTAGAAATTGTGAAACGAAATACTCGCAAATATTTTCATAAATATATTTTATTTTAACGGTAAGATTTTACATCCCCACCAAAACTTACCCCATTTTATCTCTAGACTAAGAGTGACAGAACATGTACTTTTACAATTTTAATTTGCAAATATCTCTGGCAAATATTAGGTTTGTTCCTGCACAAGACCCTAACTGATTTTAAACTGGCATGCACATTGTTCTTGGCATGGTAAAATGATGTTGCGCATGCCTCGTACTATTTTAAAATCAAACCAGTCAGAGACTTGTGTGGGAACAAACCTGTTGTCCGGGCCAGCAATTTTGAAAAGGTGGCAACACTAATAACAACACTTAACCGTAGCATTATCAGTAACGGAGCATTCAACGACTATACGAAGAGATACATTAATACCTAAACGAGCTACCGAAAAAATAATATAACATAAAGTAAACATTCTTCTTACTTTTTAATCTTAAAGTATACGAAAAAATTATATTTTTCTTCCAGTTCTGACTAATGGATATTGTATAACTAAAAAATTTTTTCTAAAACATTGTGTTAACAATGAATAAAAAAGATTAAAGTTAAAAAGGTAATCAACTTGCAGAAAAAAACATTTTATTTACTTTAACAAACTTCCCAAATGCATTTAACCTCTTCAGTAAGTTTGACCGCACACAGTTCATATTCCGACAAAACCTTGTTAGGAGAAACCACTTATATAGTTCACAAAAAATTCCCAGCATTCCGCTGTTAGCATTCCTGTATTCAAATTTACATTGTTGTTTTGCATAACGATAGCAAAATGTTCTTTTACTTTCCGTTTTACATTGTTTTTTTCCTAAAGACAATTTTTTATTTATTAGTATTGATCTGACAATTATTAATATTACAGTGTTGGAAGATAGGAGAATTACTAATTTTTAACCTTACAGCAGCCAAGTGTTCTGACAGTCTGATCTTCTGTCTTCGTTTCGTTTCACCGATGTAAAAACTAGGGTTGTTACATGTGCATTCTATTCTACTGAAGAGGCCTTCTTCTTCTAATAAGTCTTTTTTATTACTGCTTCTTATACTCATCATATTTGATAACCTGTTATTTTGGGTTAGAGCCAATCTAATAAATTTTTGATTAAAAAATTTATTATATTTCTCATAAATACCTTTTACGTACGAAAATGATACATACTGCTTTATTTCTTGACGTTGTTTAACTTTAAATCTATTTCTTAAAAATCAGTTGTACCAGTCATTTAGCAATCTTTTTGGGTATCCATTTACGATATATTTCTTATGTGTATCTTCGACTTTTTTTCTCTTTGATCTATATTTGTTATTCTAGAAAAAATCTTTGTTATTTCCATTAAATATACATTATATTTTTGGTTTAAAGGACAATATGATTTAAAATTGATTACTTCGTATTACACGGTTTTTCAAATTTACAATATTCCAAATGATCGTCAAATCGTTTAATTGTTATACCTAAATAATTTAACTGATTATTTAATTCGTGCTCTTGAGTAAATCTAATATTTAAGTTGATTTTGTTAGCTTGTTCCAAAATTTGCAAATGTGTTGTTACAGCATTATTATATAGGCCGGATGGCCGAGCGGTCAAGGCGGCAGCCTCTGGAGGACCCGGGATCGCATCCGAACGGGTCGAGAAATCCCCAGGAATTTTTCGGGGGTGGTCCGTTCGGATATGTTTCCTTCCGATACAATTTCTTGTTTCTTAATTTCTAATTCGTGTAAATCTATAATAACTATTTGATTTGACTTATCAGCTTTTAATAGGCATAAATTATATTTTTTTTTATAAATTTATTAATTCTATTGTATTTACATGTATAATATCTTGCTTTACGATCCAGAATGTACCTGTTCTTGACATTAAGCTTCTTTAAATCTTCACATATTTTAATTCGAAGTTTGTCTTTTTCTTCTTTTTTAAGATTACATTGAAAAACTGCACCTTCTATATCTGCTATAGTAGTTATTATTCTATTAGAGAAAGGAAAGTTCATACCAGCAGCATATGACAGAAACCTTATAAAATCTCCTGGTATTTCCTTTGTAGACAGGTTAAGGACTAAATTTCTTAGATGAGTTTAAAATTAAGTTAGCATTTAAATCTTTTTTAAGATTTTTAATCTGTTTGGATATAAAACTAATTGATTTACCTTTCTTCTTGATAACTGATTTGATTATTAATCTCTCTATCTTCCACACATCTCTACGAATATCTTGCTTAATAGATTTTATCAGCTGAAGTGTTTTTGAAGTGGTTTCTTTTCGAAGATGACAATTGAAGAACTGTATATCTTTAATGCATCTTTCCCTCTGCTCGTATAATTTCTCCAACTTCTTATCCAGATCCATCTTTCCTAAAAAACTGAATACAGTAGAGCATCGATTATCCGACCCCCGATTAACCGACTCATCGGTTAACCGACCGCGTTCTAGTCGGCAAATTCAAATGTCCGCTAGTGATGTGGCGCTACAATATTTGGTTATGTTTTGGCTACTTTAATATTATTTTCGTTAAATTTTTGCATGTTTTAGCTGGCAACACTGGCTCGACCATGAAAGGGAGGCTAGTATTTAAACCAGGCCTAATACACTGTACTAACAATGTACTTTTTCATACTTTTCGGTTATCCGACTTTTCAGTTATCCGACCAACCCCAGTCCCCAATTAAGTCGGATAATCGATGCTGTATTGTATATTACAAAATCATCGTAAAAAACAATGGAGTCAGACTTTTTATTCTTTTTACTTTTTAATCTTAAAGTATACGAAAAAATTATATTTTTCTTCCAGTTCTGACTTATGGATATTGTATAACTAAAATTTTCTTCAAAATCATTGTTAACAAAATGTTTTAAAAAACATTAACACTGTGTTAACACTGGGTGTGACAATTACTTGTTAACATTGTGTTAGAAAACATTGTGTTAACAAGTTATTGTCGGAATATGAACTGTGTACAATCAAACCTACTGAAGAGGCCTTTCATTAGAGGCGAAATGCATTTGGGAAGTTTGTTAAAGTGAATAAAAAGTTTTTTCTCTGCAAGTTGATTTCCTTTTACCTTTTTAACTTTAATCTTTTTTATTCATTGTTAACAGAATGTTTTAGAACAAATGTTTTAGTTATACAATATCCATAAGTCAGAACTGGAAGAAAAATATAATTTTTTCGTATACTTTAAGATTAAAGAGTAAGAGGAATAGAAAGTCTGACTGCATCGTTTTTTACAATTATTTTGGGATAAAATAAACAATTATATTTAAGATATAATTGTCATTATGTTTTAAAAATACTTATTAAATGGCACTATTTTATTAATTGTAATTTCGTGTAATTTGTAATTTTCGTGGTACAGTTAGTAATACCGACAGTACTTAGGTACAACCACCGAAACTGGTGTAATAATTACACGTGTTTTCTTTCTAAACTGACTCACTGGCATATGATTTTCCTACATTTCTGAATTTCCGTAAAAAATCACCCGAAAAATTTTTACATTTTTGGACTCGCCAGACCTTGAAACGTTGAGAAATGAAACATAAATAAATAAAACGTGGAGGTGTTTCCGTATGTGTGGATGTGTGTGTGGTGGGCACGATTTTGTTTGTTTACCTTTAAGCTTAATAACTGCTGTACCTTTTCTAGAGAATGAAATTTTGCATTTAGGTTTGTGTATTGATGCTATTAGATTTTGGTGGGTCGCGTGTCGAGTCTCGAGTTGGTCCGACCTTATTGAAGATTTTACTCGTTATAGGGATTTACAGTTTTTTATAAAACAAATCTCTACCCTGAAAATTAAGTCTTTTGCTATTTAATAATGCTTAATAATATAAGTGTATTTAAAGAATGCCACAACAGATGGCGCCACGCAGAAATTTCGATTATTTTGCTAGGAATGTTAGGCAACTGGTTGCTGCATTGTTTATTGCAAACGTTAATAAGCTTTAATTACATGAATTGTTTATTAATACGCGTGCATGACGTATCGTCACTTGGTAAACTGCCTATTAAAATTACAGCATACATTTATTTACGTCAATGAATATCCATCGTGTTTTAATCTGTATGTCGCGAGACTTGGATATTTAATTGTAAAGATTAAGCATTAAATCTGTTACAAACTCAGACGTCAGTATTAAAGCAGTTGCTTGAAAGTATAATAAGCGACACACCTTGATGTGTAGCTTGGAAACTGCTATACTACCGCTTTTTAAACTCACATTGTCGCCATTGTAACGTGTGTTGCTGCATTTGCTGTTTTGTAGCACAAACTTTTTGTACATCGTTTTTGCTGAAAAGTTATTTTTATCGCTATTTTGACAAAAAATTTCGAAAATAGCGAAAAAATAACTTTTTTACAGTAACGTTCGATAGATAAGAATTCTGGTATTTTTAATAACCGCCGCATTGTTAAAATTGAAAGTTCGCTAGCAAATAAAAGTTATTTTTTTTCGCTATTTTCATATTTTTTGTGAAAATTTCTGTAGCGTAACGTAAGAAACGAAATATTCTTAACCGTAACGTTCGACAGATAAAAATTTGCTATATTTTTAATTGCAGTCGCCATTAAAAAATGAATAGCTCGCGAAAATTGAAAGTTATTTTTTTTATTATTTTGATGTTTCTTGTACAAATGTTTCAGCGTAACATTGCGTCACGTAAGTAACGAAACATTCTTAATTGTAACGTTTGACAGAGTAAAATTTTTTTATAATTTCACTGGCCGCCGCCATCTTGAAATTCATAGTTCGCTAAAAATTAAAAGTTATGTTTTATTATATATCGATTATTTTTGTAAAAATTTGATTAGCAAAACATTGCGTAGCGTAAGGAACAAATATTTTTAATCGTAACGTTCGACAGATAAGAATTTGTTATAGTTTTAATAGCCGTTGCCATCTTTATAATGGAAGTTTTCTAGAATTTTTTTAATATAAAATAATATTATAAATAAAGTTGAAATAAATATTTTTATCGTTTGCCTTTCGTTTAATAACACAAATTTATATTCCTGTTTGTCTTGTTTTAGTACTGTTACCAACGTTGTTTCTGGTATGGGGGCAACTTCAGCAATTGCTATCTTTATAAAAAGTTATTATTATTATGATTATTTTTATTTCAAACTGATTTCAATCAGTTCTATGGTAAGGTTTTATTCTGGTAGACAATAAACAACGTTTTTTTTCAGTTTACAGCAGTATTTATTACACAAAATTTAACTTATTCTTAACGTGCCAAAGTTTCTCCGTTTTTCCTATATATATTGTACAGTACATACCTATCTAGTTCGTAAGCAATCTTAAGGTATGTTTCACTATATATTTTATGTAGTTCTGTTTTTTGCTTTGTATAAATTTTTTATTTATATTGTTGTATTTTTTTTATTGTATGAATTTTTATTGTTTTAGTTGGCTGATGAGGGGCAGAATGTGCTAGAAACGTGTAATATAATACGCATCTCAACTAAATAAAGATGAAAAAAACGCCAAGTGTTTAAATTTGTCACACTTACAAGGGAACTGTCGGAGTGTCATCTAATAGATTTTAATAAAATTTAGTTAATAATTACGTTAAAAGTATACGAAGTCTATGACAAATTTCTAGTATTCACTAAAAGTGTTAATCAGAGTTATTAGCAATCAAATGTCGTACTATTTTATAGTACTTAAACACAAATATGCAAATTTTTAGAAGTGAAAGGGTCGCGGAGGAAGACGGCGATATTACATTTAGAATAAATTCTGGAATTTTCGAAAATGGGAGAAGAATTAATAAAATTTAGTTTAATTACGTTAAAAGTATACAAACTCTATATTAAATTTGTAATGTTTACTAAAAGTGTTAATCAGGATTAATAGCAATCAAATGTCGTACTATTTTATAGTAGTTTAACACAAATATGAAAATTTTTAGTAGTGAAAGGGTCGCGGAGGAAGATACAGTAATACCTCGATTTTCGTTGACTTTGGTTTTCGTCGATTTTTTGCAAAAAATTTGCCTCGGATTTCGTCGGCGTGCCACATGATCTCGTTGCTAATTTTGCGAAAACAAAGAGCGACCCACGCATTTTTCTGCTCACAAGTCCTCGTGGCGGTGTTTTTTGCTGTACGAGCATTACTCCGCGCGTCTAGCCAAACAATTTCATTGCTTCCATTCTTTTTAGTTCCATCGAGGGACCAAAGAAAGTTTCCAGAGCCAGTAGCCCTTCGAACAAGGCCAGGAACACGATCGAGTTGAAGGAAATCATTAAAAAATACGTGACTGGCATTAAAATTGCTGAAATCGGTCGCATGCTACTTTTCGGGAAGTCGTCATCCACGATAAGTTTCGTTGTGGCGAAAAAGGAAGCAAAAAGGAGGCTAATGTAGCGAAAGGCGTAAATGTGCTAATGAAACAGAGACCGCAAACAATTGAAGAGGCCGAACAGTTATTATTAATTTCGATCAATCAAAAACAGTTAGATGGTGATTCTGTTTCGGAGACCATTGTATTAGTTTTTTATACTCATTTTATATTAATTCCTTAATTTTTTTAGTATTAAACACTACGAAAACAGAGGTATCACTGTATTACATTTACAGAGTAGAAGAAGAAATAACTCAAATAAATATTATAAAAGATTAGATATATATACTACTTTAACAATGAAATTTAATATAAAAGTATTGATAGAATAAATATAAAGAAAACAATCGAAACGTAATAAATAAATACATTTTAATAGATATATTTAAAAGTTATTATATTCACAAATTATTAGATGGACAACTATTTACATGATATTTTTCAACAAAGCAAAATAAACAAAGAATCTGTTGGCATCGTGCACATTTAACAAATCGAAGATTTTCGCAATTACTCTCGACACAATTTAAACTGTCAGTGTTTAAAAAAGAAAAACAAACTTGTTTTACATTTAAGAATTGACACTTTTCATTTATGAGTCCAGAAGCGAACCGTGCATGTTTAATCAAATTATTAAATATTGGCGCAGATAATTGATGATGAAGAATCGAATGTAATTTTATAATGCCATTTCTAGTTGTCCAAAACAATTTCATCGAAGAATCATTACAGAATAATTGTATAGCATTTAAAATTTCTTTAGCTAAAAGTTTTAATTGTCTATGAAATCCGACATCTAAAGGTTGGCATATAGACGTACACTTTGGTGGAATAATTAATATTTCGCATGAATTTTGATTTGTAGATGTTTGAAATACTGTATTATAAATATTAATATTTGTTTGTTCACTCCACGAGTCAATTATTAATAAAGAGTTTTCTGTTATATTTGGAGATAATACGTCTTTTACATAGTTTGTAATAATTGCTGTAGATAATTTGCCAGATGAGCAGGGCCGGATTTACATAAGGGCATTTGGGGCCTGTGCCCAGGGCCCCCACAAAATAGGGGCCCCCACAAAACTAAAAAAAAAAATTATGTTTAAACATAATTTTTTTCTATTACCGCGACAGCGTAGTGTGGCCTAATCATAAGGGCAACAGGCAGAGAAAACCAAACCCGGGAAAAAACCTATGAAACATCGGAAAATTTCGGGAAAAACTTTCACATGGGTATTTTTCAGTTAAATTAAAATAAGTAGTTTTACACAATAAAATATATGTATGTTTACAATAACCTTATTTTTAAATGAAATTTACAACTTCCTAGTTCAAATCTAATTGAAAGTACAGTATTTTGTGTAAATTTTCTAAATCATCAAATTTGCCTACTCTTAAAGGGGGGACCCCCACCGAATTTGTGCCCAGGACCCCTGGATTGGTAAATCCGGCCCTGCAGATGAGCTAGCTGTAACAGTTACGTTTGGGGCATTGAACAGCGATGCTTGAACTCTACGTCCAAAGGTTCCATGAGCCTCTTGTAAGCAAATAAATACATTACCTACAACTTGTCCGTTAGCATTAATTAAATATTGAACAGTGTAGGAATGCGTTACTTTATTACTTGGAGAATGTGCAAATCCAATAGTGTTTTTTTTCTCCTTTATATGAAAGTGTTCTTGGTGAAATCATTTCGTATGAAAAACCACACTGATCCGTATTGAATATGAAGTTACGTGAATAAGACGGCAATAAATTTTTTACTGTTGTTTGAAATTGCGCAGCTTTTACTAATATATCCTTTTCGTTCACTATTTCTGTTTTATTTACAAGTTTTGTAATCTTTCGAGATAGTAATCTATATTCTTTTTTAAATTTTGCAACCCAAGAATCACTAGCGGTAAACTTAATTGAACTATTCAGTTGAAGAAATTTCTGTAATGCCCATATTTTTAATTGATTTCCTTTAACAATTTTATAGCTGCCTCGAGCTTCGTCAAACATTTGTTTAGTATGTTCTTTAATGATTTTTAACGTTTCAATTCTATGCTTTCGAGATTTAAATTGTTTTTCCCATTTATATAAATCACTAAAACGTTTTAATTCTTTAGCTCCTTTCCGCTGTAATGTGTGTAATTTCCATTTTGGGTGTTTCTTATGCAAGTTAAGAATTTCTTCTTTTCGTTTTGTTGAGATTATATTCTTATCGAATTTTTCATCATCTGAATATCCCGATTCACAGTCAGTGTCTGCGTTATCAGTTTCTTTCTCTAGAAGCAGACGTGTTATTTTATTATCTGAAATAGGCCTATCTATAATCAAATTATTATTTTCCATCTGACAAAACTCTTCGTCATCTCTACTTACATAACTACTTAAAATATCGCTAAATGCATTAAAAAGCAGTTTGGCTACCTGTTTATCAACGTCTGAAATATTAGGCCTACAAATATTTTCTGTAGGCCAAACATTATCACATAAACGTTTAAATTCTGCTATAATGTTTTGAATATTTACATTTAATTCTCCCATTTTCGAAAACTAGAATTCATTCATAAATGTAATAGCGCCGTCTTCCTCCGCGACCTCTTCACTACTAAAAATTTGCATATTTGTGTTAACACTTTTAGTAAACATTACAAATTTAATATAGAGTTTGTATATTTTTAACGTAATTAAACTAAATTTTATTAATTCTTCTCCCATTTTCGAAAATTCCAGAATTTATTCTAAATGTAATATCGCCGTCTTCCTCCGCGACCCTTTCACTTCTAAAAATTTGCATATTTGTGTTTAAGTACTATAAAATAGTACGACATTTGATTGCTAATAACTCTGATTAACACTTTTAGTGAATACTAGAAATTTGTCATAGAGTTTGTATACTTTTAACGTAATTATTAACTAAATTTTATTAAAATCTATTAGATGACACTCCGACAGTTCCCTTGTTAGTGTTTGCGCAACAAAGATAAGTGATTTATTGTTCATAAAACAAAAAATTGTAAAAAATTTTTCCTTTATTACAGCTAGTGAAAGGTTCTATCTACTGGGGATGAGACAGTACTACTGTCACTACAGCCGTTGTAGTGACAGTACAGCCAGCACTTGAGGGCCGTCCACGTAGGACGTAAACCTGGTTCATTTTTCTTTGAACTCGGATAACTTTTCCATAGTTCGACCTAAATTCGCCAATCCCGGCAAAAATACGAAGCAACTCTCTAGCTTTACAATCCAAGAAACAGCACCCAAAAATGTCAAAATACTTTTTTGTTATTAAGCGTCAAAGAGGGGAAAGTCGACATTTTCGTTTTTTGATTATATTTTATCTCCGAATTAATTATATTTTCCAAAAGTTACTTTACGCACATGCCAGGATAGCACTGAGCATTTTGACACAAAACTAATTAAAATCTAACGTGGGAATTGTTTTTAAACTCCGAAACTAATCCGCAAAAGTCATTACAGAAGCCTGAGCTCGCTTACTGCTGCCTTAAAATATTCGGATTTTGACGAACAAAGGCTCAAACTTGACTTTATTTCGGCACGCTTTTAACTTAAATCTTACTCAATATATTGAGCATTCTTATAAATTAGACTTATACCGGTACGTGTGAACCCGACTTAAGTCTAACAAACAGTAAAGTAAATAACGCACCTGTTTTGTATATCTGTACGTGTGGACGAAAACTAAAAACTGACAGTTGCATCATACACACAGTTCGGTACAGCGGATAGGCTGGCCTATTCGAGTATAATTTTCAGGTATACCGGCACGTGTGTCCGGCTTTAGACTTGTATAAAATCAATGTCGATATATTATAATTTTATCTTCTTTTTGACTTATACTAAATTTCCTATCTTTTAATAATTTAATGCATATATTATTTTTTAATAATATGCCTTTAACATACGCGAATTATAACTAACTGTGAAGAGAATCATTTTACAGAGATTTTGAATAAGTCTGGACTCCCAAATAACCCAATGTTTTTTATAGGAATTTTTTGATTTTAATCACGTTAAAATCAGTGTTGTTATATTGTCGTTAGCCTTTGAAATGTTATTTTTAAAAGTAGAATAAATGATGGTTAGTAAATATAAACACTGATGAACAAATAGGAGTAATACGACATAATTTCCAGTCGTGTCAAAATAACATCTGTACAAATATTCTGCGAGGTTCATTATACTTGATTAAACTTTTTAAATCGCAACCTAAACGTATTCACTAATTAAATAATATAACATATAAAAAACAACAGAATTTATGAAATTATGTAAATTAATAGACATAACGGCGAAAAACCTTTAATAGCATTTGCTGTAAAATATTAAATGCATATTTTGTTTACACTGTATTAGTATTAATAATTATAGTTCTGATTCGGCCGATTCTGGGCTACTACTGCTGCTTTATTAATTACTTTTGGACCACAAAATACCGAAAATTCTGCATGTGTATAAAATTTTGTGCCAGACATGAGACTATCGAAGATTGCCTTCTATTGGCCTGAAAAGTATTAAAACCACAATTTACAAGTTTCGTCGGTAAAATATGCAAAGAACGTTGTTATCTCGAAATCTCTTCCATCGTCAACCACGCATTTCAGTTAGGAAAACGGAAACCCAAACTCAATTTTACAAAAGTGTAGAAACACACTGTCCACCCGACAACGTCTAGCTAACAAAAAATAAGTTTTTATTTGCATTGGCTATCTTGGGTACTGGGCAAATTTCCAATGTTGAAACTGTTGAAACATCGCCATCTTGGGAACTGTTTAAATATTAGCTTGTTTGTATTATCTCTGCGATTTTCTCGTGATAAAAATCGATTACTGTATTGTGTTTGACGTAATATCCCGTTCTGCATTATACTATTATAATAATAGAAAATTGACACTCTACTGTTACTGTCGTTAAAACGACTGACGAGATTTACTGTTTAACCATGAGTATGGACACGCCATATCGCATCGTTTGTGTATTCTTGTGTTTTGTTCGAGCGATTCCTTTAAGCTCTTCTAGCCACGAACCTGGTGTTAAATTGGACCCGGATTCTAATAGAAATGTCGGGAGTCACCATTTTACGAATGTTCTATTGAGTTTCTTTATTTATTTACGTTACGTTAATGTTTTTGAAGAGCCAACTCATAACCAGCAAAGGTTACCCTGTCGAAGAATATTCGGTCCAAACCGAAGACGGATACATTTTGGGCGTTCAGAGAATACCCCGAGGACGATCCGATCCGGAACCATCCTCGAAAACTCGTCCGGTAGTGTTCCTTCAACACGGAATCCTCTCTTCTTCAGCAGACTGGGTGATGAATTTTCCTAATCAGAGTCTAGGTGAGCGATTTTGTGACGACAATTTTACGCGGAGCAAAAACAAAAATGTTAACGATATCATTGTTTATATTATTTACCTCGTTTTGTACTATCATTGTTAAACTCGCGCCTTCTTATCTGCATGAAACTTAACGACACTTCCATTTTGTTGGTTCTGCTTTTCGGTAAAAATATCAAATCGCAGTTTCGGTTTGTTACCCTTATTATTCGCTTCAGGTTTCATCCTAGCCGATGCCGGTTACGATGTTTGGTTGGGAAACCAGAGAAGTAACACTTACTCCAGGAAACACGCCGAGTACTCGCCGCGGGACAAAGAATTTTGGCAATTCAGGTCAGGTTAGGACCCGGGTAAGTATGTTCCGCGTGGAGACAGAAATCGAACGACGTCCCTCTTTTCAGTTTCGACGAATTTGCCAAGTACGATCTTCCCGCCATGATCGAGTTCGCTCTGAACCTCACTAATCAAAGTCAATTATATTACGTGGGACATTCCCAAGGCAACACGGTGGCGTTTGCTCTACTTTCGGAAAGACCAGACTACGATAAGGTGAGGAAAACGTCGGGAGGATACGTCTGTTACGTTTTAACTTCTACCTTTTCTGCAGATAAAAGTCGTCGTGGCTCTCGCACCCTTTGCCACGGTGCGTTACGTCATCAGTCCCATCCGTTATTTGGCTCCTTTGGCTCCCATATTAGACGTAAGTGGCGACGAAGAATATTAAAGATTTGTTCTATCAAACTTCTAAAAAAAGTCTCTTTCAGTCTTTGTTCCGGCTTTTTGGATTTTACGAGTTTTTGCCCAACGACCTGATCATAAAATTGTTGGCGCACATTATCTGTGGCAACCAAGAATTACAATTCCTGTGCGAAAACGTCGCATTCTTAATCAGTGGATTCAACCCTTCTCAGTTAAATAAGGTAAACTTAGGGATAATTCGCCGGACAAAAAATAAAGAATAACGAGACAAGTCTTTCAGACTCGTCTGGAAGTCTACGCTACGCACACACCAGCCGGAACTTCTACCCAAAACATCCTCCATTTCGCTCAGGTGGGATTAAAGTTAGAAAAATCGAGAGGAGGGAAGAAGTTGGAGAATCTAATTAATAAGAAATTCGACTGTAATATTTCTTTTCATTTTCATTTCTAGATGGTAAATTCCGGAAATTTTCAAAAATATGATCACGGGCAGACCGAAAACATGAAAAAATACAAAAGGGTAAGATTTTTTTCTGTGTTAAGAATCGATGTCCGTCGTCTTGTCTATCGACACAATGGCGTTTTCTGTTATAGACCATCCCACCGGAGTACAATGTAGAAAACATTCAAACTCCCGTCTGGATCTTTTACGGATTGAACGACTATCTGGCGGATTCCGTGGACGTGAATCTCCTTTGTCCCAAATTGAAAACTGTGGCGAAGTGTAACCTAGTGAGTCTGGCCACGTGGGCGCACTTCGACTTCGTGATCGGAAAGGACGCGTCTGTTTACGTCTACGAAAAAGTGGTGAGAATAATGCAAAAGGCGTAATTCCCCACGTTTCGCCGTTGCGAATTAGTGGTTAAGAAAATTTATAAACTTTAAAACAATTGTAATATTTGAAAATATAAATAAAAATTGAATTTGCATGCCCTATTTCGGTTCCATGCGCAGAAATTTAAATGTGTGGAATTTAATACGTAAAGATTATTTTGGCTTATTGTAGTTCATTCATTTTTACAATGTTTGTATGCAGTACTTGTCTATTTTAAATATGGTCTAGCAGTATTTCTTACATTTGCAATATTCGTTCTGGTCATCTCTTTTTTGAAAACACAAACAATTTCGCTGTTTCCGACCCCCAAAACAAAGCCTTTTTTTACCATTTTAGTTGTATTTTCTGCATAAAAATGCAATATAATTTAATATATATATATATATATTAAAAGCAGTGTTTCTGGTAATATTTAGATGGTCTGTTAATTATTGGGTCCTTTTAAAATTGCCACAGAAATATTTACATTTGTAGAAAAAATATATGACGAAAGGGTACAGATAAAAAAGAAAAGTGTAAGAAATTAAAGTAAATTAATAAATTAAAAATAAGAAATAAAATAATAATAAAATCAGTTGGGCATTTAGGCGGGAAAAGTCTTTGATAAATTGAAGTCGCTGGTTAAAAGCAGCCGCCTTTGAAATTTTGTCCAATCTGGACTGAGGGAACTGAGTCCGAAACATAACGTCAGTCAGTCGCTTGACAGGACTAAAAAACATACACTGTATTTGAAACAGTTACATAAAAGTTGAAAATTTCGGATAGGATGAGAAGGAGTTGAGCCGGTCCAATCCGGAGCAGGGTCGGTAGCTCTCATTTGGGTTCGCCTCAGACTAATATAAGTTTATTTTTACGTAAATTTAATATTTAATAGAGAGATTGACGCCGAAGTTTTAAACGCGAAAACGTGTACGTCGAACGTTCAGCGCCGCTTTCCTGTAAGCCTGGAAGTTTGACAATGGCGTTTGGATAGTCGGTGGAATCATGTTCGACGTTCCAAACGCCATTGTCAAACTTCTGGGCTTACAGGAAAGCGGCGCCGAACGTCCGACGTACACGTTTTCGCGTTTAAAACTTCGGCCTCAACCTCGCTATTTTTAAAGAAAATAATTATAAAACAGTAAACACCAAACACCATGCTTGTACAAATGCTTTTGCCTTGATAAGAAATGAAGAGCTTAAAATCTATTATCGTTAATTGTAGGATTCCGGTGTGATATGTCCCGCTATACTGGCGAAATTAACTTTTTCACTGCCTTTCTATTATTTAGAATTTGTTTGGACGATTAAGACATTTCTTTATGTTCTCGAAACTTTATCCGAGGTAAATTTGTTATATCCATATTTTGATTTTCGATTTTAGTACTTTTATAAATTTTAGGTAAAATATTTGGATGCCTAGTGGTATCTTCCTTAGTATGACAGATTGGAGTAGCACATTTGAAATTTGCTGGAGTCAGAGTCGGACTATTTGTTTACCGACTCCACCACGCTGGTTATGACCTTAGGTACAGCGCTTTTGGTGGCAACGACGGGTACTATCGACCGCCATTTTACTTTAAGTCAAAACATCGAAGTCTGTACCACGTACTGGATAGGATTGTCACTTTAAAATCTATTTTTTTCTTCATCTAACTCTAGATTGTTTTCTTTGCCCCTATATTTAAGGTTTAGGCAATTAGATAAATGAAACAAATTAGATCTAGATTTATATCATCTCTAATTTAATTAGGCCTAAATAAAATTAGAAAATAGTTAAACTCTGATCTTACTTTATAATAAACTGATAAGTGTAATACTTAACTCTCAACATAACAATATTACAGTACTATATTTTTATAATCCAAGTACAGCCAGGTCTCTAAGGGTTTTACTATCAACCATATTATTTATAGTGTATTCGGGTCAGTCTAATACGTACCACTCGGTACGTTTTTTCCGAACAGTATTTTTTATTTTGCAGACTCTAACAAGTAAGTAGTGTCCTTATTATAGTTTGAAAATTTTTATTTCAGCTTGTAAAAATATTCACAATGAAAAACAACATTTTGACCTTTGTCCTGTTACGAACCACATTGTTGAAGTTAAAATCTTTGTAAGAGTTGATAATTGTGGGGAATAAAAGAAGCGTTTCATTTATCCATCAAGAACAGACAAAGAAAACATGTCAGTAATTGAAAGACTGATACGTAAAAACTGCACCATTAGGATGTGTACAAATTGTGCATTTATATCCATCATTCTGAATAACAAAACGCGAATTAATCTCGTTCGTTAATATACTTATGTTGTAGACAATGACCTTATACACGGAAGCCGTAAACCCGAAGAGAAATTGGAAAATTACCAATTCGAAATGCATCGTTACATAGGCAAAATAAAGTGAACTGTTTGAATCTTGGTCTGTTAACTGCAGATAATTAAAACTTTTCCTTTCCTTTGCACACTTTTACACGAGTTAGAATAGTCTAGCTCGTCGCCTTAAGATCTTTCGCTAATTTGCACAGAGTTCTAACTGCTTAAAAAAATTTTTATTGGAATGCAACGTTACATAAAACTGTATTTTATCCAAATCAACAAATGATCAAATTCTGGCAAAATCGTATTATAAAGCAAAAATATTGTAAACAAAATTTTATCCTGTAAAATCTGCCAGTAACTAAACCTCCATTTGTCGAACCCGGAAAGACACTTTGAGCACAATTATAGGCGTCCGTGAGGCGGTCGTTCCTGCGGAAGAGCGAAACGATTAAGTTGACTTGTCTGGAGGAAGACGAACAGCAGACCAGTTCAATTACTTTCAACTTTACCTTTCTGAGTTTCTCCAAACCTTCTTTGATCCTGGCGCCGAACTTGGGATCCACCTGCGTGAAGTTGCGCACGGCCCGGTCCTGGATGAAGACCTGCGCCGATACGATGTGGTTGACAATGTTGTCCACCAGACGCTGCTTCTCTTCTTCGTTCAACACCTAAAGGGTTAGAGGTACAGGCGTTAGCAGGAATCAGATTCTTCCTTCTGTTAGCAGAAAATGCCAATCACCTTGTTCCAGAAGGTGCCAGGCTGAGTGAAGTTGTCGTCATCGGCGCTGTTGTATCGTTTGGCTTCGGGCGAACAGGGCACGGGCGACTCCATGAACACTGCCTTGTCTTTGGGTCCGTTAAAGCTGTTGGGATAGTAATTGGGAGCGCCACCTAGCGATACAAAAAAACATTACCATGGAGTTTACTCACAGATTATTTGAAACCGGACCAATTTCCACTAACTCTGGTTGTCGTTGAAAGTCTGCGGACCATCCCGTTGGTAGTGATAACACCTGGCACGGTAAGGACAGTTCACAGGGATCTGCAGGAAGTTGGGCCCCAGTCTGTGACGGTGGGTATCAGAGTAGGAAAACAGACGACCCTATGGTTTCGTTTCAGCGTTAGACTCTAACAAATTGGTAAATTGGCTGGAGTAAAAAAGCATTACCTGTAGCATCTTGTCGGGACTGGGCTCCACCCCAGGAACTAGGTGAGCTGGACAGAAGGCAATCTGCTCCACATCTTTGAAATAATCTACTGGATTTCTATTCAGGGTCAGGGTGCCCACCGGTATCAGTGGGTATTCCGAATGGGGCCAAATCTATATAAATTACAGAATGTTTTTTAGTCACCATCTACTTCTAAAAACCGTTCAAATGCAATAAGTACTAAATAAAAGATTATTTAGTGGCCATTTCTATGGGCTGAATTTACTTCTATGCTTTATTATTAAATCCCAACCACTATATACTGTCATTTTTAACTAGGATATTTTCAATTTTATAAACTAGGAATTATCCAATTTCAAATGTTAGAAAAGTAGGAGCTAAGCGACCTCTTTAGTATGGATGAAACCCACCAGTCATTCCAGTATTTGCCAAATGAGGCTTGCTTATAAGGAAAAGGAGTGTTTTTTGGACCAAAGAGCAGTAAACAGAAGGCTACTAACATGCCTCTGCCGACATCGACGGTACCAAAAACAATGTACATATTTGGCAAAAGTCCGTCTAAAAGGGTTAAAACTCGCTAGGGCTCAACCGAGAATCAAATAAAAGATTCTAAAAAGTTCACTGGCTGTTTGCAAAGTGGATTTAGAAATCGATAACAAATTTTTTAAACAAAAACGAAAAGTCCTTCCTGTCTTAGAAAATTGTGCCATGCAGCCACACAGAATTAAAAGTCGAGTCAGTATTTATTCCTCCTGATCCGAGGTCACGTCTTTCACCTATGGGATTGAGGAATTAAAAATTTTTTATTGTTGATGACAGATCTTGCAACTATTTACCCCAGTCCACTACCTTTGCAAAGTTTGTCATTGTTTCTGTCCATTGTTTTCAACATTAACGACATTATCACTGCAGAAGAAATGATGGAAATTTTGAAAAGATAAAAGACCGGATAGCAACGGTGATGACATCGTAACCAAACCTTCCAGAATCAAACTCGCGGAGGCTGCAAACTTACCTAAAGCATCAAACTAAAGTGCAATTTTAATAAATTGCAAAATTTGATAAAATAATCTGTCAAAAAATAAAGTTTTGTTGTTTTATGCAAATGTGAGGACCAGGTTTAACCCGACCCAAAATCTTTTTTTGTTCAAACCCCCTCGTGGGAAATTGTAGAAAAGATCGAAATTCAAAGGATGTTCAGCCTTCCACCACCGGAAAGCACTTCCTTTCTCTCCGGATCCAAACTCTTAGTCACGGAGATCGAATCATCAGCGATTCACCAACTATTGCAATTGGTGATCGAAGATAACGTGACCTGTAGTATATAAGGGGGGAAAAGGCTGATAACGGGGTCGCTGAAGGTCCGAATAAGACGCATGTCCCGTCTAATCCGAATTGAGAATCGAGGGCTAAACCCCGAGGACTCCGAAGCCCGCTGGAGATGAGCCGCCACGACCGATCCTCCTGCCAACCGCAACGACTGGAGAACGACCAATCCTCCTGCTTATCCATACGATTACTCAAACCGATACATTCTATGAAGAGGTATGACCCCGAAATTTGTAAACTCTCTCTCTCCCCCGCGGTTAGGAACCAGACGCGTTAGAGTAGAGCTATTCTCTGTATTTTGTTTGTCTGTCTAAATAAATCGTTGTTTGTTTTCACCATAGTTCCATTTATTCGAATATTGTCTTAAACTTATCAACGAACCCACATGCTTCCTCCACTCGACCTGACCCTTAATTACCTAATCCCGACAAGTCAGGATATTAGAAAAAAAATAGCCATCTGACAGTGGGGTGGGTCTTGCCGACCTGTTCGCCGGAAAAAAGGAGGTACGACTCCGTCCTACCTCCCGGAGTTCCCACACAAGAAACTGGAATTTTGGGCTCCAAATATGCATAAGTAGATATAATTTAATCGTATGTAAGTGGCCGGATGGCCGAGCGGTAAAGGTGGCAGCCTACCGCTCTGGGGGACCCGGAATCGAATCCGAACGGGTCGAATAATCCCCAGGAATTTTTCGGGGGGTGGTCCGTTCGGATATGTTGGGCCCCGTCCCTCACCACCCGGTCACCCCATTGTGTGCCTGGCCGAACCCATAATGGGCCTACTAACAGAGGCCCTCTTAGTGCCCACAGGCGGAAAGAGTTAAAAAAAAAAAAATCGTGTGTAAGTAAATTCGTAGATTTAAATTTATTAAAGGCATATCCGGAGCCAGTCATTACGGCAAACAACAAAATATAATGTTTTCCAAACTTTACCTAACATCATTTTTCTTTGGCAAAATGCAGACCATTATAAAATGGTGTAATTATTAATGCTCTGTTATTAATGCCTACAAACCGTACATTTGTATATTTTGTACAATTTAAGGGAAACAATGTGATATTAATTATGTCCAACATTACCACCATTTGATTATTGTAAAATTATTCATAATAGAATGTGTTGTGATGTAAAAACACTAGAATTGTTATAATCTTGCCAAAAAAATGCCTTTACTTGACATTTGATAAAAAGTGGTGAATCAAAAAAAACTGCGACTATTTTAAACTGCTTATTATTTTCTTTGTAGCTATTATTTCATCTGTGCATACTTGTTTGATATTTCAATGTTTTATCAATAACAAACATTTATAAAACAATTGGGCACACCAGTGGCCAAGTGGTCTTCATACCCTGAACACTGGTAGTTTGGTGATGGGTTCGCGCCTCGCTTGGATGGGCTGGCCACGTGGAGTTTTCTGGATTTTCTACACATCTAACACCTAAATAGGGGCCAGTTTCCCTTAAAAGACCTCCCGGAAGGCATCTCCCCTAGGCAGATCGCCCAAGTGTCGCGTTGCCATATCTTAACAAACATAAAACAATCAGTTGCTACTTAAAGTATATTGTAAGGTAAAATTTGTTTGATAATATGATAATATATAATATGAAATGAAACGTTTAATAAATTTCATACCCATTGACAGTAGTTTACAGATTTATTAATTTTACATTGAGGATTTCCTAAAACTTGGAGAAACAAACAGTAGATGCAGTTATTATTTGAATAAAAAAATGGATGATTCCATATGAGATGCCCTAGAAATTTAGTTATGCTCTCTTATCTACATTTGTTAATTGGTGCAGGCAAGTGCAACTAAGTTTCTGGGATTTTTCATGTGATTTTCATTATCAATACAGTTTGATAACAATGGCGTGTATTGTGAGCAATGGCAAACTTTTCAAACATACTCAACATTAACTTGTTATCACTGTGAGACAGTTTGTCTTTCCGTTGTTTTTTGTGTGACGTTATCAAACTGTATTGATGTAAGTACGTATTTTATGCAATAAATTGTGCACATTTCTTCATACCTATGGCTATTCCTTTCAAACGTTTACACAAAATGGCGTGCATCGCTTTCGAACATTTTTGGGTATACAGGCGACAATTTATCTTATCCTGTGTGAACCACATGTCGTTTCGTACTAATTAATTGATGTTCTAAAACTTTCTAATTAGAAAGTTTGCTCTATCTGTCTTCAATTTGCACTGCCTATCTTCCAAATTTTGCCACAAGGGGCGCTGCTGTCATTTGGGGTTGGGCGTAGTCACTTCACTATACCGTTACCTCACTTGCATAGCTGTAGCTCTCTTTGTTCACAAGAATTTTCCAGTTAAAGGGACTTTTCTATGCACCCTGTATAGACTTTTGGTGGTATTAAAGACATACAAATTTGTTCTTATATTGGCCATGTCAATAAACTATCAGAAAACTGCCATTTCTTTGATGTCAGAGGGGTCCATAAATAATTGTACTTACTTTTGGCAAACCCCCCTCTCTATTGATTATATCACCATACAGAAGGGGATCAAAAGTGGTTCAAAAACTGTACATGTAATTAATGAATAGCTCCTATACTTACTACAGTTCTAAAATTAATGCTATAATGACATTTTACATGCACTTGATAAAAGCTTACTTTGTTACCAGAAACAGTTCATAAACATACATTGCATTTAACTTTAATAAAATGTTTAATATCAAAGGTTTATTTTGATTCTTTTGTAACAAAACATAAAACGGCAGACTTTAATAATAATAAATTACTCACTTTGGTAAGATCAAATGGATTCCATCTAAAGTTTTCTGCCTGTTCTATAGTCATAACTTGTATATACATTGTCCAAGAAGGATAGTTCCCACTTTTAATGGCATTATATAAGTCTCTGATGGAATAATCTGGATCAGAACCTGACAGTTCCCCAGCCTTGTCGACGGGAATGTTCTTTATACCCTGATTAGTCTATTAATTAAAATAGCAATGTAATGATGTTTGTCGTTAAAAAATATTTTATAAGATAGCAATAAAGTACCTTGTAATGAAACTTGCAATATACTGCTTCTCCCTTACTGTTGACTAACTTGAATGTGTGAGAACCATAACCATTCATGTGCCTGTAACCATCTGGAATTCCACGATCAGAAAACAAAAAACAGACCTGATGGGTGCTCTCAGGTCTCAGGGTCAGAAAATCCCAGAACATGTCAACATCCTAGAATTTTTTCCATTTAAATAATACAGATAACAATTGAAAATAAAGTACAATAAAAAAAAAATACTTTTAAATGAGTGACTGGGTTCCTTTTCTGAGTGTGAATGAAACTAGGAAAGAACATGGGATCACGAATGAAAAAGATGGGCGTGTTGTTTCCAACCAAATCCCAATTGCCCTCTTCTGTATAGAACTTCAAAGCAAATCCACGAGGATCTCTAACAGTATCTGCAGATCCACTTTCTCCACCTACAAAGAAAAAATACATACTTTTTATTTTCACACATTGTTTATGAAGATAGAAGACTCTCATAACACATTTTGAAAATCTAGAGGGCATCTCTCACACTTCTTTGAAGTCATCAGTGCAAGAGCTAACAACATGCTCCACCTATCTTTATTCCTCCAGAAATAATTCTCAGATATAACAAAGAAACCCATACCTAGACAGAGGAAGCCTAGAAAGAAAAAGCCTACTGAAATATGAATCCCTACCATGTGACATGACAAACTGTCATGAGTTGAAGTGGCCATACGTATATACTGTATATACATTTATTGTACAATAAAACGAGCAATTAACAAACTGATGGTTTGTCTCCTGCTTTCATATTTTACCATTTTAATCTCCTTGATGCATACTCTGGTATGTATCATATATATGTTTCCTATTCAAATTTTTGTTTTAAATTCATGACTTTCCCTGGCCAACTTTGTACACATTCCCTGACCTTTGCATTCCTTAGTATGGCACATTGACAAAAATAAAATTACATTTGGCTTACTATGCACATATGCTATTGCTTCTCAAACTTTTTAATAAATTATTTTTTTTGAATTAACAGTTATATAGTTTTTTATAATTGCTGAATTATTAAATTAAAGTAGTTTATCCTATTATTAATCCACAATCATAAATCTACATAAGTTTGAAAAAAGAGCAATTATTTATTTACTATTTATTAACAAATCCTGTATAATCCACATACAAAAGTATATTATTTATTAAATTTATATCTTAAAAAAAATTTATTTAAATTAAAATTATCACTTTTTGTATTTTGTAAATTTTTGTGTATGCTTAGAAAGAATTTTGGGTCCTGAAAATATTCTGCACCCTTTTCATAAGTTGTATTGCACCACATAACTTCTTGTTCCTGCAGATAGCTACACTTAGTGAAGCATATTTTCAGCAAAAAATCAATAAGGCAGCCAAAGGAGGCAACTTCCATGACTGACAATTTTTGACAAATTTCCTGACTTTTCATGACTTTTTTTTTGAACATCCCCGATTTTTCCTGACTTTCCAGGTGCATAGGAACATTGTTTATAGTAGTTTACAAAACCTTACAGTCCATTCTTGTAAAATTCTGTATTATTTCTGCTAGAAATGATCATTTGCAGTTAAAATGGCTAGATGGCAGTTTGACTTAAAATGCCAGCTAGTCAACACAAGCATTTCAAGCAGCAAACAGTGATATGTTGGGTATTGAAATTTAAAGGCAAGGAACCAGGAAAAGGAGAATTGGCCAACAAATCCCAGTCAGGGAGACCAGTGAACGCAATAGACTACTTCCATCAAAAGAGAGTTGAAGAAATAATTCATAAAAATCGTCACTTCAAACAAAAGGAAACTGCCTTTAAATCAGGCATTTCAGAAGAACAGGTAGGCCATGTAATTGGTGTTCTTGGATTTCGTACAGTATATGCTAGATGAGGACCAGGCATGTTGTCAGATGAGACAAAGATCTTATCTAACAACATGCTGAATGAGTCAAATTTCAAAAAAAATCTTTGAGAAGAGCAGAGGCTGAAGGTGGAAACTTTTTGGGACAATTTGGTGGGCTGGAGATGAAATGTGGGTTCATCACTATAACTTAGAGCAAAAAGCAGTCCAAAGAATACTTTCATAAGGAGTTAGTGCAACCAAGAACATTCAAAAAACAATGCTCAGCAAGAAAGATTATATTGTCTGCATTTTGGAATATACAAGGAGTTATACTAGCAAATTTTTTGGAAAAAAGGACCCCAATCAATTCTCAGTATTTGAATTTGTTTAACATTTGAATGTAGTCATATCAACAGAAAAGGAAGAAAGGCTAATAAAAAATTGTTTCAGCATTACAATGCTGCTGCCATTGATCAGATTGAATTTTCCTTTATTCCCCATCTCCCATATAGCCCTGATCTTACTCCAAGTGACTTCTATCTCTTTCCAAAGCTGAAAGAACACTTGAAGGCAAAACATTTCAAATCTGACAATGAAGTAAAATCAACTGTACAAGAGTAAATTTGACAGAAAACTCCTAAATTTTTCAATGATGGACTTGGCAGAAATATATCAAGGTTAATGGAGGTTGGTAAAAATTAAGTATATACTGTACATTTGTAAATATTGAAACTTTACTTTCATTTTTGTTTTATTAATCTGTGGCCATCCCTTGTTGACTTATTAATGTGGGAAACAAAACTTTTCAGCCCACCCTCATAATATTCTGTTCTGGAAGTATAATTTGATATTAAGCCTATAAATTTAACTCCAATTTTCTATAACATTTTCTCAACAGTGTTTTTTCTGGAACTTTGTTTGAAGAGATATAGCAATCTGCCTTCCAGGATTTTTCTATGGGAAACTGGGAACCTATTAAGGTGTTAGATACAAAGAAAACTCCACATGACCAGTTTGTCAGTTGGACAGGAATCGATGACCAACAAGTGTTCAATTGTTTTAGCCACTTGGTCATTGGTGTGTTTTATTGGAACTATTGTATTGTTCCAAATATAGTGAGACTTTTTTTTAAACTTTTGCTTTTGAAAGGTAAAAAACAGCACTAAATGTAAGCAAGTTCTTTTCTAACTTGCTTGTAAGTACTACCCTTATAAATTATTACAACATTTTGCAAATAGACATCTATCCTATTTTATTCACTTGTTGCCAATGTGATATTTCTTTTATGTAGTCTTTAAGCAAGAAAAAAAGGCCAATGCAGATTGTGTTGAAAAGTTTGACATCTTGGCAGCCAAGCAAGGAAATTACAAATTAATTTGACTCAAATTTCAAATGCACAGTTCTGAAATATGCTCAGAATTACAATAATTGTGAGATAATGCAGAAATTTGGAATAACAGAAGCAAATGTGGAGCACTTAAAAATAACCAACTATTTTGTAGGCAATTCTGCAGATGTAAAAAAAATAAAGGTCATACTGTATTTAATTCTAATTTTTATTTCTTACGAAATGTTTCTTGAAACTTATGGTTATACTATATTTCAAGGGCACTCATATATTGGGGCACATACCCCCTTTGTCATTGGGTTGCCCATTTTTTAATACCCAAAGAAACCCTAAACAAAAAAGTTTTATTTTTAAATTAATTAAAAATGTTTTCTGTGATAAAAAAGAGTATTTTTTTAAAATGACAAGATAACAAATATTTGTTATTAACCAAAAATTTGTGCAAGCAAGTTGTGATTGTTTGGTCGAGTACCCGAGGTACCACATTTGATTAAATCAATTTTGATATACACAGTAGCATCAAGGGATTAATCAACTGTGTTAATCAAGAAATATATATATGTATACACACACACACACACATCTCTTCTTGCATAATGCACATATATCGCTCTTTCTTATAGTTTGTGGCCTCCCCTTTTTTTTTAGAGTCTGAAGTCACCACTGCTGTATTTCGAACAATATAGTAATTAAGTCATATAAAAATATGAATTTATAAATATTTAATTTATATCAATTATTTTATTTATAAATATTCGTAATCACACTGACCAACAGTCGAAAACCTAACGGCGATCGGAGTTTCCTTTCCAATTTTTTCAAAAAGCTTTGCCTTGCAATATTTCGTAATGTCATGAGTCACCACAAAAGTGCCAAATGCTCCCGCTCCTTTTGCATGAACCACTCGTTCAGGTATTCTCTCTCTAAAATATTTAAAAAATCAATTTTTTAAAAGGAAAACAATCCAAAGAACAACCTAACAAGTTATAAAAATTATATTATAAAATAAATTAACTAAGATAATCAAATTTCTAACCTGTCAAAATGAGCCATCTCTTCCAAATATACCACATCTTGCAACAGCATGGGACCTCGGGGTCCCGCGGTAAGAGAATTGAGCTTGTCTCCGATCGGACATCCCGTCTGAGTGGTCAACAATTTTTCTTCCTTTAAATAAATACGTTTAAAATCATTCAAAGTCAAAAGCATTTTGAGATAAAAAATTTGTGCACCCTTTGCCTTTTGATAGCTTTAGAGCTAGCAAAATCCTCAATCAAAATTGTTCGAGGAAAAAAATTTAACAAACAACCAACTGTCAGCCAAATTAATCAGACAGAAATTATACAACAATATTAATTTAGAAATTACACAATAACAACAACTAGAGGTAGATGTTACGTGCCATCTCTTAACTAAAGTAGTAACTATAGTCAATTGATTATTAATACATTGGGTTCTTGGGACATTTAATAAATTTATAATTAAAATTGTTTATTTTGCACTTAGTGCCCGTTTGTGTGCAAAGCCCTAAATATTTAGATTCAAAGACACAAAGCACTAACATGCAACTTATACCATCGGCCCCATTTCATTCGTCACAAGGCCCAATCTATGACAGTCAGGCTAGCACGTAGCAATCCCAACCCAAAACGTCCACGAAAAACCCAAAATATCCGGATAGATCCAACCCAAATAATACGGGACGGCAGAGAGACAAACAAATATTGGTTATACGATAAGAATGGCTTATCACACAGCCGGTGTTTATTTGTATCTTAAGAGTTCCCACAGACCAGAGTTCACAAGCAATTAGTATTTGAATTTTTGGAACTTCCCACCTCATAGGCATTTTATTCCAAATCTATTACTGGTTAAGTCAGAACTAATTCCACACCAGGTGGAACTCTATGCAAAAACATAAATGCAAAGCATTTCAGGTTTTAGGCGAGCGGACGGATGGTGCGCCACGAAGTTAGCACCCCAAGAGGAAGTAACTCGACGGAGAGAGACGGAACCCGACACGACCGCACCAAACACCCACATATATCGTTAAAAGTCTCGGCTATCTGGCCGTCGGACCCACCAGACCATGCCAAAATAGAAGAGTCCACCCGCTAATACTTCGCAAGATCTCTCCAATAAATCTTTTAATAGAAGTTCTAAAATAAGTGAATAGCAACAAGGAAGTATTTCTATTAGATTTACTACTGTAAATATTTGACGCACTTCACACCAAGTAAAACACATATACAATTTCTATACATGTTTATCATCAAATTTCCTTGTCCTTTTTTTAAAAAAATATAAAAAGAAAAAAATTGCGGTAGAAGTAACCTTCTGGTACTGTATGTATATATGTTTTATATGCATACACAAAGTGACATTAACAAACGACTTAAAAGTAACTTCTACCAAGTTTCCAACAACACTACTCTCCACAGACAACTTTTGCAGTTAAATTACGTATAAAATTGCACTTAATATCATAAATAGCACCAGTACTTACGGGATTTTTCTCCTTATACTCGCTCAACTGTTCCGCAGCCTTATCGCGATTCATTTTTAGCAGAATTTAATTACTTTCTACCGCGCCGGCGATAAACACTACCAACTCCGACGATGCCCGCAGATCTAACGGCGCGACGGAAAATAAACACGACGATAACAACACGACGTCGTTACATCGACCTCTCCCATTGGCGAATCCGTCCATCGACATTATCTAACAAGTTACGATTACACAAAAGATTAAAATTTCGACATTGTTAAAATAAAAATAAAAATAAAAAATTATTAAATTATTACAACAATCCTTAAATACTTTACAACCGAATTATTTATTTTATATTTTAAATTAAAAAATAAATAAATAATAATAATAATATTCTAAATTTTCAAAGCTGTTTCTTTTAAAAATAATTAAAATACTGCTAAATTGTTTAAGCCAATAAAATTAATAAGATTAATTCTATATCGAAATTACATAATAAACGTTTAAATATAAAAGAAAATATATGTATAACGTGAATGATGGCGTTGTTATTTCGAACTTGGCTCCTGGCCAACTTCGTCCAGATTACATTTTGTACGTTGCACTCTTCGATTAAACTCAATATTATAAAACTTAAACCAAAAAAAAGCTTCTTCAATTTTTAAACTTATTTATTAAAAACGAAAAAGAATGCATTTATTAAAATTCGAAATATTTAAATATTTTTGGAAAAAAAAAAATCTATAATCGATGTCGATGTCTTTTAGAAAATCTAGACCAGGGGTTCTCAAAGTGGGCGTTACCGCCACCCTGTGGGCGGTGAGTAAATCTAGGGAGGCGCTGGAGGCAGGGTAATGAACGGTGACCAAAGGCAAAAGTTGGGGTCACTGATGGGTTAGGGGCGTTGGGTATAACTTTATGGAACAAAGGGGGCGGTGGATCGAAAAAGTTTGAGAACCCCTGATCTAGACGAAACGCTGGTTAAAAAAAAAAAATTCGATGCATTTTAAAAATTATTTAATTAATATTAATATTTTGAAATTTTAATTACCATTGAAATTTTTAAAATCTTTCGTAATATTTTATCATGAACCTAAATGAGAATGATAACCGTACATAATCTATCAAATGTTCTCGATTTGACAGTACAAAACAAATATTAGTTTTTATACGGTTTAAATGATATTCTTAAAAATTATCATTAAAATTAAAATTTGCTACGTTTGAATGAATAAAATATAATTTCCGTCGCGAATATTTCTATCACAGAGTGGCAGTAGTCTAGAATGCCTCTTCCCAATCAACTACACGCTTATGTTATGTAACTTTGTTATGGATACCGCCCATTGAGTAACCTTGAGAAATTTCATCTGCAACTGCCAAATTATTTTTTATTATTTAATTTATAAACTCTTCATTTATCGCACGTATATAAGCGTAAATAATAATCATCCCGAGAAGTGTCCCGTTCGTCTAGACATTTCAAAAGCCATAAAATCTCCTAAATTAGAAATTTTCTAATAAATTTCGCTCGAACGACAAATAACAAACTATATTCTTTTACGTTTGGATGACGAAATGGGTTGGGGAAAGTTAACTTATTCGAAATGTTTTCGAATATAACCTAGTCCCGCTCTGATTTTCTTTATGGTTTTATTTATGTAAAAAGAATTAGAACGTTTTATTTTAACAAATCGGTAGTCACGTCTTTATTCGGTACATCAGATAATTATCGAAGAAGCGAAAAAAATAGAACAAATTAGCATTTAGAGGTCAGAAGAAGTTTTCCTTATGATATTTCGTAACACAAATTATACATCAATTTTTCCCTTGTAAATCATTATTAAACGTGTCTAAAACGGGTAATTTGACGTGAAAAACAGTAATACCAAACCGATATTTCTAGTTGCCGACAGGTCAAAATTCGCTAAAATATCGCCATTACCTTCTTGTAATGTAACATTATTTTATATAAGAAAAATATATTTCAGGCTTAATAAAGAATAAATAAAACGCTGAGCGATTTAATTGTTAAATAATAATAATCATTCTTCTAATTTTGATGACGATCGCCGTCATTAAAAAAGCCAGTTGAATTATAATAAATAGGGCATATCGATATATCTAAAAGAACAACTCGTAAAGATAATTTATTGTTTTAAAAAGTAATTATTTTCGTTAGAATTATCACTTAAAAATAAAATAATTTATAATTTTATAAATTCAATTTTCTTAGGTGGCGCACATAATCATTAAATCCCTCTGTCGGTTATTATTAATAAATCTCTATTATTAATAAATTATTTTTAAAAAATTACACCACGACGAGAGATGATAATTAGAAATTTATACTATTAAAAAAATGTAATGTGTTGTGTATTGATTAGAATTTTAATTACCCGAATAAAAAATTCTTGAACTATTTTTGGAATTAAATACCTGATTTATGATGTACTACGCTATTTATGTTATCGCCGAATCACCGCTTTAAATTTTGCGGCAATTAACGTTACGTCTAACAAACCTTTAATGACTATTTCTCCGTTATTTGGGATGACTTGCAAACTCTAACATAGTTAAACGAGAAGCGTGCCCATTTTAAAACATTATTTCGGTAGTTGAAGCGTTTCGAGACGATGTTAAGAGGATTGCTTTTTGCTCTCGGCTTCCTCGTCATTATTTATCCAATAAATTGCTTAGTTTTTAATGAAGGTAGCAAGGACTAACGACAACATTAAGGAACTTTGCAAGATATATATATCCCGGTTTATAGGAAATACATAAGAATTCCTTTATTAGGTTTATCAATAATACAGGAAATATCGTGAGGAAATTATTATTATAATTCCTTCACATCAGGAAGTTCTTATTTAAATACACTCGATAATTCAAATAATGTTTTGAGAAATTCTTAACTTTTACTCAACGTTACAATCACACAAACAAGTAATATTATTCACTTATGAATATTTGTATTGTATTTCTCAGTTAAATCTTTAAATATTTAATTATGTCTTTTACATCGTGGCAAAATAATATAAAATGTTTTAAATAATTTAAAAACGAAAGAAAACACAAGAATTTAAATCTAGAGATTCATCTTGTTTGTGGTTTGTGAAGGAAGTTCATTGTTGTATATGATACACGAGTTTGCTACGGCTATAAAAGTGTATTAAATTGCAATTTTATGCTAAATGTGAGAAAAAATGTCTTAAAACACATGATTCTCGATGGTAAATTTTTACAATTTAATATCTGAAGGTATGGCAAAGATCTAAATTTTTGTTACATGTTGGCCGTGAAACAGAAGTAATGTTTAATGCCCAGACAAGCATTCTTTAGATACCGATATTAGATGTATTATTCAAATGTCATTTAGTCTACTCTACAATTAAACATGGTAACCTATCATCGGAAAACCTTCTAGATAAGAACTCCTGCTAATATGCCCGAATTATAAATTATGAAACATAAACGGTACCATGTTCTGCAAACTTAGCATGCCCTGCTTTGCGTGCTGATGCATTACAGTTATGTATAAGAAATTGAAAATTAAGCATAGATTCGTGACATAAACATTATCTTACAATGGACTTAGTACAGATTATCAGCATAGACGAAGAACTGGACTAAAATCAATGCGGAAAGTTTTATTCGATATTCTGACATATTAATTGTTATAATACTCTATTCTAGCTCGTCTGCCTTAATCAAAATGAAATTGTTTCTACCGCTTCATACAATTATGTAGTGTATAAACAAAACATTTTATTAATTGTTATTTGATATTTTCTTAACATATGTGTCAGTTATGCAGACTTTATCATCGTCACTCACATTATCACGTCTTATATCTTATGACTTAATGATCCTGGCATGCAGCTGTTACAATCTGCTTACAGTTTACAAGTGTGCTAAGTAATTGTCATAAGTTAGATCAGAAGACAATCCCAATCTTTGGGATGTGTCATGTGAGTTCAACCCAATTGAATGTGGCAACTTTGTTGTGCCAGGTGGTCATGAAGTCAAAACAATTTTATTTTTCCATTGAATAATAAATTAATACATATTCTGTAGTTATTAAATTTATTTGCAAACCGATATAAATAATTTATAGTTAAAAGTATATATTAGGCCAAAAACAATTCACATGATTGCAAATTGCATGAAAAGATTCTATCCAATTTTTTTTTATTCAGAGGCTTGAAGCTGTGACATCCATCATGCCAATCAGCCATCTTATGGTTTTACTATGCTTGCATGTTTGTCATTTTTACAAACTCACTGTTTAACCAAAACTGGCAAGAATTACTTCACTGTGTATAAGAGTACTATAAAAACTTTCTTTGCATCGTGTAAATCATGCTTTAGAGTGAATGACGAAACGTGAGAGGTAACCTCACAAAGCGAGTTAAAAATTTTCCTGTCAGCCAATGGAAGTATGCGACAGAAAGCCGATAAAAACGTTTTCATCTCGACTCACAGCAGGGGAAAAAAGATTGTCGAAAATAATACTGGTATAATTTAATTTCGATAAGCCTACACAACACAGTAAAACTTATCTTTGTCTTAGATACTTTATCAAATTATCGCAATATCTTTAACATTGAAACTTATTATCATGTGACAAGACTAATCTCCAAACTTCGAAGCCTACCAGTGGCCTAGTGAATAAAACTATCAAACACCGGTAGTTGGTCGCGGGTTGGCGCCCGATTGACCTGGAGTTTTCCGGGTTTTCTTGGTGTAACAATGTCTAAAGAGGAGCCGATTTCCGTAGAAAATCCTTCCGGGTGGCATTCCCTCCATATCTCAACAAACCAACCTTTGACACGTAAATTAACCAGAAATTATTGAATAGTTACTTAAGAAATAGTAGTATAGTCGATACGATGTTGTAGATAAAGTTATAGATATAATTGTGTAGACTTATCGTTACAAACAGTTTTATCTGGAAAGGACAGAGAACAAGAATTTAAAATCTGAAATTAGTCTCTTTAATCACATTTTTTAATACTTTTATCTAATGATAAAGCCAATGATAGAGCAAATTCTTTGTTGAAATTGCATCAGTTCTCTCGATATAATAGTAAAAATACGTGTGGATGTAGAATCTAGACGATAGTAATTATCGTCTGGATCTAGATTTAAGAATTAATTGTGCTATTAATTACGAAAATTCGAAATTTATTATTGAAAATAAAATAAAACGATTATAAATTTACACCCTAAATAAAAGGAAAGCTATATATTGTTATTGTAGAAATGTAACTATTGAATGGTCAAAGAAGTTCTAGAAATCTTTTAGGAACTGTTCTGGAGCACTACGATTCGAATCCTGAAATTATCACCAAATACAACGGGTCCCATCTACCAAATCTACTAGACCCGTTATTCCGTTTGGATCTGTGGTCTTTCACGGAAGTCGGTCACTCAGACCCACAACAAGCCTAGCATTTAATAAAAATACGTTTATAATTTGGCAGCAAGTTCTAAAATGGCAATTAACGTACAAGCTTATAACATCACTTTTATTGGTTCGTCGGTGCCGAACAGACGAAACCACCCAACGACTAAAACTGGTGGCGGGTTCGCGCCTCACCGCCGGAGAGGACTTGCAGTTTTTGGATTTTCTTCACGCGCGTAACACGTAAATAGGGGTCAGTTTCCCCATAGAAAGTCTTCCTAGGGTTGCAGAATTCCATGAAATTAAACCTTTTCTTGATATCTGGTAAGTTTGGAGCCAATTCTCAAATTTTGGCACCGGAAGTAGTCTCTGCCGAAAATTAGATAATTTAATTGCGCGACCGAACTTTCTTCGCAATTAATTTACATAACAGCGAACTTACAAAATATGTCGTCATAATTATTTAAATTACAAAATTGCAATTTCAGTATTTCCGATAAAAATCTAGAATTTGACAGACCCAATTTCACAATTGTTATTGGATTTTTAAAAGGAAGAAATGTGTTGTATCGAGATATTAAGTTTCATCATCATTCATTTCCTCGTGACATAAATCCGCAAATAGAGAAAAAATTCGAGTGCAATCTGATCTACCAGTTCAATTCTTTGCGATGTTAAAGATATTTCGTCGAGCGATTATTTAATTGTTTATAAAAATTTAATTGCCGTCGTAAATTGACATATAAATGAAACAAAAGCCGTGCGATAAGAGAAATCAGCTACTACTACGGAGGATCGGGGTTCGGATCCCATCCAAGTCTTCATGATATACCAAGATATAAGTCGTTTATCCATGCTGGACGATCCCATTACGAGTCCGAACCAACCCACGTAGACGAGAATTTGGCATACAACGCTAAGTTACCACTCCTCCTCACTAAGCGAAACTAAACCTGAACAGAACTAATAGGTTTATTAGTACTATTTTCCCAAACTAATCTATCTAGTAAGAGAATTCAACTTAGAGCCAAAAAGTTTGAATAATTTCAAAAAATTATTTATCGAAAAATAGAGATGAAATCAATTAACGAGTCGACAAAACTTGTATTAAGTAATACTTCCAGTAACGAAATCACCATCACCCAGGGTTAATAAGTTACTAAACGAGAAAAATGACTCGACAAATCCTTCATCTGTTTATCAAGAAAATTTCATTTCGCCGAAAAGTAAACGATGAAGAGACAAATATACACGTAGGGGATTTTAATAAATTCATTTATAATTTCTATTTTATTCTTTAGCATACGTGCAATAATCGTTTATATCATACACGACACTATCCTTTTATAATTTGTTTATATAAAGCAGTTACGAAGGGAAAAAACAAATAACATTAAAAAGAAATATAAATACAGTAAGAAACAAAATATCACGTGGCTATTGTTTTCGTTTTTAACCCGGCGGGATCTTCCCAAGGTGGTAAAGCTTTGATCAAATACTCGGGAAAATTTGGTAAATTTGTGAGCACTGCAGCAAAGGTGTTGTCCATTTATTAATTATTGTGCGCTGACAAATCTTCCATACAAGAGAAAATCACATATGTAACATCTTGTTAATTCTTTATCTGTCAGTGGAGTAGCTCTGGCCCACTTTTCCAAATAAATTTGTTTCACAAAAAATGTTTTTTTAGTAACGCTTGTATGTCTTCTGTATTCGGTTTTACAGCGGAAACAAAACGTGTTCTTGGCATTTTAATCTTTACTTACATCACTTTTAAAGTATAAAAGAAAATATGATACTGCAATATCAAGGAAAACTTATATGTATGTGTACATATATATACATATATTGGTATTATTTGATCAAGACAATTAGGTATTACTCAGTTCAACTGTGCTAATTCATTGTTAAAGTGTGGTGAGTCGCATAATTTACAACGGAACTGACGTAACATTTATCTTCCTCGGAGATGTTTCCATTAAGCGTATTCTGTCTTAATTGAAAGAAACTGCCATCGACATTATTTTCACTTATTTAATACACAGAACTTTAAGATGGCGATTTTCCGCTCTTTTTCGATGCAGATGCAAATATTTTTTACGGGAGAAACAAAACACCGAATTAAAGAATTGAAGAAGGTGTATAGGTTAATTAAGCAATCAAAATTTCGCATCCACTGTTGCTACAGTGCAACTGCCGATGTAACTAAATAGTTGCTAAACATTGTAGCAATAATAGATGCGAAATAAATAAATAAATAAAAAAGAAAGTAACAGTATAAAAAGAAAAATATACGAATATCTAGGAATTAAAAAATTGAATAAATTAACGCTTGTGCTGTCAAATCGTGGCCATCAATGAATATGCAAATTCAATTCGGCCACGCATTTGTTTTTAGACGCCAATAATGCTTTCTCGTCGGGGGGGGGGCGCCCGTACATTGAAACACTTGGACACGTCCTTCCCTTTTCTTCTCGGCTGCCCTTATCCTAATCCGCTAAGGGGCCCTAATCAACAGAAAATTCGTGACTTCTAACCTATTCTGCAAATATAAAAGAAACTAATGAAGGTATTTGTCCATCGACTCATGCAACTTCGTCGTATGTTGACCAAAACCTCTTGTTTCGAGGGCAAGTTAACACCCAAGGTCTGTATAAGAAGGTCAGGACACGCTCCCGTGATTCTATGCGGCAGCGGCCATGTTGGGGCATATCGATAGAGATCACCACACGTGGTTCCTGCGTGAGTCGACTATTATTACGTATATACATACTCAAAACGTTAAACAATGGGTTATTCTGTGGCACCTAATTATAAAAGTAAGTCTACCGACCTTCGATTGTTTAGATTTCCTGCAGATAAGCAGAGGAAAGCGAAATGGGTGCAGAACTGCAGACGGGATAAGTGGCAGACAACTGAACATTCTAAACTATGTGAGGATAGTGTATATATATGTATTTTTCTATAGGTACTGTCTTTGAGATGTATACGTGAGCTCACATTAAATTATTTGTTGTTCAGCTTCATTTCGAAGAATCTCAGTTTGAACTGTTAATCTCAACTTTTCTGTCAGTGAGATTACATATTTTTGCCAGAGATATGAACAGTACTTTGAATGTAAAAAAACTGTATGGAAGCAAAAGCTCATTTATGCGTAATTCTGCTGACTTCCGAAAATGGTGTTTTATTATATTTGTATCTTGTGTGTTTACAGAGAAAGAAGTTATATCTCAGATAAGCTCTGTTAAAAATATTATCAAATTGTGTTTAATATTATCCTTTATGACTAGATTTTATGTAATTAGGAAAATATGACGTTTAAGCCTTTGTAAAGTAAAAAAATGTTCATTAATTAAACATTAGTCCAGTATTTATTTTTTAATGCATTAATATTGTATTGGTAAATGCTTTAAAATAAAATTTTGGATAACCTATGTTATTGCATTACTTTACGAAGTGCTTATATATGTAATTGCATCAGTTTTAGCACCTATTTAATTAGTTTCATTCACGACAGCAAATGATGTGGATGATTGTTTCTTTTAAACTATTTGATCGAAAAGTTGCATAAAATTGGGGTTGCATAATCATCGAAATTATTATTATAATTTTGACTGGAAATCACTGGATTTATGCAATTTTAGTTTAATTAATGTCGTATAAAACTGACTGCTCGTACAAGTTTGCTTAAAACATGCGACTCAAAATACCCCAAAATGGCGGCTCAAGAAGAAGGTCACGCGTGTCTTGACCTTCTTGTACAGACCTTGGTTAACACCGAGTGAAACCAGCGCCACCTAGTGGAAGTGCCGATCGGACGATGAATCGTACAGTTCGAAGCTCTTTGCATAATGTATGATGTCCTTTCTTATAGCTTCTGAACCCTTTTTTGTAGTCTGCGGGCGCCACTCCACCTAAAGATCAAATCCCTTAACTGGACTTGGAATATTCTCCACGACCAACCGAATGGCAACATAATGAACGTGAACCAAAACACGGCCCAGCAAGATTTCCACACTAATTGCAAAAACATTAAGGATGAAGCACAACAATATGGGATAGACACTTGCTCCTCCAAGATGGTGTACAACCAACATCCGGCCCATACTGCTTCAATCCCGGTAAATTTTAATGCTAACATCACCAATCATCATTCTCAGTGGCAAGTATACACAGACGGAGCCAAAAATAATGAGGGCACAGGTGCTGCCTACATCATCATGAACACAACTGATAACAATATTATAAGGGAAGAATATCACAAACTAGCTGCCCACTGCTCAAATAATCAAGCGGAGCTGTGGGCAATTTTACAAGCCCTGATTCACATTACCAAAAATCCTAAGAAGTATCCAGGAAACATAGACTTTTACACTGACAGCCACTACGTTCTTCATACATTAAATGGTACTACCAACCAGACAGAAGCAGGCAGGAAAGCATACCTTCTCGCTAATAATCTACTTAAAAGAAAGAACATTACTGTCAACTGGGTCCAGGGCCACAGTGGGACTACTGGTAATGAACGTGCGGACGCTCTTGCTAGAAAGGTGACCACTCTAAAAGTCACCCCTTCCTTTCATAAGCTACCCATTAGCTATATCAAAAACTATATTAATGAAAAGATCATGACAGAATGGCAAAATGAATGGACCAACTCAACTACTGGACGGACAACTTACAAATTTCTACCATCTATTAGTAAACGGCAACAGCTGCATCATTTGGCTCCCTCATACGGGCTCACTCAATGTGTCACCGGACACGGGAATTTCCCGGCCTATCTCTTAAGGTTTGGAAAAACTGACAAAGATACTTGTGACTGTGATGATACTACTGTAGGGGATACCCTCCATTATCTACTGGACTGCCCCCATTACGACTCGGAACGACAAGAAATGATAGGCTACTGCCTTAACAATGGCCAAAATTGGCCCCCACGACTCGACTTTTTGTGTACCAACAACAAGGCATTTAGACTCCTGAATGACTACATCAAAAGCTGTACAATCTATCAAACCAGCAGCTAACTACTTTTCATCTCAACCCACCACAGTAGCTTATATGTTACTTGCCAGTCTGGGCTGGCAATCAAGTTTGTCTACAAAGAATTCTTCATGTAAATATTGTATATAACCTATATTATCTGTATATTTTTTGTTTCCCTTTGGTGTTATTAACCATAGGGACTCTTCTGCCTGAATGGCATTCTATGTATATATTTTGTTATATTTTCTTGTTAAATGCGAGGCAAGTGGCGAAGAGGTCCCACACTTCTACTTTCCTAACTTTTCCACTCTAACCCCTCCCTTCCCCTCCCTTCCCCTTTTCTTCTACAGGCTAAGTTGTTAAAACAGCCTCTATCTTTATCCTAAAGTCTGCGGGCGCCACTATCTCTCGTATATCCATTTGTCGTTTATGTAGTAAATGTTATCAAATTAGTATCTGGATCTTCAGTGAATTTGCCATCACCCATACACAAAAGTTGTTTAGTAAAATTCTCTGGGATAGATGAACCTTCATATTCGTTGAATAAAGCTATTTTTTAACGCAATTACAGAGTGATGATGCCTTTAGGCAGTCATTAAGCCAGTTGGAAAGTGTCGGCAAGCAAACCAACAATCTATTATCAACAAACCAACTACAATCGGCATTTATTTATGATTTTTTCGAACAGATGGTGTTTTATATAAAGACAGCGAGTCGGATACAGAAACTATATACTACCCCCAAAATATTGGGGTAGTATATAGCTTAGTATCTATTCTAGAGTCTAAGTAATAGTCATACAAACTTTAGTCCAGATCGATTTAAGAATAAAGATTTATATACAGGACAAACCAACAAGAATTGATTTATATATAATATATTATTGGACAGTATTACTTTAGTTGACAGTGATATAAGGCGATTAGAGAGATCGTACACTCGAGCCTCCGTGGCGCAATCGGTTAGCGCGTTCGGCTGTTAACCGAAAGGTTGTTGGTTCGATCCCAACCGGGGGCGGTGCAGAATTTTTTTTATCTCATAATTGTTTTTACTGTTTTAAAAAATACAACACAACACTAAAGAAAAATGCAAGAACTAAGTCTGAAATCAGAAAAATGCGCTCTTCTATTCTGCATCAAAGGCATGAAACTTGAAGTTTTTTGTGAAGAAAATATTTCTTCTATGATCTCCAAGGGAAAGACGCCTCCCGAAAGGTCTTTCTATGGAAAACTGCCTCCTATTTAGGTGTTAGACACGTGGTCGGGGCATTGGTGAGGTATTTGCAGGAAGCTATTGTTAAGAACTCTTAACATTTTCGAAGCATTTCCGAAACATATCGATATCGGGATTTTCTCTTATTAAATATTCACACGCGCGACTTTTCCTCTGTTAAATCGATCATAGATTCGTGTCGAATACATTAAACAAGTTATGCTAATACAGAATATCAACTCTATTAAATGATTTCTTATTTATATAGTAACTCTCATAAATATTCCATAGCCAAGCATCTAATTGAAGTATTAAGCACGAGACTGTATCTTTCAATTAATTTGTAGTCGAAGGCACAATTATTTTTAATTAATAATTCTAGAAAAAATGATTATAGATCTTCCAAACACGATGATTTTGTTATCTGGGTAATTTTTTTAGTTTAATACATAATACTTTTTCTGTCAATAGTAAATCAATAAATCACGGAACCGAATGCGCCACCTAGGAATAATTTTCGTCTCGAACTATAAACACGAAAGTATTTAATAAATATACAACTACTTTCAAAATATATGCAGATTACGAGAACTTCAAAATGCATGAAATTCCTCCATTAACTACTGGTACTGTATTTACTATTAAAGAATAGTTTAATATTTTTCAAAGCTTTTTGACTATTTTATTTATTATTTATCAGTTCTGCAAATTAGTCACGAAAATTGTGTAATTATGTGACGAACAGTCGTAGTATTTCTATCAGTATTTCCTGCAGGTGTGCAGCTTTCTGCTGAAAGCGTCATGGCGGACGCACGTTCAATTTGCTACAAAGATGGCGGCCCAGTTCGGGGTCTAGTAATTATATGTTGTTGGCTGATACCGATAGTTCATACAATGTACCAGTCAAGAAGGCTGGAGCCCTTACCCCATTCTCTCCTATTTCATTCTTCTGTATTTATCTTAATATAAAAAAACATACACTGTATAAATTATTTTGATTTTATCTTCTGGTGGAATGACTTTGCCGACTATTCAGCAAAATTTCCCGACATTAGAAAGACGAGACGATAACTATCCGTCTTTTCAGCAGGGAGACCTAGAACTTTATGGAGTCAGCGTCGGCTCCTTACGGCTCCTATTGCCAGTTTTTTAAATAAAAAAAATATGTAGAATGTTTTCTTTATTAATAAAAAGCAGTCTTCAAAATTTTATTTCTTTTGTCAGTAAAAATAACATAAATTTATAGAGAGAATTTATAGGAACCAATATGGACACTAAGTTTTCTCGAGGCACGGGAAATAATTCCCAGCTACCACCTCTCGAGGACCCAGCCACCAACAGTGGAGTGGATAAAACGTGATGTTAACGAGATTCCTTGATGGAATACGATAAGTCACCTCTTTATCCGGTGTATAATACGGACATAAGAATAAATACTTCAAATATCTTAAAATTCCTCCTATACAAAAAGATGGCAAGGGTTTACGCAGAAAAATGTATTATCGTCTGCTAGATTAGTCGCCATTTTGGACCGTAGTCGTGGCTTTATACTTTATAGCCAGATGATGGCCTCTTAAAATGGAAGTAACGACGGCATAATTCTAAAACTCACTGGCTTGTTTCCCTGTGCGCGGAGCGTAACGCTGCATCTGGGTATCGATAGAAGTAATCGTAACATTAAGCAATTGTTTCTTGGCGTTTTCTACTAATTTTTATATTATTAATTAACTAATGAGTAGGCTTTAATCTTCAGTTATTGTCAGATAATTCTAATAAAAAATTAAATTAAAAGAGAACGAAACGACTCACGCGATATTTGGTTTTCCTTAAATTTTCCTCGTCACTTTGCTTCGGCCATTTTACTTTCCCGGCTGTTATGTATATGTAACAAGGAAAAGTTTAGGAGTCGTGTCAAATTTGACCCTCCGAGTTTTTTTTCTCGCAATTCTCCATGTTTTGACACCTCCCAAATCCAAAAAAGTAAAAAAAGGCAAACAATTCCGTGGATGTGTGTTGGAGTCTATTTCGTTTAATATCTCAGAATGGGGTAAATTTTAAGTAATGAAATGTGGCACATTTTTATACGAGGGGTATTGATGCTAGTAAATTTTGGTGGTTAAAGGTAGAAAGGGTGGGAAGATACAGGGGGTCGTGTGTATCTCCAGTATGGTCAGACTTAATAACGAGTAAAATCGTCATTAATATTTACATTTTTTTTTATAAAACTCGTCTGTGTCTTCAAAATTAAACTTTTTGCTATTTTATAGTAATTAAAAATATAAAAAAATTTTTATAACGAAAATCTCATAATTAAATTATGTGTGGCGCCATCTGTTAAGTTATAATTTTAATAACTTTTATATAAAATTTTCTAAATAAGATCTCATAATAGTCGGAAAGTTATGCAACTTGTTGCTATATTTTTTTCTTCTATGGTATTCTTGGAATTCTTCGAAATTCCTTTTCCGCTGAAGTTCTTCCGAATTATCATTTTTTATTGAAAAATGTTTTTTCTTTATCGTTATTGTCAGTCCGAATAACCGTAATTTTATGTGAAGTCTTTGGAAAGACGTGATCGGTAGTAATTCCATTCCGTTAACAATTGTTCGAATTGCTCGTTCTAATTTTTCGGGGGTGGTCTCACCGGATATATCGGGCCCCGTCCCTCACCACCAGCCCGCCTCATTGTGGGTCTGGCCGAACTCATAACGGGCTTGCTAACAACAGGCCTTCTTAGTGCCCGCAGGACGGAAAGAGTTAAGAAAAAAGTAGTTTAACGTACAGTACTTGTCGACAGTCCGTTCGGATATGTCGGGTCCCGTCCCTCACCACCCGGTCGCTCCATTGTGGGCCTGGCCGAACCGATAATGGACCTTCTAAAAGAGGTCCTCTTAGTGCCCACAGGGCGGAAAGAGTTTAAAAAAAAAAGTACTTGCCGACATATAAGAGCCAGCCTTTCATCGGGATCATGTTTTAGGAAAAAATTACATTGATGAGACGACTTTTTTCTGCAAAACCATTACGTGTCAAGGAAAAATATAAGATTACAGTATAATAAACTAAACGTTTTAATCCAAATCTTCATATCTCGATAAATCATCTTTTGTTTTTGGTTTCTTCAGACAATAAAGCATCTTCGGCACCATCAAGGAACATAACTAATGCACTACTCTTAAATGACTTGATAATAATCTCGGGTTTCATAGCACCCGAATTTTACCCGATCACACATAAAATTTTCTCCTATGACCTGTAAGACCTACTGATTTCGAGACAACTTTTTAGGGAAAAATTGCTTATATGCCGATAAATATTGTGTATAAAATTTATTATGCATATAATTTAAGTTTGTTAAACTAAAAACACAACACCCGATAACTACAGCGCACCTATCTCTTTTTTAAAATGCGATTTTAAAATAACTCGGTTGACAAAAGAAATTTTTCTTTTCACGCGATCGATTTTTTACACCAAAAAAAGCAGTTTATCTGAAATTTTTAAATGTAATTTAGCTAAAATTGTGTTATTGTTAAAAAATCTAGCAACGAGTTGCGTAGCTTTCCCGCTGTTATGACATTTTATTTAAAAAATAACTTTTATATTATTAATCATAATGAATAAATAAAATTGTTTGGCTCCATCCGTTACGAGATTTTATTACAAAACTTTATATTTTAAATATTATAAAATGACAGTAAATACTTAATTTTGAAGGTAGAATGGAACGTTTCATAAAAGTTTGTAAATGCTAACCAGTAAAATATTCAAAAAGTCCACCCCACGCGAGATACTCCCTATTGTCCATTCCCTCGACCTTTCACAACTAAAATGTAATAAGCATGGAAATTTTTTTCCGTAGTTTTGCCTTTTTTCAGGCTTAAAACGTGGAAATTAGAAAATACTCAGAGGGTCAAATCTGACACGATTTCAGTACTTTCTCTTGTGTACTAGTTTGGCCTGAAATCGGGTTTGACCGGTAACATATACATAACAGCGGGGAAGTAAAAGCTCCTGTTTATTTTGTAAATTGCTTGTTTTTGCGTCCTATCGACGTTCCGGATCCTATTCAGCATTTTTCTACAGAATGTAGGTACTGTAGTTTTTAACCCACCTTTTTGGAACATATCAGTCGCACAAAAAGAGGTATAAGTATAATTGTTTAGCAGTTGTTTCACAACAAATCCAACAGTGGAGCGGTATAAACCAGAGAACACTGCGACTTCATCCTCCTGACTGCTGACATGAGATTCTACTAGTTTACTTCATCGGTCAAATATCTAAATAGTAACAAGTTACCTATATGAACTCCTCTCGGGAGGCATGCCCATTGGCAGATCGCCATCCGAGTGGCTTTGCCTTATGCCATCAAACCAGACCAAACACGGGATAAATTTCATTTTATTTTATTTCGTACAATTTTTCGCCTAAAGAGAAAATACACTTTATCAACGTAGACCAGAATGCAGAAAATAGAATTTTGCTTAAAATCCAAATTTTAATTCAGAGAGTTATAAAATTAAAAAAAGAAATTCATGTCAAAATAAAACTTCACCCAAAACTTCCGCCGTTTAACGAAGTTTGAAGAGACTCTCGTTATTCTATCAAATTCGTCATCGGAAACGTAATAATGCGCTTCTTTCTTCAGAAAAATTTCATCTCTTATCCTTAACTCTTCATTCTGAACTTCGACTCTGAATAAAGAGTTCGACTTCGCCTTCAGGAACAACGGTTTGGATAAGATTACTTTAGCAAAATAGTCGATAGGAAGATTAGTCCTTTCATCACTCGATGGAAGAAATCGGGTGAGAATAACGTTTTCTCGTGGCACGGCTCGAAATATATCGGAAGACTCAGACAAGTAACGAAACAGTCTTCTTCTACCCAAACTTGGCAGAAGAACGTACTAAATTTTGGCAACGGTCTGTCTTCAGTAAATTCTAAATTTCTCCGATTTTTATACGTAAATAGAGAAGACCGAGATTGGTATCTTCTATCTCGAGTATTTTGACAAATAGTGGATGGCAGTGAAGTGGTGGCATCGTTATCGGCATATCTTCTCAATCCTTCTACTTCTTCGTCGCTCAATACGTTTTTGTCGAATACGTAATCCTTTAAAGGAAAGCGCGACATAGTCGCAAATCAAATTAAATGAAAGAAGGGCTGCATGCTTCTTCGATACAGCTCCCTGTTTTCGCTGGAAGTGGACGCTTCCTATATATTGCTCCGAGAAATTCGTCTGGTCGTCAATTATATATATTCAAGAAGAGGGAAACTTCGTTCGTATTTCTGTAAATTGGACGGGAGAGGAACATGGATACGGTCGATTCTTCGCAGTTTAAGAAGTCTTCACTCTCCAGTACTTCGTCGGAAGACGAGGTAAACAGCTTCCAACAATGAAATTGCACGAAGAGATCTTCGTGTTTGCGGGCGAAATCGTGAATGGAAAAAACGTTGCTCACTTTCATTTCTTCGATCAGGAAATCCCGGCAGCGATCGACCATATTTATGTTACCGGTTTTTTCACTTATTTCGTAAATGACCATGGCGTCTTTGACAGACCCGAATATAATTTCTCCGTCTGTTATGAATCTTGTGCAAAATATTAATGTAATTGCGCGAAAATTGAGACTTAACCAATTCTATTTTAACACTTACCCGATCAATTGATTCATGATACCGGACGTAACGTTCACGCGGACGCAACATTGTCCCAGTGTGGGATCCATAATCAGTTCCGAATTGAACCCGGGGCAATTCTGAATTAGAAAAGATCTGCTCAATCGAATTTTGTTTCCGTCCGAGCAATAAATATTCACCTGTTCCGATTCTCTTTCCATATTAAACAATGTTTTATATCGGCATTAACGGATACAAGAAAAGGAAATATTGTTGTAGAATTTCTATTGTCTCTTGTATTATTTAATTTTTGAAGTATTGTAATATGTGCATTTCCGTAATTATTATTTCTTCCGATAAATTATATTGCTAATTATGCAATTAGTTACGGGAAGGAATAATTCGGGCGCAAACTCGTTCAAAGCACACTTAAGCCAGTAAACTGTCGGCCTGCCATTACACAAATTATTTCCTAAGAAATTATAAATTATGCAAAAATAAAATATTTATTGAAAAGTATTTAAAGCCTGGTAAAAAGAGATTAAATTATACCGCATTCTTAGTTATTAGGGAAATTTATATAAGAGCTTAAATATTTTTAATATCACGCGACCTATTCGGCTGGTTTTATGTGATGTACTACGTAACACAGTTATATGATCGAATGTATGGATGTTTGCGTGTATTAAGTATGCAAAAGTTTCAATTTGAAAATAGATTTTATTTTTAATTTTAATTCTTAAAAGTTTCTAAAATGTACGTTAATTGAAACATAGAAATTCATAAAATATTTTTATAACAATTTAGTGTAAAACGTGTAAAAATGATGCGTTTGAAAAAAGATAATTGTAAACAAAGTGTTTTTTAGCACGCTCCACGCATGATGTGCTTACGTTAGGATAATTAAGTTTCACGAGTTAGTAATAATATACATAAACAAATTTATGTTTATTTTTTTTTATTTTCAAATTCGCTACCAAACCACAAACATTTTTACTGGATGTAACAAACCAAAAATTTTAAACAAGTAATAGTAAGAAATTGGGATATAAAATATTACAATTAGTGTACTGTAAATATCAGAGAAGAAATAAAATACGAGATTTTGTATATAATGTAAAGGAAAACCAGTTTTTATATATAACAATTTTTTAATTACAGCTATCCTATTAATATTTCTTTTAGATGCTTCAGCTTTCAATTGTTTATTTCTTGTTAAGGTCGTGCCTGTTTGGCATTCTTTGTCTAAATTATCTAATTGTCCACTTTTGATAATTCTCATGTCGAAAAATGCGGTCGATCTCTGGAATATTTTGTTTAGATTTAATTGGTATTCTTTTGCGGCGAATTATTCACTTGATTTATCCAGTTTAATGTCAGGTGGATTAAATTAAATTGTTACGCGTGGCAAAAACTCACGACGAAAGGAACAAAGTTTTAATAAGAATTTTCTATTGAATTTCGAAAGCTTTGATCGGATTTCGAACCCGAACCCCTATTACAAAGAGAGAATTCTCGTTGTAATAGGGGTTCGGATGATCAATTCCTCGATCATCCGATAGATTCTCTTTTTTAATCCTTTCTTCAGAATATTGATTCCAAATTGAGAAATTTATTATACGGTAATAACAATTGATTTTTAAATTCTATCACATTTATATCGCCGCATTCCTAATTCGAAATTAAATAAGAAATATACAGAAAAATTAATCGGAAGAGCGCCTCTATCGTCGGAATTTTGCACTCGCTTAAAAATGGCGGAAATTAAACGTAAATTTATCGGAAGTTGAAACGGCCGATTGCCATTTATTACCTTGTAAGATAAAAAGTTCCGGCGACGCATCCGTTTCTATTTATTTTACTTCGACCGTGGAGGAATTAGGCGAGTATAAAAAGTGTTCTTTCAGAGGTCGCCCGTTAATGGGAAAAGAAGTGGCTTTGACGTCAGATTATATTGGAATTGTGGTAGAAAATAAAAACGACGAACTGTGCGCCGTTAAGAAGTTTGAGAAATTTACTTATTGGAATTTGGATAAAACACCTTCGAAAGATGATGGTTTAATGAGAATGATGGACTGGCTTGACGTTTCCAACGCTCTTCATCAGAACTGAAAGAAGAGAATTTCTGTTGACATTACTTTTACTGCTCACAAATTAAAATGTATCTTGGTTAATAAACGTGCGAAATGACCGATAAACAATGTGACGTTAAGCATACAGTGATACAAAACTACTGTTATATATATCTGTACTGATATGTCTATCGCCTCACTTTATTTTCCATACAAGTTTAAATTTTTCCTGTTTTAAATGTCATCTTTCATAATGATGGTTGGAAGTAAAAGTAGTGGATTGTTATTTCGAAAAACAATTTATTGTTATAAATAAAAACTGGAGAAGCGTTGGAATGATGAACAGTGAATCAAAGCAAAAGAAAAAATGATAACGTGTTAGGCTTCTACCCTACCGACTTAGAGGACCTGGCTTTGATCTGGGTTGAAAACGATGTTTTTAATGGGCAGTCTCTCTTGGATGTGTCGGGCCTTGTCCCTCGCTATCTAGCTGGCTCCGTCGTGGGCCTGGCTGAACCCGTGATGAGCGTGATTAAAGAAAAAACTCGTAGTGCCCTAGGACAGAAGGAGTGAAATAATAATAGTGAAAGCAAATACTAAAATAATAGAGCTTCAATATAAATTGAAGCTCTTATTTTGGTATTTGCTTAGTTGAAATTTGAACAATGGATGGATTTTTTTATTCAAAAATGATGGGAAAGTAAATTATTTTTATATTCAATGTAAAATTCATTAAAATGTTTTCTATACACACATTTACAAAAATATATTGAGATTAAATAAATCAAAAATAATAATGTTTTAGGTGTTTTTGACAAAGAAAACATTACGTTGCTTCAATTAATGTTTTGTTAAAGGTATAGATTGTTTTTTAATAAAAACTAAATTTTGCACAATAGACTCTTGTTAATCTGACACACTCCAGTGTGATTGTCTACTAACATTTCCATGAAAATGTTAGTCATGTCACATTTTTTTGTACTCAGTTTTATTTCTTTGCACAGTATTGCATGTTCCCCCTATTACTTGCCTGCCTGTCTCCAGAAGTATCAGTATTGAGGGGCAATACAAATGTCTAGTCTGCTAAGTCTTAGTTCTAAATTATGCCGCTACGGTGATCAGGTGCTACTCACGAGAACTGGTTTTGTCAGTGTTGAGTCAAATTATTAGTTAAAAGTGAAAATAAAATAAATTTATGAATACACACCCTGTTCCAAATGAATTATTCTATAAAAAATTAATATTGTAAGATTATTAGATGGAATTGGACAATATACAAATATGAATAAAATTAAAACAGAGGGACTTAAAATTTGATGTTTTTCCACTGAGAGAAGTGCTATTATTAGTAGTAATTGAACATTCTGTAATATGCATAGGTATATAGCCTAAAAAACATTACTGTTTGCATTAATTATAAATTCATTACTCACGTGACATATGTAACCATCATATTGTCTGATATTATTTTGGAAAGGATACTTAGAGAAAAAGATGGTTCAAGACTAAAATCTCTCACTCAGACAATGGTGGAGGGGACGTAATGTTTGTTAGGGGGTACTTAGCTTGTTTTTCTTTAATAACTACAACTTTGCAATTTCTAAACAAATTATAACATACTACATAATTGCAGTATAATTCCTTATATGCAGTATTTTTCAACATTAAATAGTAACATATTTAACATTCTTCCATCCCATAAGAGCAGATAGAACCAAATCTCAAGACGTAATTTTTATAATAAATAGTCAAGTATGGACATCATCATATTGTTTCTATCCAGATCTATCCCTGATAGAACAATATACTAATATTAGGAATGCCAATGTTGAAAAACTAGTACAATACTACAAGGCTATAGAGGTTTGATGTCATTTAGCCCCTCTATAATTTCATTTGCATTGATTTCCATTGAAGTAATATTTGAGATTAATATTAAATAATGTTAGCAGAAAACAAATTACTACAAAAAATCTAGTTAAATAAATAAGAAAATACCAAATCAAATAATAAGCACAAATAATCAAATTTTAATATCATTAAATTCCAAGTATATAAATTAACAAGTTTACAATTCAAATATACATTTATCATTACTCAATAAGAAAAGTTTTCACATAAATATCAGAATTGTCAAATACCTAGGATTTACAATAGTAAAATAAAATTAAAAGCTTTGGATTAAAAAAACCTATTATATGTTATACATTCTTGCATAGAATTCTTAAAACTGCATTTAAGAATTCCAAGCAGAATGTCCCTCAGAATTTGTTGAACTTAGGATATTCAAAGCGATATGCTCGTTCTGTGGAGGGTTTTGATAATGCCTATGATGCCTATGAACTTAGGACCAGGGGACAAACGGCGAGCGGGCCACCGGTGAGCGACCGCTGTTAAGACAGCGGACGGACAACAGTGGGAATTTATAAGTTTACAAATTTTTCAATTTGCAGCAACGTGAGGTTACGGGTCGACACCAATGGATTGGAATGTTTAGGATGTCAATCAGAAAAATCCAGCTTCGATTCTGACTCTCGTAGACATGACAAAATTTGGAAATAAACGTAGCATTCTTTCGAAAGCAAAATTGTCGCGTTCTAAGTAGTGAAGACATAAAGGAAAATTTTTAGCCGTCAGAAAAGAAAATATCATGGCGTGAGATACCAGCGAAAGTTTCAAATTTAAATCAACACTCGCTGACCAAGACGAACGGATGTGTCAAATTGATTAATCCATCAAATTAAGAATTTAGGGGAGAGATCCTTTAAAAAGCCAGAAATTCGAGGAGAAAGAATGGTTGCTTCTCCCTGGCTCAATCTGTTTATCCTCTGTGTCGGACTTCATTTTCGTTCGGCCGTATTATAAAGGTTTTTCGGTATTTTTAATATTAACTTTATACAGTTTGATGTTGCGTTAATACGCGAAACCCGCAACCCCGACGGCGACCGAGGAACCTTTCCGAAAAGCGAAATAATATTGGGCGAAATCCTAAGATTTTGATTTATTTCACGCCATGGCCGAAAATAGACGAAAAAGATGTTTATTCATACGAATTTCGGGCGATTTTCGGAGATGGTCAAGCCTCGAGACGTAGAATTGAAAAAGATATCCACGTTAGACATTCTGCACCGTCTAAATGCAGAAGATAATTTATTTATCAGATTCCGAACACATGAAAATGATTGAAGCAAAATTTAAAAAAAAAATTATAAATTAATTAAAAAAAATAAAATTGATTTTTTTAATTCGAATTTTTACGTAATTCGAGCATTGTTGACGCGTCTTTTAACGTTTGTTCGAAAAACGTCACGCATGACGATTCGCAGTTCGATTGTGTTTCTGGTTGTGGTCGGACGTGCTTTTCTCGTGCTCTTGGTTTGCGTTGGTTTTTTTGCGGTTTGCGGACTTTTGCGGAGAAGATTGAAGATTTTTCAGGTAAGTCTTAGTGCATATTGACTCTAGACGTAAGAATTTATTTAATATTACTTGGAGAATCGGTCCCAGAAGACATCTCGGCACATCGTTCGATGGTCGTCCGTTTGCGCTTCGGATTCGAATCTTTTAGATTTAAAAAGGCAGCTGCGGTGAGCATTTTGCTTTTCTCGGAAGAATTTAAGCATTAATTTAAGCTAGAATTAGTTTATTGGAAGATTTATATTTTTTATTTTCAATTTGATTTCGTGTTAATTTTATATGTTCTTCCGTTTCTCTTGGATATCTTTAAAAATTTTTTTGTTCTAAATTTTGATTTAAATATTTGTATTCTATACATGGAACGTATCTGTTCCATTTTGTTTTTGACCCGATGATGGCCTGTTAATCGGGCTGAAAACGTCTGTGTTTTCAATTATATATTCTTCTCAGCAACAAATTAAGGTGTTATATTTCTATGTCTATATTAATTTAAGCTTTTGTTTTCACTGGACTAATTGCAAATTTTCTTTTTTACAGAATGAAGACGTTGGTGCGGCTTTGGAGGCGGTTCCGGCGGAGGCAGACGGTGGCGCCGGAGGGAGGGGGTTCCTCGGACGTGGAGGAGCGGGGGCTGGACGAGCGAGAGGCAGCGGGTGAAGAAGACCTTCCCCAAGTGCGCGTGGCGTGGCATCCTCCCGGAGTCGGGATGATGCGACGCTACACCCTGGGTCCAGTGCACTTGGCGAAGGTCTTCGGGGGTCGTCCTGCCACAGACCTTGCTGTGGAGGATGCTGAAAGTGACAACTCGTCCGAGCTGACATTTTCTGGTTGGTCGCGTTCTGCCCGTTCGTCCGCGACGGCGACGCCACCGCCTTGCCGAAGTCGGAACGGGGAGGAGTCGAAGGAGAGAGCCGCCGAAGTTGAGGGACCGTGCTGTCCGTGGTTTTGTTGCTGCGGACGGCTGCGGTTCCCTTGGCCTAGGCGGTGATCCTCTTCGATTTCCTCTTCTTCACCCGGATGCGACATTCTCACCGGATTCGACACTTTACCCGGACTCGACACCTTTTCCCGAACGTGACCTCTCTTACCCGGTCGTGACCCACGGACTTGTCTCCCGAACGTGACACTCGGTCGACGACAACGGATTTGACTCCCGATTGTGACCACCCGGACGCGACACCTTTACTCGCCGGACGCGACATTCGGCCGACCTTTCTTCCCAAACAGCTGTTATGAGGATTGAGCTTCCGGTTAGGCTGGGCTAGGTCAGTTCCTTCGCTCTTCTCATAACAGTGTTCGGGAAGAAAGCCTATCTGATAAAGGTAATAATCTTCACCTTAGGTAGTAAATGAATCAACTTCTCCGTTTCTCACTGTCTTTGTGTTTTGTAGGAACATTTGGGAGGGAGATTCTTCTCCCTCCCCAACTTTACCACGAAGAGGACCAAGTGGATAAGTGAATATTTTTCGAAATCTCCGATGGTAAGAACTCTTTCGTTTCATTTTTTAACACATCTTATTCTCGTATTGTAATTTACCGTTTTTCTGTTTATAGACATGCCGAAGACGTTCTTCGATCACACACACACACACACGGACACAACATCACTTTACACGAAGATATACACCGTTTAACCTTTACTCGAATTCTCGCACTCACGCACTTACACGTCAAGCGCCTGGTTCCGTGTAATTCGACACAATGAAACAACCCGAACACTCGCTTCCCACAAATCCAACCCCTGGGTCCTCGTCCCGGGAAGTGGAAACGCCAATTTTAAAGATTAAAATTCTTTAAATTGGCGGCCGAAGGGGCTCTGGTAATCACACATCTTGCATTTGTTAATTGCGTTTATATCGTCGTTTGTCGAGATTGCTCTTAAACGGTAAGTTTGTAACATCAGATCTGGTCTTTCTAATATAGCGCACAACGATTGATACTGCCCTAGTGCTTTTACATACGAAGAAAGAAAAAAATATTATTGTAGTTCAAATCTCTTTGGTAAACAGTATATAAAAAACGCAATAAAGTGTATCTTTTGTTATATTTTCTCCCGTTTTCTGTTTTGAAAGTATTCCGTAAAATCGCAAATAATTCTTTTTGTCCCATTCCATATCGATCGATCACATCATGACTATGGCTTGCTTTGCCAACAGTTACTAATCAAATGTCTATATTTCCTACAATGAAGATCACTAGAAAATTTATACAACCTAAAATTATACAAGTTTTTATACTTAATAAATATATTGATGATAAACACATATATATTAGTTATTAAATAAAATATTTATGGTCTGAAATGTGCGATACGCTTACCCTACAATACAATATTAATATAGGATGTTCTCAGGATTTCTCAGTGCTCTTTCCGAGTCAGGAAGAAAAAGGGTTGATGAGAAATATATAAATTTAATTGTGGAAATAAATAGAAGTGTTAGGATAGGTTAAATATAAAAAATATAAGTATAATGTTTTCTTTATTAATAAAAAGAAGTCTTCAAAATTGTATTTTTGTCAGCAAAAATAACAAATTTATAGAGGTAGGAACCAATACGGACACTAAGTTTTCTCGAAGCAAGTGAAAAAATCCCCATCCACCAATGGTGTAGTGGATAAAACGTGAAGTTAACGAGATTCCTTGTTGGATACGATAAGCCATTTCTTTATCTGCTGTACAATACAGACGTAAGAATCATACTTCAAATGTTTTAAAGTTTCTTCTACACAAAAAGACGGCAAGGGTCTACACAGAAAATCTATCATGGTCTGCTTGATTAGCCGCCATTTTGGACCGAAGTCGTGGCTTTATACTTTATAGCCAGTTTATGGTTTTGGAATCGTGTCAAATTTGACCCTCCGAGTTTCTTTCTCGCAATTCTCCATGTTTTGACATCTCCCAAATCCAAAAAAGTAAAAATGGCCGACAATTCCGTGGATGTGTGTTGGAGTCTATTTCGTTTAATATCTCAGAATGGGGTAAATTTTAAGTAATGAAATGTTTGGTGGTTTTTATTCGAGGGGCATTGATGCTAGTAAATTTTGGTGGTTAAAGGTCGAAAGGATGGGAAGATACAGGGGGTCGTACCGTAGGCCTACAAGTATCTGAAAGTATAAATCGTAGTCCTACAAATAGGTTATCATTTACTCTATCCGATACTTTCTTTTTTTCGCCCACATAAAGTGTTTTTGGTTTGCCACACACCAGCGGCCCAAATACTTCCGAGAAAAGCTGGATTTAATACTTTCGTTAAATATACTTTTGATAATATTGCGCCTATTTCCTTCCCTCTAATTGCCAGGCTGAATTGTATTCGCTCAATAAATGTGTCCGCTCGAAACTCAGAAAACGCGCGCCATATTTCTGGTTGATAGACGATTGCGCACATTAGTTAAAGGAAACAGTGTTGCCAACCGCGATAGATTAAAAATGATCTATTTTTAATGCAAAAATTGCTAAAGTGCTACATTAACACAGAAAACAAACTTTTTTCGATAACTAGAGGAAATAAGAAAATAGATAAATCGGCAACGTAGAAACTTTTTCAGCAAGTTTCTTTTCGTCGCAAGAAGCGAGGTTATTCGTTAATAAATTACTAAACGTTAAAAATTGTCACAAATATGTAAAAATTTGTAATTATTATTATTATTAATTTCAAACAATCATAATATTTCTTTTGCGATTTTTTCGAATAACGCGATATACGTACTGTACTGTACAGTATATAAAGTAAGCGTAAACTCCCCAACGCCGCATAATTTTAATTCTCATTAGGCGAAAGCCATGTGGGGACATTCGTAATTTATTTTCCTGGATGCATTCTTTAGATGCCTTTAAGTGAAAATTAAAATTATGCGCAGCAATTGACCGTAAAAAGAATTTTTGTTTTATACATCCAGAATAAGGAAAAGCTTGACAAATCAGCTCTTTGATTGGTCAAAATTCGTCACCGCCGAAATGCCATTGAATAGGGCTAAAAATGTTCTTACATAAAAAAACAACAACATTTCGTTCACAATTATATTTTTTCAAACGCATCATTTTTACACGTTTTACACTAAATTGTTATAAAAATATTTTATGAATTTCTATGTTTCAATTAACGTACATTTTAGAAACTTTTAAGAATTAAAATTAAAAATAAAATCTATTTTCAAATTGAAACTTTTGCATACTTAATACACGCAAACATCCATACATTCGATCATATAACTGTGTTACGTAGTACATCACATAAAACCAGCCGAATAGGTCGCGTGATATTAAAAATATTTAAGCTCTTATATAAATTTCCCTAATAACTAAGAATGCGGTATAATTTAATCTCTTTTTACCAGGCTTTAAATACTTTTCAATAAATATTTTATTTTTGCATAATTTATAATTTCTTAGGAAATAATTTGTGTAATGGCAGGCCGACAGTTTACTGGCTTAAGTGTGCTTTGAACGAGTTTGCGCCCGAATTATTCCTTCCCGTAACTAATTGCATAATTAGCAATATAATTTATCGGAAGAAATAATAATTACGGAAATGCACATATTACAATACTTCAAAAATTAAATAATACAAGAGACAATAGAAATTCTACAACAATATTTCCTTTTCTTGTATCCGTTAATGCCGATATAAAACATTGTTTAATATGGAAAGAGAATCGGAACAGGTGAATATTTATTGCTCGGACGGAAACAAAATTCGATTGAGCAGATCCTTTCTAATTCGGAATTGCCCCGGGTTCAATTCGGAACTGATTATGGATCCCACACTGGGACAATGTTGCGTCCGCGTGAACGTTACGTCCGGTATCATGAATCAATTGATCGGGTAAGTGTTAAAATAGAATTGGTTAAGTCTCAATTTTCGCGCAATTACATTAATATTTTGCACAAGATTCATAACAGACGGAGAAATTATATTCGGGTCTGTCAAAGACGCCATGGTCATTTACGAAATAAGTGAAAAAACCGGTAACATAAATATGGTCGATCGCTGCCGGGATTTCCTGATCGAAGAAATGAAAGTGAGCAACGTTTTTTCCATTCACGATTTCGCCCGCAAACACGAAGATCTCTTCGTGCAATTTCATTGTTGGAAGCTGTTTACCTCGTCTTCCGACGAAGTACTGGAGAGTGAAGACTTCTTAAACTGCGAAGAATCGACCGTATCCATGTTCCTCTCCCGTCCAATTTACAGAAATACGAACGAAGTTTCCCTCTTCTTGAATATATATAATTGACGACCAGACGAATTTCTCGGAGCAATATATAGGAAGCGTCCACTTCCAGCGAAAACAGGGAGCTGTATCGAAGAAGCATGCAGCCCTTCTTTCATTTAATTTGATTTGCGACTATGTCGCGCTTTCCTTTAAAGGATTACGTATTCGACAAAAACGTATTGAGCGACGAAGAAGTAGAAGGATTGAGAAGATATGCCGATAACGATGCCACCACTTCACTGCCATCCACTATTTGTCAAAATACTCGAGATAGAAGATACCAATCTCGGTCTTCTCTATTTACGTATAAAAATCGGAGAAAGTTAGAATTTACTGAAGACAGACCGTTGCCAAAATTTAGTACGTTCTTCTGCCAAGTTTGGGTAGAAGAAGACTGTTTCGTTACTTGTCTGAGTCTTCCGATATATTTCGAGTCCGTGCCACGAGAAAACGTTATTCTCACCCGATTTCTTCCATCGAGTGATGAAAGGACTAACCTTCCTATCGACTATTTTGCTAAAGTAATCTTATCCAAACCGTTGTTCCTGAAGGCGAAGTCTAATTCTTTATTTAGAGTCGAAGTTGTGTACAACTACGTATGGAATAGTAATAGCATTTTTCTGAAGAAAGAAGCGCATTGTTACGTAACGGATGACGACTTTGAGACAATGACAGAAGACCTCAAAAACCTTCTTGAATGCGAGGTTTTGGGTGAAGTTTTATTTTGACACGGATTTGTTCTTTTAATGTTATAATTATCTGAATTAAAATTTTGATTTTAGTAATCAGTTGTGTAACTGTGGTTTGTTAATGCCTCACCAAGGGTGCTACAAAACGCACTGTTAATCCGAGATCGTCGATCCGACGCAGGGCCGGATTTACATAAGGGCATTTGGGGCCGGTGCCAAAGGCCCCCACAAAACTCTGTTTAAACATAATTTTTTTTCTATTACCGCGACAGCCTAGTGTGGCCTAATCACGAGGGCCACAGGCAGATAAAACTAAACCCGGGAAAAACCTATGAAACATCAGAAAATTTCGGGAAAAAATTTCACATCGGTATTTTTCAGTTAAATTAAAATAATTAGTTTTACACAATAAAATATATGCATGTTTATAATAACCTTATTTTTAAATGAAATTTACAATTCTTAGTTGAAATCTGGTTGAAAGTACAGTATTTTGTGGAAATTTTCTAAATCATCAAATTTGCTTACTCTTAAAGGGGGGCCCCACCGTATTCGTGCCCAGGGGCATCTGTGAAATCTGGCACTAATCCGACAGATCGAAAAATCCCAGGGAGCTTTTTTGAGGAGAGCGGTTCTTCTCGAATACAGACCGACGCGCCACTCAACCGAACACGTAGCGGACTTGCTAATAAAAGCCCTCTTAGGATCCATTTACACACAACAGTGAAGTGACCGCTCGGTGCAGTGATTTTTTGCCGGTGGGAAATCGTTGACCTAGTTTTAAACCACTCTGTCCAGACTCGTCCGTCACAATCCGTACAGTAGCAGTGGCGTGAACGTACCGTGAAAGTACTATACATTTGATAGGAACTATACAGTTGCATTTCTTTTTCTTCTTCATCCAAACATATAGCTATCATAGCCAATTCATCCTCAGAAAAGTTCATGACCACTCCCAGAGAGCACGATCACGTCACTGTTGTGTGTAAATAGACCTTTAGTGTCCACGTAACCGAAAGTTTAAATTCCGCGCGTTTTTTAAGTTGTATTCCGATAAAAACGTGAGAGCTTGTAGCATTAAATGTTCGGTTTTTGTCACCTGTAGAATGTCCGATGTTGACTGGTTGTAGCAGTTATTTTATCATCAAACAACAAAAATTAAATTTGAAGATTTATTGCCAAGAGATAACTACATAAACGCAAAATTCTAAACAAATTACTTTAATTCTGATCATTAAATGACCTCAAAATATTAAAAAGAAAT